>NW_028256703.1:4540000-5140000 GCF_048593485.1 Apis florea
CGTATCGGTGTTTGTGAACGCCGGAGTTAACGCTCGTTCCGAGCAAAAGTTCTCGCCCTCGTTTCTCCTCGTCCGAATTCGCCTAATTGCTTCTCCTCGTCCACGCATCCGTCCACAAGATGCATCCAACGAGAACCCCCCCGCGATGATGAATGATAAACGCGTCTTGGCCCCGATATCGGGATAGGACACGAATCGCGATTTCGAATTTTAATCCGAGGCTTGGAGCGATTTCGAGATCGAATCGAGCAATTTTTGATATACGTATATATATATATATATATATATATATATATATATATATATATGTGTGTACATTTTCGCTAGTGTATGCGTTATATATATAGTAAGTATAATATTAGGATTCGTATCGCTCGTTAAAATATTTACGATACACGGTCATGGTCGAGTTGATTAACTCGTATTACGGGAATTAATTAAGTAAACTACGGGAGAAAGATATCGCGTTCTCGGCCGCGATCAATCGGACTCTCTCTCGTCCAATCCGGGCGAAATAATCCGGGGGGGGAAGCGAGCGGGTAATTGGAAAACGTTTATCGGGAAACAAAGATTATTTTTCGCGGAAAAGGGAGGAGATTGTTTGGGTATTAAATACGAGACCTTTTACCACCTTTTACCCACACCCTCGCGGCAGTTTTATCAAACCGTAAAACGCGAAAACGGTTTTGTGTTGCTTTCCTTTTGCAATCTTTAATTTCCCGGCTCATTCGCGCTCGCGATAAAAGGCCGCTGTTCTTTCTCTCGCCGCTGCCCCTCTTTGATTTTTCTCGTCGAGACATCAAATGCTCTCTCTCTCTCTCTCTCTCTCTCTCTCTCTCTCTCTCTCGACGAGAGACGACATTCCGTCGCATAAATTCTTAACTCGGCGAAATTAGCGAATTAAAAGTGGGGGAGGGAGGAAAGGAGAAAAGGAGCAAAGCGCCAGGGGAGGAGGGGGTTGGAACTTCCCTTTCTCCCTTCTGCTCGAGAGAGAGAGAGACATTTTTGTCAAAGGGAACTTTGACAAGGAACGACAGAATCCGACAGAGAGAGAGAGAGAGAGAGAGAGAGAAAAAATTTCGAATTCCCCCCTCTTTTTTCTCTCGTCGAAAACGGATACGAACCGTCCTCCTCCCCCTTCCTTCATTCTCCTTACATCCGCCACTGTCCTCCCCCCCCTTCCCCTCCTCCTTGTCGAGAACTTAATTTTTATTCATGCACCAACGATGCGGCAATTTTTCGCAGTCTTAAGTGGGCTTTAAAATTGTCCGGTCAATTTCGCCGGGAGGACGTGCTCCTTTTTTCAAAGCCGGCGAAAGGGGTTGATTCCTTTGCCTCTCCCGTTTGTATCGGTATTAATGAACCGGGTTCTCCGTTCCCGGTCTTCCGTTCCTTCCGTAACGTCGTCAATTTCTTTCTCCCGACGAGGGGATGAGTTGCCGTTTATTGCCGAATATTAACGCGACGAATAATAATAATTCTCTCCCCCCCCCCTCGGCACAGCGATCTCGCCTGTCTCGATCACGATCCACGATTCCATTCGGTTTTAACTTTTCCCCCCTCGAAAGAAAGAAGGAGGAAGAATCGATCAGCATCGGCCGCGAAATCATGATCGGTGGTGACGGGTGGAGGGAGGAAAACCGATTAATTGGGCGCGCGCGTACGGTTAGGGCCATAGGATCATTAGATTTCGCCCTCCCCCCCCCTCCTCCCCCCGTGAAAATTGAGTTTTCCTCGTTGTCGAAGGGATGGATAATCTTTGCCAGTCCCTGACCGAACGGCTACGAACTCCGCCCGCTCCACGGTTATCGTCCGCTCCAACACGCTCGCAAACGCTCGTACGGCTATTTATTGGGCTGCGTGTTTTCGTGCGCGTGTACGCGAGGCGCATACACGCACGAGGGTGGCCAGTATTTGGGTAATGGTGATGACGGTGGCGGCGGTGGTGGCGATGGTGGTGGTGGTGGTGGTGGTGGCGGCGGTGTGCGCGCGCGACGGTGGCGGCGCGTAACTTCGGTTCCATTATTGAGCGATCGGGCGATCGAAAAATTCCCGCGCTTTTTCGCGCGCGGGAACCCGAGTGGGGCGGGCCGACCTCCTATTGGCCACCCCGCCAAGGGAGGGGAGGACGGACTACGTACACCCTCGGCAGGTATTTGTCTAGGCTGCAGCTATTGACCAGCTATCGATATCGTGGACACTCACCGATATTATATTCGCCGTCCTTCGTTTCTACCATTCTCCCTCCCCCCCCCCCTCTCTCTCTCTCTCTCTCGGTTTCTCTCACCATTCCAACCCCTCTACTTAATCGCTTCGAACGAACGAACGGGGGCGGGCGGGCGGGCGGCGCGAATTTCTGTCGAATTTCGGTTAATGAATTATATGCGTATACGTTGCAAATTTTATAGGCGCGCGCGTGCGAATATATATTCGTGCCGTTGGAGGGAAATTGTTGTAACGCGCGCGGGGGTGGCGGTGTCGGCGGCGGCGGCGCGTGAACGCGACGGTGCGGCAGTAAATTCCCGCCGTTTTTTTGATCTCGACCGGCCAATCGCGGCGAGGCGGCGAGATCTCGCACCGAAACGAGAAATCAATATGGTATGCAAATGGTCGGGGGCGAGGGGGTGAGGGGGGGGGGAGAGGGGCCCGGAAGCGCGGCTATCGTTTCGGGAAAACAACGATAGCCGGGGGGCGGGCGGGAGAATTCGGAAGGAATTTCAACTGCGAGCGCGCCGATTTTTCGATCGTGAGAAATTGGTATGCCGTTGGTGGCGAGAGATCGAAAATGAGGAATTTTCTTGGTCGGATATCTAGTGGGGGGGGAGGGGAGGGGAGGGGAGGGGAGGGGAAGCGGTATAAAGGGATAAAATTTCGTCCGATCGATTCGAGATTGTTCGATCGCGACTTTTTTTCGCGCCTTCGCGATGATTCCGTTTCTTCTCTTCTTCTTCTTCTTCTTCTTCTTCTTCGAGTCGGGGGAGAGAGAGTGAGAGAGAGAGAGAGAGGGGGGGGGGAGGCCCTCCCCTCCCCTTACACGGTTATTTAAAACGTTTCATCGATAAAGACACGGAAACCGAAAGGCGTGCATGCGATAGATGCGCGTAGTAGCACCCGACGTTAGCTCAAGTACCAGCCGTAGCCGGGCCAGTAGAGTGGGAACCTCGGTGAACGCGGGAAGGGTGATTATTAATGTAAGGGGTTGCTGAGCAGTAGTTACTTGCTCGTTGGTAGTCGTCGAAAAGGACGAAGGGGTTGAAACGAGTGCGCTGAAATCAATGTCGGCCCTTTTTTTTTTCCCTCCTCTTCTCCCCCCCTCCCCCCTTCTCTTACTCTTACGCTTACCCCCCCCCCCTCATCGTTAAGAACACGGTTATAGAAATAATCGCGTCACGAATATATATATTTTCTTTCCGCGCGAAAATATTTTCGATTCCTAGCGATAAAAGTTGAGTTTTTTTTTTTTTACCCCAATCGGATTGGCGACCACGAAATCATTCGACGTAAGGAATGTTTTGTTAAGAATCGATCTGTTATCCTCTCGCGGGTAACGAGAGCTCGAGGCTCCCGCTCAAACCCCGTTGGACGAGGTTTCGATTAAATAGCTGGCATGCCGACGAGATTTCGTTTTCCTTTTTTTTTTTCCCCCTCTCCCCTCCCCCTCCTTTCTTTTCTTTTCTTTTCGTCCTTTCCCTCCTCCTCCCTCTCTCGATCTTTTTCTCGATCGGGAACCGAGACGAACGAGAAAAAGAGAGAGAGAGAGAGAGAGAGTTTTCTCCAAGGGTCCAGTCATACGCGGAGCTGACCGTTCGGTTCTCCGGAGGCTAATACCTTCCGATTGACTACGCTCATCCCTTAATGAAATTCTTTCTCAGCCCGGGCGCGACCCATTGGCTGGCTTTTGCCGTCGAATTTTCTCATTATTCTACCCGCGCTTCGTCCCTCGTCGTCCCTCGTATATATCCCTCGTTTCCTCCACCGTTCTTTCTCCGTCACCGCTATTCTTAGTCGAGCGTTTCCCCGCTCGATAAATTCGATCGTTCGCCCCCCGCGTAAATTGAACTTATCTGCAATACGCAACTTGTATGCATACCGGACGACAACGTGTTCAGTCAACGGTGTCTTGGAAACGAACGGTTCTGCCGCGGCACCAGGCGCATTGAGCAATCTCGCAGCATGCATTAAAATTAGCCACAATCGGAACGCACGATCGCTCGTACAGATTATAATAGTATATTAATTTATTGATTATCGACTGGCCGCGATGCAATGCGGTATTCATAGAATTTACTATCAGTCCCGGGAATACCGAATGCATGTATTAAACTCGTCCATTTTCTCCTCCTCGTCGTTCGACGATCGGACGACGGACGGACGGATGGACGGATTATTTCGCGCGCCTCGTCCCGAGAGAGAGAAAGAGAGAAACGAAAATTATTCCAAATCGTTTCGTTCCTCTTCTCCCAATCCACTCCTCCTCGCTCGTTCCTTCGTCAACGAGAGGAGGAGGAGGAGAAAAGAAAGAACGAAAGATTTCGCGAGAGCGAAATGATTTTTCGATGGTGGCTAATTCCGCCGCGGAAAGTTTTTCGACCGAGTAGCGTGTAAGTCGCTACTCGATCCACCCCGCGCTCGAGAGAGCGGAGGAAGGAAGAAAGAAATACTCACCCGTGTGCAGGCGGGTGTGTTGCTGTACGTGGCTGAGCTGCTTGAACCTGCGATCGCAGTAGCTGCATTTGTACGGTTTCTCGCCGGTGTGGACCCTGATGTGCTGCACGAGCTGGTGGTTGCTGGAGAACGACTTGAGGCATTGCTGGCACTGGTGCGGCTTCACCTCGTTCCCGGCGATCATCCCGCCCGGTCCAACGCCGATCGGGCCCAGCCCCGCCAGCCCGCCCGCCACGCCGCCGCCACCTCTCCCCGTCAGTGCACCCGCCGCCCCGAGCTCCCTCGCGTGCATCTGCATCGCGCTCTTGTGCATGAAGATCTGCGAGAAGAACTGCCACAGTTAGTTGGTACGCTGCACTTTTGATCGAAACACGGAGGATGGCCGAATCGATGGAAGTTCCGACCGCTCCAACTCCCTCCGATCGCCATCGCCTCCTTGGACGCCTCTCTCCGAGGCTAGGCCTACGCCGTTCGACCCTTCGTTCCTTCCTTCTTTCTCAATCCTTTTCTCCTTCCTCTTTTTCTTCGTCCCCCGCGAGGGAGGGACGGATCTAACGAGGGACGGGTCAATTTTGATCCGTTAATTATTCGTCCCCCGCATGAAAGGAAGGGCGAAACGAAGGTGAACGGTTTCGGCTTCGCCTCGGTTTTCGTTGTACGTGGACGGCTCGAGCGATCCATTCCTTTCCGACGCGACAATTGTTTTTTTCTATCGTTCACGCGCGAGCGTTGCGTATCGTTTCGACGATTCGTACAGATCGATTCTAGTCTAATCTAAGATAATCCGAGTCTCTCTCTCTCTCGGTATTATATTATTCCAATCGACGGAAATGCAACTCCCTCCCCCCGGTACGTTTCGAAAATGGAATATTGCGAGCTGGAATCAGTTCGGGAAATTTTCTTTTCGATTTCCTTCCTACGCTCCCTAATAAACTCTCCTAAACGATTCCTTCCTCTTCCTTCCCTTCCCTCGAATGCGCGCGAATCGTCGCTCCTCTCGCGGCGTTTCTTCTCTCGTTCAATTTAATAGCGTAACAGCGTAACAGCTGGCCAAAGAAAGAAGGGGAGGAGGGGAAGGAAGCGAGGGAGGAGGAGAGGAGGGAGGGCGCGACGAACGTCCGTCGCCGCGGTTTTCGAAAGCGGCCGATGTTTACGAGCGATCGGGATGTTTTTCGATGATTTCGATTGCCTGCCGGGCTAAACGGAACGTGCGTTCAACGTTCGCAACGTTGGCTCGAGAGCCAAACGCTCTTCTGTTCCTCGACGCGATCGACGAACGCGAGGAACTGGTATAAAAACCGGCGGTGGAGGAGGAGGTGAGGAAGGGGGCCCGTGCACGGCCGTGGAACGCTCGATTTCGGGTACTCTCGTCGAGGGAACAGGTGTTGCTCGTCCTCATCCTTCGGTCGTCCCCCTCCCCCGGTGTGGGTGTAGGTGAACGAACGAGCCAAAGGGTTAACGTCGAAACGCCGGTACAGTCGGCGGCAAAAACAGTCGAGTCCGGGACTCGAATAATTTCGATCGGTCGAGACAGATTTCGAAAAGAGGAGCGGTGGATGGGGGGGGAGGAGGGTGTGGAGAGGGAGGAGGAAGTCGCGGGAATTAAAAGAAGGGAAAACCAGCTTGCCGGCCCGCCAAGCGGCGGGGTGGAAACAGGACGGTGGACGGGACGGGACGGGATGGGACGGGAGCCGAAGGATTTTATTAAAATATGTTAAAACTGTGTAATTAAAATCGAAAAATCTCGCGAGAAGTTTTAAGAATCTTAGGCCACCCTTTGCGACGAAGACAGAGAGAGAGAGAGAGAGAGAGATGGTGGAGCGTGGTTTGACCATGAGAGGCGGAGTGAGAAAACGAGATGGAAGAAAAAGGCGAGGAGAGAATTGAAATTGTCACCACCGAGGGTTCTCAAGTTTCTGCGACTTTCAACCCTTTCTTTGCGGGAGGACGACGACGCGACGTTGGATATATTTGACGGCCGACCTTCGACACTGGCCATCCCTGTGATTCTTAATCCCCGTGAGAGAGGCTGCAACTCGATTTTATTCCTCCTTTTTTTTCCTCTCTCTCTCTCTCTCTCTCTCTCTCTCTCCCTCTCTCTCGAATACTTCTTTCTTTCGAAGAAGAAAGAAGGACGAGACGGACGAATCAATCCGGACGAACTCCCCGACGATCGTATTCTCGACGCCGATTTCATTTCTATAAGAAACGCCACGCGTCTCCCTCGCATCACGGAGGTACAGGCATATCCCGTTCTTTTTTTTTTTTTTTTTTTTTCCAAAGCTTTTCCACGATTTCGCCCGAAACTTCTTGACGATCTCTTTCCCTCGGACCGATTTCCCTTCGTTCCGACGCAATATCCCCCTCTTTGTCTTTGTCTCCTTCCCCCTACCGCATCGTTTCGCGCAAGGAGAGAGTTGATGCGAATCGCGATGCGTTTTTCCGCCACCAAAGGCGGATTAACCAAGGGCGAGGTCGCGAAGAGAGGGTGAGAAAGAGGGCGAGCACGAATTGGACAATTCGGTGTCGAAGTCGAGTTACGAAATTTTTAACGACCGTCTCAAGTGGAGCGAAGTGAGATTTTTGAGAAGAGAGTCGAGTAGAAAAAAGTCTCGTTTCGAGACGTGAATCTCTTCTCTCTCTCTCTCTCTCTCTCTCTCTCCCCTTCCCTTTCTTCCACCGATTTTTAAGCAAATGCTAATTAAGCGACGCGCGGCGACTACGGTTTACAAAGGTCCCGCTCGGTTTTTCACGAAAACTCGAACACCGTGCGTTCATTAATCACATTTTTATCTGGTGGCAGACGGAAAATTGCGTTCCGTCGCCCGGCCATACCGCCGTTCCTTCGATCCTTTTTTTTTCTGATTTATCGTTGTCGTCGTCGGCGGGGGAGGAAAAGAAAGAAGAAAGGAAAAAAGAAAGAAAGAAAGAAAGAAAGAAAGAAAGGAGAACCGGGAGCGAGAGCGAAAGAGAGAGAGGAGCCGGGGAGACGCGAAGAGAGGGAGGGAGGGAAGAAGGAAGAAGAAGAAAACGGAAAGAGTTGGCTGGTTGCGGGCCGCCGGCTTAATGTCCTTAATAATGGAAAAATATATCATCCGTTATATTTCCTAAAGGGCATCCCTCATCTCGATTTCACCCTTTGCTCTTTCCTCCCTTCTCTCTTTCCTCCTTTTTATTCTTCTTCTTCTTCTTCTTCTTCTTCTTCTTCTCTCATTCTTTTTCTTTCTTTCTTTCTTTCTTTCTCTCTTTCACCGATACCGGTGAGAAAGAAGATCGGTAAGGTTAAGGAAGGAAGGAAGGAAGGAAGGAAGGGAAAGAAGAAGAAGATCGACTCGGATATTTCTTGGTGTTCGCCAGACGGAAAGTTTGTCCGTTTTTTTCGAAAGGGAGATGCCAAAAGGATCCGGACGATGCAACCCTTTGTCTCTCTCTCTCTCTCTCTCTCTCTCTCTCTCTCCTTCCCTCGGTAAATTACGGCCGAATAACATTGGTCACTGGAAGTAGGCTACTTTATACACTTGGAACACAAAGCAAAGGTCTCACCTGCTGACCATATGCCTTTTCTCCGTGGCACACATACGCGGGTACAACGTGTTCCACGTCCACCCACGCACGCCGGCCATCTAGCACTTCGCATGTGCTATTAACTCGGAGGTATGTGTGCCTCTCTGTGTATACGCGCGCGCACCTTTCCGCCTCTCTCCCTCTCTCTCTCTCTCTCTTTCTCTCTCTCGCTCTCTCTCTCTCTCTCCCTGTGCGCGCAAACGGGCGTATACGTGTATCTCGGAGCGTACGTGTGCGTGCACGCGGAGACAACGTCCAATCTAACCTACCTAGCGTTGCCTGACTCATTCTCCTACCTACTACCCACCTATCTGTCTAAACTGCGGCCGCGAATAGTGCCGTAATATAAAGGAAAAGGTGGACCTTCTCCGCCTCTTTCTCTCCTCCCCTCCCTCTCCCCTTCCTCTCTCTCTCTCTCTCTCTCTCTCTCTATAATCGCCGCTTTTAATCCGTCTGAAATCGCGCCACCTCGAGAGATCCGCTACCTGCGCGTGTTCCTCGCGCTTCCGGTTACCGGGGCTGATCCTTTCTTTTTTTTTTTTTTTTTTTTTTTTTTTTCTATTTTACGATTTCTCGATCCCTCGGCGTCGATCAAACGATCCAATGTTCCCTTCCTGAATCCTGCTGATCTGCTGATTTTTTTTTTTTTTTTTTTGTTTCGAGAGAAGGCGAAGGACCACTCGTCCACATCGAAATTCTTTTGCCCCCGATTTTGCGCAGATTTCTTTTTCCCCCTTCTCCTCCTCGATAAAGCGATCGGTGCGCGAGAGGTGGCCTTGAGGTTGAATTCTACCTTCGATACGTGGTAGAGAAAGAGAGAGAGAGAGAGAGAGGAGGGAAGGCGCGCGTTCGATACAAAGATTTTTTTTAACGCGAAATTTCCAGGCGCGCGTGGAGACGCGTGCGTCGAACAGGAGAATTTTTCTTTTTTTTTTTTTTTTTTTTCGTCATTCATCGAAGAACGGATCGATCGGATACGAAATCGTTATTTTCGATATTTTCGAAACGATTCGAATTAAAAGGAACGGGAGGGAGAATTAGCCGGGCTCGGCTGAGAGAAGAGAAACTCTCGCTTCCAGCCGCCGGTTACCGGACGGCGGGCCCGGTTTTAACCCGAGTTGGTGTCAAAATAGCACGTAGGGAACCTTAGACCGGCTACGTTATAATAATCGTCCATACTTGTACCCGCTACACCGCTATACGTAACCAGGTATAATATATTCTACGGTTCGTGATCGGTGTGACGGTGGTGGTAGTGGTGGTGGTGGTGGTGGTGGTGGGGAAGCGAACTTGTACCATAAGCAGTTAAAGTCATCGTTGTAGGTTTCCCTCGCGATATTAATCACGCGTACGCGCGTTGCCGTGTAGCCGCGCGGTGTAACAATCTCTAATCCTCGATGAAACGGCGCTCGATTAGCCCAATAAGAGGGCAACGACAGACAACGGCTTTGCATACTTCATACCTCCTCGGTCACTTTCTACTCCGCCCGTTTCTATCCTCGAACCACGCTTCGCTCCTTCTTTCACGCCTCGCCTCCATTCCTCCCCGTTTATTTAAACGTTTCTCACTTAAAAAACTTGGCCTCGTAAATAAACTTTCTCGAGCGAAACAATTTTCCAATTTCTTTCTCCTCTCCTTCTTTCTCCTCGTCCTCGCGTCGATTAACACATGGCGAACACGAAGCGATGCGAAGAAGAAGAAGAAGAAGAAGAAGAAGTCGAAGGAGAAGGAGAAGGGGGAGGAGTTTTGGAGAAGGACGCGTTGTGGATAGAGGAGGAAGGAGCTCCTCGGTCGATCTCTGGCGAGTTTTCGAAAGATTCTTGGAGTTGTAGGGAAGATAGCCGGTCGAAGCAGGCTGGAATATCGTCAATAATTACCTCGTGCGGCAAGTGGTGATGAGGATGCTGATACGGCGGCGGTACGTACGGCGGGTGGCTCGGATGATTGTGGGGGTGAGGTCGGGGATGGTTTTGATGTTGGGCTTGCGGCGGGAGCGGTTGGGGCGCAGGGGGCGGTGTCCAAGGCCCGTGGTTCGGCCCGTGGCTTTCATTGGTGCCATACATCTTCAGGGAAGAATCTCGAGCACGCGACCTGAAGAGTCCCTCCCGCCCTCCACGCACGGTGATACGAAAGACTGTGATACCGACATGGCTACCCTTATTCCAGGTCGCATTCGCGACAATCGCTTGATTCCGATTCCCTTTTCCTAAATCGCTAGTTCGTCACGAGATGTTACGAGATCCGTGGATGGATGGATGGATGGATAGATAGATCCGTCGTCACAGTGCGTCCCCTTTTCCTATTATTCCTAGTCTCTTCTTCTTTTTTTTCTTTGTTCGACGCGAATCTCTCTTCCTCTTTCGGATTTTTTTCTTTCTTTCTTTCTTTCTTTCCTTCCTTCCTTCTTTCTTTCTGTTTTTTTCTCCCTACCTTCGTTGAAAGAAAAAGAAACGAGTAGGTAGGAAGGGAGGAAGGGATATATTCTCCCTTCCGATATATTTGTTACTCGATTATATTTGTATTCCAACAACGCGAAACAACAAGGCTGCGTGAGAATATGACACTGCGAACACGACGAGGCACACACGAGGGCGTGATTTCTTCTTTTGTCTAGTACTATTATCCTTCCAGTGTGAGAACGGTATCGTTCCACTTTCACGTGCTTACTTTTCGTGTCTCGAGTATGTATATATATATATGTGTGCGCGCGCGTGTGTGTGCGCGTGTGCGCGTGTATATGTATAATATACTTTCTTTCAACTTATAGCGCTTTTTTTGCGCGCTATATTTCTCTTTTTTCCTTTTCGATTTTTTCTCCGTTCACTCGTTCTCTCCTGCTCTTCCAAACAAAATCCTCTCCCTTATTTTCGACGGATATTACTTGAATGGTCTCTGGTCGGGAACGGATTCGAACGGACGGAACGATGATTCGATATCATTCGCAGGTACATCTTTGGCGTATAGTATTATATATTTATATGTAATATAATATTCCTCTTGAATGTGTATGTGTGTATATATATATATATATATATACGTACAATATATACACGTATACAATAGGAAAACGTATGTAGAAGTAGAAGGAGAAGAAGAAAAAGTGACGAAAAGTCGGCGACTTTCGAACGTTTCTCTCTCTCTCTCTCTCTCTTTCTCTTTCTCTCTCTCTCTCTCTCTCTCTCTCTTGTTCACGAAAATATTGCAATAAACGAACACACACGGTGGAAACGAAACTCACTGTTTTCACGTATACATGTGGGAACGGTTCTCCGGCTTGAATCACTGTGTTACCACACGATAACTCCCCCCTCGAAATAAAGCGAAACGAAACGACGGCAGCGGCGACGACGACGACGACGACGACGACGACGACGAAGAACCGGCGGTTAGAGAGATCGGACAAAAGAGGAGGAGGGATCGTCGCGGACGAAGGACGAACGAACGAACGAACGAGCGCGTCCTACCGAGTCCCACTTCGGAAACGAATATCACTCTGCACGACCGCGCTCAATTTCTTCTTCTTCTTCTTCTTCTTCTTCTTCTTCTCCACCTCGTCCTTTTCTCTTTTCTCTTTATTATTCCCTCTATCGATCCTTCTTTTTTTTTATCGTTATTATTGTTATTATTGTTTCTCTCCCTCTCTTCTCCCTCTTCTCTCCCTCTCTCTCTCTAAGCTCCCTCTTCCTCTCTTTCTCCCTTTTCGCCCGATTTTCTCACGGGGGTGAGCTGGCGCGCCCGTGTAGCGTAAAAGCGCGGACGCAGCGCTGTACGCCAGCGTGTGGCGTCTCTCGCGAACTAAGCCGGTCGAAGGGGGGGACAGAGCGATTTCTTGGTCTTTCGCGCTGTGCGTGTGCTAAACGGGGGAAGAAAAAAGGTGGAAAGGCGCTGATAACGCGCGGCGACGAAAAATCGCCGGCTACTCGAAGAGATATCGATTGAAATAACACGATTCCGGGGAACGCGAGCCAATCGGCACCGCTGACACGGCGGAAGGGGCCAATCGTGCCCGGTTCTATCTCTCTTTCACAACCTCCCTCGCTCGCTCCCCTACTTCTTCTCGTCATACGCGTCCTCCGCCGTCCCCCTTTCTCCCTCCCCTCTTCTCCGCGCCTATGTGTGTATACGCGCGCGCGCGCGTATGTGTGTGTGTGCGTGTGTGTGTGTGTGTGTTTCCTCCACTCCTCCTCCTCCTCCTCCTCCTCCTCCTCCTCTCGTCGTCGTCATCGTGCGGCCGTGGCTCGCTACTATTGCCACCGCCGCAACATTCGTCGCTGCTTCTCTTCCTCCACCCTCGCCACCGAGAAGAGAGGCGAGAATGGAAAGAGAGACGAGAGAGGCCACCGAGGTGCGCTCGAGCAGGGTGAGGAGAGACGCGTTACGCCGCCGTTTTCAGGAAGTATTCCGCGATTCCGATATCGAGTCGTCTCTCTTCGACCCGATCACGCACGCGGTTTTTTTCCATTCCACCTCTTCTTCTTCTTCCAACCACGCGATCTTTGGGGCGCATCGAGCGCCCATCCCCAAGTTCGCTCCTCGCGAAGAGCGGGGAGCTCCTTTCAACGTTGGAGGAGTCGCGCTCGCGCCGTTTCTTAATTGTTCCAATTCGTCGAAAAGGTGAAAAAAAATTATCGAAATCGGGCCGGCCATCGCCCCCGTTGTGCGAATGGTTTCGAGAGGTGCGATCGAGATGCGATCAACTGCACTTCTGATCGACAGTTGGTTTCCCATCCGGGAGAACTCGAGAACACGATCGAACGCGCGACCGTTTCTTCCTTTACTCCCGCGAAATTAATTTGGAACGAGGCGAAATATTCGAGTCGCCAGTTTCTTCTTCTTCTTCTTCTTCTTCTTCTTCCACTGTCTCGTTTCGATCTCGAAACCGTTCTCCCCCGTTCCTCGCGCGTTCGACTCTTGTGCAACGCCGACGTTTCGATTAGGAGGAGGATTTCGGAGGATTAGGAATCGAAAGCGATCGAAAGAAATATGCAACGATCGAGGCGAGAGGAAGAAGAGAAAAAATCAAAAAAAAAAAAAAAAAAAAAAGAAAGAAAAAGAGAAAGGGAAAGGAGAGAGAGAGAGAGAGAGAGAGAGAGAGAGAGAGAGAGAGAGAAGTGGCGCGAAACGATTCGATTCGATTCGGTGGAACTCCTTGGAACTCGTTCCTCGGTTCGCCATCTTTCTCCCGTTTGCTCGTTGAAATTATTTTGGGCGTGGAGCGCGGCGAAGGTTAGTGCCATAGTTAAGCGCGCTAAAAGTGTGTCCGGCTAGAGGCAGGGAGGAAAAAATAGGGCGGGGTCTCTTTGTGAGCAGACTTTGCCTATCCATCATGGCCGCTTTATCAATGACGTCATGATAAGAACATTCACGCACAGGCAAACGCATATCGTTCGTGAGACTCGAACGGGAACGGAAGATCGAACCGGACGATTTCCTCGCTTTTTATCTCCTCTTACGTTAACTCTTCTCGCCATCATCATCTCGAAATGGAAAAAAGAAAAAAAAGAAAAAGAAAATAAGGAAAAAAAGAATAAATAAATAAATGACTTGATTTTCATTTTTTCGCTCGAGATAGATCGATAGCTCGAGTGCGAGCGATAAAAAAACTTCTCGATCGTACGAATTAATCGAGTACGTTCGAGATAAGCGAGCGAACGAACGAACGAACGAACGAACGAACGGTGATCCATCCGTCCGTCCGTTTGTATTCGATACACGCGTTCGAATTTCACGCGAAAGCGGGCAACGAGGGAGGGAGGGAGGGAGGATTGGACGCGGCGAATAATAGAGGATAAATGGAGAGGAAAAAATTTTTCCGGTTGATCCGATTGGAAAAGGAGCGGCGGCGGCGGCCGCCGCGGTGTTGCATCCGAGCCGCCGCTACGGAGAAAGTGTGTATCGAGCGATATCGAGCAATGCAGGACAATCGAGATACCGCATTCAAAGTCCATCGGCACCGTTGACCGAAGTATTAAAGGTCGGGCAAAAATAACGCGAACCTTGGTTTCGCTTTGTCTTTTATCTCTCTCTCTCTCTCTCTCTCTCTCTCTCTCTCTCTCACCATTTCCCCCTTCCCCCCTCCCCTCCCCTCCGCCGGTGGCCGTTTCTCAAACAAGAGTTGTTTCCAAGATCTTTAAATCGATCGATCGATCGATATCATCATCCGGGATTTTCGTTCCGAAGGAAATGATTTCTTACAACGATTCGTTCTATACTAAATTCGGCACGAGCGAAAGGGGGATGGGGAAAGGGAGGAGGGGGGGGCAAGTCTCTCGACGATCGAGAGAGAGAGAGAGAGAGAGAGAAATAAGATTTCCGCGCAACGCGTCAGTTTTAAATAGTCGTGACTATACTTTCGTGACAACTACTTGTTTATCCTTCTTTGCATTTTTACGATTTACGAAGGAGGGGGGAGGGAGGAGGGGCGGGATGGGGGAGGGGAGGCGCGCGCGCGCGACACCTGGCTCGATTATTTTCGTATTTAACCATTCTGGCGCGCGCGGGCTTATCCGGGGAATAAATAAAGAACGCGAAAAAAAGAATGCGAGAAGAAAGAAGGAGGCGAGAAGGAGGCGAGAGAGAGAGAGAGAGAGAGAGAGAGAGAGTGAGTGAGTGAGCGACGGTGAGAGGGGAGGGGGAAAGAAAAAAAGAGGAATATCTGGCGAAGGCCGAGGCGCGAGCGTTCTCGTCGCCATCCCTCTTTGAAAGTACTGACCACAGACAACTCCGGCACGCGGGAGGGAGATAAAGAAAAAGAAGGAGGAGGAGGAGGAGGAGGAGGAGGCGGAAAAAAGGAAGAAGCGCGGTCAGAGAGGGAAAGAGCGAGGGAAGCATGGCGAGAGGGAGAGAAGACGGGCAATAAAAATAAAGCACCGTCGGCGGCGTCGGGTTGTGTGCGAGCCACGAACGCCGAAGGGGCTGAAGAGTGCGCGGCGCGTAGCAGTTGCGTGGCTCCTCCGCTCCACCGAGCGCACGAAAGAAGCAGAGCAATGAAAGAAGAAGGTGCCGCTGGTGAAGGCGGGCAAGAAAATAAGAGGAATAACGAAAGAAGCAAATAAGAGTCTCTCTGTGCTTCTTCCTCTTTCTCCTCCTCCACCTTCGCCCCCCACCACTGCCACCACCAGTGGCGTAGCCTCCTCTTTCTCGTGGCTTTGCTCCGCGGCTGGAGGGGGGAGAGGCAATGAACAAGAAGAAGGCGAGAACCGGGGATCCGCGGAGAGGGAAATCCTGGCATCGACAGAGAAAGACACCGAAGAGAGAACGGGAGAAAGATGGTTGGATACCGACAAAGACGGAGTTTCGCTCGCTGCCGCAAGATGGAAGAGGAGAAAAAGCGAGGACCAAAGAGAGAGAAAAGTCTGACAGGCCTTGGCTGCTGCAGCCGTTCCGAGCCGCGTTGCCAAGTCTCATTTGTTTATCATAGTTCGCCGGCCTGGCCTTTACTATCTTGAAAAAAATCACGTCCCAATTTTTTCCATCGTCCGAGATCGCGTTCTCGTCGATCGAGAGGATCGATCGCTTTTCCCCCCGTTCGGAACGATCGACACCCTGCGATGTGTCCAACCACACGCGCTCCCTCATTTTTCCATTTCCATTTCGATTCGCGCCAAGCGAATGTGTACAGCTAGCGTACCGCTACTCGAGTAGTATTAACGTAACAATGGGACAAAAGTTTGGGAGAGATTCGTTCAAGGGAGAGAGAGAGAGAGAGAGAGAGAGAGCGTGTCGCTGCACCAGACCGTCTGGCGTCACAGTGGAACAAGTCGGAATTGATACGCAAGCCATTCGATTACGTAAAACGGAAGATCGAAGGATGATCGTCGTTGGACGGAGGATCATCGATTTTTTTTTGCCGATTTTCGTTTTCCTCCTCCTCCTCCTCCTCCTCCTCTTCTTTTTTCCTTGTTTTTTTTCCCTTGTTTTTTTTTCTTTTCTTTTTTTTTTTTTTTTTTTTCATACGTTCCTCCGCATTACTCCTATTCTTAATCTTCCTCGTCATCATTATCCACTAATATCACCACTACCATAATATCACCGCTTCCATTGTCGCGTGGACTCGTTTCTGAGTCATCGTGCGTGCACGCATGCACTCTCGCGCGCGCATGCGTATTTAACGTGCACGCGTTCGTGCTTTATACTCTGCACGCGTATAAATATGTATATACGCGTATATACGTGTTGCGTACAACGAACGTCGGCAATCGTGCATTTACACACTCTCTTCCTCCCTCTCCCCCTCCCCTCCCCTCCCCCCTTCCCTCGCGTTCCCTCGCATTACAATCGATTTGCATACAAATATACCGGGCATCTCGATGGGTGGTATGTTTATTAGCAAATCCACGTGGAAATTTCTACCGCCTTATTTATGGCCTCTTGTTTTTCGGAAATACACGCATCGAACACGCCATTAAACGAGCGCCGGCCTCTCTTCCTCGCCCGATCGGGGATACGAATATCGGCGTTCGATAATCGTAATGAAAATTACCGAGAATATCTCTTTTGAACGAGCGGTGTGCGTGTGTCCCCACCTCTCGTTCCGAAACACCTAACTTTAAGATATGCAAATATCTGACGAACCGGATTTCAATAGAGTTCTCTTTACTTCTCTCTCTCTCTCTCTCTCTCTCTCTCTCTCTCTCTCTCTCGATCCGAGTACGTCGTATCGTACGATATACGCGTGCACACATGTGCAATAAGAGACGGAGCGAAGAGACGAACGAGAAAGAGAAAAATACGAAGAAAATAGCCAAAGGTGGAAATAGATGGATATAATACTCGTTCCTCTACACCGAATCGGTCGGATTAAAACTAAAATTTTGTTTCTTCGATTCCGTCGTGTCCGCGCTCTGCAATTATCAATTATAATTCCTCTCGGTGATGTTCGATTAAACCCTAGTTGCATCGGAGAAGGAGAGTGCACGCGTACGTTAGAAATAAATCCACGGAAAACACTCAACGTCGAATCGATCGTTCTTTTCGGCTCGAGTTTCAAACTTTCCCGTTGTACGGGGGGGGAGGGCGATCGGGCCACGAATACCAAATTTCCTCGCGAGATCCTCGCGATCGACAAACTTGGATTGGAGTAGCATCCATCCGTAGTGACGGTCGATAATACTCGAATCCCCCGCGTTCACGATCCATCCTTCGTCCCTCAAAATTCGTTCTTCCACCAATTGTCGAGCGAGAGGAAGGGCCGGTGTTTCCGCGTTTTCATGGAAATCGGAATACACGCGGGATTCGAGGAGGACGCGAAATCATATGATTTTGATAGCATAACTGAAGGCTATCTTGATTCGTAACCAAGATCCTTCCTCCGACCGAGTAACGGTGTTTCCATCGACGATCCGAAGATCCGAGTAGTCCGCCAACAGAGTTCTCTAGGCCGGAGCCACGAGTTATCTTAATCGGCCGGCCGGCCGGCCGGCCGGCGGATGATTGGCGATCGATCAGCGTTACGTCGCCGAGTAATTATCGATCGAGAGAATGGGACGACGGCGCTCGTCGGAGAAAAAGCACGCGTGTATTGAATTTAAGATCCAGCTGCATCCATGTAAGAACGTGTCGGATTACGCGCCAGTTCTCCGTCTTCCTCCCGCCCTCCCTCCCTCCCTCTCTCTTCTTTTTTGCGCTCTTTAGGAGTCGCGCTACTCCGACAGCCTGTTGCAGAACCACAATCTCGGAGAGGCGAACGAGCATGGCGCGTGAAATAAGTAAGTAAGTAAGTAAGTAAGTAAGTAAGTAAGTAAGTAAGTAAGTAAGATTCGCCTACTACCTACTGTTATATCAATCGAGTCGAATCGAAAACAACGAACGAAGAAGACTCGCTTCCAATTCTTTCCGATTTTCAGAGCGTTTTTTTTCTCTCTGCGCGAGCAGAGAGAGGACGATTTGTTTTTTTTTTTTTTCTTTTTTTTTTATTCCAATCTTTCGGTTTCGCTTCGATTAAAATAATCGCGGAGCGACAGCCTTGGCCGGGGTGGTGCGTATCACCATCTCGTGGCCGGTAACCTTGTTGCAACCGTGCGTCACGATATTTTTTTTCCTTCGCGATTCTTTTTTCCTCTTCTCTCTCTCTCTCTCTCTCTCTCTCTCTCTCCCTTCTTTTTTTTTTTATCGCAACGTCGTACGCCGACGCGTAGACCCGGTCGTGGCCACGGCTGCGGGAAGGTAAGACAATATGAACGGGTTTGTCGGTGGTCAGTTCTCCCGTCCCGGAGAATATACACGGAGTATAGTTTCTTTTTCGCCTCCTCTCCTCCACCGTATAGCCGTTTAACTCGAGCAAGATATTTTTACCACGTATCCACGTAACGCGTAGCTAAAGCTAACGTTTCTCTTCTCAGTCTCGAAAGGAGTATCGACGATCGTATTCGACGTGTATATACATCTATCCATCTATCTATCTATCTGTCTATCTATGTACCTATATCTATCTGGCTGTCAGATGATCGCGACGACGGTGATACGTACGCGGCACAAACGAGAACATTCCGAGGGATACGATAAAAAGCGTGAGTCTCTCTCTCTCTCTCTCTCTCTCTCTCTCTCTCGGTATCGGTGTAACGTTTGCACAGTGGATCAGCAAGGTATTAACGTGGCGATAATCGCGCAACCTTGACCGAGTGCACGACCGATTGCTGAATCCTCGACACTGGGGACGGCCCTGAAGCATTCGCGTAACAGCGTACAAATCACGGCCGAAGGACTCGAGAGAAGACTTGATGTCCTTCGATTCTTGCTCGTTGTTGCTTCGGATCGACTTTTCGCGAAATTTCGTTCCTCCCTCTCCCCCCCCCCGCCCCTCCTCCCCCCTTCCTTCTCTTTCTCCGTCATGCGACCGACTCGGCGGAGGGGGGGAGGAGGAGGAGGAGAGGAGGAAAGACGACGATAAGAGTAAAGACGAGTATATCGAGAGAAAGGGTCGCGACTGACTCTTTCTCTCGCGACGATCTTTAATTTATTTTAATAACGAGCACGCGATGGCGATTCCCTCGATCGAGGGGGAGGGAAAGAGAGGCTGAGAGGCTCGCGCGGAGGCTTGGACGGAATGCCGCCGACGCCGGAGTATTGTCGGAGGTCAGGTTCAGCAGCCACGATGCGTTCGTCCCCCTCCTCCTCCTCCTCCTCCTCCTCCTCCTCCTCCCTCTCCCCTCCCAACCCGTTCGCTCGGTCCCTCGTCGAAGGCAGTCACGGTCGAAGATAAAAGAAAGGGGGTTCGAAGCCGAAAATATCGAGCCGCCTCCTAAGTAGAGAGAAGAGGAGAGGAGAGGAGAGGAGAGGAGAGGAGAGGAGAGAGAGAGAGAGAGAGAGAGAGAGAGAGCAACAGCAGCAGCAGCAGCAGGATCGTTCGGTTGTCGGTTGAAAAATCCGCAAACTCGACGTGTCAACGACCTCGTTTCTCGCGCCGCGCTCACTCTCTCTCTCCCTCTCTCTCCCTCTCTCTCTCTCTACACAGGGTGTGTTTCCCGTCGTAACACGTGGTTACACGACTGCGTGTAAATAAACTCGAGACACAAAAACCGCACGATCGTAAACGATTTATCTATGAATGGCTCGTAATCTCACGAGACCGGGAGAATTTTTAGATTAGTTGGGCGAAAAAAAGAAGGAGGGAGAGAGAGAGGAAAAAAAAAAAAAAAAAAAGAATAAAAACGACGCAGACGTCGTGGATGGGAAAAAAAAAGGCTTGAGGATTGCCGCGAGATAGATTAGCAGATAATCTGATAAGCGATAGCGATAGTTTAACACGAGTCGAAATCTCGGCATTATCGACGATAATCTCTCTTTTTCTTCGAATCGTGGAAAAAGCGACGATCGTCTTCCGCATCGTGAACGTAGACGTGGAACTCCGTCCTGTCCTTCGAATTTTCAAAAAATTCGTTTCGACAGGATACCGAAATACCTCGTGGAGGATGGCACCTGTGCGTGTCCAGGTTTAACGGCGTGGCGTAGGTGGCGGGACGCGGAGATGAAACGCGAAATGAATCGCGGGGAACGTAGTACGATAGGAGGGAGGAGGAGGAGGAGGAGGAGGAGGAGGAGGAGACGTGTGTTTAAAGGGAGTCGAGTCGAGTCGAGTCGAGTCGAGTCGGGTCGGTTAAAAGTTGCGTTACGTCGAGCAGCGTGTACGTTCTTCGCAGTACTCCTAGAAGAGAAGGCTGTGGATGCTGCTCGTTGCATCCTGCATATATGTATGTTTTATGTCAGCGTGCATTCTGCATTTGCGCCGTTGCCACGTCCGCTTCTTGCCCTCTCCTCCTGTTTCTTTCTCTTTCTCCCTTTTCTATCTATCCGAGCCTCTCCGCAGCTTTCCGTCTCTTTCCCTTTTCACATTCGTCTCCTCGCCCTCTCCCCCTCCCACCCCACCCCACCCCCTCCCCGCCTTGCCCCGCGACCCGCTCCGCGACGGTGCCTGCATTTCTTGACATTTCTCAAACCCGTGTCCCACCTCGTGGTCACTGAGTCGTTGAACTCGAAAAACAAGAGGAAGAAAGCACAGAGAGAGAGAGAGAGAGAGAGGAAGGAGAGAAGAAGCGCGCGAATCCGGTCAGGAAAAATCGTGGCGAAGGATGTTTTCGTCGATCGGTCGGGGTGGTTCTTTTTTTTCCGCCTTTTCTCCCCCTTTTCTTCCCTCCCTCCCTTTTCTCTTCCTCCGTAGTGGCACTCGGGACGCGACTCCTCCTTTCGTTAACGAAATTTCCCACGGCTCGACGCGTACCGCGTACCGAGAGAGAGAGAGAGAGAGAGAGAGAGAGAGAGAGAGAGAAGGGTCGGTCGAGTTTTTTGCCGGCGAAAGAATTTTTCTTTGAACGGCTCCGCCGCGATCTGCATACGCGCGACCTATCTCTCTCCGTTTATCTCTTCTCTTCCTCCGACCGGCCTGTTTCCTTCTCCCTCCCCTCTCCCGCGGCGGCAACCACTCTCCCCCTTTCCCTCTCTCTCTCTCTCTCACTCTCTCTCTCTCTCCCTCTCTCTCTCCCTCTCTCCCCGCACACATGCAAATGGTGTGTTTCTCCATCTTAGAATCGCTTTCCTCGCGACCGTGGCTCGCGAGTAACTCGATGAAAAATGCCTCGCCGGTGCTCGCAACGGTGCAACGGCAAAGAGGGAGAGAGAGAGAGA
Source organism: Apis florea (assembly GCF_048593485.1). Lineage (NCBI taxonomy): Eukaryota > Metazoa > Arthropoda > Insecta > Hymenoptera > Apidae > Apis > Apis florea. The sequence continues at coordinate 4,561,350 of NW_028256703.1, forward strand.
GAGAGAGGTAGATACGCGAAATTGTTCGGGACACGTTTCTCGCGGCGACTGGCAAGTGTCGAGTCTCCGAAGGAGAGGAGGTCGGTCGGTCGGTCGGTTGGTCTCTCTCTCTCGGTTGGAGTAGGTCGCGGCTGGCCTCGCGACACGTTTTCGGCCATCCCGAAAAAAGAAGAAGAAGAAGAAGAAGAAGAAGAAAAACAAAGAATCGTTTCTCGTTACACGTATCGTTTGTTCGTTCGAATCCTTTTACTTATTTACTTGCTTACTTATTTACCAACTCTGCGTGACGATTTTCACTTCTTCGGTTCGAGAGGAATTAGATTTAGGGAAGGAATTAGATTCGAATGGCGAAGAATCACTTCGTTTCGCTTGTACGCGAACGAGAGATAAAAGGGAATCGGTTCGATTCGATTCGAAGAGAGAGAACGTGGCGGCGTGGAATGAACGCGCACCCGAAGCCGCGTTCGTACACGCGTCTCTCCCGTTGGGGGACCACGACGAAAGGATCTTTCTCCCGCGAGATACGTTGACTTCGAGCCGATCCAGTTGGCGGTGTTTCGCGCTCGAAGGAGCGCGTCGTCCTCGTTCTGGAATGCGTAGCGCTGGTGTACGCGATTCCGCGGAAGGACGAAGGCTCTTTAGGAATCGGACGAACGTTTCTCGAAGACGAAGACGAAGAAGAACAAGAAGACGAAGAAGAAAAAGAAGAACAAGAAGAAGAAGAAGAAGAAGAAGAGACACGCATACACACGTGACGGCGTGGATGGCAGGCGAGACGAGCACGACCCGATTTCGATCGATTCGATTAATTTCTTTCTCTTTCTTTCTTTTTTTCTTCCCTCCCTCCCTCCCCTCCCTCGATTCGAACAACTTTTCAGCATGGACGGAATCCACGATCCATCCATGGATCGCGGGTGTGCACGAGTGGTTGACGAAAGTCGAAAGGGGAGAGAGAGAGAGAGAGAGAGAGAGAGAGAGAGAGAGAGAGAGAGCGACGAGTGCGGAACGAACGGAGCGTGACGGAGAGATCGCGCCGCCATCCAATGATCTCGGTTAGAAGTAGAGTATAGTCTCCTTACCTCTCTCGTGCACGGTTTCTCTAGAGTAGGTGGATCACAGTTAAAACGCGGTGGTAGGAGCTAGGTAAAAAGATCACAAAATATGGCACACTGTTGCCCGAGTTCATCGTTCGCGGCACTTCGCGGCGCGGTCGCTTACTGTATACTGGTGGGGGCGGCGAAGTACGGGTGGATGGAGGAGCACGATGACGAGGAGAGAAGGAAGGAAGGAAGGAAGGAAGGAAGGAAGAAAGGAACACTCGAGGGAGAATCGAAAGAAGAAGACGAAGAGAAGGAGGTGGAGGAGGAGGAGGAAGAGGAGGAGCAGGAGGAGGAGGAGGAGGAGGAGGAGGCAGAGAGACAGGAGAAGGACGAGAAAAGGAAACCGGCGCGTAGCAGTGAAACAACACGTAGTCGAGAGAGCGAAGCGGTAATACCGGGAGAGGCGAAGAGAATTCCTCGCGCGCTGTCAGCTGTCAATGCCGCGCACGTTGTCACTCATCTTGCGCCGTTTTTCCTCGCGTCCCGGTACTTGCGATCCCGTTCCTCTTCCTCCACGACGATCACCTCGCGATACATCGAACCATTCAGATCCAACGGAACGACATCCCCCTCGGCTCTCCTCCTCCTCCTCCTCCTCCTCCTCCTTCTAGTGGTGTTACGCTCCCGTACGCCCTCCACCGTTTCTCTCGCCCGCTTCGGATGATCGACTTTCTCTCTTTCGGTGTCGTCGATCTCGGCCTCTCGGCCGCCCGCCTCCTCCGTTTTCTCTCCGATTCGTCAACGATAAAAAATACGGCGTCGAAAGGCGGGAGAGGATGGAAGAAGGGAGGAGAAGGAAACCTCGTACCGTAACGTTCTTCTTCTCGTCGTTGTTGTCGTCGTCGTCGTCGTCGTCGTCGTCGTCGTCGTCTTGGTCTTGGTCTTGGTCTTCGTCTTCGTCGTTTTCGTCTTCGTCTCGGTCTTCGTCGTCTTGGTCGTCGTCGTCGTCGTCGTCGTCTTCGTCGCACTCTCGCCTCCCCGTGTGCGTGTGACGCGGTGCGCGCGTGGTGTCGCGTGAAGTTGGTCGTGCGTGCGCACCTTGTGCTTCGTTAAAGAGTCTTTTCCGTATAAAATGCTGGGGCGCCGGCGAGAATCGGCCTGCCCGCCGCCGCGTAGGCTTCACGCCGGCGTCCTCGCGGCCGATTGGCCGGGTACCGACCGGTGGGGGGCACTGGCGCGAAGGTCCGAAGGTAGAATACTCGGCTCGAGAAGCTAGCAGAGCGGATCCACCAGAGTTCGCGGAGTGGGGTTGCGTCTTTGCCATCCCGCTAACTCGGGATCGTGCATGTTTCATCAACACCGTGTATCTAATAGGGATGATGCTCGGATCGCGCACAACCATTCGCACACGATGACCGATAGACGACTGATAGTCCAGTCTTGCGTCCTCGAATGCTCGAAGTTGGTCCGAGTCCCGCTTCCGGGGGGGTGGGGGGGGGGAGGGGGAGAGGGAGGTGGATTCGAAGATTTCGAAGCCGACCGAATTTCCTTACGACGACGATCGTCGTAGCGCGCGAATTCGTTTCGAGGTCGAGGAGAAGTTGGAATAAAAGGCAAAAAAAAAAAAAAAAAAAAAAAGAAGAAGAAAACAAAAAAATGGAGAGCGAAAGGAAGAAAGAAGGAAAGAAAGAAAGAAAGAAAGAAAGAAAGAAAGAAAGAAAGATCGACGATGGTGCGCCGCGTCTTTCTTTCTCGCGGGCCCTCTTTGCCCCTCTTTGCCGCGCTCCGTGCTCGCTGTCTTTCTTTCGCGACGACTTCTCATTCTGATCTCTCCGCTTGCTCGCCTTCTCTCCCTCTCTCTCTCTCTCTCCCTCTCCCTCTCTTTGTCGCTCTCTCCTCGAGGTTCTCTCTCCTCCCGCCTCTCCGTCCGCGTTGCTCGAGACCGGCCAGGCTATTCACCCACGCATGCACGAGATGACGATGACGATGACGCCGACCGTTCGCCGTTGCAACGTGTGCACGCTCTTTGCTCTTTCATCCGCCTTATAGGATAAGCGTGGTTCTGCTGCTGTTGCGTTCGTCGAAGAAGAGGGAGTGAGAGAGAGAGAGAAAACGTTTCGCTTCGCTCGAAATTCCTTTGCGGATCTCGCTCGTCTCGTAACTTGGCGTAACTTTTTTTCCAAAGTTCGAGATTCGTCGTCGATCCGATCGATCGATTGATCGAGAGGGTGTTCGATTTCGTTCTCGTTTCATTTCTCGAGAAAGGGGATCTTTTCTTTTCTTTTCTTTCCCCCCCCTTTTTTTTTCCTTTTTCCTTTTTTTTCTTTCCAATCAATCCTCGATGCTCGATCGAGCTCGATGCGCTCTTTTTCCTTTTCTTTTCTTTTTTTTTTTTTTTCTTTTCTCGCTGCTCGCCATTTCGCTGGCCTTGCGATCTATTCGGCTGACATTGGCACGTTGCGATTGCACAGCCCCCCTGACCCAGATTCCGACTCGGTTATTTTTTCCACGCGCCCAGAACATCTTTCTCTCTCCTCTTTTCTTTTCGTCTTTGTCTTTCGTCTCTCGTCTCGCGCGTCTCTCCCTCTCCTTTCTTCCTTTCTTCTTCTCTTTCGACGACGACGACGACGACGACGACGACGACGACGATACGAATTGATCGATCGATAAATTCCCCGATTCGGATTCGAAATACGTGCACGATCTTCGCGTTTCGGTTTCGGTCCATTTTTTCCCCGCGAAAGTTTGAGGGATAGGGAAGAAAAGAGGGCTAGACTCGGATGCCGGTTCGCGATACGAAACGTATTTACGAATGGAACGGAAAAGTGGATTCGAAGATCAAAGCAGGAAAACGGATAGGGTTATGCATCCCGGCTCGTGATGCATAATTGATGGCGAACGGTATCGATTCGATTCGATTCGTCTAAACTCGTCTAAACTCGCCAGTTTACTTTAGTCTCTTCTCGCGTTTTCTTTTCTTTCTTTCTTTCCCCCCTCCCCCCCTCCCCCCTTCACGGCCGCGAAAATCCGCGTCTCGCGTTTCGGGGTTGGAGACGTGGACGGGGACGTGGACGGGGACGGTGATGGGATGGGATGGGGAGCGAGTGACGCGCGCGTATGGCGCGCGAAACGGGCGAGCGGGCGGGCGTGGATTGGATCCTGACCTACGACTACGTTTCAGGCGGGGAGCAGGCGAATTTTGTCCGAAAGTCAACGCGAACGAAAGAGCGGATTCGCAGGCCTTGGAGGTCACGAGGCGCTGCGGTGGGGAGGGGAGCAGCGGGTTTGGGGGAGGGGGAGGGGAAGGTAGCGGGAAGAGAGGATACGAAGAGGAGGAGGTGGTGGATATAGGAACGTACGCTCGAGGGAGAGAGTAGGAGAGAGAGCTCGATGGAGGATACGCTCTGGCGGAGGAGGACCAAGCGACTCGACGACGGTTGAAAGAGGAGCGCGAGAATCGACGCCGGGGCCGGTCGGCGCAACAGAAGAGGACGAAGAAGAAGAGGAGGAGGAGGAGGAGGAAGAAGAAGAAGAAGAAGAAGAAGAAGAAGAAGAAGAAGAAGAAGAAGAAGAGGACGAAGAAGAAGACGAAGAAGAAGAAGAAGAAGGGGGCTGATCTACCGGCAATATACACACAGAGGCGCACAGACCACGGCAAAACTCGGCAGTTTTGCTGTTCGATTTTGCAAACTTATATTTAGAAGGGCAACGATCTTTTGCCGCGGCAGCTCCAACCTCCGACAGAGGAGAGGAAAGGTTCTGGGATACGCGCGCGGTCTCTCTCTCTCTCTCTCTCTCTCTCTCTCTCTCGTGATCGGTCGCCGAGATTTCTCAACACTCCGCTCATACTTATCCGCTCGGAGTACGAGCGGATACCAAATCCAACCTCTCTGTCTCCCGATTTCCACGTTTCTCCATTTTCCTCTCCGATCTTTCCCTTTTTTCTTTCCTTCCTTCCCTCCTTCCTTCCCTTCTTCCTTCCTTCTTTCCTTCCCTCCTTCCCTCCCTCCCTCCTCCTCCCGCCTTGTTCGATCGCTTCGTCCCACCCCTCCCCTCCTCCCCCTTCCTCGGCCGGGGACCGTATTATTACACGCCACCCGAATGTTTTGCATCGCGGCGCACAGGGATAATGGGTGTTGCGTACGCGTCACGTTTCGAGTTTGCAATAATTACCGGTGGCACGTAGGATAACGGTTGTTTAATAAGTTGGGCGAGTACTCTACTCTCGCGCGATCTCGCGAAGAAAGATCGTACGTGCGTGCGTGCGTGCGTGCGTGCGTACGTTGAATTTGGAAAAAAATAAATGGAGAGAAACGTAATATATACGTGTATATATATACGATTGGTTGATTTTTATCGCCAAGATCGAAGGATGGAAGGAGCGAGAACGGGTACGTACCATCCTCTCGATGGCTTTGTCGAAGCGTCTGTCGCGGGGAGGGGAAGGGAGAGGAAGAAGAATCGGAGGAGGCGCGATGGATGGATGGATGGATGGATGGATGGATGGATGGAGCGCTAGTTCGAAACGCTCGAAATCTGCCGCGGGGGATGGGGGGATGGGGGAGGGAGGGGGGGGGGGAAAGCGCGCGGATGTTTGAGAGTTTGGGAGCGTGATCGCGCATGACCGCCCCTGTGAATGTAATCTTATCGTGGCGAGCGATGCGGTGAACGCGGGCTGCACAACGCGGAGCGGAGTCAACGAACGATAAAAAAAAAAGCGCGTAACCATACGCGCGACACAAAGAATAAACTCTATTCCGTCCGCTTCTCGCCCTCCTCTCCTCCTCCTCCTCCTCCCTTTCTCCTCTCCGCTCTCCGTCTCGCTCGCTCCGACTCCTCCACTCTTCCTCCCATCTCCAACGTGGAGAACATCCACACGTTGCAACTTGGAAGCCGTGTGTGGGCGCGCGAGTTCTCTCCTCCTCCTCCTCCTCCGCTCCGCTCCGCTCCCTTCCTCCCCCCCTCTCTTCCTCCTCCCTTCCGCTCCGTCTCTCTCTCTCTCTCTCTCTCTCTCGACTCGCCCCCTTACCTCCCCCCCTCCTCCTCCCCCTCTCCCCGTTTCGCTCCTTCTTTCTTCCTTCCTTTCTTTCTTTCTTTCTTTCTTTCTTTCTTTCTTTCTTTCCTTCTTTCTTTCTTTCCTTCTTTTTCTCCGCCGACCGCGCTTGGGGTAGGTCATGGCGGGACCGCGCGAGCGAATGACGAGGAAGGAGAGAGAGGGAGCGAGAGAGGGAGCGAGAGAGAGGTGGATGGAAAAAGAAGAGGAAAGAAGAAAGAACAAACCGTACAACGCGGCTCGTACGTAGAACGTTTCGCCGCCGCCGCCGCCGCCGCACACCACTTTGTAAATTCCCTCTCCATCCCGTATTCCGCTTTTCTTTTCGCTTTTGTTTAAACGCCCACTACCTCTCCATCCCTCTCCTCTACCCAAAATTCCCACCCTCTCCTCCCTCCCCGCCGCCTTCTCTTTCGATTCGAACGACGACCGCCCCGCGTCATCCCTTATAACGTCGTCCCTATATATTTTCCACGCGAGTCGAATCTCTTCTTGGAAATTTCGCTATTTCCGGTGCCCTCTTCCTTCCGAGGAAGGAAGAGGGGGGGGCGGAGGGGGAGGAGTTGTCTCGGGAATTCGCTTTGACCGAAGATCGAACAATTCGATTAGAGGCGATCTTAACAGCCGGCACGGGGAGAGAGGGGGGAGGGGGAGGGCGAGGGGGAGGGGGAGGGGGTCGGCGTTATTGTTAGCGATCATGCGATCTGAAAATCATAGAAAATTACTGAAAAGCCAGGAAACTTTGTACCACTACGTAGCGAATCCGTAGCTAGAAGGTAGGTAGGTAGGTAGGTAGGTAGGTAGGTAGGTAGGTAGGTAGATAGGTGGGAAGGTAGGAAGGATGGTTGCCCCTGGACTTGAGATGTCGTAATTTTGCCTTCGCCGTAACGGCTACGCGGCACGGAAGTGCCTCTACCTCTTCCCGCCCTTCTTCCAGTCTTTCATCCTTCCTCGGTTTTTCTTCCTCCGTTCGAAACGGAAACATCTCTCTCTCTCTCTCTCTCTCTCTCTCTCTCTCATCCCCTTTTTCGTAATAGTAGAAGGGTTAGGCGAAACAATGCAACGCGCGTGAACACCGTTATTTAAATAATACGATGGAACCACTTGGGGGTTGAGGGCAAAAAAATTCAGAGTTGCGCTCCGAAGGGGATGACTGGGTGAGAGAGCGAACGTGAGAAAGACCGCGTTCTCCTTTCCTCCTCCTCCTCCTCATCCGTCGCGAGCTTTTGTTCTTTTGCCTTTTGTGCGTTTTGCAATATCGTCCCACGAAACGAAACGAACGAAACGGATTCGAACGAATCGCGAGTCGACGCGCGAATTTTCGGGGGGAGGGAGAGGGGGGGGGGGGAAATAATTATCCTCCTGCGTACGCGTGTACTCTTCTCGTGATACATGATATATTTCCGCGAATATCCGTTCCGTTTCCGTTCCATCCTTCCCTCCCTCCCTTCCTCCCTCCCTTGTTCCCCATCGTCTTCTTCTTCTTCTTCTTCTTCTTCTTCTCGTTCTCCTTCTTCCTCCTTCTCCTCTTCTTCTTCCCCGTGGCGTGGCGCGGTTCCGGTTCTGGCAGCTGTCGTCGATTCAAAATCGGGATCGTGAATCGGTCAAGGGTAGAAAGCCCATCGCCGCGTAACGTTACCTTCGATTCGGTCGAACCGGTTTAACGCGTTGGGCGTCGAGGAAGGAGCGAGAGGGAAGGGAGGGAAAAGAGTTTGGGGCGCAAAAAATTCATTTGAAAATGCCGGAGGGTCGCGCAAAGGTGTCGAAATAATTGGATTTTAATTTTCGAGCCGGTCGAAGAACAAAAAAAAAAAAAAAAAAAAAGAAAACCTCTCTCTCTCTCTCTCTCTTCCTTTCTCCTCCCCCCGATCGAGAGAACCCACGAGAAGAGAATCACTCTCGCGACGAGTGTTTATACAACGTTGCGCCGCATTAATAACTTTTTCCTCCTCCTTTCCATCCTCCTTTACCTTTACCAACCAACTTCGTTTCCAACCACCCTTTGTTTTCCCATTCGTCCGTCACTCGAATCGCGTCTGCTTCTTCTTTCTTTTTTTTTTTTTTTCATTGCCTCCCTCTCCCCTCGTCGATCGTACGTACGCGCGGAGGGAGATGGGCGGTTGGGAAATGGGAGACGCCGCGACGGTTTGGTGGCGAGCCGGAACCGGACGAGGAAGAGGACCTCGAGGTCCTTCTCGGCCGTGCGGGGAGATTCACGATGCCGGCGGTTATACCACCGAAGCGGTTGGTTGTACAAAGGAGGCGAATGTTTTAATTAAATCCCCGGGAAAACGCGAAAACTTCGCCATCGCGCGGCGTTTTTGCGATTTTCCCAAAGTTTGCCAACGTCTCGCCCTCCCCTCGCCGGCCACCTACTCGCCACTTTCAAGGTGGCGATAGACGAGGGGGGGAGGGGGAGGGGGAGGGAGAGAGAGAGAGAGAGAGAGAGAGAGAGAGAGAGAGAGAGAGAGAGAGAGAGAGAGAGAGAGAGAGAGAGAGAGAGCGGTTACCACCTTTCCATCCCCCTTCCCCTCCCTCCGCCGAGGAGAATAAAAGAAGCGGGGAGGGAAAAACAAAAGAACGCGGTGGCTACTTAGCGAAACAAATTGTTGCTTTCTCTACTACCTACCTACCTACCTACCTACCTACCTACCTACCTCGAGTAGCCGAGAATTTAAAAGTTTTGCGCGAGAGCCGGGGATCTCTCTCTCCACCCCTCCCCTCCCCCTCCCCCTCCTCTCCTCTCTCTCTCTCTCTCTCTCTGTGTTTTTAACTCTCCGCAATTCTTCCCTTTTCTTTCGACGGGCGAACGGACGAAAGACTCTCGTCTCCTCGCCTCGAACGGATAGAATTCCGAGAGAATTCGATTCACGGCTCGTTAGCGGTGTTTCCTTTCCTTTTCTTTCCTTTCCCTTCCCTTCCCTTCCCTTCATTTCGGTTCACTCTTTCTTCTCCTCCTCCTTCTCCTCCTCTTCCTCGTAAAAGGACAACGCCATATACGAGGAGAGTCGTATGGTATCGATCGCGACAGAGTGTCCTATTAAATCGGTTGCATCGTGCGTGGAATACGCGTATGGAACAATTAAACGCTGTATTGTCTCGCGAGATGTATATATATATAGTATTATATGTAACGTTGTTCGATCATCTACCTATTACACGCTCCGCATTATCGGTAGAAAAAAAAAAAAAAAAAAGAAAATAAAATCGTCGTCTCGGTCTCGTTCGCTGGTCGTAAATCGTAATCGATGGTTACGCGCGTGGATCGATCTCGAACCGCCACGGCGGTCAAACGTAAATTCATCGACGATCGTTCAACGAGAGTTGTCGTTGAGCAGTTTATCGTTCGCAGGAACGATTCTTCTTAGCCTTGAAGCGGTTTTTTTTTTTTTGATATTAAGAGAGGAAAAAAACAAATGTCTGCGAAGAAGAAGAAGAAGCGCATACACGCACGTAGAGCATGCTAGAGCTGCGATAAAGAAATTGTGCGATAAGTAACGAGAAAAAAAAAAATATGGGGAGAAAAAAATAAAACGATGCGAACGGATCCCTCGTGGGATTGATTCGTCTCCTTCGAGACGAAAAAGAAGAAGAAGAAGAAGAAGAAGAAGAAAGAAAGAAGAAACGAAAAAAATAATCACGTACGAATTAACGTGCGAATTAACGTGTGCGAGATCGAAAGATCGCCGGAGAGGAAACAACGATTGTAAGATGCGTATTATAATTACGCGTGTGGAATGGAAGAAAAATAAAAAAAAAAAAAGAAAAAGAAAAGAAGAAAATTAGACACACGTTGCACGTTGAAAGAAAGAGAATCGCGACGAGCGACGAATTCGCGAATTCGGGAAAAGTAAAAAAAAAAAAAAGAAAAAATAAAAAAAAAAGGAAAAAAAACGAGAGAGAGAGAAAAAAAATAATAGCGAGAGAAGTTGCAGGAAGCTGTGTGCGACGAGGAGAAATAATAAGGGGATTTTGAACGGGCTGAGTGTTCAACTCACTCGTTGCAGGGTGGACCAGCATTCCTCGAGGGTGCGTTCGCTGATGTTGCCCATTCCTCCGCCTCCGCCGGCGCCTCCCGCACCTCCAAGTCCCGCCGCAGAGGCACGAGACTATCGGGCAAGACAGGAGGCTCGTGTTAGTTCACCACTTTTCTCTTTTTCTTTTTTTTTTCTTTTTTTTTTTTTTTTTCTTTACTCCGCCAACACTACGCAAAAATCACTTTCTTCCTCGAACCGACAAGGATCGACGACAAGGCGCTTTTAATAACATGATAAAAAAGTTTGATCGAAACGATCTAAGAAAAAGGAAAGAAGAAAAGAAAGAAAGAAAGAAAGAAAGAAAGAAATTGGAAACTTGTCGAAACTTGGTGATTCAAAGGAGGAGGGGAAAAAAAGAAAGAAAGAAAAAAAAAAAAAGAATCATCCGCGTTGACATAAAAGAGTGACATGGACACTCGAGTCGCGCGTCTTCGCGCTCTTCGTGCGACCGAAGTCGTTCAACTTTTTCCTCCGCCATTTATCGTCCATCGTCATCCTTAGTCATCCTTCGGTCCGTGAAATGGATGGCGTATACGTATCGTAAAATCTGCCCGTTGCGACGAATTCACCGTTGCCCCGTATGTGTGCGCGCGCGCGCGCGTGTGTGTGTGTGTGTGCGTGTGCGTGCGTGCGTGTCGCGTGCTCGCGTGTGTATATAATGGCCGTGAGCGAAAAAGGTTTCGGATTCCTATTAGCGGTGAGACCGAAGCGGATCTGCGGGGATATATTTACTTAGTTTCCTCGTATCGAAGCTCGCGGACTGTGGCATCGCAGAAGCACGCCGCGATATTTTCTCGAGAACATCTTCTCGGCGTACCGTATGACGTATGCGTATAGTATTATCTGTGTTGCGCGGGTCAAGAACCCCGAGAGACGACGTATCTGCATCTCCTCGCATCGGTGTGCGTGGGCCGCGTTTGCATTTGTGGCCCCGTGACTCTAATGTGTGCGTGGCTGGCTGACTGGCTGGCTGGCTGGCTGGCTGGCTGGTTGCTCGCTCGCTCGCTCGCTTGCTTGGCTTGCCAGCCTGCCTGCCTGCTTGCCTGCCTGCCTGCCTTCTAGCTGGAGCGCGCTCGCGCGCGCGATCTCGCGCGCAACGTTCACTCTCTCTTACGCTCCCCCTCTCGCTCCCTCTCTCTCACTCTCCCTCTCTTGCTCGTTCCACGTAACACGCGGAGTATATACGTGTATATACGGTCGGTACGCCGAGATGTGGTAAGTCAACGTGTTCCGATGTGCGTGAACCATGGTCAGTGTATCTCGGTACAGTCGCAGATTCAAACGGTCAGCGAAATTGTCGACGATGTAGCGCGATTTATTGAAAGTCATCCAGTTAAGCCGATACCGGACGGGGTGGGGGGAGGAGGTCCTCTTAACCTGCCGATTATTCGCGTCTCTTCTTTTCTCTCTTTCTTTCTCTCATTCTCTCTTTCTTTCTTTCTTCCTTTCCTTTTTTTCTTTCTGTTCGATCGAATCCGGGGAAAAAAGGAAAAAGATTGGACGAGTTTAGGATTCGAAACGATTCGTGCCTCTCGACGCGTTAACTTTCGACGCGACCCGACATTTTCCAGTTTGCGCCGGGGAACGAGTGTGTAGAATCGTTCGAGAGAGAGAGAATCATTAGCGTGGTTATTTTCGCGGTCGTTATCGAAAGCGGAACGAGCGTGCGAGAGAATAAAAGAGATGCGTGAGATCGAAAGAGGAGACGCGTATTTTTCTCCATCGGTAGAAACTGTTTGAAAGTATTGTCCGGCGTCAGTCGGCTCAAGTGAATGACCCTATTTATCGGCGCATTATGCACTTTTATCGCGGTTGCCTCGTCCCAGTTATTTATCTCTTCTCTTCGCAGCTTACGGGCGGAGAGAAGTGCGACGGATCGAGAAAATAAAGAAAAAAAAAAAAAAAAAAAAAAAAAGAAGAAGAAAAAAAAAACACAAGAGAAAAAAATGGAAAAGAATTGGGGAGAAGGGGAGGGCAAAAGTAAAAGAGAAGAGAGAACGAGCGTCGGAGAACGTTCGTTCTGCTCGTTCTGTCGTCCGTCTCGAGATCGGATATTTAAATAATAATTAACGTTACGTCGTGTCTCACCTGCAGCTCGTTGACGAGTTTTTCCGTGAGGCTGGCGTCGTGTGAGTCCTGGCTCGTCGCGCCCGGACTCAGCATCGAGTTTTGAGAATTTTGTTGCTGACTGGCCGACATGTTCATCCCCGCGAGGGCACCGTTCTGAGCGATGCTGCCGGCCATGTTGAGCGCCTGTTGTTGCAGATTCTGCGTCAGGTTTTGCGCCTGTTGTTGCAGATTCTGGGTCAAATTTTGCGCCTGTTGTTGCAAATTTTGCGTGAGGTTTTGCGCCGCCTGTTGTTGCAGCGCCTGTTGGCTTAAACTCTGGCCGAGGTTCTGGGTCAAATTTTGAGCCTGTTGCTGCAACGTTTGCGACAAATTCTGCGCCTGGCTCTGGATGTTTTGTTGAAGATTTTGACTGGCCTGGCTCAGATTCTGCGGCTGGTTGAGCAACTGTTGCTGTTGCTGAGGCGACAAGCTCGGGGTGAGGCTTTGCGCGAGATTGTGCTGCAAAGTTTGTCCTAGGTTTTGTTGCATGTTCTGCGTCAACGCCTGTGTCAACGCTTGGCCCAAGTTTTGATTGAGAGCCTGCGCCGCTTGGACCGCTTGCACGGCCAGCGACGGGCTCGAGGCCTGGGACATTGTCTGTTGCGCCTGTGCCAGGCTGTGAAGACTCTGGGCCATGCTAGACGCGATGGCACCCTGGTGATCCGCCTGCGGCGAGGGTGTGGTGGACACGGGGGACGATTGATGCTGCCCCCCTTGACCCGTTTGCTGCCCGATCGACATGGCGTGCTGTTGTTGTTGCTGCTGCTGTTGTTGCATCTGGGGGCTGGTCGTCTGCCCTAGCCCCGAATTCGCGTTTGCCTGTTGCACCGCCTGCTGCTGTTGCTGTTGTTGCTGCTGCTGGCTGAGCGGGCTGTGCAACTGTTGCTGCACCTGCTGTTGGTGCTGTTGGGTCGCGTTCGAGATAGGGCTGTGCTGTATACCGGGCGACTGTTGGGGCGGGCCCCGTTGAGGTTGTTGCCAATAGTCGGACATTTTGAATACATGTTGCCGGAGCGCGTGAAGATTGGCGGCCGCCGCAGTGACGGCCGACGCTTGGACCTCCATTGGTTCCGGCTCGTTTTCGAGGTCCGGTTCGGGCGAGCTGCAAGGATCCTCGTCTTCCTCCTCGTCCTCCCTCTCGGTGATGTCCTCGTCGTCCTCGTCGTGGATCCTGCCCGACCTGTCACCCTCGGCCGTTCCCCCTCCAGCAACACCAGCAACACCACCGCCACTTGCACCGCCGCCACTTCCGCCACCTCCACCGCCACCTCCACCGGCTCCACCGCCACCTCCTCCACCTCCTATCCCACCCCCCGAATCGCCAGAGTGGAGATGATTCCCGGGATGATGATGCTGTTGAAGGTGATGGTGTGGTGGATTTCGCGAGTCTGGATTTTGGCCCTGTTGCTGCTGCGGGTGATGGTGGTGGTGATGATGATGATGATGATGATGCTGCTGCTGCTGCTGCGGCGGCGGTTGTTGTTGCTGCTGCGGCTGCTGCTGCGGCTGCGGTTGTTGGTGATGTTGTTGTTGCTGCTGATGCTGCTGCTGTTGTTGCTGCTGCTGCTGATGTTGTTGTTGCTGTTGTTGATGGTGATGCTGTTGCTGGTGGTGGTCCAAGCCAAAGTCGGGTTGGGTTTGCGACTGGGCACGTAGGTCCAGGGCCGCCGTCGCGTCCGAAATTTTGAGGCCTTCGCGAGAAGCCCGGGCTACCCCCTTCCGGCGCAGCTTGCCCGCTTTTTCGCACCCCTTCCGGTAAGCAGCTCGACGGCCGGCACACTTCCGCGCTCGCCGCCGTTCCTTCCTACCTTCCTCCTCTCCTCTCTATCCTTACCGCGCGCTCTCTCTCTCTCTCTCTCTCTTTCCCTTCTTCCTTCTCCTCCTCCTCCTCCTCTTCTTCTTCTTCCCTTCTTCCGTTCAGCCCAGAATCCTTACCGCCTTAAGGACAACGATCCTCGGCTCGACGTGGGCGGCGGGCAACGTCAGTTACTCGCCACCTGCTTCGACTTGCCGGGCCTGCTGCTGCTTCTGCTGTTGCTGCTGCTGCTGCTGCTGCTCCTCCTGCTTCTCGCTACTTCTTGGCTCATGAAACTCTTTCCCTCGATACACCTCTTCCCTCTTTTTTTTCTTACCTCTTCTTCTTCTCCCGCCGCTTCTCACTCCGACTCGGTACTTGCCCTCGGCCTCCTTCCTCCCGCCCCTTCCTTCTTCGTTCCTCGTCTTATTAGCCAACACCGCCCGTTGACGATGATCCACCCTTCTTCTCCTCCTCCTCCTCCTCTTTCTCCTCCTCCTCCTCCTCCTCTTCGTCCTCTTCTTCTTCCTCTTCCTCTTCCTCTTCCCCTGTTCGGTCTTCCTCCTCCTCTTCCTCTTCCTCCTCCTCCTCCTCCTCCTCCTCCTTCTTCTTCTTCCCCTTTGCCCTTTTTCTCGATTCTCTTTCCCGTAACTCCCGTAACACTCGATGATCCAAAAAGATCGTCGTACGCGCGTCGCGTATCCGATGGTACGATGCTTCTTCCGAGTCTCGTCTCGTTCTTCCCTCTCCCTCTCTCTCGCTCTCTCTCTTCAGCTCCTCCTCCCTCTTCTCGTTCCTCCGGTCTGCATTTGCGTTGATACGTGCGTCGTGTTTGTATATACGCGTACACGTGTGTGGGTGGGTGTGCGTGCGTGTGTGCGTGTGTGTGTGTGTGTGCGCGCTCGCGTGTCGTGCGCGTGTGTTTGCGTGCGTTCGTGTGTGTGTATGTGCCCGATGAATCGATGCGCGCGCGAATGGACGTCCTCCGTGCGGAGCGGAGAACACCCTATTTCTTTGTTCTATCTAACTTAAAGTCTATCATATACACTTAAGTTCAGGTTAAAATTCAGGATTGCCCAGCCCGGACGGTGTGAACGAGGAAGGACAGTCCGTGCAGACGCGAAACTCACGATCGTTGGTCGAGGACGAATCACAATGAGAATGAAGAAGATGCTGGTTGGTCCGGTGTCCGCCGGGTGAGAGAAATCGCACTCGCGGATGACACTGCTCGTCCCGTTTTGCCCTGAGTAAGTTAGTAGCCCCGTAATGTCGTTGTGCGTGTGTGTGCGTGTGTGTGCGTGCGTGTATTGCGAACGTGCAAGCCCTTTTTTCCTTCCTTTCCTCTTTTCCTCTCTCTATCTCTCTCTCTCTCTCTCTCTGTCTGTCTATCTGTCTGTCTTCCTTTCTTTCTCCGTCGAAACGGTTTGAGGAAAAGGGACTCGCGCGTCGGCCGTGCGATACGTCGTCGTGTGAGATGATGATATTCTTTGAACCGGGACGGCAGTTTTTTTCACCTCCTCGTCGGGATTTCGTTCACTCGCCGTGTATATTATATAACGTGACACCGATATCGAATCTCGAATATTTCGACGACATTCGAATTTATTTCTTCTTCTCGTTCTTCTTCTTCTTTTTCTTCTTCTTCTTCTTCTATCTTCGCGTCGATCCTTCGTTTCCTTTTTCTATTTTTTTCCTCCTCTACTTTTTTTTTTCGCGTCTGTTCACGACTGCTCCTCGAAATGCGACTCTAGGGTATTATTTTTTTTTTTTTAACTCTTTAAAAGGAATTCTATTTCGATTATCGATTAACCGCTCGTCGTTACCGATATCGTCGATGGTAGTTGTGGTTGCTTCTTATTATCGTTTAGGTTTAATAATATTGCACTTAGGTACACTCGTTTTTTGAACACACTGAAATATATATGTATGCGGCGCGAGGTTCTTCTCTAACGAGCTGCTTCTTCTTCTTCTTCTTCGATTTCTCACTCGCTTCTTTCACACTTTCTTCTTCTTCTTCTTCTTCTTCTTCTTCTTCTTCCTCCTCTTCTTCGGATCTTATTTCCTCCTCCTCTTCTTCCTCTTCTCTCTCGTTCTTCCCTTTCTTTTTTCCACGCACTCTTTCCCTCTGCTCTCTCTTTCTCTCCCTCTCTTTCTCTCTCTCTCTCTCTCTCTCTCTCTCTCTCTTTCTTTATCCGCTATCGAATCACTTCCGTCGCAACCCCGCTTCTACGCGTCTCGCTTTCGCTCTTCTATTACTCCTGCGTTCCACCGCTTCTTCTGCTTTGCTCGTCTTATTCTGCTTCTTCCGCTTTGTCCAGTCTTCCTCTCCTGCGCGGGAATCTCTTGCTGCAACGCGTCTCCCGCTCGAAGCTGCAATTCAAAAAAGAAAAAAAAAAACTCTATCTTCATGCCGGACACCGTTCACGTTTCGTCACCGACGTTCAGAAAAGACCGTGGTAGTAAAGTACGCGCGGTCTCTCCTTCCACATATAATACGCATACATATATATATACATATATATATATATAAAATAATTCGCGATGACATTCGTCGATGATGATCGACGAGAACTCGTCGAAGATACGAGCATGCAACTATTAGTATCGTAGTAATCCAAGGATTATTACGACGCACGAACAAGCATTCTACGAGAGAACGAGAAAACTTCGTGCGGAGCACGAGTGAAAATTTCGTGCACCACTCGAGAACACACGTTTCGTCACTCGCGACGATGATCGCTCGTTTGCCAATTTCCCGGGCATCGATGTAACGCATCGATGTATCGGCGACGTATTTCTTTTTTCCCCCCTTCGTTCGTTCGTTCGGCAAAGGGACAATGAGACGAACGGAAAGGAAAGGCGAGAGAAGATGATTTTTGGATTTTTCGTTTCCCACTCGAATGAAAAAGGTTCGAACACGTCGTCGGGGGAGATAAGGAGACACACGTGAGTCGAGGAAACATTTTCCGCCGTCGCGTCACGCGTTGCCACCGATCCAAGTAAATTCGTACGAAAAAAGGAAGAGAGAGAGAGAGAGAGAGAGAGAGAGAGAGAGAGAGAGAGGGAGGGAGAGAGAAAAGGAGGGAAATGGCACGCATAATTTTCGAAGACGAGGAAGGATTCGAGGATGATTCGCGATCCCTGTCTATCTTGTTTCCGCACGAGGAAAGAAAAGGGAAGAAGAGGAAGAAGGGAAGGAGAAGGAAAAAAGGAACGCGAGCAAAGGATCGAAAGAATCGTCGCGATCGTTTTTTTAATTAATCCGTTTTGTATCGCATTTCCTCGCGAGCACTCGTGTTTTTTTCACACATCGAAACAGTAGGAAAACACTGGTCTTTTTTTGTGGTTTAAACCATCCATCCATCCGTCCATCCATTAGCGATTCAATGAGTCCTTTGCACGTTTCCCTCTCGTTTACGGGAATTAATTAATCCGATAAAAACGAGTTGCACGCGATTACGGACCGTCCGCTTGCTAATTTATTCTATCACGTTCTTTTTTTTTTTTTTTTTTTTTTCCCCTCTCCTCCCATCTCGTCGATGAAAACGACGACGTCGAACAGGGAAAAACTGTGCGCACACGGTTTCCGACTCGGTCTCTTCTTCCGTCACACTTTCGCGAAACTGGTGAAAAACGACGACAACGAGGAGGACGATAGATGGGAAACGAGGGTCGAAACGAAGGAAAAATTGGTCGAGGAAGAAACGATTTTTTTCCCGATCACCTTCCAAAGAGTCATCGGCATCGTTCGCGGCATCGACAGTTGGATCACGCGTCGTGATTTCACTCGTGTTTGGAGGGTGTTCGCGACGTGCAGCTGGATGAAAAGTCGGTGGAAATGTGGTCGGGCACAATCGAACGGCACAACACCAAGCCCACCGAGTCCCGGCCATTCCTCGATCCGTGTCTTCTCGTCCCTTCGAACGAAACGATCACAACGAGCCACTCCATCTCCGCCCTTAAGACACGGGGCGGATTAAGAAAGGATCGAGCCGTCCACGATCGCGACGAAACACTGGAGACGACGATGACGTCTGTACCGGGCATGTCAGGGAAGCGGAATGGAGGGGGTGGATCAACGGTGGTTGGCCGAAAGAGGGGAAAACTGACCAAAATCACGATGGAAAAAAAGTAAACGATATCGGGGGATATCCCCCGTGTGTGCGTGTCCACGTATATCCCGGTGTGCGTGCGCGAGGAAACGAGGAGCGTGCCTCGATCTCGATGTCTCTCTTTCTCTCTCTCTTTCTCTCTCTCTCTCTCTCTCTCCCTCTGTCACGGCCCGAGTCACGGCCGGTGTGTGGCCGATGATTTCACGCGAACCACGTCACTGAGATGAAATATCAACAACAACCAACAACAACAACAACAACAACAACAACAACACGGCAAAGTCGCGTGTCACGACGAGTCACGCGAGATAAATTCGTGTCACGACGAAAAAGTCCAAAATGATGATATATCCCTTACTGGTTTCCGATCGGATCGGAGCGTGGAGGAGCGGCGAGTCGAATCGCGGTAGCCGTCGAATCGAGGAGACAAATGCGACAATGATCGCGTTGCACGCACTTCCGATCGACTTTTTATCTTTATCTTCCAAGCGTCGAAGCGAAGCGTGAATCCTTCGTACGAGGATGACGAGGCGACGACGAAGACGATCGAAGACGTTGGCTTCGTCCACTACCCGTGTTCCCGTGTACCGTGGTGGCGGCGAACTAGGCGAAGGAACACCACGACTACGACGACGACAACGACGACGACGACGACGACGACGACGACGACGACGACGACGACGACGACGACGACGACGAAGACTATTACGCGCGTGTGTACGTTGGAGGAAAAAGCTCTCTCCTCTTCCGCGTTCTCGAGTCCTTGACGGAGGAGGAACCGAAACTGACTCGGGTCTGCGGCTCGCGAGAAACGCTAAGTCCTTCTCCGTCGGGGGCCGGTGGTGGCGCGCTTCTCAGACCGCGTGCGTCTGACTAAAAGCCACCCCCTCGTGCCTTAAAGAACGCGTGTTCGGGTAGGGGCGTTGTCTTAGGTGGTGCGCGGTCGCGAAATTTCTGGCTACCTCCGGCTCCCTTTCACGGCTCCCTTTACCACCTAAGAGGGACGCGAGCCAGGGTCCTTAGGACCCGGGCCCCGGCCCAGGCCACCCTCCACCGACGTCCGACCCTTGACCGCTACTCCCACGACCAAAATCTACCTCCGGGAGGACGAAAAACTGAGCCTTCCCTAGGACAGCAGTTTTCAAGCCACCCCTCTTTTCCTTTCCCCCCACCACCTTAAACCTACGACGAGGCGCGCGCTCTGTCTCCCCCTTTTCCTCCACGCTCTCTCGGCCACCCCTCGAGCCCTGCTCCTTCTCGCCAACCTCTCTCTCTCTCTCTCTCTCTCTCTCTCTCTCTCTCTCTCTCTCTCTCTCCTCGTCCTCGTGGGTGGAAGGAAGGAAGGGCGGACGGAGGGAGGGGGCGGGGGGGGGGACGACGACCACGATCACGACGACGACCACGACGACGACGAGGACGACGTCTCCGTCGATGGGGGTAGATTTCGTAAAGGGTGAGAAAGAGAGCGGGACGTTTCTTTCCCTCCCCCCCCCCTCACCTCTCTCTCTTTCTCTCTCCTTCTTTTCCTTTTTCTCCCCCTCCCCCCCTCCCGGTTTCCTTCTCCTCCGTCCATCCACCACCTCTGCCCTCTCCCTCTCGAGGAGATAACCGTCGAGGAGAAGGGTGCAACAACTCCGAGGGATCATCCTTCTCTCCTCTGTAGGATATATACCTGGATCGCCGATACCTCCTCACCCACGGCCGTCTTCCTCGAACGCCCAACATAAACACGAACGCGCCTACCTTTCTTCCCGTCAGTTCGCGTTTCAATTTTCCGTCAGAGAGACTCGGCCTTGAAACTTTCTCCCCTTCCCTCCCCCGCCCTCCCCCCTCTCTCCACGACGACGACGAAGAAAGAAGACGACGAGCTTACGAGCGCGCGTAACCTTCTACCGTACCGAACGTGTGCTAACGCGACGGCACGACGGATCCGACTGACCGAAAAAAAATTCTTGTCCGAGGGTTCGACAAGAAGGGGGTGTGGGGCGCGTGTAGTCCGAGGTATATATACGAATAAAAAAGAAGGGGACCGTCGTATATAAAAATGGCCTCCTCCCTTATGCTCTCCGTATGGCTACACACGCGTGACTAACGCGTGCAACGAGGGGGGAGTGGGACGTGCTTTCTTTTTTATCCCTTCCCACTCCTCCTCCTTCCTCCCTCCCTCCCTCTCTCTCTCTCTCTCTCTCTCTCTCTACGCGTCTTGGAAAAGAAAAAGGGTGGCTCGTTTCGTGTCCCATTTCTGCCCTTCGACAACGGATCAACGAACAAACGAACGAACGAACGAACGAACGAAGTTGTTCGCGAAGACAAGGTCGAAAGGATCTCGATCGAAAGGATACGTACGCGTGGATCGTCGACCCCTCTCCAAGGACGATCTCGAGAGGAGAGGAGAGGAGAAGAGAGGACGTCGACTTTTCAACGAGGAGCTGCTCGTTGCTCGTTTCACAGCCGAGGCTGGTCGATGGTCATCCTACTCGTCTTACGCACCCTCCTCGTCGAATAGATGCCTCCCCTTCCCTTCTTCCCGCCCCTTCTCTCCAACGTGTCCTGCCCCACCACCACCGCCACCGCCACCACCACCGCCACGATACCAACATTTCCATCCCTTCTTGCCACGGCAACAACGTCTTTCCCCTCCACTCCTTCTTCTCTCCTCGCGCCATCCCTCTCTTTCCTTTCCCTACCTCCTTACTCCCCGCCAAACAACCCTCGCCACGCTCCCCGTCCTCCCCCCCCGAGTCGCCGAGCTTTTCCCTACCTCGGGGTTCGCCCGCTTCCACCCCCACCACCTGCCCGCCATCCCCACCCGCCGCATTTTTACGTCGGTTTCATCCTTTTTTCCACGTGGCGTACACGTGGAAGTGTGAGTCCGGAGGGCGGAGATGAGCACCCTCGTTTCTTTTCTTTCTTTTTTTCCCCTCTCCACTCCGCGTGTCGCGTACGTCCACCCTTCTCCTCAACCACCGGCCTGCCCTTCCCACCCACTCCTTCCACCTCCTTCCACTTTCTTTCCGCCACTTTCTTTCCGCACGCTTCACACGCGCGCGCGCGCGTGTGCGTGTGCGGTGGAAACTCGAAATTCCCGCGACGAGAAAGAACAACGTGTCGAGAGCGTACGTGGCCTGTCCGTAGATATATCCTCCCTCCCTTCGGAGCGGACACGCACGTGCAAACGCGCAACGGCGCGTGATGTGATCGCGCCCGATGGACCTGCTCTCGATTTCGTCGTTTTCCTCGTCGCCGGGTCGCCGAAAGAGAGAGGTTCAAAGAGCGTTGGCCCGTTCGATGATCCTCCTCCTCCTCCTCCTCCTCCCCTCCGCCCCCTTTCCTTTCTTCTTTCGTCGCGTCGCGACCGAAGAGAGGGAAGAAGAATCGAAGGGGAACACGTGGACACGTGCCACCACCCGTCTCTATCCGATCCGACGAAAAAATATTTCCAGCATTTTTCCAAACGACCGTTTTTCGGATTTCGTCCGCGAAAATGCCGCGCGCGGGGGTGGTGTGTATCGAAACAGGAACGGGATGTATGCACGTACGTATAAATGTATGTACATGTCCCTTGATCGCGATCTTCTCCCAACTTCCGCTCTCGTAACAGCCTGTTACCGAGCTAAGTATTTCGGCGAGAGAGAGAGAGAGAGAGAGAACTCTTTTTTCCCCTACCCAACGAATTCTCGCTCGTCTCGATTGATTGTTCGATTCGATCGCAAAATCCGTCTCTTCTTCAAATCCGTTCCTTTGCGAAAAGGAAGTGAGAGAGGAGAGAGAAGGGTAAAAAAAGAAAAGAAAGGTCGAAGGAAGTGTCTCTCTCTCTCTCTCTCTCCTCCTCCTCCTCCTCCTCCTCCACTAATTCCCCGTTTTTAGTTAACCGATGAAAGCTATCTACAATCAAATAAGCGGGTAGACGGCGAGTTAGCCGGGGATATTTTTCAAGTAGGCCGCAAGTAGGACTTATAGGACGGGAAAAATACGTACGAATTTATGGACTCTTGGTTGATATGGGGGAGGAGGGGGAGCGGGCATTGGGCAATCGAGGCCTCGTTTTAAATTACAAATGAAGCGGTAGGGTAAAAACAGGTGAGAGTCGAGGCTCTCTTTTCACGAAGGGTGGGTGGGATCGCGCGAGTCGTATGCGCACATATGCACCGGGTTGCCGGCGAGCGAGCGACCGACCAATTGCACCTACGTACGTGCACACGTTCATGTAACATTTTAGATCCCAATCCCGATCCCGATCCCCCCGATCCCGATCGGCAGCTGGAACCGGCCGGCGCACGAGGATACGAAGTCGAGTCGGTGCATACGACGTGCACGTGCACTTGCATCTTGGCGGGGCCAGTTGTGCCGTGGCGTGGCGCGATGCGATCCTCTCTCTCTCTCTCTCTCTCTCGTCTCCTTCTCTCGCCCGCTTTTTCTCTCGTTGAATCGACTCGATCGACTCCCCTGATAGAACGGCGGCCGACTACGCGTAGGAAGACATTTGTCTTCCGGCCCTGATCTTCCCTTCTTTCTTTCTTTCTTTCTTTCTTTCTTTCTTTCTTTCGATTGTCCTCCGCCTTCTCGTCGGCCAAAACATGGGCCGACTACTCGAAATCCCGCTCGGTGAATCCCACGAACCTCGCGTTTTCTCCGATATTCTCGCTTCAATCTCCTCCTCCTTCTCCGCTGTATACGGAGTTTTGTCGTATACAGAGATCGTACCTTCCTCGCCTTCCCGCTGAGCGCGCATAGAATTTCGCCTGCACGGGGTTCTACGATTCCTCCTCCTCCTCCTCGTCGAAAGAGGATGGCACGCTACGATACTCTCTCTCTCTCTCGTCCCAAGAGTTCTTTCTCTCGTTTTTTCGTAAATACCGCGGTCGAGATACCGCGCGTGGAAATATTTTTTTCCCTCCTCGTAGGCCGTTCCCCTCGAGGGGAAGAGAAAAGGGGATCCATCCACCCCGTGACGAAGTGACGCCTGGTGGCGAGGCAAGGAACAAGGGTCGAACGAATAACGGAAAAGGGTGACTCGTTCTTAGCCTGGTTTCTGTCCGTGCTAAACGTAACTCTTTCTCTCTCTCTCTCTCTCTCTCTCCCGTATCGCGCGCGCGAGATTATCGATCGGTCGCATGGACGAGAGCATGAAAGAAGGCGCGCGCGATTCTCTTCTCGATCGAACGAGGATGATATTGATATTGAGATTGAGATTATTGTGCGTGTATATATATTCGTGGCCAACTTTCCAACTTTTCGGGGGGGGGGGGGGGGGAAGACGAAGGGGATCGTTTCGCGCAGAGGGCGATGAAGACGAGAAGAAAAGAACGGACGATCGTCTCTCCTCGATGAACGCGGGGAGAGACGAGGGGGAGAAGATACGCGCGAAGATCGCCGTGCGTTATCGAAACAACTGCGATCCGGATCGAGAATTCTAACGGTAGGAGTGGTGCCTCGCTCGCCAGTAGGATGAAATGAGCGACGCGTCCGGCGCATTACGCAATGAAAGAAACAAATGAAGCTTAATAGAAAAACTGCCCGCGCTAGAAAAACCATTCCATCGTGAGTTTAGTACAGCTGCGACAGAAAGTGCGCTCGTTCGCTCAGTATATCAGTAATAACCGTCGTCGTCGTCGTCGTCTGCCCTTCGTCGAATCCTATCTATCCAATCCGTTTGCCGCGAATGTTTCGTTTTAGAAAAAACTGGACAAAAATTGGATAATTTTGTATCTCGATTTTGTATCTGATCGTCCTTCTCCTGCTTCTTCTTTCCTGTTTCCCGAGGAAACAAGGATCGAGTGAAAAGAGGGAGAGAGGGAGAGAGAAACGAGTCTAGATGCGAGTCGAAATACATTCCGACGAATTCGTGGAAATTCGTCGTTTGCACTATTCGACCAATGATGATCGACCAATGAAAATCGATGCATCGAGCGTGCACGGGCACGGGCGAAAATCGTTCCAACACGGATAGATGATACGCGCCTCGATGGAATTTTATGGTAATGAAAAAAAAAAAAAAAAAGGAAAAAAAAGAAAAAAAAGAGAAATTTGTGTACGAACGATACAACGGTGTGTCGATCCGCGATGAAAGAGTCGCGACGATCTGCGCGCGAAGATCGATTTTTTTTCGCGCGGAAGCGAAGAAGGGAGGGAGGAGGGAAACGGCTCGATTTCCTCTGTATTGATTCATCGTGGCGGAAAATCGGGGGATCAAAGTGTCGGACGAAACAAGGCTCGCCGCGACGAGGCTGTTGGAACGCGTCGCTCGCTCGCATTTTTCCCGACTGTACCACCACTGTCGTCGTCTGTGGCTATGTCAATAGAAGCCAATCTAAGTACATATGCACACACAGATGCGATGCAGCGCGCGGTGCACGCTCCGTAGACCGTGATGCAATCGTGCGCCTCGTGCCTCGTGCAGTCGATTTCGACATTCTCTTTGCCCCGCGTTATGCACAAAGTACGGGAACGAGTGCCGTGGCAGAAAATTGATGCGCGCTTCGATCCACGGACGAACGCTCGATCTCCGCTCTTCTCCTCCCCCTCTCCCCTTCCTCTTCCCTTTCCTCTTCGATTCCCTTTCGATCTTCGATCGAAAAAAAGGAAAGAAAGAAGAAAGAGGAAAACGAGAGAGAGAGAGAGAGAGAGAGATCGACGGTCGACGTTGGTTTTCTCGCGAATCATCGAGCACGAACTAGGAGATAAGATAAGGGGGACACGGGAACCAGGATCAAGGTGACCAAGATAACGAGATCTTCTTCTTCTTCGTTGGAGAGACGGTATAGATAATCGTATCGTTTCGCGAATCGTGGCGAATCATCGATGATAAAAGAATAAAATTTCTACGACGATGAATCGATCCCCGGCAACGACGATGACTGGTGACGATGACTCGGCGATAGAAGGGGAGAGAGAAGAGAAGAGAAGAGAAGAGAAGGGGAGGGATTCTTTCGATTTAACCAGTGGGCCCGGGTTTCCGATCGCTGTGTTATTTCGCGAGAGTGGAAATAAAATAGGGTGGGGTAGGCCGTTAATCGCGAAACGGTCTGGACGGAAATAACCGGGCGGATCGAGCGAGCTTGCGAGCGTGCGAGCGAGCGAACGATGGTGGAAAGTTGGGAAGGTTTTTTAGGGGGGAGGGGGCTTCGAAATGATGCAGCTCGACCGACCGGGAAGGGGAATTTTCCGTGGAAATCATCGACGTGTCCCGGGTCATCGACGAGCTCGAACCCGGAACACGAAACACACACACACACACACGCGCGTGGAAACGCATGTGCACGTACTAGGAGGACTAGGAAGGTGGTAGGCCGGTGTCTCGTATATCGGGGTGGTGGTTCCCGCATAGAACGCCGTGCGACGGCCTCCCATTGGCCTCCCATTGGCCGGTCCGGGGGTGGCTCGCTGCAGTCATCGATTCAGGCAGTCATTGGCTGACTCGGCCCCGGCCGCCATTTTGAATGACTCCGGGATCAATACGCGGGGTGTGGAAAAAAAATGCATGCAGGCCCGCCACCCTCTCTCTCTCTCTCTCTCTCGCTCTCGCTCACCCTAGTTCGTGCCACACCACACCACCGACACCACCAGAGTTGCATCGCCTGCCTCTTTCCACCTCAGGGCCACCCTAACGCCTTTCCGCTCCTGTCCACCACCGCCGCCCCCTTTCCTTCCCTGCCCCTTCCCCTGCTATTCCCGGCGCAACAACAACGAGCATCGTCGAATCCAGCCAAATGGGATGATAGACTTACGCGCGTTCCTCTACACGTAAACCCTCTAACCTCCCCGCGCTCGCGACCCCCCTTCGCTTCGAAAATCATCGAAAAAAAATTCTGGCCTGGCGAAAGCGCGCTGTTGCCGCTGATCCGCCACCCACCCCCCTCGCGCCCACCGTCATTTTCGTCGCTTCGTTCGTTCGTTCGTTCGTTCGTTCGTATATAACAACGCGCGTTCGCGTGTTGCTACGTTGCATGCTGCCGCCGCCGCCGCCGCCGCTGCTTTTCAACCCAGGCCTCTCGCTCATTCTCTCTCTTTCGCTCTCCTCCACTTGCGAAATAGGAAATTTCAAATCGAACCACCACCCCTTCGTACCCGCCTCACCCCTGATCATCGTTCGCGTTTCCCGGGGTCTGGTGGATGCGTCATCGTCCCGTGCAAAAATAAAATGATTTCGATCCGTCCGATTCCCAATTTTTCCCTCTCGCTCCTCCCGTTCTCGAATATATTTTCGCCCCGATCCCGATTTTACCACCGTCTCTCGTTCCCGCCCCCCCCTCCCCCTTTTTTTTCCTCCCTTTTTTCGTTCGTCTCGCTACAACAACGTTTCGTCGCCATTTTCCACAAACGTAATAACCATTTCGATACCGATACCGATTTCGTCCGCTAGACTCCACCAGAGTCTATTTATCTATTTGCTCGACGCGACATATATATATATATATATATTTGGGGCGCGGATCAACGACCGATTTCGACTCGACTTCGAGCCTCTGCGTTCTACTCGCAAGGGAAAGAAATTAACGCGGCGATACGGATCTTGGAGCGTGCTCGATCGATTCGACGATCAGTCGTCTTAACCGTTGCACACTACTTAATAATCTGCGAATTATAATGATAATGGGTATTATAATGGCGATACTAGTACTACTACTACTACTACTACTACTACTACTACTACTACTACCGGGTGTGGGGCAACGGCGTGGTGTGTGATTACACCAGTAGTTGCTATGATTACGGGACGCTCTCGCGTTTAACCGATTTACTGTAATAAGTGTTGCGAGCGGTGGTGTACGCACGAAAGTGTACAATTACAGAGAGGCAACTTTGTTGGCGGTCGTTCTCGGTCGGCGTTGGGTGTGCCTGTTAAAGGGCTGTCATTATTCGAGGTGGCAAGACGTTTCGCGGGAGGAAAATCCGGCGCGTTCGCGTGATTTATCCACGCTCGTCGACTCGATTTTCATTTTCGAGGGATTGTTGTCGGGTATTATCATTATTATTGGGAATAGGATCGGAATAGGCGCGGTATTCGATCGGATGGTCGGTGGAAAGTCGCGGAGGAACGGGATGGTCGCGATTTTTAGCGCCAAATTTTTCCTCTCCCTCCCACCCCCCCCCCGCCCTCCTAGAAATATAATGAAAAACGAAACGAGATGTAGCGTGCAACATGCCATCATGCAAAATATCTTTTTTTTTTCTCTATCTCTTTTTTTTTCTTTCTTTCTTTGTTTTTCTCTTTGGTACTTACGTTTGGAACCGAACTAATTGAAACAAGGACATAAGGCTTCTCTTGGTAGCAACGACTTTTAGATCACATTTTTAGTTATTAAGAATTTTATGGTTTTTTTCATTTTTTTCGCTTTTAAAATTTACGCTTTAAAATCTAAAGTTTCTCAAAACTTGTTAAAAATATACTTTAGTCATATCTTTACAATTTACTTTGTTAGGCGTCTAAAGTGTTTTTTTGTTATTTTTTTTTTTTTATTATTTATTATTATTAATCTTTTTTTTTTTTATTCCCCCCCTGTGTTTCTTTGCTTGTTCCTTCGACAGTGTAGGTATACTCTTCTTCCTTAAGGCAATGCTTATTATTTTTTTTTTTTTTTTTTTTTTGTTTAATTTCGTTTCTTCCCTTTTTTTTTGTGCTTTTTTTTTGATAATTTTTTTTTCTTTTCTTCGTTTCCTATTTTATCCCTTTTTTCACTCTTCCTCTTCCTCTTCCACTTCCTTTTCTTCTTCTTCTTCTTCTTCTTCTTCTTCCGTTTTTTCGTCGTCTTCTTCTCCTTCTTCTTCTTCTTCTTCTTACTAGTCGTAATTTCGAAATGAGGAACGCTCGAACGAAAGTTTTGTCTAAATAATCAAGTCCGGTTTCGGCAGAAACTTAAGAGGAGTTGTTGTTCAGACTTTGTGTTTCACAAACAGAAATCGGTGCGTGTTTCGAAAACGGTGAAATTAATTTTTCAATGAAATAACTATGACAACACATAACAACACAGTGCGACGCGTCTGAAACAGAAATTATACGAGATTTTCGTCGAGAATCGTTCGTGAATTCGTTTTCGATTTTCGTTTCGATCTTTATTCTTCCGGACCCGATATATATATATGTATACATCGCGATTTCGATCGTGTATTTACGATTACGATTTTACGAATTTACGATTTTACGACGCGCGACGATTTACGATTTTACGATGTCTCCCCCTTCCGACCCCCTTCCGCCTCTCTTTCTCCTCCCCCCCCCTCCCTCAAGGAAGGACCGAGAAAATTCGACGAGCAAATTCGGCGAGAGAATGGAGGAAGGTAAAAAATGAGAGGGGAGGGGAAATAAAAGAGAAGAAAAAGAGAAGAAAAAGGGGAGAAGGAGGAAAGAAGGAAGGAAGGAAGGAAGGAGGAGGAGGAGGAGGAGGAGAGAGGTGGAGAGGGAGGAAGGGGGGGAGGAAGGAAGAAGGGGTGGGGAGGAAACAAACAAAATCGATCTCTTTCGATCGGAATTTGGGAATGGATTGAAAGGTGGGAGGACGGGGGGCGGGGGAGGCAGGGGATGGGAGGGAAGAGAAGGGGGAGGAAGTTGGAGCGGAGTCGAGACTCGATGCGAAGGGAGGAAAAAAAAAAAGAAAGAAAGGAAGGAAGAAGGGAAGAAAAAAAGGAGAGGAAAAGAAAAAAAAAGAGAAGAGAAGAGAAAATCACCATCGATGATACGGATGATACGGATGGATGGACGAATGGTGGAAGATCGTGGCGTTCCGTTTATCGAACGAAAGTCGGCCCCCTGTTCGTTATCCCCTGTTCGTAAGGGGATAAGGATTGGGCGTAAGGGGTTCGAATTTCCCGCGGGACGAAAGGAAAAACCTTGGTTATAAGAAGAGGCCCACGTGACCCGAGGAACGAATGAGCGTCTTTGCTACCCCCGCCGCTGCCACCCCCTTTCCACCCCCTCCAGATGGTTGTTCCCCTTCTGGGGAGGCGCGCGGCGTCGCTCCTTGCGCGTCGTGGTAAGACGCGTCGGGAGGCTGGTTCTGCCTCTCTCTCTCTGCCCCATCGCTTTCTAGCGCCGAGCCTCTTTCTCTTCCTCGCTCCTCGTGCTTTCCCGGACTTTTCTCCCCCACGTGGTTCTCGCGACTCGCCAGTGTCTGTTGGTACGTCGTTGGATGGTGATCTTCTGGATGGAGAAAAGCCAGACTCTCCTTCCTCCTCCTCCTCCTCCTTATTCCTCCTCCCTCTTCCTTCCCTCTCTCTCTCTCTCTCTCTCTCTCCCTCTTTCTCTTTCTCCTCGGGTCTTTCACCTCGTCCCGCGCCCTCGGCGAACTCTCGCCCTTCGCCTCCGAAAGTCGTTTCGAGGCTCGCGAACACGCGCCGATCTCTCACAAACCGCCGGACGTCCCACGATCAACCACCATCTCCTTCGTCGCCCGCCCTCCTCGGCCCTTCTCTCCTCCTTCTCGCTCCTTTCTTTTCCTTCCTTCCTTCCTTCCTTCCTTCCTCCCCGATCGTCTTCGACGCGATACGTAAACGCCCCCGCGAGATACACGCGATATACGCGATATTTCCGTGGCGCGCGGGTAAGGGGGGGAGGGGGAGAAGAGCGAAATCGGCGGATCGGCGAGCGAAACTCGGGAGGATGGACGCGGCGCGCACCGAACACGATCCGATTTACCGGTCGCGCGAACGAAACACGGTTATTTTAGGAAAATTTCGGTAACCTTTGATAGAGGCATTGCGAGCATCCCCGTGTCTGAGTAGCAACTGCGCCGTGGCCCCGTGCCGGCCACCCCCACCTCACCTCCTCGCCGCCTCTATCGCACCACCAACCCTCTCTCGGACGCGCACCCCTCGGCCCCCCCCAACAACCCCGCGGCCCTCTCACCCTCTCTCTCGCCCCATCGCAGCCCTCTCTGCCGGACCTTGTCCCGTCCCGAACCCGTCCACCCACCGCTATCGCCCCATGCGCTGAAGCGCCTCTCTCTGCGCTCTCTCTGCGTTTGCGTTTTGCGCTGCGCAAACCCCGCCAGGTGGATAACGACGTATTCGGCGCCTACGCCGATCCTCTCTCTCTCTCTCTCTCTCTCTCTCTCTCTCTCTCTCTCCCCCATCGTTCGACCATCAGCTCTCCTCCGCGCGTCGTGTTCTTTGAACGAACGATCGCCGTTAAGGTTATATCCGATTTCCTCCGATCCGATTCCGGTTTTCAGGGATATCTCGTGGCCGTCGAGGATCGAGGAACGAGGGCAATCTTTGCCCTCTCTCCACCTCCTCCCCTCAACCCCGTGGCGGCCGATCGTCTGAAGCGAAAAGTCTCCGTTTATATACATATTATATATATATATATACGTATATACGTATATACGTATATGTGTGTATGTGTGTGTGCGTGTGTATACGTATATACGATATCGGAAAGATATCTTGGCCAACGTTTTCCCTCTTTCGAGCCTCGGCCGCGTACCACGCCACGCTCGTTCGTGGTGCGTTCGTTCGTTTTATCGATTATTTCGATTGCCACGCCGGTGATTCGGCCGGTGTACGAGCATTCATAACTCGGGAATTCCTGCCTCGAATTTCATTTCGCGATGCACCGCTCGCTATTCGGACCAAGGTATTTCGACGATTTATAAATCCGATGCGAATAATTTTCTTCTCCTCTCTTCTTCCTTTCTTTCCCTCTTTCTTTTTTTCTTCTTCTTTCTTTCTTTCTTTCTTTTTCCTCTTTTTTCCCTGCTCCTCCTCCTCCCCTCGGAAACGAGGGAACGTTAACGAAACGCGGTAAAAGGATAACGATAAAGAAGAAATTGCGTTAATTAATTTATCCGTTAGGCAAACGAGATAAGCTTCTCCTCCGCCCTCCCCCTCCCTCTCTTTCTCTCTCTCGGTCGTCGATCCACGTAGAACAATGGGGACAAGTTTTCAACTTTTATCGAGTGTGTAAAAATATACAGGGTTGGGGGAGGGGGAGAGAGGACCCGGTGTTTGCACCGCAAACTTAAAACCCCTTCTCGACTCATTTATTCTCTCGTTTCTTTTTTTACGCGCGCGCGCGCGCCGATAATTTAATCGCGCGACAGTCTTTTCGAGAGAAGACGCGATGCTCCGTTCGCCACGATGCTTCATTCCCACGGACGGAGAGTGGTTTGTAAACGATGAGGGGTGGCTTCTCTATCGCACCCAATAACGATTCGGAGGCGTTATCGCGGCTTTACATCCCTTTGGCCCCGGCGTGACAGTAAGGTTAGCACGCCGTTGTGTTGCGTAGCACGCCAGAATGGACTTTGCTCTCCCGCCCCTGTATTTCGAGTATCGTCGTCGGTAGAACCGAGACCGCCTCTGTCGTCCACCTTGCATCTTGCGCCCTCCCCCTCCCGCGTGAAAAAGGGGGAGGAAGATCGATCGACGAAGATCGATCTTATCGTCCAATTTCGCCCGCCCTCGAACCGATCGAAAAATCGATGCGAAAATGTTGGAGCGCGCTTGCGCGAAACGCGATCGATCCGCCGACAGAAACGAAACTCGGATCCTTCCCTTCTGGCGAGGAGGGGGAGGGAGGGCTGAAGGAAGGATCGAGGGAGGAGATCGAAGGGATGGGATCGAAGCGTTAGTTGGACGCGATAAAGTTTTGGCCGACAAAGCGACTCGAGGAGGTGAAGAGAGGGTGGAGGGAGAGAGAGAGAGAGAGAGAGAGAGAGGGGGTAGGAAGTTTTACGGGGAATTCCTTGCCGGGGCCGCGGTCTGGAAGATTTCGCCCGCTCGCCACCGCGGCGAATAGCGATCGGGGGGTGTTAGCGTGACACTACGTGCCAGCCCACCATCCCAACGATAAGGTTAACATAACATCGTTGCGTACGCGACGTAACAGAGTACGTGAACCGTCGTATTTCGAATCCTAGCGTTGACCGCAACTCGCTCCATCGCGTTTCCACGGGGGTTGATCGGCCATCCCCAGAACGGCGTGCCTCGCCTCTGCAAATTCTCGAGCGGCATTCCCTAGCGCGAGCCTTTCGTCGATAGACCTCCCCTCCCCGCACCCCCCCCCCCCAGACCTTATTACCATTGGTCGAAATACGAATACGATAACACCCGAAATGTACGATAAATGTCGAGTTGTATCGAGTTGTACGCGAATATTTTTAAAAACCAACCAATCGATTTCTCTCTCTCTCTCTCTCTCTCTCTCTCTCTCTCTCTCTCTCTCTCTATCTATCTATCTATCTATCTATTTTTTCATTCTCCTCCCTTTCTCCTTCCTTCATTATTATTATTATTATTATTATTATCATCATCATCTCTTCGCGCGCGTCGCGGGGTTGGAAACAAAAAGTGGGGTTCTTCTCGCTGTTCACGAAAGAGCGGTGGAAAAGTTGGGAGGAGGAAAGGGGCGGGAAGGAGGGAGAGATCCCGACCCCTCCGTCTTGCTTTCCGTCTTCCCATCGTCGATGGCGGTTCCTCGGTAGTAATTGTATCGATTGTCTTAGAAACGACACTGTCCCCTTCCCCCTTCTCACCCCCCCCCCACCCCCCTCGCCCTTCCCACCAGGCCGTTGTCGTCGAACGGTGTCCCGAAAGGTGAATGCCGGTCGCTTCCCTGCCGCCATCCCCCCTTCCCTTCCCTTCCCTTCCCCCCCCCCTCCCCGCTCTTCATTCCACCCCGGGCCGACGTCAGGCTTTGACCCCCTTTTGTCGTCTCTGTTGGACGAAAAATAAAAATTCCTAACCGGATGAAAGTTTGACCTGGATCTTTTTGTCGAGGAGGGGCAGGGAGGGGAGGGGGAGAAGAAGGGGAGGGTGAAGAGGGACACAATGGGCCGACACGATTTGCATATACGGGACGGGCAACGGCGGCTCGTCTGGCGCGACACGTGGTACATCCCCGAAAGATCGTCTTTCGTTCGTTCGTTCGTTCGTTCGTTCGAACGAGAGACGAACGTCTCTCGCCTCTTCCCTTCCACCCCTCATCATGTTGCATTATCAACCGCGAAGAGGAAAGGGAAAAGGAAAAGAAGAGGAGGAAAAATAGTCGAGAGAGAGAGAGAGAGAGAGAGAGAGCTCGCGACGAGAGATTTCACGAGGGAAGGGAAAAAGGGAAACGCGGCAACGCTCCTCCATCCGGGCGCGTTTCGAACTTTGGCCAAGCGAACTTTCACTCAGAAAGAGAGAGAGAGAGACCCTTCTCCCCTTCCTTCGGACCCCGACCACCCTTTCCTATCCTCCCCGGGATAATAATGATATAAGGAGAGACCGGAGTTGACCAACGGAGAGGAGTGCCGGGGACGATAAAACAATCGAGGCCACGATTTTTTGTCGGGCCAGCTGCAGCTGCAACGGACCGCAACCCGTCGAATCCGACCGACCGACCGACCGATCGACCATCGCCCGAAAAATTTTCTCGCCTCGCATCTTCCCTTCGATGGATCGTTTCATCCATCCGTAACCAACCCTCTCCCGAGCATCTACCGGACTGCACTACTACTACTACTACTACTACTACTACTACTACTACTACTACTACTACTACTCGATTGTGTGACGTGGACGTGGCGTTTTATAAAATTTCGCGTCTCCTCGCGCGCCTCTGTGAGGGTGAAACAATGGAGGAAGAAGCCGCGGGACAATAATAATTCGTCGCGTTATTTAAAAGGAGGAGGCCTTTTTGGCCGGCCGCCTAATGATCGGCGAGGGGAGGGGGGGGGTAGGAAGACGATGGCTCGCTTGTCCCGGGTAATTAGTAAAAACAAAGGAGACAGAGACGGGGGGGGGGAGAGGAGAATCGTCGTCGTCGTCGTCGTCGTCGTCTCGAAGAATAAGAAGAAGACTGAGAGAGAGGCGCGCGCGCGCTTGCGATAAAATCTAAATGGGAGAGCGATCCTCGAAAGCGAGGGGGCGAAACGTTTTGGAAGGAGCAGGAAGAATGAGGGAAGGAGGGGGTGGAAACGCGATGGCCACGCGATTCCTTTTTCGCGGTAGGTCATGGCGCCTAGTGAATCCTCGCGTGGTCTTCCCCGTTGTAAACACCTAGCCGTGCGTTGTGACCTAGCTGCGCGGCTTAAGCGCGGCGTGCTTAACCTAACCCAACTCTAACGCGTCGACACACGAGCGCGCGCGCCACCCTCACCCACACCCCCGTCCCGTTACGCGCGCCACCCTCCTCCTCCTCCTCCTCCTCCTCCTCTTCTCCTCCCCCACCCGTGCATACGTGTGTATACGTACGTAGGTGAGTGGACGGGTGGCCCCTATCGATTCCACTTGGTGAAAATAACAGAATCTCACGCCGCGTTTTCGCCAACTTCCACGCACCCTTCCAGCGCGGGTGGTTGCTAACCACCCCCTCCACGCTCGAGAAAAGGGACCTGTGGCGAGGGCGAGGGGACGGGGGAGGGGGTAATCGAATGAAAACAAAAATCAGCAACCTCGACGCCGGAAGAAAGTTGGCGTTAGCGGCCAACTTTTACCTTTTTCGCCGCAATTTGCGGCCGATTCAACCGTGAGCCACCCTCCGCCTAGCTATTCTTCCCTGTACTTGTTTCTCCCCCCTCCCCACTCGACGCCACTCGCTCCAAGATGTCGGCACGGAGATAAGACGGTCTCTCCCTTTCTCTCTCTCTCTCTCTCTCTCTTCTCGTTTCTTTTCTCGAACGAGCCTACAATCAACTTTATCGTACGATCGCGTTATCTTATTTTTCTTATTTTTACTCGAATTGGAAAAAAAAAGAGGAAAAAAGGGAAAAGGACGATCGGCGAAGATCGAACGATTCTTTTCGCACCTTCTTTCCGCGATTTTGTACGACGCTTCATCGAACGACATGGAGAGCGAGCTGCGTGTACACGCACGATACGCTGCGATTTCGAATAAACAAGGTTGATTAACGGTTGGCACCACACCACGCGACTCGAAAGTCGACTCGATTAAAACTTTGGTCTCCGAGACGAATTCGCGAGGATCTTGGAGGTCGCGTGTCGGGCGTGTATCGGCGAACGAGCTGGCAAATAATCCGCAAAGCACCGCGGGGCAGGCCAGATGTCCATTCTCCAGAGGTATACTGCGTGTAGCATGTGGATAATCGGAAGAGCACCGCCGTTCCACGCGGCATATGCCGCTACCTCCCGTTACCAGCAACGGCAGCTGCACTCTTCGCCATCCAAGAATCCCGATTACGCTCTCTCTGTAATCTCGTCGAACCGAGTCCGGAACCGAGAGGTGGAGTAGGGGGAGGAAGGGGAGGGGCCCGAGATTTCACCGATTTCGTCCGATTTTTTTCCCCCCATCGAAATTCTGTGGTCGCGCTCGTTCGTCGCTCTCTTCTCTTCCTCGAGAGAACGAGAGGCGGAGGATCGAGAGGAGACGAAGAGGGAGAGAAAGAAAGGGAGGGATCACGCGCTAATTTCTCCTTATCTCTCTCACTCTCTCTCTCTCTCTCTCTCTCTCTCTGTCGAGTCGCGTTAATTTTTCGTCTCTTTCGGTCTCGTTGTTCGTTGGGAAACTCGGAAGAATCGGGGCGCTGATTACCTCTCCACCCGAGTTGTCGAGTTTTTCGTGGCCGGAGAGAGACAAGGTTGGAGCTTCATCGGCGCGACAATTGGGAAACGGTGGATATTTCGGTGGCGAGTTTTGTCGGAACGTTGTGTCGTTAACCTTGTTTCGTCTATAAAGTGGCGAGCGCTCGGGCTGATTAAGTGGTGGAAAAGTCGGTCCCGGAACAGAAGGAAGGGACGGGACGGGACGGGACGGTACGAGTGAAATCCACGGGCGATATTTCAAAAGGCCGCGATGTAAAGCACGCCTCGGGCAAGTTGGCGCCGCCTTATCGCCGCGGCGAGAGCCGCGACACTTATAATGAAATTTCCGCGGCGAAGTAAGTTTTAAAAGTGCAAAAGGAGTCGAGGGACAAAAGAGAGGCTAGCCGAGGGGAGGACGGTCGAGATTTAGGAGGATCATAAATCGAGGCGACGCCGCCGCGGCCGCCTCCGCCTCGTGCCGCGAAAATCTTCGCGAAGATTAGAGATTTCTTCCCACTCTCCTCTCTCTCTCTCTCTCTCTCGAATCGACTCGACGAATTTCCACGCGGATCAACATTTTCAACCGTCCGTCTTTTCGCTTCCGCCCGTTCCTCCAATGTCGAACGACATCGCTCGCTCGAGATTGTTATTCCATCAACTCGCGTTCGATCGGCAAGACGTTATTTCGTGGAAGGAGTGGGTGGTGGTGGGTTAATCGGTAACGAGCGAGCCGTGGCATTTCGGTTTTTAATTGAAAGCAAAGTCTGTAGATTTTTAATTAAGAAAATTCAAGATCGACCCTCTGATAGAGGTACTACTACCATCATCAGTCCATCCATCCGTCCGTCCGTCCGTCCGTCCGTCCATCCGTCCATCGAATAATACTGGCTGTTCCTCGGAGTCTCCTCAAACAGTTTTATAATTGATTTCATTTTCATTTATTTTCGCGCGATTCTCCCTCCCCTCCCAACCGCCTTCCTCCTTCCATCTTTTCCCCTCGTTTCTCTCTTTTTCCTCGACCCTTCGCCTCTCGTTATACTCGGTCCTTTCGTTCCTTGAGAAGACGGGCTACCCTCCCCCTCCACTCGCCATCGCCCTCGACCTTACGCCGCAATCAATTTAATGTTTTAATTAAGAGAGTATCCGTGAAAAATTAGATTTTAATCGGATCGCGCCTCTTCATCGACCGTTCTCTCCACAACCCCCTCTTACTCGCCCCCTCTCTCTTTCTCTACGTGTTTACTTTCGACCGGCCCGGTAGCCTTTTAATAAATAATTTTAATTCACTGAAACACGCCCTCCTCCCGAAGGAGGAGGATGGATCGAAGAATCGGTCGAATTCAGCCACCCCGAATTTCGTGGACGTTGAACCCGCGAAAACGCGTTTTTCCCTGGCCCCTACTCTCTCTCTCTCTCTCTCTCTCTCTCTACGCTTGTTTCGCAACACGTACGCGAGACATCGGCGTTTGGCTAAAGATTCGCTTCTCTTCTCTGCCCAGCCCTCCAAAAAATATCCGCATATTTCGCGCGCTATTTTTGATCGGTCCTCGTTTTCGATTGCGCAATCGAATCGTCGCCGCGAAATCGTCGTCGTCGTCGTCGTCGTCGTCGTCGTCGTCCTCCCCCTCCCCCCCTCCCCCCGCCCTTCGTTTCTTTCTGCCGGTCGAAAAGTTTACCGGTTGAAAAGTTACCAAACGCGGC
Organism: Apis florea; assembly: GCF_048593485.1. Classification (NCBI taxonomy): domain Eukaryota; kingdom Metazoa; phylum Arthropoda; class Insecta; order Hymenoptera; family Apidae; genus Apis; species Apis florea. The sequence goes on from NW_028256703.1 coordinate 4,598,657, forward strand.
ACGGGTGGGCCGCCAGATCGCCTCCGCCATTTTTCAACGCAACGCGGGACAAATGGATTTATATTTATTCGGGCGCGAGCGAGCGGTTTTAAGATAAGTTTAAAATAAACGTGGAATACGGCGTATATGTGCAGGGAGGGGAGGGGGAGATGTAGCACGCGCGCGCGCGCGCGCGAGAGATTTCGCTTCGCCCGCCACCGCGAAAATTCTACCGGCCGGCGGCGGACAATTTCGCCGAGAATTTCGAATTCCCCCGTTTTTTTTCCTCTTTTTTCTTTTCTTTTTTTTTTTTTTTTTTTTTTGCGCCCATGCACAATTTTACAAATTCGACCACAAGCTCGTAGCCGAAGTTTTTGAATTTCCAATTACGTCGCTCCCGCCTTCTCTCGATCGTCTCCCGTGACCGATTTATATCTATATCTGCAACCGCGTATATTTAGGGAACGAAACGAGCGTTTTGTTCGCTCGTGAATCACGCATCCCTTGAAAACCGGTGGCCGGTGATAATCTCGTACTTGACTCGACAACCTGTCCCCAATTAGCAGCTATTTTATCGCGAGGAATGCGCGCGCGAGAAAGCGTATACGTATAATAATATATTTTCCTTCCCGGGTTCACCTTCTCGGTGCGTCTGTTCGGACAAAGGAGGGGAAGAGGGAGGGGGTGGAAATTCCCCGGTATCGAGACGGCCGCGTAGGTTTTCGGTTCTTCTCGAAGCGAAAGAGAAAAGGAAAAAGAAAAAGAAGAGGAGGTAAAGATCCGCGGGAGGGAAGGTCCACCATTTTCCGAAGCTATTCTAGAGTGTTATGCAACTGCCGGCCGATGCATTTGGCCGGGCAGAGCTTTATGGCCGAACCTCGCACGCGCAAAAATGTTTGTTTTAACTCGCTGCCCCTCCCCGCTCCTCCTCCACCAACCTGCCCGTCTACCTGCTAGCCTCACCCGCAGCCTTGAATCACTACGGAATTCGCGAATATATTCGTAAAATTAGATCTTCCGTTTTTCCCGATCCGATCTCCACCACCTCCTTGCCTCCATTGTCTCGTTTCCCCGTACTTGAGAAACCGATTCTTGATCATCTCGATGAGTTTCGAATTTATCTCTCTCTCTCTCTCTCTCTCTGGCGTCGTTAATTTTTCCATTGAAATAGGGACACGTTTAAAATGGTGAAAAGAGGAGGAGGTGGGCTTCCCATAAGGCAATATCCACTCGCTACGCGACCAAACAATCCCCCCCTCGCTAATGGAACACGATGGATCTTAAAAAGTTGGGAGCAGCGCGGGGATACGAAATTTGGAATTTGTTTCTCGCGGCTGCACCACCGGCTATTCCCACCGGGGCGGCGGAGAAGGAGTGTCGAGGCGAGTGTCGGGGGTGGGGATTCCCATCCCAACCCCGTATTTTTCACCCTCCATTTTTACGCCATCTTTTCCCGCTCTCGAGATCCACCCTCCCTGCTCCACCCTGCTCCCCTCTGGGACTTTATCCCCGTCCCCCGCCTCCTCTTGCTCCTTGTTCCTGGAAGATGGGTTTCCTCGAAACCGAGAGAGAGAGAGAGAGAGAGAGAGAGAGTCCCTTTGATTGTTTTAATCAATAACGCTCCGATTATTCGAACGAAACGAAAAGAAAGGCGAAGTTATTAAACGAAATGATCCACGGTTATTATTATCTCCGATATTCTTTCGTTCCCTTTTTCTCTTTTCTCTCTTTTTTTTTTTCGACGCGGGCGTAGGGATTTTCTTTTTTTCTTTTTCTTTTTTCCTTAATTCGCCGGATGAAATCAAGCTTCGAGCTTGTTTCGACTCGAGATAGGATTCTCTCCTACCTCAACGGAGCGACGTTTTATTCCGAACTTTTATAGGTAATTCGGGCGATAAGGGGATGGGGGAAGAAGTTTTTGTCGGTTAAAAAGGAACGAGAAGATGCAATTTCCTCGCGATGATTGGACGATTCAATCAGTCGTAACGATAATAGGATTCTTCTAGGGAACGATTCTTTTTCCCTCCCCCGTTTCTTTTACAACGCGAAAGACGCCGTTTTCACGGATCGATACTCGCACGGATCGTTTCTCGTTCGAGCTTTCCTCGATCAAAGGTTGAAAGGGGTAAAAAAAGGAGAAAAATTTGTCGTCGATTGGAGATAAAAATCGAAGCGATCGTTAAGTGTAAAAAAAGAAAAAAAAAAAAAAAAAAAAGAAGGTTCAAAATTCGAAACGTTTCGTTCCCGTACTCGCGAGATCGAATTGTTTGTTGCATCGTATTGCGTTCGCTACGATTCAACAGAAGTACAATTATTTTCTTTTTCTTTTTTTCTTCGATGCGTCATCCTTCGCGTTTTGCCCTACCCTTCCCTTCTCGCAACCCCTTGGAGAGATTTTTAACGTTTCGCGAACCCTTTAACGTCTCCACGGTCGTAGCGGAGTGTAAGGAAACGCGCGAAGGGCTGCGACCCTTCGCTCGCGCGAGGCGGGAGAAAAGAAATTAGCGAAATTAAACGGAGGCGAAACGGAGCCCCGCGTTTTTTGGGGGGAGGAGGAGGGTAGGCAGTTGCCAGCTTTCACGGAAACCGGTATTATTTGCGATTAATTATTTGCACGAGGCGAAACGATTGGCGTGGCAAACGGGGGTAGAATTGACAGACCGTACGTACACGGTTTCAAAGAAGCGTGTTCAAATTTCCTGTCGCTTGACTAAATTTTACAAATTTTGCCACGCGAAATTTTCCCTCGATTCGATCAAATCAAATCCCGGCAAAATAATATCGCCGGACGATTTTCAATTCTCTCGACGATCGATCTTTCTTTCTTTCTTCTTTTTTTTTCTTCTTTTTTCTTTTATTTCTATTTTCTTTCCCTCGAAAGAAAGGAAAAAGAAAGAAGAAGAAAATTAAAATCGAAAAAAGGCGCGAAACGTTAGCGGAGGAAGATAACGCGCCTTCTCCTGTTATCTCGAGCACGATCGCGATAAATATTTGTCGATGGAGTTTCGAGCGAAACGGAGTGAAACGAGAGAGAGAGAGAGAGAGAGAGAGAGAGAGAGAGTGAGAGAGGAAAAAGGAAAGAAAAAAAAAATAAAAAAAGAGGAAAGAGAGGGAGAGAAACAAACGAACGTTTAATATTTCGGATCGTCTGGGTTGCCGCGCGGTCGCGTATTTGTTAAAACGTTGCTCGCGAAAAGCGGCAGGGCCTGGTGGAAATGGAATTAATCTGTCGATGCGTACCGTGCACCCATTTAATATCCATCACGCGTTCATCACTGCAGAAGCGATCCGCCGGTTGTTCTCGCGCCACGCTGTTTTTTCTTCCCTTCTCTCTCGCGCTTCTTCCTTCGGCCCTCGTCGTCCTTCGTTCCTCTCCATCGGGGATTTTCGGGGTTGGTTGTTGCCGTTGTCCTTGTCTGTCCGTGTCCTCCTCCACCCTCTACATACGCGCGGGAGAACGAGCGAGCGAATTTTCACGCGGTCACGAGACACGATGACACGACGAGGTCGATGACAAATTTTTAGCCTAGCATCTTAATGCGCCGCGCGCCCGTCGAAAACTGACCCCGCAGCTGGCCGCCTTAAAAAAGGGGGGTGGGACAGGGCCCGGAGGGAAGGGCGAGCCCCTGGTCGGTGATGCCCCGTGTCCAGAGGTAGGGAAGAGGTAGGGGGAGCAACAGAAGGGAGCAAAGAGAGAGAGAGAGAGAGGGACGCATCCATCCATCCTACCTATCTCCTCTCCAATTGCTCGGATACCCTACGCTCTCTTTTCTTCTTCCCTCCTTTCTCCTTTCGCCTTCTTTTCTTCTTTTTTTCTTTTTTCTTCAATTATTCACTTCTCTCTTGCGAGAATTTCCATTCACCTCTCTCTCTCTCTCTCTCTCTCTCTCTCTCCCTCCCTCCGTTTCTCTTTCTCGCTCGATGAAGCGTCGACCTGGAGTTTCGAGGTGGCACCAGGTCGGACCTGTTTAAGGGTTTTTAATTCGAGGGCAGGATCGGAGGGGCCGCCGTGTACGCGGCGAACATTGTTTCCAACCAGGTAAATTTACGTGCGCGGTTGCAACGCGTAGGGAACGCGTTTTGCCTCCCCTTTGCCTCCCAGGATTTTTCTTTTTTTTTTTTCCCTCCCCTTTTTTCTTCCCCCTCCTCCCCTCCCCCTCCCCCCTCTGGTTCGATTTCCACGATCACGACACCTCGGGGACAGGCTGTGTGTAACGGGGCAGGCTACGGGGACGAATGAATGTTTGAAATTTCGGAACGAACCACCTCCCTCTCCTCGTGCTTTATTTAATTTTTATTCGATAATGGACAATACATATCCCCGCGTTGTTTATTCATATTCAACGCGTACGACCTCTGCACTTCGCTCCTCCCCGACGTTGCACTTTATTTGGTCCTTTATTATTTATCACCGGTGAAATTCCGCGCATTGTTTTTCCAAAAACACCGCAACTAATCATCGCGCTACTCCCCCCCTCTCTCTCTCCCTCTCTCGCTCACTCTCTCCCCCGTGCACCACCCTTTCTCCTTTCCGCCACCTATTCGATCGATCGTTTCGCAAAAGCCTGGCATCGCACGATCGATCCTCGACAGATCCTCGTCGCGTTTTCGACCAGCCAACGAAAACGATCCTCCTCCTCCTCCTCCTCGTCTCCTTATGTGTTCCTTTCTTCGCGAAGAAGAAAATCCATTCCATTCCTTTCTTTCTTTCTTTCTTTCTTTCTTTCTTCTTCTTCGTTATTTTTAAAATCGTTATCGCAGGAAGAAACGAGGCGCGCGTGTTTTGGACGAGAAACGAAGCAGAGAAGCAACGAAGAAAGCTTGGGAGGATTAGTTGATTAGATAGATGCGTTGATTAGAGAGAGGGATAGAGAGGAAGGAAGAAAGTAAGAGAGCAGCGTGAGTTTTCGAGTTTTCTTTCGGATCAGCCATTTTCCTCCGATGCTTTCGGTTTGTTAGTTTGCGGTGTAAAGCGGTGTAGTATACCGGTGAGAGTTCTGCAAGCAAGGAATATTAATAGTTGTTAGATCTCTCGGCGTAAAAGTGACGACGACGACGACGACGATGACGATCGATCGAATAAGAGAGAGAGAGAGAGAGAGAGAGAGAAAGAAAAAAAGAAGTCTCGTCTTCGATCTTCGACCGCCAATCTTCTTCCCACAGCGACGATTATTCGAACGATCGCTCGAACCGAACCGATATTGGTAAAATCACGCTTCTACGATTTTAACAGCTAAACTTTACCTGAATTCAAACTCGTGTCTCGTCGATCTTCGTTATCGTTTCCTCGATCGTCACCGTGATCGCCGCCGTCTTCGTCGTCTTCTTCGTCGTCGTCGTCGTCGTCGTCGTCGTCGTCGTCCTCCTCCTCTTCGTCACCATCCTCTTCCACTCGGCAAGATCCGTGTTTCCAGTTCATCCGACACTGATTTGCGAAACCGATCGAGTTTCCCTCGTTTCACTCACTCGCGCACTTCCTTCTTCTGATCGCCTCTGCTCGCCTCGTTTCGTCGCGCGAGAAAAAGACAGAGAGAGAGAGAGAGAGAAAAAAAATAGAGAGAGAGAGAGAGAGAGAAAGGAAGGAGAGAGCGAGCGAGCGGACGAGAGAGAGAGAGAGAGAGAAAGAGAGAGGGAAAAAATGGGAGGAAACACCTGGACGAGAAAAGGGGGAAAAAAGTAGGAAAAAGAGAAAAAATAGGGAGATAGAGCGTTCTCCTGTTGGTGCACTCTCCGCTTATCGACGCGAGCCGCGCAAAGAATCGCACACTCCGCTCGGTGGTGTAGTAGACAGCGCGCCGATTCTTCCCACTTTCTCTCTCGTTTTCTTTCAAAGATGTCTCGGCCGACTGCGAGCACCGATCTCCGCGTGCATCGCTCCGACCGCACACTCGTTCGCGGTTCCACACACGACGACGCCAGGCCGAGGACGGGACACTGGTGTGGTCGTCGCCAGTCGTCACTCGAATCTCGCCTCCTCCGCGCGCGTCGTGGAAAAACGCGCGCTCGCCTCGCCTCGACGATTATTAAACTCGACTTCTCCGAACGCGAGAAGAATTTTCTTCTTCTTATTCCACCGCGAACCTCGTAGAAACGCGCGCGTAGAACACCGCGTGCGCGATGCGCGTCCACTCACTCGCGCAAGATTCACTCGCGGCCGCGCACCGATACTTTTCTCCCTTTTCCTTCCTTCCTTCCTTCCTTCCTTCCTTCCTTCCTTCCTTCGTTCGTTCGTTCGATCTCCGGTTCACGAACGGGCGAAGCGCGGATCATGAACGCGCGGAAAATGAACGGCTCGATCCGCGAGGAGCGAGGTTACCGCTTTCGAGTGGCAGCGAGTACCGAGAGTAGAGTAGTAGTTTTGAGGAAGCGGAGCTCCCGCAGGTTGGCGATGTTACGATTTTCAGTGCACTGAAATCCGCGCGGCACCGCGTCCGCAAGTGGGAGGGACTGGTTCGCACGTGACTCAGTGTGTCGTATTCTTTTCTTCCTCCTTCGAATAGGCTCCCGCATCCGTGGCGGCCCTTTTTCCGCCCGAAACGCGTCTCCTCCCGCCTTCCACGATCGTCTCTTCCTTCCTTCCTTCCTTCCTTCCTTCCTTCCTTCGCCACGATGATTCCTTCTTCCACCGACCTTCTTCCTTCAACCACGCGAGAGAACGAATCGTAAATCGTAATCACGTTCGATCCCGGGATTCGATCACTCGCGCCACGATTTTTCGTTCGTTCGTTCGTTTCGTTCGGTGGCGCGAAACGGTGCGAGGAGAAAGAGGAAGAGAGAGAGAGAGAGAAATCGAGAGAGGAAAGAAATGGTTTTTCTCCACCGCGTTACACCCCTGTATCCCTCCCCTCCCCCACCACCACCACCACCACCACCACCACCACCACCATCACCACGATCCAAAGCGAGAGAGGGATTTACGGGATACGCGTCGAAAGACGTCGTCACCACCAGTTTCGCACGTGCGTGTACGCGAATCGATCTCGCGAACGGATCTCGCGGGGAGAGAGAGGGAGAAAGAGAGGAGAGAGAGAGAGAGAGAGAGAGAGAGAGCGCGGTTGGTCGTTGGCCCAAGTTGCGTGCGATCTTTCTTCCCTGCTCGCCAGGATCTTCTTCTTCTCCTCCACGAGAGTAACGAGAGAACGAGAGCAGAGACGAGAGTGCTGCGGTGTGTGCCTCCTCTCCGCGGGAGAAGAAGAAGAAGAAGAAGAGACGCGTCCTGCCTCCCTCGTCCCCCGTCGTCCGCGCACCAGATTAATCGGATTTCTAGGTAAATCGAGCGATGGCGCGGTCCCCCATCCGTGCGGCGGGGGTCCGTTTTTCCTTCCTTCCTTCCTTCCTTCTTCCTTCCACGGATGTGTCCGTCCCTCCTCCTCCTCCTCCTCCTCCTCCTCTCGGATCGAAAAAATAAAATCGGCGGATGGTGTCGTTCTCGTCGCGCGGTTCCTCTCTCTCTCTCTCTCTCTCTCTCTCTCTCTCTCTCTCTCTCTCTCTCTCTCTCTCTCTCTCTCCACTTCGATATTTCTGCGATTTATTGCGGCGCGACTTAGAAATGCATCTAATGCGGTGCACGCCGCATAGAATGCATGCATGCACCTTGGCGGCGGGGAGGAGGCGAGGCACGGAGAGGAGAGAAGGCGAGCCGACGAGAAGTCGGGCCGAGGCGAGTCGAGTCGAGTCGCGCCGCGCAACGCGCATGCGCCCCCGATCCGCAACCGTGTGTACTCTACTCGCGCGCGCGGCTAGGCGAGCGCGAACTCTAGCGAATATGAGCGAGCGGATCGCAGCGACCGCCGCCGCCGCCGCCACCGCCACCGGTGTATCTTCCCGCTACGTCATTCATTGGCGTGGAGAGCGAAAATCAGAGCTCTGTTCTCGCGTATCGTACCGAGACCGCGATACCAGCCTCGCGAATCGGCCGCTCGGAGAGAGAGAGAGAGAGAGAGAGAGAGAGAGAGAGAGAGAGGAGAGAAATTCTCTGCATTTTCATTCTCGCTTCATATAAAAATCTAATTTATAAGATTTTTCTTACTTCTTCTTCCCTCCTTCTCCTTCTCCTCCAAATTGAAAACAAGAGATCGTCGATAGATCGATTTCGATTCTCTTAGATTTCTCTCCTCCTCCTCCTTCTTTTTCACTCTTCCTTTCATTTTTCTCCCGATCGAAAATTTTCTGCACGCCGCGTCTCCGCGTTTCAACCTGGAGGAGGAGGAGGAGGAGGAGGAGGCGACGGTAATTCCTAATACGAAATCGGACGGCGGAGCGATCAACAAAAGCTCTGAAATATCTTTCCTCGGCCGCGCGGAGGAGAACTTCCTGCCTGGCTGGGCCAGCGAGTTGCCGGCGGTAAATTCTCGCGAAACGGCGCCGCGCGTTCGCTCGCCGATGCATGTGTGTACGTCCGGGTACGTTGCGCCGCGCCGTTTTCACGTCGAACCGCGTGCCCTATCCTAGAGCTCGGCACGGGGCGGGGGGAGGGGGGGGGAAGGGAGGGCTGCCCTCTTCTCCGTTTCCTTCGCTGCCCCCTTCGCCGTTCCCTCCACCCGCTCGTCCCGACGCGGTGGGTGGGAGGCCGAGCCCTCCCCCCTTCCTCCTCCTCCTCCTCCTCCTCCTCCCCCGAGGAGGCTAGGCCAAGCACGACGCCGCATGATTTTTTGACGACCGATGAAAGTTACTCGCGAGATATTCTATTTTAAACTTTCGGCCCGAGTGCGGCCACCTCCACCTCCCCCCACCGCCCAGACTTCCTACATCGCGATAATTCCTGAAAAGGAGGAAGCCATTTTGCCTCGCCACTCGGCCGAGAGAGAGAGAGAGAGAGAGAGACCCGCTCTTTCTTTCGCGCCGACTTCTTCCCGCCTTTCCTCCACCCCCGCTCTCCCCCCCTCCTCCTCCTCCTCTCTTTCTTCTCACTACGTTTCAACTTCCAATTTCGCTTTTTCCTCTCCCTCCCTCCCTCTCTCTCTCTCTCTCTCTCTCTCTCTAAACTTCTCCAGAGGGAGGAGGGAGGGATAGATGGGGGATAGATAGATCGCCGAGATAGATCGTCGTCGTCCTCGTCTCGAGCGAGACAGAGAGAGAGAGAGAGAGAGAGAGAGAGAGAGAGAAGGAAGGAGAGAAGAGAAGGAGAGGAAAATGAGAAAGAGAGGAGAGAGTGGAGAAAGAAAAGAAAAAAAAAAAAGGAGGAAGAGTTTTCGGCGGGATGGAGAGCGCGTACGCGCACGCAGCAACGCGAATAATCCGCCGGCTGGTCCCGCGATGCCTTTTTCCTTTTTTTCCTGGCCGTCGTCCCCCCACCCCTCGCCGGCCACCCCGTTGCCCAGGCCGGCCACCCCGATTCGATTCCCTCCGTGTGATACCCCCAGCACTGGGCACTCCTCTCCGCGCTTGCCCGCCAGCCTTCGCTTTTGTTTTCCTCTATTTTCCGGTTTTTCCGGGCGGGCCGCACGCCGCCCGCTCTCTCGTGTGCCGTGCAACAAGTAGCAGATTATAAAAATCACTCGTCGGCTCGGGGGCGTAACGCGCGAGGGAAAGGAAACAAAAAAAAAAAAAAAAAAGGAACGCGCGAGGCGGGCGAAGAGAGGGGGAGGAGGAGGAGGAGGTGGAAAAGGGAAAAAAGGAAGGTGGGAGAGAAAGGGGGGAGAGAAAAGGACGGGAAAAGGGGACGGGAAAAAAGAAAGAGGGACGTGCGGCTACGTACGGTCACGCGAAACGGAGAGGGAACGAGAGGAGAGAGAGAGAGAGAGAGAGAGAGAGAGAGTGAGAGAGAGTGAGAGGCGCGGGTGAAACGAGAAAGGTCGAAGAGAGAGGAAGCGGAGGCGATCGAACGCGGTCGAAGCGCGAAAGGGATGGAGTTGAGGGACGAAGAAAGAGAGCGAGGAACGGGATGGAAGTATCCAGTGAAAGAGATGCGAGAGGAGAGGAAGGGAGAAAGAGGGCCGGAGAGAAAGATGCGGAGGGTGGTGGGAGGGATAGAGAGAGAGAAAGAGAGAGAGAGAGAGTGAGGGAGGGAGGAGAGAGCGTGATGCGGGCGTAGGTATACATTTACCCATACATATGTATGCGCCTTCCTCGTCCCTCGCCTCGCCCCCTCTCTCGTCGATCCACCCTGCCCACCCCCTCCGCGCTCTACAGCATCATCCCTCTTACTCTCGCGCGCGCTGCCCGTGCGTGGCGATTTACATTAAACGCTGGTCCGTTGCCTCCCGTTCCGCAGAGACGCGCGCGAGTGTTGCCGAGGGGCGACCGACGGAGAAGGAGAAAGCTCTAGGAAAAGGGGGAGGAGTGGAGAGAGGAAGGAGACGTGTGTGCCTTCCTCTCTCCCTCTCTCTCTCTCTCTCTCTCTCCCTCTCTCCCCCTCGTGTTCTCACGCGATCGACCGACCGACCGACCGACCGACCGACCGACCGACCGACCAATCAACCAACCGACCGAGAGGAGAAGAAGATCGTCCGAAAATACGCGGATACGAAACGAAACGGCGGGCCAATACGCGCCAACCTTTGCGCGACAAAAAACAGATTTCCTCGATCCCTGCCTTTCGATCGCGAACCCCCTCGCGCTTGCACAGGGGAAAATGCATCGCGGTTATGCTCTCGCTCTACGCGTATACGCGTATCTATATATATATATATACATACACACGTACTTGTACACGCATCGTTCTCTCGGCTATTCGCTGAATTTTCCAAGCTTTCTCTCTCTCTCTCTCTCTCTCTCTTTTCTTTTTTATCTCTTTTCGAGCGAATTTTCCGGATGTCGCGGAAAACGAAGGGACGGATCTAGTGTGCACGGCCACTTTTCGTTCGATTTACTTCCGTTGCGGACTTGGTTGAACGCGACCAACCAATTGGTTTCTATCCGGGGCGTCGAAGAGAACGCGTCACGGAAATCTGGACGCTCGCGCCGAGGCGAGAGTTTACGAAGAATCCAATATCTCGCGCTTGGGAATTGTACCTTTTTTTCTTTCCCGCGTAAAATCGCGGCACGATTTACTTACACTCACGCTTTTTTCCCACCCTTTTTTCTCAACTATTTCAAATTATCCTTTCTTTCCTCTTCCTTTACCCGTTTTTGTTTCTCGCTATTCGATACTCGATCGATGTATCCGAACCAAAGAATGTGATTTTTCTCCCGAGTTTAGAACGCGGATTTCCCCCGCGTTCTCGAGCGCTCTCCTACGATGATCTCCTAAAACGAAACGTCGTGGTCGTTTTTTCCCTCTCCCTCTCCCTCTCCCTCTCTCTCTCTCTCTCTCTCTCTCTTCAATCGAGGATTCACGCGCGCGATTTCGTTATTAGCGAAATCGTCGAATTTCTACGTTGACCCTCGTCCTTTCTGATCTCGACTCGATCGATTTCTCCCCGTGAGGGGTCATTGACCCTCCTTTCGCTCCCCTCGCTCGCACGAACGCAGAAGAAACGAAATACCCACTTTTGCCGATAGTCATCACCCGATGGACACTACACCCGCCATATTTATCGACATATTAGGATACACTAGGACGCGCTAGTGCAAACTATATATTTACTATGAAACGATCAATACTCACAATTCTGATGGGACTGCACACGCACGCACACGCACGCATTATCCGTGTGCAACGTGCGTGTGTGCGTGTGTGCACCGCTCGCGTTATTTACACAATGCGTAAAATAAATTTTCCACCCCGCTACTCTCCACCCCTCGAAACATATCGAATTGAATATTTTCGGTGACGCCGCGCTCGGTTCAACCCCCTCCCTCCTTCCCTTCCCCCTCGTTCGTTCGTTCGAAATCCCGAAATCTGTGAACGCGCGATTCGCGCGAGAGAAACGCCAGAGAGAGAGAGAGAGGCGCGTTTATTATTCCTCGGCTTGGAGGAATAATTGTATTGTATCGGATATAACGGATAATTTTAAGGGAAATTTTAACTTTTAGGCAACGAACGAACGTCTCTCCGCTCCATACGCGTCTCAATACGTACGATTCGTTCGAGGGGCGACGAGGGCGGAAAAATGGAAAACTTGGTTTCAACGTCGTTTCGGGGCCGGCTTTTTGCCAGTTGCCGCTTTTCACGCGCGATATTTTTCGTATATGTTATCATGCATAAGAATAAATTCGCGGCGAGATTCGTTCGTACGCGATCGCCTCCCGAACCTCGTTGCCAAGACCCGGAAAAAGGACAGGCGGGCGGGTTTTCTAGAACGGCCAAAAATAGCGGGCGCACTCGTGAAAATAAAATGGCAACTCGCGCGAGAGAACGAGGAGAGGAAGAAGAAGAAGAAGAAGAAGAAGAAGAAGAAGAAGAAGAAGAGGAGGAGGAGGACGAGGAGCACGCGTCGGACGAACAGTAGCGGCGGAGAGTAGAAGCGGAGGGAAAAAAAGAAGGCGAAGCATCTAAAATTGGCGGGACCAAGTTTGCCAATACACCGCGGTTCCCCGGTTTCTCTATGGCGAATTGGGAGGAGAAAACACTTTCACACGGACCCACATCGGAGAGGAAATATATAGCGGGGAATGTATCCGAAACAACAGGAAAAACGAGAATGCGGGCGGTGATGGGCAAGGAGCAAGCGAATATAACGCATATTATTAGACTATCGATATTCTCGAGGCTTACGCAATTCGTAATAGCGGGTAACGTATCTAATAAGTGCGAGGAGAGCGGAGAGGGCCACGTCTCGTCAGGCCACGACAGGATGCACGCGATGATGCATCATCCCCTTCTAGTTGCAGCTGGGGTATATACGCGCCTCTAGGGTGAATTGTGAAACGGAACGAAACGAAACGAAACGGAACGAAACGAAACGAATGGAGAGAGAGGTGGTGCGCGTAGGTGGATTAATAAAGGCGTAGCGTAACGTGATTAATAAAGCTCATTGTAAAACGTAGAATTATCGAGTAAACAAACTATAACTACCGCACCGCCCTTTATTAGTTAGGTCGGATCGGTTCGAAGGCCTTTCAACGACGCTTCGAAAATCGTCGGATACGCAGAAATTGCGTTCTAAAAGAGTTCGAGCGAGAGGGATGATGGGCCGCGCCGTTGAAAAAGAACGAGAAATAAGAAGAAGATTGAGGGAGAGGAGAGAAGGGAGTTCAAGACCGGCGACCTTGATAAAAATAACTCGTCGAACTGACCATACCTTGTATGCGCGAAATTAAAAAAGATACCTCTCGCTCGGAACAACAAATTCCCTCGACAATTTCGTTGTTTACGATCGCCTAACGTGTTCCTTTCTTTTTTTTTTTTCCTCTTTCCAGTTTCGTCATTTTTCTCGAGTCGCCTCGCTTCGCAATTTTCTCAACATTTACGCTCCACGAAAAATAAATATAATTCCGCGAATATTTCCTCGTCGCCTCATTATTGCGTTGCCATATTATATATTTTGGATCTAATCTTCGCTCGTTCGTTTCAGATATTTTTTTTCTTTTTCTTCCCTTTCCCCCCCCCCCCCCTCTCGTTTCAAAAACCGCGTATCGATTGGAAAATACGTTGAAGAAATGCGTCGTTCGTTCGTTCGTCTCGTGTTGAATTTAGGAATACGAATACGAACACGAACGAACGTGCGTACGCGCGTAATAATTAAAACGCCATACGAAACGCGAAGAAGATCGCTTGGTCGCGAGAAAGAAACTCTCTCTTTGCCCGAGCGTGGGAGAGGTGCGTGGAGAGAGGGAGGGAGGGGTGGAGGGGAGAGGCAGGATCGAACAATCCTCTTAGATTGGACGAGATCCAGGAATAATTCCCCTTTACCGACTCGACTCTCTCTGGATCGAGATGACCCGTGGCGCCTCCACTACCAACTGATGATCGTCCAACTACATTTTGCGTAGCAATTCATTCCCGCAGGTTTGCTTCTCGGCTATATCGCGCCGGATTGTTGCGATTACGGCCTGTTTTTGCCGATTCTATTCCCCCTTGTGAACTGACGCGCGAATAACGATCCCGTTCGTGACGGGAAGAAAGGATCATTGAGAAGAAACGATATAATACTCTCGCTTCGTATTTCGTTACTCGAACTCGACGATTTCTCCCCTTTAAATTTTTTTTCGCAACTGGAAAGAAAAAAAAAAAAAGGAAGAATTCGCCTCGTTATCTATTTCGGATCGTACGTACGATACACGCACGATTCGTCGATAATGCTCGATAATACGTTCGCTCGATTTTTTCCTCCCCTCTTTTATATCTTCTTTATTTTTTTTTGTTTTTTTGTTTTTTTTTTCTTTTCCTTCTTTTTTTTTTTTTTTTGTATCCAGGAATTCCATGTAGTCAGAACAAAAAAACTGTACGGCCTCCGCGATGCGAAATCTACTAAGAATGGTGAAAACCAACGGCCATCGAGGATTCTTTTTCGAATTATTATTCGACGATTTAATTTCGAATGCGCAACGCGCCCGGTATTTCAATATTTCTATCCCGTGCGAATTCCACGGCCGTCAAATGGCGCAAAATAGGCTCCGTTTAAATTCCTCGCCGTGTTTGCTCGGCCAATGGGTTTTTACTATCATCAGTCAACACCCGGGATGCGCGAGATTTTATATTTACCGAACGTTTCGGGCGAACGCGTGCATCCCGACAGATAAATCATCACCGTTTGACCACCGCGTGCCGTATAAATATAAACACCGTTGCTGTCGTCGCCGTTCCGATCGGTTTAGCGTTTTTTTCCTCCTTTTTTTTCTCCTTTTTTTCCTCCCTTCCCCCCCCCCCCCTCCCCCGACTCGGCGCCTCCAACAATTCGACGTCCCGTTCGTTACCTGCGCAGCACCCGTCGCAGCACCCCTCCGACATAAAAAAAACCTCGAGTATCGCCTACGAGTAGAAAAAAATCCGATGTTTGGGGTTAGATCATCGCCCCTGTTTTTCGTACGGTGCTTTTTTTTTACACACCTGTCCCAAAGAAATTCGGGGTGAGCGGCCCCTGGGGTTGTCCTATTTTTCAACCGTATTTATCCTCTCGTACCTGCGAGGGTACGAGTTTCTTTTTTTTTTTTTTTCCCCACCTTATTCGTCCCTTCGAAAGAACCTGCCTGTCGACGATGATCTCTTTATATGTATATACATATAAACAATATACGTAATTTTTTTTTTGCCATATTTTTTCGAGCTTCGATAATCGCGTTGGCGATATTACAGGTTGAGGAAATTTTTGTCCTATTTTTCAACCATATTTATCCTCTCGTACCTGCGAGGATACGAGTTTCTTTTTTTTTTTTTTTTCCCCACCTTATTCGTCCCTTCGAAAGAACCTGCCTGTCGACGATATTTGTACGATCTTTTTATACGTGTATACATATAAACAATATACACAATTTCTTTTGCCATATTTTTTCGAGCTTCGACCTTCGAAAGAACCTTATGCCTATAACCCGACGATATTTGTACGATCTCTTTGTGATGTGTACACGCATAAACGTTATACGTAATTTTTTTTTTTTTTTTTTCCATATTTTTTCGAGCTTCGATAATCGCGTTGGCGATATTACAGGTTGAGGAAATTTCAGAGATTACCCCCGCCGGCATCGTCTTGTTGCTCCGTGTACTTTGCAAATTAAATAACATTGCGATGGGTTAACGAAGTGTAGAACTCCGTCGCTCGGACGCCTATCGGGACACCCGAACTCACCTACCCCCTCCCTTCCATCCCCCCTCGGCCTCGGCCACCCCCTTTTAGATTTACCCATCTAAGTGTCGCCCTCTCGCCCCCACCCTGCGGCCTATTTTACCCCACTTTCCAGTCTTTTCCCCTCTTTCGCCCAAGGCTGGCCATCCCACTCACCCTACCTTCGCCTTCGCGACTTATCCCCACCCCCGACGCTCACCCCCCTCCCCACCCTGGAAAAATAAGCCGCCGGACACCTTGCCGGCCCTCTCCCTATTGGCCCACCTTAAGCCGTGGCGTAACTTGGACTTTACCTTGTTCTTCCTCCGCGGAAAATTCGACGTTAGGAGGAAAAAAAAACCTCTCTCTCCAAATCTCGCGATTACAACTCGAATTTCGAAATCCACGTGTTTACCACTTCCTTACCACTCCCCGAAAAAAAGGAAATCTCGCAGAGGATGGGACGGTGCTTCGTCGACGATTACTTACGTCACGCGCTATTATTATTAAGAGTAAGAGAAAACCTCCAAATCTTCTGATTATAACCGTTGAATTGGAATTTCGAAACCTTCCTCTTCCTCCTCCTCCACGAAAAAAAGAAGTCTCGCAGAGGATGGGACAGTGCTTCGTCGACGATTACGTCACGCGTTATTATTGAGAGTAAGAGGAAAATTCCAAACCTCCTGATTACAACTGTTGAACTAGAATTTCGAAACCCACTTCCTTCTCCTCCATGAAAAAAAAAGAAGTCTCGCAGAGAATGGGACAGTGCTTCGTCCACGATTGCTTACGTCACCTGCTGTTATTAAGAATAAGAGAAAAGTTTCAAATCACCTGATTTAAACTGGATTTGAACTGGAATTTCGAAACCCACGTGTACCACTTCCTCCTCCTCGAAAAAAGAAGTCTCGACGATTATTAAGAGTAAGAGAAAAGCCACGATTCGAATTGGATTGGATCAGTATATATATATATATACATGTGTCAACGACGAAATAGAAACAATACTAGAGAACACGAGTATACTTTACGTTCCTTACGTCCATTGATTAAACGAAATTACGGTTTCTCGGGAACTTTTCCATCCGGTCAAATTCTTGTTTATATCATCGATTTGGAAAAAGCCACGGCCTTTCCCCAGCCATTTATCAAGGGCTAATTACACGGTCGGCCGTGCAACAAAATGCAAACTGTTTATCGCTTTCGTTGTTTGGCGGATATATACGCGGTTGCGTTCGCCCTTTCCCGCGCGCCCTCCCTCCTCCCCCGCCCGCGGCAAATACACCTGTTTGCACGCGCTTTGAACTTTTCGTCGCCGTATCACCGATCTCTCTCTCTCTCTCTCTCTCTCTCTCTCTCCGTACACGAATATCTCATAAATCATCCGACGAATTTTTCATCCGTTCATAATAAGTTTCCGTGGAAATCCCGCCACGGAAACCGTCCCGTGCCCGGCCTCGCGAAAAATCTCGCAAATCTTACCCTCGCGGCCTGGCCGACACGCGATAAAGAAGCGAATCGGCGGCAGGGGAGAGCTGGAGGGAAGGGCGAAGGACAAGAGAGAGAGAGAGAGAGAGAGAGAATCGAAATGCAAATGTCCCGAGGCCGGGAGGCAGGCCTCTTTAAATCTCTCGCGCTCCCGTTTACCGGCCCGGCTCGCTTGTTTATTTTTTAATTAAAGTCTTCCGCGGGCACAGCTTCTCCTGAAAACGGTGGCGGGATTAAAAAAGGTCCTCCCTCCCCTCCCCCTCCCACCGTTAGAGTTATTAAGCTAATAATGTGTCCCGTGGCGCGCCGGTTGCGTTCGGGGTCTCGTCACGGGAGCAGGGAGGAAAAAAGGTGGACGAGGGGAGGAGGGGGTGGGGGGGAGAAGGGAGAAAAGGTCCGTCCAAGGGAGGAGGTGTGAGGATGCCAAGAGGATGAATGAAAGGAGAGAGGGAGGGAGGGAGAAGAAGGAAGGAAGGAAGGAAGGAAGGAGGGGGGGTGGGGATGGGTAAAAAAGGGGCTGAAAGCGCAAAAAATCACTTGGCCACGCGTACCACTCCGCCACCTCGATCCTCTCTCATTGATTCCACACGCTCTCCACCCTCCTCCTCCATCTCCTCCTCCTCCTCCTCCTCCCGTCTACCGATAACCGCGGAAGTTTACGGGGCGAGAAAAAAGGAGGAATAGGGTTTTAAAGCGAGCGGTGACGCGCGGTCGTGTAGTTTACCGTGGATACTAATGAACCTTACCTAACCGACCTACCCTCTCCGTTCGATTAAAGCCTCGAAGGAGAGAGAGAGAGAGAGAGAGAAAGAAAAAGCCGAACCGCAGGGTCGGGGCCACGAGCACCTCTCGTTCGACGATCGTTCGACGGATTTCTTTTCGACGGCTCGAGAATTAATTTCGCACAGTCGAATTTTTTTCGAGCGGGAAGAAAATCGTTTGACAAATGAATCTTCTTCTTTTTTTTTCCTTCTTCCTCTTCTCTTTCGGCTCGAACAATTTTTTGCCCTCGAAAGGAAGAGAAAAGAAAAGGAAAAGAAAAAGAAAAAAAATTGGATGGAAAAGAAACGCGAACGCGAGTAATAATAATGGATGGGAAATAAGCGATGGCCAGGAAAGAAGAGAGTGGAGGAGGAAGGAGGAAGAGGAGGAGGCGTCGGAGGGTGAAAAGCGGTTGCAAAGAATGGCTGGAAGCTGTGGAAGGATGGAGGAAGGAAGGTCCGCTCGGTTCACCCCCTTAGAACCGTCCCCTCCTCCGCCCAACCCCCTCCCCCCCTGTTCCCGCCTCCGGTCCCCCCTCGCCCTGGCTGAGGCACCCTCCTGCCTCTTCCTGGCCGTCATCTCCTGGGCGATTTTCCACGGCACCTAAGAGAAGGGGCCAATGAGACGCTGGGCGTCGGTATTGATCCGAGGCGTCGTCCAGGAGACGCCCGCTCCAAGACGCCCGGCTTGCCCGGCGCGAGAGAGCGGCACCGCAGTTCCAGATAAAAGGACGAAAGCCGTTCCTGGAGACGAACCGCGGGACACCATCCGCCGCCGTTCTATAACTTTGATGAAACCTTCTAGGATATACGTGGACGCGTCGCCGGTCCGCTCGATTGTCAAGCTTCCTCGGATCACCGGGAATATTTCCATTTTCAACAATCCCTTTATATCGCTTCGCATAAAGGCTCTGCTTCGTCTTTCTTTCTTTTCTTCTCTCTCTCTCTCTCTCTCTAAATTTCGAATCCTTCGATTCGATTCCTTCGTTATTTCCTTCCTACATCCCCGGTCTTGAGAAGAAAGAGGGGTAGATATTTTTTTTTTCTTTTTTTTTTTTTTTTAGTTTAGTTTATATTCGTGCGATCGAGCGTCAACATAGAGTTATAGCGATATATTATTAATTGGGATAAAAATTGGTATAGAAAAATATTGTAATTCGTCTTTCTGAGGTATGCGATAATGGATTTGATCACGGATGCTCGAAAGATTATTCGAGCGCGTTATTCCTTGCCTCGTGTCGGGTCCAACCGGGGCTTGGTAAAGTACACCTATCTACGGTCTTTTGATGCGGTCGCCGATCGAAAAGTTGCGTGTTCCAATAGGAGGACTCGTTTAAAGTTAATTAACCATCGTATTAACACTCGAAGGTTGCGATCGACCATCCTCCCCCTGTCCCCTTTTCCCACGTTGATAGCGATCGGCCACTGTCGGTGAGGAGAGCACAGAGAGAGAGAGAGTCGGTTCCAGCTTCTAATTAAGATCGTGGAACGTCGGTGCGTGTGTCGGTCGCGTCTCCGTTTCCTTCGCTTTGTTTTACACTCTTCGTACCTACGGCGAACATTAGTCTCGGCGTAGTTTTTGCGCCAACCACGGTGTCAGCTGAGCCGTGAATTATCGACCAGTGTTTGGTTGCACAGTCATTTCCTGTCGAGGAAAGAGAGAAGGTAATACACCCTACGACGATCCATCCTATCGTTAAACGCGCATCTTTTTCTCGTTCGAAGAAAAACAATTTTTATACGCGCCTCTCTCTCTCTCTCTCTCTCTCTCTCTCCCTCAAACGTCGAACGTGTAAGATACGTACGGGACGACGAACCCGTAGCACCCGTAATTCTTCGTGGTCGAGGAAGGAATCGAGGAAGGAATTGGAGGAAATTTCGCGGGAGGGAGGTTTTTGGACGATGGTTTATCGAAGGAATATTTGGACGTCTCTCCTTTTATTTTCCTTCAATTTCCTTCCTTTCAGCTCTCCCATCAGCCTTTCCATTAATATTAAAACGGTAGCGCGGCCTCGCGAGGGCTGTTTCAAAGAGGGGTGCCGGTGTGTATACCAGACTGAGCTCGCTTCTCCGGAGGTGAACGTGGGTGGGGAGGGAGTTGAAGGACCATGCCAGCGGAGAGGCGAGGAGCGTTTAGCTCGTTTTTCATCTTGATCTTCTAGAGTTACCAATTTGAACCTCCCCCCTCCTCCATATATATATATATATAGTATATATATATATATACATATACTCTCGTCTCCTCTCGTAGTTCTCCACTCTCTCTCTCTCTCTCTCTCTCTCTCTCTCTCTCTCTCTGCCAACTCGACCGTGTTCGCGAAGAAGAAAGATTCTTCTTTTCCCACGAATGAAATGAAAAATTCCATCGACGAGATTCAGATTCATTCGTTTCTGTATATAGAAAAATATCTCTTCGTCTTGTTCGTGCATTTATTTTCCTCGATTCGATCTCACGCATACGTAATACATATATATATGTGTGTGTGTGTGTGTATACATATCTGGTATCAGTTCCTTTTCGCATCTGCTCCTCGAGGAACTCACGTTCCACGACGAAAAATCGTGCTGGATCGCGGGATCTCGTGGGAAAGCTCGAGAACCTCGGTCGTCTTTTTATCGGTCGACCCCAACTCGCCGCGAGCAACCCTCGAGGGTCGGCCAACGGTCAGCGAACCCCCGGGCTTTCGGCTTTATGGGAACCGGTTTTTCGAACGCGTACCACGTCCGGAATTTTTCCATCCAATTTTTATCGCGGGCCCGGTCAACCGAACCTACGTCCAGGTGGTCACTTCCTGGACCCACTTCCCCCTCCTCGCTTCCCCCTTCCTGCTCCTCTTTCACCCTTTCGAACGTGCCCCTCTTCCCCTCCCCTCTTCCTCCTCCTCGCTCGCCCAGCTTTCTTAATCCCGCGACATCACTCGGCCGCCCATCGTTGCATCGTTGATCGAGGGAGAGGGAGGAGGAGGGGTCGGATCGTCGAAAAGTCGGTTGACGGCCGCGTTGAAGGAAGCTCCTCCTCGCCTCTTCGATGTTTTACATTTGCATTCGATGGCGAGTCACCGTCGGGTGGGCACACACGGTTGGGGGGAGCGCGAGGGGGGCGCGATGTTTTGCAAGATCTGCTCGAGAGACCATTCGTCTTAGTATCTGCCTCGAGGGGGGGAGGGGGAGGGGGCGCGGTGAAATATAAGCTAGATCTACGGGAAAGATAAATGAATCCATCCTCCTGCCCCCTCCTCCCTCCCACCTCTAGTCGCCTCTCCTTGCCTCTCTCTCCGCCACCACTATCGCCATCGCCACCACC
This sequence comes from Apis florea, assembly GCF_048593485.1. Taxonomy (NCBI): domain Eukaryota; kingdom Metazoa; phylum Arthropoda; class Insecta; order Hymenoptera; family Apidae; genus Apis; species Apis florea. Next base: position 4,619,773 of record NW_028256703.1, read on the forward strand.
TCCAACCCCCCCTTCTCCCTCCCCCGGTTAGAAGAGCGAGGAGAGAAGAGAAAATCAGCCGCAACAAGAATAGCGAGCTCGCTCGGTTTCCGGAGATTCTCAATTTCCATTTCTGTTCGGAGGGGGAGGGGGAAGGAGGAAAGAAATGGTTTTCTCGCTCGAGAGCGAGAATCTCTCGTCTCATCTTTTATCATCGCGTCCAATTATCACCGTTTCAATCGTTTTATCGTTCGATTCTCGGCCTCTTTCTCTCTCTCTCTCTCTCTCTGGAAGTACCAACTTCCTTTCGTCGTTCCTCGAACGAAGGTGAAATTTCACTTCACGGTGGAGAATCTATTCGTATTCGCGCGCGCGCGTGTGTGTGTATTTGGGAAGAAGTTTGGAATCGTTTCGAAAGTATCGTTGGAAATTTATCCTCGACGACGATATCCCTAACGGACGGAGGGGAAAGTGAACAAAAGTAAAAATGGTGGTGGATATATAGCACGAATATAGAAACGACGATGGATACGTATATAGAAAATCGCGTGCAGGGTACGGCGAGGGACACGCAAGGTGCGTCTCCGCACGAAGGGGGGGGGGACAAGATTAAGAGGGACGACAGAAAAGAAGAGGGACACGAGGACGGAGGAAGGAAACGGCATCTGCGAAGTCGGCGCCTCTACTCACTTTCTACTCCGTTGGATAAGCATCGTTTTGCATACGATCGCCATTTTGCGGGGAGCATAATTTAAATTTCGTTCCATTGTTTTGTCGCTCTCTTCTTACGCCCTTCCTGGCCCACCCCCGTGTCGAAGAGCTCCCTTCTCTCTCTCTCTCTCTCTCTTCGTGTCGCCGGCTGGGGGGCCACCCTTGCCCCACCCCTCATCGTCACGCAACCCTCACCGTGCTCGCTCGTAAGCCACCCCCCTCCGCCTCGGCCCGGTGCCCCGGCACAGGCGGCCATTTGCATGAAATTAGAATCAGAATTTTCTTGCTAGAAAATTAGCCTCTCGCCGCCCACCATCTCGACCCGCGCGCGCTTGTGAAAATTTTAATCAATTCACCGAATCCCCCTCGAGGGCACCCCCCCGAGGGAGGAGGAGGAAGGGACAAGAGGGAAGAGGATGCCCACGAAGCCATCCTTCTCCTGTTCGCGACTCGATCTTCGCTCGATATCGAACGAGCTTGGAAACGTGAGAAGAAAGGAAGAGGAAAGGGGTTGAAATTGAAACCTCTCTTTTCGATCGAGAAGAGGGATTTTTTCCTGGAGGAGGGAGGAGTTCGCGTACCCGCGAACAAGAGGCGCGGCGAGCCAAGGAAGAGGAGGAGGAGAAGGAGGAGGAGGAGGAGGAAGATTGCATATCGCGGCTGACGAAGGCTGGCAAAGCGTTCGAAATGCATTCTCCGGTTCCTTTGAATTCTCGAAAGCGGTATATATACACACACCGCGGATTCTACTTTCTATAAATGGGATTTGTTAATTTGAAACGATGCACGGACGCATAATTACACGGGAGCTCGCGATACTTATAGTTGTAAGTATTTCATCGTCGTATTAAACTCGTAAGCTCGTTATCTCCGCAAAAGGTACGATAGACCCTTGGCTCCGGCGAGAGAGAGGCGATGTACGGCCCGGATCCGTGGAGCGTTTCATAGCGTTTAGTCTTTATGGCGTGTGGTTCTGCAGCCATCTCTTCGAGCCACCTCTTCTCTCTACATTACCCTCGTCCTCCTCCCCCTCCCTCCCCCACCCTCCGCGCGCCAAGCAACCTAGCAAGCCTGACTCCGCGCTACTGCGAAACAATGGACCGAAATAAATAGCTCGTCTTTCGTCTTTTGTTTCTTGGGGGCCCATTGTTGCCGCCGTAGATAAGAAAACAAGAGACTCTGTCGCTGTGTTTACGAGCCCCGGCCGAGGCTCCTCGTTGCCGCGGCCCCCTTTTTGCCTCGCTCGCCGTACCACCTTCTTCGCTCCTCCACCCCCAACCCCCCCCTCCACCGCGCGTCTCCATCTCGTCTCGTCTCGTCTCGTCTCGTCTCGTCTCGTCCCGTCCACCTTCTCGCGTTCTCCACCGATCCTTGGAGCTCCTAGGTTCCAATGGAGAAGCGCGAATGCTCGTGATCTCGTCATCCCCATCCGTGTCCGTTCACCCTCTTCCTCTTCCTCTTTCTCTTCCTCGACGATCGTTTCGAGATTTTCGACACGTAACGAACGAAACGAACGACGAAATATGGAACGACGAACGAAAGAAAGAAAGAAAGAAAGAAAGAAAGAAAGAAAGATTCTTCTGTCCGTACAATGCGTGTGCACGATGATATAATATAAAAATTCATGGCCGAGGTTTTCGACAATGGGAACGGAAAGTGAGGAGAGGAGAGGAGAGGAGGCAAACCGGTCGCCAGGCATCGAGAGGACATTGTTGCGACTTGTTCATGAATAAGGCGGGCGACCGGTGGTGGCCTTTGGTGGCCGACTCACCCCTTGGATGGATAGTGGACATCGGCCAGTCCAAGTCCCGTTTCACCGAGGGGGGACATCCTCGTTGTGTTTCGTAAACGGCAAAACTGGTTTGTCCAGTTTACGCACACTACTCCTTTATGCGATCGGGGTTGGCCGGCCGCGACTGGACCCAAAAGGAGCAGAGAGAGAGAGAGAGAGAGAGAGACAGACAAACAGACAGAGGTCCACCCGGCCCACTGGGAGGGGGGAGGGAGGGGAACCATTGCGACGGTCACTTTTTCGAGCTAGTCCAGTCTACCGGTCGGCATTGCCCGCGTCGCCATCGGTGCACCATCCGTAGTTCTCGTTCTCGTTCGTTTCATACGACTCGCGTATCGTTCCTATACAAGAAGACATCGACGATCTCGAGATCATCTCGAAGATCGGGACATCCTCGAGAGAGGGAGAGGGAGGGAGAGAGAGAGAGCATGGAAACGGAAAAGGGTGGAAGGAATTCGAAGCCCCTTGGAAGACGGTCGTTACGTCGCTTTTCACCCTCTCCTTTCCCCCTCCCCTTCGCCCTCAGAACCCGAGTGTAATTCAAATTCGGTTAATTCCGGTGATTTTTCAAAGTTTCATTAGAGCGGGTTGATGCGAGGAGAGGGAGGAGGAGGTGGGTGGGAGGGAGGATGCAAGGGAGAAGCCCCCGCGGGTGAAGTATGGCCCCATACTTTACTCTGCGGTCGGCGAAGGCGTCTTAGGCAACTGGAATCCTGGAATAACAGGACTCGCGATGCGCGGGAGGAAGCGAGAGAGAGAGAGAGAGAGAGAGATGGCGAGTACAAGGTGCGCGTACACGGGAGGGAGCAAAGGATCGTGGAGGAACGAGAATAGAGGAGACGAGTTGTATCGGAACGAGATCCAGGACGAGGAGAAGTGTAAGCTCCAGTTCCGATGTTTCGATTGCTTCAAGGAAGAGGAGGAAGGAGGGAAGAGTAAAGGGGAGAAAAAAAAAAGAAGTTAGGGAGCGCGGATCTTAAAACGCGTGGTCGAAAGGAGGAGACGGGAGGGGGGGAGGGGGAGGGAGAAGTTTGGCCAACTTGCCGAAGAAAGTGGAAACGCGAGTTTCCGTGTCGTTGCTCGTTTCGTTTGTAGGGCACGCGGTGCAATTTCGATCGGAAGGAAGAGGAAGGAAGGAATCGGTGGCGTGCATCACATGACGCGGCATCTGGTATACCAGCCTCGTATCGTGATTTTTTTTTTTTCTTCCTCGGATTTTTTTCCTTCCTCCTCCTCCTCCTCCTCCTCGCCTTCTTCCGGCCCGCCGCTCGCGTTACGTGTTCCTTCGAGCGTCACGTGCCACGGTTCCCAAAGCCTAAATAAGTCACGAGAGAGAAAGTGATTCTGCAATTTTGCTCCCGGAGGGTGATAACCTCCGTGGCGTTTGTCGTTTGGCGAAGGGGAGGATCCTCCTCCTCCTTCGTAACGCACGACCCCACGTTTCCACCATTTTTGCCGACGTTGGCAATTTTGTAGCGAGGAAATAATCGGTGGCCAACTGCTCGTTACTTTCTTCCTCGGGGAGGAAGAAGGTGGTATTATCTCCCTTCTTCCTCCATCCTCGAATTACGCGAAATTGCCCCTTCGTTCGTTCGTTCGTTCGTTGACGATAAATGATGATAAATGATAAATCGTTGGATCTGAATTAGAGAGTGTGTTTGAGGTTGTGTTTGTCGAGTCGAGGCAGTAAAATCTCCCTTAATCGTACCACTTCCCCGCGCGAAAGAATCTTGGGAAGCATCATTCCACAGGGATGGAATTCCTGTCTTCGGGGGGGTGGAAGGAGGTGGGGATCCCTCCGGCGGAGGGATGGTTTTAATGATTTTTGGGGGCTGGCTTTCCTCGAGTGACGAGCGAGAGGAGGGAGCGGAGGGGCATTTTTAAGCCTTTACCTCGGCCAGGAACCCTTGTCTACGGTGGTGGTGGTGATGGTGGTGGTGGTGCTGCTGCCTGCTACTACTACTACTACTACCACCACTACTACCACTCCTCGCGGAGAGCTCCTCGCGTAGCTTTTACCCCCGGCGAAAGGTTGCGGCGGTCGGGGGTGGTTTGTTTCGGGACGAGAGAAAGAGATACGACGAAGGGGAAAGAAAAGCTAGCTAGGACGAGGGTGGAGGGTTAGAGGCGGCCCTGCGCGAAAGATGGCTGGCAAAATGGAGGGATCTCTTTCTATTATGCCCGGTCCCTCGGCTTCCCTCTACGCTTCGAACAACTCCCTTATCGATCTTCGAAAAACGGGACATCTCCTCAGAAAACGGCTCGTTGCTCCAGCTCGTCCGCTCTTCCTTCATCGCGCGTTCCCTTTTCTTTTTCTTTTTCTCTCAATCTCTCGTCTAAACTTCGCCTCTCCTCCCTCTCTCCCCCCTTCTTAAGGAAGGAGAAAAATCATTGTGCCGTGTATGGACGTGTATCGACCGCGATTCGATACCGTGGTGCTTTCCTGTGGAAAATAGGCAAGAGGGGGGGGGCGGGGGGCAGGAGGGGGACGAGACAAGAGAGAGCGCGGATTGAAAAGCGCGTTGCGGGAAAAACGCATTTCCTCCCTCGTGGACGGAGCTCTATTTCGTGGACCAAGCGTCGTCCCCCTCCCCCCCTCCCCCCCTGGATTTCCATTGAACGAGTGCGACGAGCGCGCGGGAAAAAAAAAAAAAAGAAAAAGAGAGATACTCGAGAAAAGTGGCGGGTGGCCGGCCGGCCGGGCATAGACCCGTTGAAAACGCGCGGAAAACTACCCCGCGTGGCGCGATTTTCCCCTCTCCCCTTCCGCGTTGCAACCGCGTCGGGGCGGGGGAGGGAAGGGAAGGGAAGTCGCCTTCATTAGTAAACTTTCGTTTAAAATTTCTACCGTTCCCCGGCGACTGGAGGGGGAGGGCGACGCCGAACAAAAACAAACGCGCGTTCCCTGCCCTCCCTCCCTCCCCAAACTCGATTTTAACTTTCGAGATATAATTAATTTTTCGAGACCGCTCCTCTCGCAACCTCGCTGCTCCCGCTCCCCCCCCCCCTCCGCCCCTCTCCGTGTATCATCGCCGCCCGAGAAAAAGAGGAAACGAAAAGGAAGAACTCGTTATTATCTCGAGATACGAGATTCCGCCCCCGTGTCGGGGGTTGAATTTTAAACGAGATTCGCCGCCGGCCAAGAACCGCTCCTTTTTTCGCCTTCCACGCGCGGCTGTTGCTCTCACCTACTCGAACCTTTTTCCTTTTTTCTTTTCTCTTTTTTTTTTTTTTTTTTTTTTTGCGAAAAATCCGAGAGATACGTCGTTCGTTCGTTCGTTCGTTCGTTCGTTCGTTTCGTCGACGACGAAGGGGGTGGAGGGGGGGAGATTTCGTGATTCGCGAGTTATTTTTAATCGAGACGCGGCCCGTGGCGTACGCGCTCGTTGCCTCGGATAGGGGCGTGTGCCGTGAAATAAATAGTAACGGAATCCCGCAACCACCCTACCAACGACGTCTCGTTGCAGCAACGGAGCAACGAGAACCCATAAACAAGGGATAACAAGCGCGAGAGGAGAGACGAGAAGAAACATGGCCAACAACTTCTCCGATATATCGGATTTAGACGCGAGGATTTTAACGCGAATTTCCACGAAATTCTTCCCTATTTTTCTTTTTCTTCTTCTTCTTTTTTTTTTTTTTTTTCTTCAATCTCTCCCCGAGCAAATATTTACCCCCCGGGAGGGGAAGAGCGAAAGAGCGTGGATCATTATTCGTGAAGCAAAGTCGTTCTTTGATGCGCGGAGATTGGCAAATATTGGATTAATTTCTTCTTTCCATTCCGATTTTTCGCGGGGCTGAGGATGAAACGTGGAAAAGCGATCCAAGGGATCGATCCCGATTTTCAATATTCCAGCCTGGAATATTGAGTCGCTTCTCAATTATTCCCGCCCCCCTCCCCCTCTCCCAACATAACGTTTAATATTTTCTCCGAAAGAAATCGTCGTTGCGTATCGTCTACGGAAAATTGAAAGATGGGGTTCTGGAGAAGCGACGTGCAATTCGTCTTGGATGACTCACGTCGCTTCTCCAGAACCCCATCTTTCAATTTCGCTCGCGCGAAGAAAGGTTTGGAGAGAAAATCGAGTGGAGCCATCTTTCGATTTCGCGCGTGTGAGATAAATTTTGGCAGAAGAATCGCGTCCAATGATTTAGAGGCATCGATCTTCATCAAAATATCGTCATCCAATTTTGCGCGTGCGAGATAAAAGTTTGGCAAGGAAAATGGTGTCCAGTCATCTTTCGGGGAGAGAATCGGGTGGGCGGCTATCGGGGCGCAATGAGAAAGCGAAGCGAGGAACGGAAGCGGAAGAAAAGAGGAGAAGGATGCGAGGAAAGGGAGCGGGGGATGATGCACGCACCTCGTGCGCGAGCTTTCTGCGGGCCTCCGCATTAAAACGAGAGGCGAATTCGAGTCTGGGAAAGTTTTAAATGATTTTCGCCGAAGTTGCCTCGCGAGTTGGTTTATTAGGAAAAGTCAATTTGCCCAGAGAGAGAGAGAGCCGGGCGGGCGAAGGGTGGGCGAAGGGGGAGAAAGAGAAAAGGGGTGGGAAAAGGGGCGACTCTGTACAGCGGTTGGCGTGTGCACGTGGAGAAAAGTCGTCGAGTTAAAATTACGACGTTGCCTTTCTCCTTTCGTTCCTAACCTTCGTTCCCTCGAAGGGATCGAAGGCCGACGCCGATTCTCTCCCCCCTCCCCTGCCCTTCCTTCGTCGCTCGCGGCGCTCGGAATACGCGACAAGTCGTGCACCGTCGTGCACCGCAGTTTTCAACGCTCGGACGCTTGGTTTTTGGAAAATGCGCGAAGTGGCGGACGACGAAGAAGGTTTTCAAGCCAACTCGTTTCATATTTGACGACGAGCATCGAGCGGCGAGCACACCTGCCGACAGGAGGAGGAGGAGGTCGGTGTGTTGGCAGCGTAAACAACCAGATCCCGGAAAAAGTGGTTGGAAACCGCCGCTTTCCCCCCCTCTGTCCCAAACTCGACTTTCTCTTGGCCGGAGAGGAAAGTCGACGAGTCAATTTGACCCATCATTTTGGCCCTATCCCCGCAGTTAACGTGAACGCGACCCGGAGGGACCCGAGGATGATACACGAGCGCGTAAACTGGGGAGGGAAGAAAAAAAAAGAGAGAAAGAGAGAGAAAAAGAAAAAAAAAAGAAAAAGAAAAAGGGTGGAAGCGGCAATTAGACGAGGCGCTCGTTTCAATCTGTCGACTTTGAAAAAGCTGGCCACCCTTTAATAACCGGGACAAAGTTTGCCGCGCCACGAGGGCAAGAAGGCAGGTAGGGCGTGTAGGGTGGCTCGTTACTTTTTAATCGCGGGTAAATATTGACCGACCGATGTGGCGGTGCGATGTGCCTCGCGTTTCTCGAGACTTCTTTTCTCGAGATAGGCGAGAAATAGAAGGAGGAGGAGGAGGAGGAGGAGGAGGAAGGATTTTTCTACGAGACGAGACGAGACGAAACGAGAGAGAGAGAGAGAGAGAGAGTTTGGTAAAAGGTTTAGAGGACGGATAAAGAGGATGGAGGATGGAGAAGGAGAGTAGTCCAGGAGGAGCGCGGGTCCACCAGGCTTTTGCTCCTCCGCGAGGGTGGCTCCTCTGAATCAATAAGAACTGTTTCCCCCGCAAATGCCCCCCCGTGGCTGTTCGTTCGTGGCACCCCCACAGGCCAACCTACCACCTTCAGCTCTGCTCCTCAGTTTTCTCCCCTTTTTCCTTTTATTACCGCGAGGAGTAAGGTGGTTCGAGTGGGTGGCTCGGCCCCGGAGGCACGAGCGGCCATCTTTATTTCTCTCCTACCCTCCACCTCTCCACCTCCCACGATCCTCTCCTTTCGCCTCCTCCATCTCCATCTCCCCGCTAGCTTGGTCCTACGACCTCCATCCGTCTTGCCTCGCCGAGCTTTCACCCTCCCTCCCTCCTCTCTCTCTCTCTCCATTCTCTTTCTTTCTTTCTCCGCTCTCTCTCTCTCTCTCTCTCTCTCTCTCTCTAGCCCCATCTCGCTTCCCCGCACGCGGGAACTCGACCTTTAGGAAACGAGTGTACGTACGTACCCTCCTTCGCCCCAACCTTGTCTTCTTATTCTTGCCGCCACCCTCCGCCGCTACTTCTTCCACCCGCTTTCCTTCCAACCGCTCGTCCCTTTCTCTTCTCTCTTTGCTGTTTCCACGCTTTAGAATTTGCACACGGGAGGGAGGGAGAATCGCGCAAGTTTATTCCACGGAATCTAACCGGTTAAAGGAACCGCGGAAAGATCGAAAAGGGATGGATGCCGGTTGATGAGATTCTAAGGGGAACTGTTCCCGATGAACCAACCTTTCGCGAAATCTTTTCGCTCGATCTCATTGAAAACCGTATTCATTCGGAAGAAGAAAACTTTCTCTCTCTCTCTCTTCTTTCGATTTCGATCTCGAGCGGAGGGTCAAGATCCTGGAAAGGGAGGAGGAGGAGGAGGAGGAGGACGTACCACAGGTGTCCGCGGTGGCTAGAGGACGAGGACACGGGAGAGGATGCATGCGGTTACCGATGGCGGCGGAAAGGGAAGAAAGAGGGATCAAAAGAGGAGAAGAGAAGAGAGCGTGGGCGTAGGGCCGGGGGAGAGTGTTGGAGACAGTTGCCGCGGTGTTGCCGGATCAATTTCGGTGGACCGCAGACACAAACTGTTTCAGTGGACTCGATCGAGCGGTTCTATCTCCGGCTCTCTCACTCCCTTCGTCCTTTCGTTCCTTTCAGTCGCTTCTTTCTCGCGGGCCAATCTGCGCGTTTCAATCGGGCGGAAATGTTTTCAGGGCCGGCTATTTTCCCGTTGCCGCGGTTCCCTTGTTCTTCGGCCAACCACCGCTTCGATCCTTCTCTGAAAGGAGTCGAGACGATTGGCCGCCGATTGTGGTTCGTTCTGTGAAACCGAAAAAAAAAAAAAAAAAAAAGAGAGAGAATTCGCCTCGATCTCATCCCTTTCCTACTTACCTTTCCTTCGACGACGAACACGACCCTCTCGATCCTTTCGATCTAGAAGAACGCGTACGGTAAAAATTTTTCCGCTCGTCGAAATCGTGGGAAGAGGGTATGAAACTCGGGGTAATCAACCGTTCTTTATCTCGGGGGCGAACCTTTTTGCCTCGATCTACGCACGATGACGGCCTCGTTGATTGTCGCAAATGGAGGGTAGCGGAGGATGCTACCTCCAACGGTTCAACGTGGGTCACGATTTTTAATCAAAACTCTCTATCTACTAGGAGGAGGAAGCAGCCAGCCGGTCTTCTTCTTCTTCTTCTTCCTCTTCTTCTTCTTCTGCTACCCCGTTTCATCTCGTTTCGTCCCCTTATCGATTTTGCAATTAGCGTGAAAGTAATTCAACCCTTTATCCCTTTCAACCGGCGATGGAGAATCGACGCGAGAACTCGTTCTCGCGAAGAAGAAAAGATCCAACATACGGATATTTTCTTCTTCTTTTTCATCGCTCGATGAGGACAGAAAGAGAGAGAGAGAGAGAGAGAGAGAGAAGGATCGATGGCACAGAGAGCGATAGGCTTCGTTTAATATGCATCCATTTACCAACCCGTGGAGAAGACGACGACTATTGGATTATCGGTCTTGTTCGAAGTCGCGAAAGGGTTGCACGAGGGAGACCGCCGGTTCCTTCGCACGCGAAAAGGGAACGAAGTTCGCCTGGATGAGAGAGAGAGAGAGAGAGAGAGAGAGAGAGAGAAAAGGGCGAAGGATGGAGGATAAAAGAGGGGGTGGGGGGGAAGGGAAGGGAAATACTGTCTAAATTCCAATTAAAATTTTCTTCTCTAAAAACAAGTAGATACCGGAGGATGAATAGATAAAACGAAGCGGACCAGAGAGGCGGGGGGAGCGGGGGTGCGGGAGGGGAGTAGTTGTTGGCGAGGGGCGGTTGAACGTAATTAAAGAAGGGGGCGTAACACAGAGTCTTGCAAGCCCCTTCGCACTTATTCCAGATACGGAAAATATAGGGCGGGTAAGCTTCTTGGGACGAGGGGGGTATTATACCTGCGAGGGAGGGTGAGGGGGAGGAGGTAGCGAAAGACTCGGTTGTTTCCAGGACATTTTACTCCGTTTCCTCCAGGCTGGCGCCTGCTGTCGGCCTCTCAAAGGACGAATTCGAGTTCTCTACCTATTCCACCCCCTTCCAGCCCCTTCCTCTCGTCCCCTCTTCCCTTTCGCCTCCTTCCTTCCTTCCTTCCTTCCTTCCTTTCGAGCGCGAAGCAATCCACCCCCATACGCCACCACCCCCCCCTCCTCTCGAGGCCACCATCTCTCACTCTTGAGAATTTTCCTCGTATTATCGTGGATTTTCACAAGTCCTTTCCTTTCTTCCTCGGAGAGAAAGGAAGCCGAGGAGGGGACCTAGGATACGAGGTTGCGCTAGGGGTGACCGATATTTCCCTTACCTTTCGATCGATCTCGTTTCCCGTTTTCAAACATCCGATCCGTCCAAGCTCTTTTCGTTCGTTTCCATCCCTCGTTCTCTCTCTCTCTTTCTCTCTCTCTCGAGTGGTCGATGGAACGTTAGGACGATGGACGAGTGGAAATCGAGCGGATCCCGAATTATCGGTATACGGGGCCAGCTGATACGCGTATTTTGGAGAGCGTTGCCGTTTGATTTGTGTGGCGACGCGTTTGGAGCGTGGTGCCTCCGATATGCCGAAGACATTGACCTACATCAAACACGTGACACCGTACACGTGATGCGGCACACGTGCGTTCCAAAGAGGAAGGAAGTGTGATCGCGACGAAGCAGAGAAGAAGTTCCCCCCTCTCTCTCTCTCTCTCTCTCTCTCTCTCTCTTCCTCGATTCCTCGTTTCGTCCTCGTCCTCGAAAAAATTCAAATTTCGTGGATTTTGTTTCGATTACGAAGGCCACGTCGAAAGTATTATCCTCCCAATTTATTCCTCGCTCGAGTCACATCACGTTGATTGTGAGCACATCGTTGCTCGCGCCGAGACAGAAACGCGACAACGTATTATAACGTTAATCGCGTGAGTTTCGGTCGACGATTTCGTCCGTTTCGTCGTTGCGAAAGACGAGAGGCGGGCGAAGTTTTGGCGGACACGAGCGAGGGGGAAAATTGAAGGTGTCGCAAGAGGATTCCACGAGAGCAAGAGACAATGGAACGTCGTGTTATTTCGCCGACACCGGGGAGATCGTGTTTCCCGTAGTTTTTCCGAATTATGCGAGCCAGTCAGCCAGGGGCATTCATTCGGTGCATTCTCGAGGTCTAGGAGGAGGCCGACACGAGGAACACGAGAGAGAGAGAGAGAGAGAGAGAGAGAGTGGCGTACTACTCGTCGGTGCGTCGTTATATCGACAAAGTTGGTGTCGGGTCCAGAAAGGACAAAAGCGTCGGCAGGGGCTACGTCCAATTAGCACGTAGCACTGCCTTAGCAGCGTCCTCCGACGTCGAACGGCTCTAAGACGCCTTTTCTCTGGCCGAGAAGATCGATAGACGTGTGTACGTGTCTGTGTATATAGGTCCGCGACACCGGTGTGTAGGTGCATAAGCGAAGAACGGCAAAGGGTGGAGGGTGGTAATGCGGGGGGTGGTGGAAAGAGAGAAGGCCGGAGGAAGAGAAGAAGCGGAGAGAAGCGGAAAGAGACGAAAGAGGATGATGGTGGAAAGAGTGAGAAACGGCGTGTAACGGCGAGGCGGAGGGAGCGAGAGAGCGCGGTCCGCCCCTCGGAGCTTGATATTTAAATCTCCCCTTTTCTAATTTCTCCCCTCTCGCCGCGCCTGGCCCCCCTCGGCCCACCGCCGCCGCCGCCGCCTCTGGTACTCCGTTCCGCTTGCCCACCCTCTTTCATCCACCCCACACCCACTCCCCCATTTCCAACCGGCTCCGCCAGCACCGGCCGCCATCATGAAAATATTAAGAACTCGGGAAAATGGCCGCCCCCACTCGCGCGAGCTAAGGAAAAGCTTCGCTCTCTTTCTCTCTCTCTCTCTCTCTCGCCCTCTCCCTCTCCCTCCCTCTCTCCCTCCTCCTCCTCTTCTTCTTCTCCCTTCTTCCTTCCTCTTTCTCCGGAGCCTTCTGTCTCCGGTGTCTCGCCCTCTGTCTTTCGCCGGTTCTTGCACACCTACGGAGTTACACGGACGCCACCGCTGGGCACACAGGGGTTGATACTGCCACCGGTGGTGGTGGGATGGGGTGGGGTGGGGTGCACCGTGCCTCCACCGAGGGGCTGCAGCCCCAGACTTTCCGGGCAGAAACTCGTTTTCTCGCCGGCAACTCGCTTCAACCGTCCCCCTCCTCTTTCTTCTTCTTCTTCTTCTTCTTCTTCTTCGTCTTCTTCGTCTTCTTCTCGGCGGAACTCTTCGAGACCACCCTCCAAGCGTCCAATTTCTCTTCGCTTCGTAGCTCGTTTCACTCGATCGAAGAATCGAGTCTCTCCCTCCCGACCCGAGTCGTAGCAAAGCAAAGGAATTTCGCCAACCCTTGGAAATTCGTGTTTCGTGTAAAAATCGATACGAAAGTAAAGAAAGGCCGAAGAACGATAAAATACGAAGAGAGTGAGAGAGAGAGAGAGAGAGAGAGAGAGAAGAAAGGGGGAGTCCTCGACTTTCACCAGAAGGCAAACGCGGTTAGCGCGGTTCGGATGAATGGGGGAGGGGAGGGGGGGAGGGGGTATGAGTTTGTCCCACATTCGGCTTCCTCCTCCACTCGTGTGCACTCGGCTTCCGACGGTCCACGGGGATGTGTGTGTATGTGTACGTGCGTGCGTGCGTGCGTGCGTGCGTGCGTGCGTCTCCGGATTACCGCGAGAGAGGGTGATGGAACATCGGAACACGTGGCATGCGGGCCATGCATGTGTACGCGCGCGCTTTCGCGCGCGAGATTAACGAAAACGACGATCCAAATTAGACGTCGTATCGTGCTATCTGGATCTATCCACCCCCCCCCCCCTCCCTCCCGTCTTCGTTCTCTCATACCTCGATCCGATGATTCTCTTATCTTTCTCCTATCTCGAACAAAGTCTCGCCTCGTCTCGTCTCGTCGATCTTCGAATTCGAATTCGCGAACAAAAGAAAGAAAGAAAGAAAGAAAGAAAGAAAGAAAGAAAGAAAGAAAGAAAGAAAGAGAAAGGGGGAAAAACGTGGCGAAAAATCCGGAACGATCGAGATTTTCGAGGAAGGAAAGGAAGGAAAGGGATAATAATTTTCACCCTCGTCGATCGATCGATCGTTGCTCCGAAAACGAGCCGATGTCGTTGCCATCCTCGCTCGCGTTTTAATCCTATCTCCATTCCCCTCCCCCCGCGTCTAAGGCGTCGGGATTACCGACGATCGGATACGCAAAGAATCCATTCGTTCGGGGGGAGGAGGAGGAGGAGGAGGGGGGAGCGGAGTCCAATCTCTTAGAAATCCGCAGCCGATCCCTTTCAGCTAGCGGCGTAGCGGGTAATACGTCTTCGTCAACGGCGCCATCTTGGCCGGCGAAAATGGGAGGAGGAGGAGGAGGAGGGGCGGCTGCGGCGGGAGGGGTGGGAGCGATTAAGAAAATGAAGATAGATACTGCGGGATAAAGGAGCCGTGGCGAGGAAGGCAGCCGTGACGACGACGACGACGACGACGACGACGACGACGACGAGGACGAGGAGGAGGCCGATGAGGAGAGGAGAGGCGCTTGGGCCTGGGCTTCCACGATCGGCAAGAAATAGCTGAGAAGAGGGCTTGATCGCGCGGAAGATTTCCACCACGACGGTGTGTAATCGCGCGGCACAGCCGCGATCAATTTCGTCCCTTCCTCGGACGGGGTTCGTGCCGCGGTCGCCGCCAAAATGCCGTAGGCGATCGCTTGTCACCGATATATACGAATACCGCTTTCCAAGACGGATCGCTACTATTCCGCGATATATATCCTCGGCTCCCTCGTCTTCGATCTTCGACCCGAGCCTTCGATTTTCCCCGCCAGAGGAAACGCTATTGTATGAAGACGCGATTGGGAAAAGAGCGTGGACGAATGTGTGTGTGTATCTTCTATCTTACAACTCCCTCTCTCTCTCTCTCTCTCTCTCTGTTTCTTCGAAGGCGCGATCGATCTTTCGCCAGGCGAGGAGAATCGTCCATCGATGGCGTATCCTTGACATTAAGTCGCGCGACATTTGAAACGAGAATTTTGGGACGTATCCCTCGGGACGAGATCGACGAGGTGGCGAATAAAGAAAAAAGATCGATGACATCGGGATACAAGCGATACGGATGGAAGCGGGCGGACGGAAGATGGAACGAGTCGTTCCCCGTTCTCGGGGAAATATGCTCGGCTCGCGATTCATCTTTTTACGGGGTACTTAGGCGGGGTTGCCATGGCGACGGACCATGGTATCAGGAGGAGAATCGTAAAATTAAGTAACGAGAAGATAAGAAAATATTCATCTTGCCTTCCGACCCGAACTCGTAGCCGCCGCCGCCGCCGTCGCCGCCACCCTCCGGCATCCTCGCGCACCGATTGCCTCGTTCTCGCACTTCCCTCCCCCTCTTCACCACCGCCCGCCCCGGTCCGGGGGCACGGTTTCTCTCCGTTTTCCAGGGACGGAGGTGCGCGGCCTGGAGGAAGAGTCGCGGCTGGAGGAGCCTCGGGGCGGTTGGCGGAGAGACTGGCAAAGTGGTTCGAAGGGACGTGACGAGGCGCGGGGCGAGGCGATAGCGGGGGGCGGAGGGGAGCGGGCAGGGGCAAAAATGGATAAAGTTTCGTCCAATCCTCTTCGGCCTAGGCATCGAGCAGCTCGCCCGAGAATTTTCAGATAAACGAGGCCATTTTCTTCCGAGTTACTCGACCCTCCCCCCCTCCCTCCTCCCCCTCCCTCCCTTCCTCGTCTCTTCCCCCATCTCACCATTTTTTTTTCGAGGAGAATTTTCCTTGTCGCGTATCTTTCTCGTTCGAGAGAAGATCTCAGCTTCGTTTCGATGCTCTCGTTCGGATTCGATTGGAAATTCGATCGATCGGTGATCGTCGAAAAGGAAAAGGATCGAGAAAAGGGCGAGAGAGACGGGGATAGGGGCCGGGTTATCGTTATCACCGCTAACGTTCGACGTTAATGTTTTTGTCGGCGGTTTGCGGCCGGGTAGTAAACAACTGATACACCCTCTTAACCTCATCCCTCGCGCTCTCGTTCAGACACCCAGGGATGCAGTTCGCCACCCACCCCTCCTCCCTCCCTCGCTCTCGCTTTCCACGCCGGTGTTTCATGCCCAACTCGTGCTACTTGGGTGAAACGTGAACGCGTGTACGCGTTACACCGCTTCGTGGTTGCCCGTACATCCCTGTAACGTAATCGTTTCCACTCGAAAAAGAGGCAAAGGAAGGGAGAGAGAGAGAGAGAGAGAGAGAGAGGAAGAGAGGAATAAGGAAGAGAGAGAGATCCGCACACGTGCGAGCTAATGGCCTCTTCAAAAATGTCGCCTCTTAAAACACACCGGGGTCGGATCGCCTATCCGAACCACACGCTCCGCACACCAAGAGCCACACCTCGGCCTCCGCTTTAACCACGGGCCGAGAAATTTTCTTCCGCGCGAAAGTAACGCGAAACTCGTGCCACCTGAAACGCGCTTGGAACGCTCGACTATCGCGTTGCAACCTCCTCCTCACCTGTCCAATTTGTACGCTCCTCTACGAGGAGCGTAATTCTCTTCTCTCGAAGAGGCGGGGGGAAAAAAAAAAAAAAAAAAAAACGATTCGACTTTTCAAAAGCTAAAAACAAAAGCTACTATCCGTCTCGAGATCGGATCGGATACGTAAAACCGTGTTTTCGCCGAGGAGGTATCCGACGAGGTATCGAAGGCGGAGGGTTGAAAACCCGATCACGAAATTCGGTAATGGAGAAAGCGAGCGAGCGAGCGGGTGGCCGAGCGCGGTAGTTTCTCGAAAAGTTTTATGGGCCGAATTTTGAAAGTTGTGCGCAATGGCGGCAAAATGGGGGGAGAGGAGGAGAGCTGGTCTCGCGGAGTTTAAGAGGATAGTTCGCGTGGCCGTAAATTTTCTCCCTGGTCCCGGTGGTGGCGGTGGTGGTTGTGGTGGGGGAGGTGGAGGAGTTAAGGGCCGCGGGCAAAACGCTCGCGAAGGCTCTCGCCTCCGCGCCACATATCTTTCCACCATCTTCTATCAATAATTCCACCCTACCTACCTCCCTCCCCCCTCCCCCCTCCCCCCTTTCTCCCAAGTGAAACTTGGCCTTGCGCGAACTCGCGCAGCGATAATGCATCCGGCGAAACTTCGAAAAAACTTCGCGATCGAGAGGAGTCGATTCGATTCGAACGAACGTGCGCGAACCCACTTTATCCTGGGTGAGGCAAGGAATTGTCGATCGATTCGTCGTCGACGTGTATATTATCGTACGGCTATCATATGGTTCGTTTGGAAGGAGGGGGGAGAATGAACGACGATACGTGCGTCTGGATACGCGAAGGAGCGTGGATGCGAGGAATGGAGAGAGAGAGAGAGAGAGAGGAAAAGGGGTTGGTTAGCCGGACGTGGAGGCTGGAGTCGGAAAGTCGGTCCTCTCCTCCGGGCAATCCCTTTCTGGACGAACGCGGGAGAAGACCCCTTTTCTAGGCGGTGGCGGGTGCATGCACACTTACTTAAGTCTCGGGGACACTCGTCTCGGGCGCGGACTCCCCTCCTGTTGGGTGGCCTGTTCGCGCGGCAGCCACCACGACGGCGGACGTAGTATGCAGATTCGTGAAATAAATGCTCGAAAGTTTCACTATAACTCTGCGCGCAAAATCTCCTGGCTCGTCGTCCTCCTCTGCCTCCATCCCCTCTTTCCTTCCCGACCGACTCCCCCCCTCTCCCTCCTCCCTCCCGTTTCCCCGTTTCTGCCTAGAGCACAGCAACGTCCCCTTCCTCCTCCTCCTCCTTTTCACCCTCCTCCCCACCCCCCTTCTTGCCGCCCCTTCGCAGCGCCAGGAGCATCCGCATTATTTAGTGCTTCCGCATAGTCCACGGAAAATGGCCAGGAAAGCTGCCGGAAAAACCTCAGGTTGCTGGGTCCGTGGCAAGATGGCTCCTACCTTCCCTCCCCCGGTGGAATTACATTTCCACCTTTCTCTGGAGAAGAATTCTATTCATCTCGAACGATGAATCTCTTATTCCTTTGTTATTATTATTATTATTATTATTATTATTATTGCGTCGTGGTAAAAAAAATCCTTCGAGGAGTAAGAAGATTTTGGATTTCGGATCCGATAAAGACAGGATTAAAGGATAGTGTTTTTAAGGATAGACGTAATGGATAGGTAGGATAGGTAGGTGGAGCAGAATCCATAAATTCACACGTTGGAGAAAGTGGAAACACAGGTGGAAAGAACGCAGGCTGGTCTTCTGTTTGAACGGAAGGAGAGGAAAAACAAGAGGAAAGAGAAAAAAAAGTCGTGGCGTTCTCGCCCCTCGAGATTTGCTCATCCCCCCGTGAAATCAGGGCGGAAAAAAAAATCGGTGGATCGACGCCACGCTTTTTCTCGCCAGCTTGGCCTTTTTTCCCCTTCTTCTCTCTCTCTCTCTCTCTCTCTCTCTCTCTCTCTCTCTCTCTCTCTCTCTCTCTCCTTCCTTTTTTCTCGCCCCGGTAAGCCCTCCGATAAACGCGGCCAATAAAAATAACGAGCGGCCACCCGCACGTACACTCCACCCCCTTGTGCCTGTGCTCATTCGCTCGTCGAGTGGGCGGGGGAGGAGGAGGGTGGTTCGCGGTACGAAAGGGAAGGAGGTTGTTGCTTCAAACCGCAAGCCGCCAACGAGAGGATACGGGACTTTGTACCTATCCTTTCACCCCTCTTTCTCTCACCCTCCTCTTTGTCCCGATTGCTTCTTCTTTTTTTTTTTTTTTTTTATTTTCCTTCACCCGAGAAGAAAATGGGAAAAAAGGAGAAATCGGTGCCTCGATCTCCACCCTCCCCGTAACCGCGGATTTTTAAACGCTGTGCTAACGCTTTCGGAACGAGGGAGAAAAATAAATGGAAAGAAATCTCGGGGAATGGAAGGAATGCGAATCCGATTGGCCAATTTGAAGAGGAAAAAAATATCTATTTTCACTACATATACTCGTTACTATCTAATAAAAACCTCGTAATATAACAATTTAATTTATAAACGTGATTTCGTACTCGTAGTTGACAGTTTCGAAAATATTTCCAACGATTATCTCGAACGAAAATAATATTTACTTATTTCGAATGTGCGAAATTTTGTTCCATCGAAATAATAACGCGTGGTGTCAACAAAGGATTATCGACGAAGCTTGCTCGAACTTGAGATAAGAGAGCCAAACCTCTCACCAATAATAGCGAAAGTAGCAGTTGCTCGTTTACATTTGTTCCGTGCTGTCGTGCCTCTCGACGTCTCGCCAATTTTTCTCGCGCAAAAGAATTTCCGCGTTTTGAAAACTTATCGATTCGGAGGACGGGATAAAAAGCTCGTGGAGCTCGTTTTATTTTGAAAATTGCGGGGCGACTTTGGGGGAAAGTTTGGGGGAACGGGCATTTCGGAAAGGGCAGCGCGGACGAAGTTGCCGCGGCGACCAACTTTTCGCGCGGAAACGCACACAATAACCGGCGTGCACATCGTTGGCAAGTGTGGTGGAAGAGAAAGAGAGAGAGAGAGAGAGAGACGGTGTGTTGCACCGTAGGGGTTGCACTCACGTTTGTTCCCTTTCTCCGTGCGCGCGTTCAACCCCGCTCCTTTCCATAGACGCGGCAGCAGCCGCCTAATCCCGCCGAGATTAAGATAACCCCGAAAAATGTTCAGCTAAGTCGCCAACTTTGTCTGCAAGGCGTGCTTAAAACGTGAGAATCCACCCTGTTTCCCCGAAGCGAACGTGCCCCACCTCCGCGTCTCGAATTTATACCCCAGTCTTGATCACGCCCCTTCTCTTATATTTTCCCTTCTTCTTATCCTCCTCTTTCTCGCTTCTCGCCCAATGCTCAATGTGTATTTTATATCGAGTAAAAATCTTTTTTTCCTAACGTTTCGTCGTTTTCTCTTCGCAGATCTTTTTCAGAGCTTCTTCCTTCGAAGACGATAGGGATGGATGGAGGGAAAGTGAACGCATCCGGAGCCTTGATTAGACGAGATCAGAAGCGTTTGGCAGAAGCCACGGTTTGCCGCGTGGATGGATCACGGAAGGGATTGATAATCGTGCGAGCGAAACATCTATTGAAAATTCCTCTTGGTCTCTGGTGAATACTTTTAAACTGGTGTCGTGTATATTTGTCGTCCCTCGATGGTATTCGAAAACGGTTGGAAACTTACCGGTTCATTTGTCAAGCGACTCGTGACGCTGCGGTTCGTTGATAATTTCATTAACAATGGCCTGTTCATCCGTAGGGATACGTTGTTATCGATCGAATCACCATGTTGGACCACCATAATGTTCCCGCGTTCTCTCCCGTAACTTTAATTACATCGTTCGCTTAATATAATACCCCCGATCGATCGAACCGCCTAAGAAAAACCGCCTCGACACGATATTGGACACGATTCGTCCATTGTAAATTGTCGAATAAAACGCCACATCTTCCACGTATCCCGAGCAAATCTTTTTCAAATCTTTTCACCGCTGAATGCGAATGAAGTTTCCAGCTTCGGTTCACACTCCGCTCGCCCAACGAACAGCTACACGCATATTCGAATATTCGAAATATTATTCTCGTTCGCGAAGTTACCTGATGATTGGAATCCAATCGATTATTCTCGATGGTTACCGTCGTTAAAAAAAAGAAAAAACAATTTAGAAACTGCGATGAGATTCGGATTCAGAAAAAACCAATCGACATCCCACCGTCTGAACAGGCAGACTTCTTAGCGGCGAAGGAGAAAAAAAAAACGGAAAGGGAAAAGCTCGTGAAACTCGCGAGAGGGCGAGACCCTTGTTCCGTCGACATATGTCGCGGTAAAAAATGGGCTCGAAAAAGGGAAGAGGAGGAGGAGGAGGAGGAGGTGAGCCACCGCAAGGGCCGGACGAGTAATAAAGTAATTTTATGAAGTGGTCGGCGACGTCCGCTCGGGCCGGCCGGCCCGAGTGAAAAATTGCCCGGGACACCGAGTCCCCCGTGCCGCTCGAAATATCCTCGCTAAACCGCCCTTTAAGTGAAAACATACTGTCTTCCTTGCTCGCCGGACAAAAAGCACGGCCCGAAAGGGTTTCCCTTAACGCTCGTCCCTCCCCCATCCTATCATCCCTCCTCGAGCACATGTACAATCGCCGCGCGATTCCGTTCACAATTCCCCGAACGTGAGTTTAGAAATCCCGCCAGTTTCCCTTCCCAGATTTCTCCCCCTTAATTTTATTTTATTTTATACGGATAAAATTATTCATCGGCCGCGAATAAATTCGAACTTTTCGCGGCAGGAATTTCCTGCAGTTGTTAAACCTCTCTTGGAAAAGAGAGGGGCCCTGTTGAGGCGGTGTCACAATCCGCGCGTATTAAATTTAAGAGAAGTTTGCCTCGCGTGTGATACGCGAGCGGAAGCGTGCAGATACTGCGGAATCTGAGGGGGGAGTCTGTCTGGAGGCCGAGGCCGGGGGCAGATATAATAAATTAGAAAAAGCCACGGGCCATCCCTCCGCCTCCTCCTGTCCTGTCTTGGCCTACCCGCTAAACTTTGCCGGCTATTAGATTACGAGGAGAGCATCTGGAGAATCTCGGTTGGCGGCCGTTAATTTTCGTTAAAAAGGAAACGCTGCGCGAGAGGAGGCAAATGCTTCGGCTCGCCCTTCTTCTCTTTTCGAGGCCTCTCCCCCTTGTTATTATCTCTCCCCGAGTTAAGTAAGTACGATTTTACACGGTTAGCCGAACGTTAACGCGGTCCTCCAGACATCCACGAAGATATAAGAGCCAGACGCTTGTTTCGCGCTACTCTGTGCCGGCGAGCGGCCCTCTCCCTTCCACGCACACGTGCGACAAGCATTCAGGGGATACTTCGTCTTAGGTAGGATATTTCATCGCCGGCCGATACTTCGACTCGCGAGCGGAGGAGTGCCGCGAGTATATAATGCTCGATCGTGTCAGAGACCAGGGAGAGGGAGGGAAATTTATCGTAGGGAGGGAGGGAGTTGGAAACGCTCTCGGGCTCGATTGGTTTCAGGTGCGACCTTAATATCGACGTGGAAACGCATTAATTAACGCGATGCAACGGAAGCACGGCAAGTTTTATTCGCGAGGAAGGGAAACGTTCTGGGAGGGTTGCCTCCCTCTCGCTCGCTCCCCTCCCTCACCCCTCCTTCGAAGAAGAGTCGGTTGGAAAAAGCGGGAGTTTGCCGCGCGCGCAAACCGGGCCACGACGAGCTACGCCACCCTTTCGTTAGATGGCAACAGGAGGGTTGTTCCACCCTCTCTTCCGGTTCTTGTCCGAGCTAAAGTGGAAAATGAACACTCCTTCTCGGAAAATTATTATCTCGCCTCTGAAATAAATATATCAGCAGTATAATTTTATTCGAGGGTAATTTTACGCGAGAAAAGGTCTTGACAAAGGTCTTTTTTTCTTTCTTTTTTTCTTCACCTTCCTCACCCCTCCCCCGGTTAATTGGGCGGGGAAGGAAAAAACTTATCGCGTATCCTCGAGATCCCCGTCTTAACGGTGTTTTAAATTTATCATCCAATTCCCTTCGAAAGGTTTACGACCGCCCGTCGTGTTTCACCCGTCTGCTTACCCGTCCATCCCTTCACCCTCCGCCTTTCTTTCCGCGGTTTTTATCCGTACCCACGGAATGGCAACTCGGGAAAGCGTTTAATAGCCGGGCAAATTAGAAACCAGCTGCGTTAGCGAGCCACCGTTTGAATCTTTTACAAGCTGAGCTGAAAAACTCCCGTATTCCCGGAGGGTATACAAAATGGCGGAGAAACGAGCAAAACGGCGTTTACGACGTTGTTGCGTTTACCGTATGTGAAAAATGCATACGGTTTCGACGGTCGCGCTGGTCCCGTCGCGTTTGAAGGGAGCTTGAGAAGGAAACGAGAGGAAAGAAGAGGGGGGAAAAGAGGCCGTAGGAAAGAAAGAAAGGAAAAAAAAAAGAAGAAGAAAAAAAAAAAGGGAAAACACCGTTTCACCCTCGAGTGGAAGCCAACTTGTCCGTGTACGGATTGTTGACACGTGGCGTGCCTCGCCACTCCAGATTCTCTCTCTCTCTCTCTCTCTCTCTCTCCACGTTCCAATCGTGTATACGCGTTCAACATACGTGTCCCTCCTATACGCCATGCATCCGTGCATGCGTGTGCGTTCCTGCCTCCCGTTTCTTTTTTCTCTCTTTCCCCCCTCCCCCCTCTTTTTTTTCCCCTCCCTCCCATCCTCCCTTTCCATCCCCAGGCGCACGATCCGCCACGGGAGGGTACTTTTTTTCTAACAGGTGGTGGCCCACAGAGGCGCCGCTTTTTTTATTTCCTCTCCCGCATTCCACCCCTTTCCCCTGTTTTTCCTCACCACTTTCTCGCTCTCTCTCTCTCTCTTCTTTCCCTCTCGCCTTCTCTCCTCTCCTCTTTTTTTTTCCTTTTTTTTTTTTTTTTTTTTCTCCTTTTACAGGTGCACCCATTATCCCCCGTTCCGCTTTCGCATCGGTGTCCTATTCATCCACCGCAGACCAGCGAGTGAGTGGCCACTTGCTCCACGCTTTTTCACTTAATTAGAGGTCATAAACTGCTGCCCCGTTCGCTTTATACCGAGGAGGGGGGCGGGGGGGTGGGTGGAGAAAAAGGAGAAGCGAGATAGAGGGAGAGGGAAAATCTCTTTTCCTCCCGCGTTCCATAAATTACTTTTTCTCCTTTTTTCCTTTTTCCCTCCTCAGCAACCGCCTCCTCCCTCTGTCTCTTCGGTTTTTCAGAGCCGGGACTTTACACGGGGCGAAGAGTTAATTAGCATGCAGTGAAAACGAGCTCGGGACGCTCGGTGTGTAATTAGCGTCACCAAGATCCAACGCGTTCTCCTCAACACGACGCAATTGTCCATCGCGATTTCCAATCTCTCCCTCTTCTCCCACTCGAATTTTTTCCTCCTTTCACTTACTTTTCCAAGAAAACGTTATTTTCCGATTTTTATCCCGACGACTCGAACAAATCCTTCGCCCCCAAATCTTCCGTCTCACTTTAATCGAGTCGCTCGAACGATTAAGAAGGGTGAGAAGGGAGAGGAAGAGGGGGCAGGAATCCCCATAAGATGGCGAACTGAGCGAGAATGAAATCTACCACGCCAAGTTTTTGCTCGCGGGGCGAGAAACCGCGGTAAAAACTACCCTCTCTCTCGTTTCCTCTTTTTTCTCGCGCTCCGACTTCCGACTCTCTCGAATCGAGAAACCTCGAATGCGGAAAACTTTTCACTTTTCTCCCTCCCCTCGAATGGACCTCGAAATCTTTTCGCCGCGAGCGATTCGACCCCTCCCTCGACCGGCGAAATTTCCTTGGCCGCCCGCGTTCGCCCTTTTCCTCCGCCCAGCCGGCGGAAAAAGACGGGCAGGAAGGAAGGATAGGGGTGGAGGAGGGGTGGGAGGGAGAGGGAAGGAAGCTCTTTCTTTTTCGTGGGCGCTTTTCTTTAACGGCGGCGTCCGCGTTAAAGGAGAAGGTAACGCGGTGAGGAGAGAGAGAGAGAGAGAGGTCCGCCCTCTCCGCGGGTGGGGGTTTTGAAAGGAAAAGAAGAAGAAGAAGAAGAAGAAGAAGGAGGAGGAGGAGGGAGGTAAGGAGAATCCATCCCCGTTGCCCTCTCGGAAAAAGGGGTGGCTGGGTCGCTGGACCAACGGTGGGGGTAAGACTGGTTGGCGGTTGGCGCCCCTTAACTACCCCTTACGAGGCAAATCAATAAAAATACGAAAGTGTTCTTGTTCGATGCCGGCCAACCACCCACTCACGCTCGCCGAATTCTTCTCGAAATTTACAGATACGGTCTCTTCGAATTTCCAAGTTTGGACGATGCGAGATAGGGAATTTGTATTTGTATCGATAGATTCGAGGCAACGATTCTTCGACGCTTCGATCGATTTTGAACCGAGAAACGATACGAGAAGAGAATGCAAAGAATGTAATGTTTATCGGTGGGAAAAGGGAGGGTCGGCGCAGAGGCGAGAGAGGTCCTTCCTCCTATCTCTCTTCAGCATCAGACGCTTTGTTGACAATCCTACGGTACTACGTAGCAAGATAGAAGAGCTGTAATTCGAATATTCAAGATCGTAAATATTATTTTCGAAGCCAGTTGGGATAATCGTAGCGAAGCTGAAATATCTTCGAAACTTTTTATTCGTTATTTTTATCACAGTATTAGCTTATTCGTATCTTAATTATTATCTTATCGTATCTTAAATACGAAAGTATTTATTACGTTTATAAATTATTCTTACAACTAGCGTGATTAACTTACGCACATTTCGATGAGAAATACAATTTTTACATCGCATCGATACGTTAGAATTCTCTGGATTCCTACGCTTTCAAATCGATCGATCGTTTCGTCGAATGCAACGAAACGAGAACGGACGAATGTTTTCGTTAGCAAAGAAGGAATCGAAGGAAGAAAGGGAAATTTTATTTTAAATTAACGCGTACTCGTGCACGGATTAAAGGAAGCTGGATTCCACGTTTCCACGCGTGATCCTCGTTCGGCGCATAGCGTCGCGTTCCTGTCGCGCTTACAAGTGTCGTGGCATGTGTTTTGCGCCGCGAGCGGCACTTGAACCTCGTTGCGTCCCTCCAGAACTAGCCCCCCGCGTCGGTGTTCGTGGCAAAGTACCTTTGAGAGTCGAGGGTGCTCGTAAGACAAAGTGCTTCTCGAAGAAGTTGGCAAATGTTTGACCGATACTCCACGCTCCTCTCTCCAAAACGTTCCTGTTTTCGATTTTTCCGTCGCTCCCTGTTTAAACACAACATGTTTCTTACCTCGAATTTTTCACCTCGTGTCTCAATAATACCATAATCGTTCTCAAGGATATCATTCGTTATCATATTGCATTAATTGATCATAATCGCACCGTTCGAGACAGTTCCCCTTCGCATCGTGTTGGTCATTGACCGGTTGAAAAAGTGAAAAAGTTGGAGCAAAGTTGGTTGGAACAACATTTATTCGAGCGTAATCTTCCCCTTCACTTATCATTTCACACGATAAATTGTCGAAATGTGACTACGTTACTCGTAATCCGTTATTATCCATCGGTGAAAAGAAACACGAGTTTACGCGGAATGAAGAAAGAAGGTGGCCGACCGATTACAGCTTTCACTTTCACCGACAAACACTCTCGAAATACTTTCAACAGTTTAACGACACTCGACGAAAAGATATCTCGGAGGAAAAACTCGAGAAACAAAACAAAATTAAATGGAAAAGAAACGGTGGAAAAGAGCGGCGAGGAGAGGAGAGGGAATAAGCGGATAGCTCATTCGAGCATTATTATTATTATTATTATTATTATTATTATAGGTTGAGCAGCGTAATCGAGGCGTGCATCGTCTCTCTTTTCTCCGGGCGGCTGAGCCGAAGGAAAAATCCATCCCCTCGCCTCGATAGAGCGGCAGAGATAGCGAAGGAGGGTGAATCTTAAAATACAACCCCTTGGAAGAGTGGCTGGGATCTCCCTCCCTGCCCCCCCCCCACAACCCCCCTCCAGCCTTCTTTTACCCTCGTTCCTTGGACGACGACCCCCTCGTCCCAGACCCTCCTACGCCCCTGCGATCCGGCAAATCATCCGGGGCTACGTTCTTTTGTTCCTTCTTCGTGCCGCGAAAGATTTTCTCGGAATGGTAGCGAGCCTCGGTGCTTGAAGAGCTTCGTGAAAGCCCAGGCAAAAAGCCTGAAGCGAGCCCCCGAAGCGTCGCGTATAAATACAGCGTTAAGATGCAAAGCGAAAACACGGAGGGGAGGGAAACGGTTTGTCGTTTCTTCTCCCGATCTCGTTTCAAGGGGAAAGAAGCAAAGAAACGCGGATCGTCCTTACAATGCTCTCTCGATATCGGGATTAATGGCTTCGTTATCGGATTTTCAGACGTTCACGCGCGAATTGCTCTCCTTTTCTCTCTCTCTCTCTCTCTCTCTCTGTATCAAGTTTTCGAGTCGATCCCTTTTTTTTTCATCATCTCGCTTGGGCTCGTAACGTAGGTGGATGGATGGAAACGTGATATGAAAATTACTGTTAACGATAGTTGGAGTAGAATGGATAGAAATCCTAGAGAAGGATTATTAGAAGGAAGATTGGCAGAGCGTATTGATACAAAAGTACGAGCGATAATTTACACGTTGGATTATTTGCCGCGTTATTGTGCACGGTGAGTGGCGGGAGAGATGAGAGTTCGATCGACCGAAACTTGACTTGGCGTCGTATTAAAGAAGCACGGCAAAAGGGGTGGCGAGAAGAGGGTAAAAATCTTAAGACCCTTTGTCTCGGTGACGCCATTTTATCATTCCTCGCCCCCGCCACGCGCACCCCTCGTTCAACATATTTCAAGTGACAAAAAGCGTCCCTCTTTCCAGCGCCGAGATTCATCCCCCTCCTCGATATGCACCGCTGTTTCTAACTTTAATTACCACCATTCGCGAAAAAAAAAAAAAAAAAAAGAAAAGAAAAAAGAAAATCACTCGCTCGACCGATCATCCACGCGCGATCGATGCGTTCTCGATGCCTTGAATTCTTTTTCTCTTCTTCCTACCCCCTCCTCCTCCTCCTCCCGTTCAGTGAAAACTGAAAACTGGCGATTTCTTCGCTCGGCCAGACTACGCGAAGTATAACTATCGGGAAATTAAACGATAACGATGTTAGTACGAGCGAATCTTGGGGCAGGGTTTCTCTAATCGGAAACTCAATATGGAAACTTGGTTTGGTACTTTGCTTGCTCGCGGAAAGACGCTGAAATCGATTCCGGCTTGTTTGCGCGATCGAATGTTAACATGGGATACATCTCGTTCGACAGAATTTCTTTCTTTCTTTCTTCCTTTTCTTTGGATTTAACCAGATATATATAGATAAAGAGATGAGTGAATTTTATTTCTTTCTCGTAGAAATATATATATATATATCCACGGATAGAGAAGAGAAGTTTATTTCTATGTTAATTGTTCCAAGAACGATTTATTTCATCGCGAGAGAGAGAGAGAGAGAGAGGGAGGGAGGGAGAGGGAGAGTGTTCTTTCGTTACGAACGATCGATGCCAGTTGCCGTGACGTTCTCGCGTTTATCGAGATGGTCTCGAGCCGGGCGCATTGTAAGTATTAAAGCAAGCTATCGGCCATGTTATTCGTCTTTCATTCCTACCGAAAACCCGAGGGTGAGGCCTGTAGACTGAGTTGGCGAGGGTGGGTTGACGTCAGAAAAACCACCCCCGTCCGATTCAGCCACCCTTCCGTCCCCCGAGTTTTCTTCCATCCCCTTTCGCCATTGCGGACCACCGGCAGCCAGTCGGCGAGGGGATCGCCCGGAAAAAGAAGCTTCGAAGTAAAATGGCCGTGCCTAAAGATTCCTTTTATTCCTCCTTGCATTTTTCCCTCCCCAAACTCGGTTTCAATCGAGAGTTATAGTTTTTCCCCGAATTCGTTTCCTAAGTTTCGAAGTTGGGCGGGCAGGGGAAGGGTAGTTAAGTAACGAAGAAACGATTAACAGGAATAGAATTTCCATCGAGGTTTTTTTCTCTTTTTTTCGAATGGCGAATTTTCTTACAATATATAAATATATATATATATATATATAGGATTCGTCTTCTGTTCTGAAAGGGGTTCGCTTTTTGGAGAGTTTGGTCCTCGGCTCGTTTCCGCGAAACGTCTGTTTAATTTCTCCCCCTCCCCCCCCCCCCCGCCAAGAACACGTGGTAAGTATACCGAGGAAGCAAGGAAGCTTGGAAAAGTTGAAATCTAATCTAATTCGTTTCCTGCTTGTTTCTATCTAGAGAAGAGAAATAGAAAAAAAGAAGAGAGGAGGGAAACGAATATGAATCGAACTTTTGTTCGAACCGTACGTAATCGTAAAATGAAACGCGCGCGCGTGTGTGTGTGTGTGTGTATTCCACGAGTTTCATTGTCGGGGAAAGGCTTTTTCGAAAAGTTGCGTTTTACTTGGAGATTAACGAGAAGCTTTCGCGAAACTTGCAGTTTTAATTTCGTTTTAATCGTTCCCCCGAGCCCTCGAGGGAAAAATCCTCCCCTTACGGCCGTCTCTCTCTCTCTCTCTCTCTCTCTGTCTCTCTATCGAATTCGATCGTTCGCGGAATCCGTGCGGGATGTAGAAACGAGATGGGAAAAGAGTTGACGCGAGGCGGCGTTAACGCGGTTATTTCTCTCGAGAAACGACGCGACGAATGGAATCAAAGCGACTCCTTCGGGGAATTTAAAGCAGCGTTGCACCAACGGTGTGCAACGGAAGTTTTAAGAAGTCGATCGGGCGTGCAACTTTCTCCCAACTTTCCTCCCCCGAATTTTCGATTTTTCCCCCCTGCACCTTTCGTTCCTCATCGACACTGTAATATCTCACTGTAAGAATATCTAACAAATTCGTCACCGAAACAAACCGTCGTCTCTCCTCTTCAACGAACTTCCAGTCTTCGACAACAAAATCACCACTGCTTTAAAACACGCTCGAAACCGTTCGAAAACAACCGAGAGGAGGAAGCGGTTGATCGCTCACGGTGTCCGGCAAACCGTCTAACCCGGTTTCGTGGCGGAGATCGCGCTGCCCAACCCCCCTCCCCACCCCTCGCCTTGGGACCCTTTGATCACGGCGAAAAAATCCGGAAACCCGTTCCTCAAAAGTGACCCTACCTGGCGTGCGTGGCTTTTGTCCGAGGACAAGGGAAGGGGGCGAGAGGAAGGGATGGAGAGGAAAAGGAGAGAGAGAAAGAGGGAGCTTGGAAACGGCCCTTGCCGCATTAGCATAACCCTTGCGAGAGCTGTCCACGTGTGTGCACGCACGCACGCACGCCGGTATGCGAGGGGGCCGCCAGGAGAACTGGTCAGGTAAGTTTTTTCGCACTTTTTAATTCCCGATGACCAGATGCCCGGCCTGGCGGCATTGCCTGCCAAAGGGGAGATCTGACCTCAATGAGAGATGACCTCCCCTCTCGCCCGACCGGATGACCCCGTAAAAATTGCAGAACCGGTTTCCACCATTAGGCCCTCGGCATTTTTCGGACGTTTAACGGTCACCCCGGACCGGGTGCGCAACCGCTTCAGGTAAACCGTTTCCTCGACACGTGTTCCTCTTCCCATCGACGCGGCCAGCCACTTTCTTCGCGGCTCGAACAAGAGAGAGAGAGAGAGAGAGGGAGAGAGAGAGAAGAAAACTTTGCATCAACTTTGTATAGTTGACCAAGTATAAATAAATAAATAAATAAATAAATAAATAAATTGATCGGCGGGGATATATGGATGCTGCGGATACACGTATCCAGATGGCGAGGAGACGACGACCGGTTAAGGGACTCGCGATAAATCCCGAGCAAGACGTATCGAACGCGTCGAAACATTAATTCCGAGCGTCAGAAAAGCGAGTTCCAAACTCGCTGGAATCTCTCCTCCCCCCAGGGAGAAGAAAGACAGTGGACCATGGGTTACGACCGTTGTACCCTCCTCCTCCTCCTCCTCCTCCTCCCGTTTCGAGGAGGAAAAGAAAATTCCTCCCTCCCTCCTTTGACCCGTAACGAGCAATTTGCTTAATGACTTCTCGATAGCTGGCTGCAACGCGAACAAACGATGACCCCGAATCTTTTAGCCTGGATACCGAGTTCTCCGAGCAAAGTCTGGGAATGAAAAATAAAGGATCGGGGGCGGCGATGCGAGAGAGAGAGAGAGAGAGAGGAGAGATGGTAGCGGTTGGAAACGCGATAAACGGTTTCTCCTCCTCTCCGCCCCCCTTCCCCCCCCCCCAGTTTCACGTGAAAAGAAACCGGGAAGCGGAGTAGTAGTAGTCGCCCGCTTCCCGATCCGGGGAAAAGGAGGGAAAAAAGAAGAGAGGGGGAGGGGAGAAAAAGAAAAAAAAGAAAAAAAAAAAAAGAGGAAAAAGGCAAAGCTCAGGGCGGTTCTCGCCACCCCCTCTCCCTCACCCCGCTGAGAATCGGACAGAGAAGGCGGAAGAGAAGCGGGGAGAGAAAGGGTCGGCGGGTGGGTGGTTGGGCGAGCACCAAGGGGTAGGTAAGAAGAAGGACGGGGTTGGCGGCGATGGTAGAAGGAGGGCGGCATTAATTACGGTCTTTTATTATAAAAACTGAACTCCCTCCGGCCAGGAGAGAACGAACGAACGAAACGAAGAGAGAGGCAGATAAGGAGGGAAAAAGCCCCCCCCGACTCCGACGACTGCCATCTCCCCTCCTCCTCCTCCTCCTCCTCCCTCTTTCTCTCTCCTTCCTCTGTTCAATTTAAAATACTTAATCTGTCTTAGTCCGGAGCCACGCGAGGTTGTCAAATGCAACTGTTGTTCCTCCTAGCTCTCTGTACACGCGAGGAACGTCTTCTCTCCGATTCCCATCGCGATGGACGAACGATATCCCTCCTCCTCCTCCCCCTTTCTCTCTTCCCGTTGCGACACGTCGACAACGAACGAAGAAAGCGTTGCCGTTTCTTTTCTCCTTTGCTTTGACTTTCGATCGAAATCGAAAAAGCATCGAGGACGGGAACATCGATAGCATATACGGTTGTCGCGATATCCGTCGCCGATTCGATCGTCGACGGAAGGAAAGAGAAAGTTAAACGAGAGGAAGAGAGAAATAGAGAAGCGGAGAATGCATAAGTTAACGCGGATAAGGGAGATGGAGAGGTTAGGGAATAGGACAGGGAAGGCCGGTGGTTGAGAACCACCGTGGAAAATAAGAAACGGGAAAACGGCGAGGATTTTAATTTGCATCCCCGTTCCCCCGCGACAGCCACCTTCCACCAGCCACCCCACTCGCCACCCGGCCGCCCTTGTCTTCTGCAGAGCTCCGGAGAGAGCCTAGCTACTTTCTTCAGAGGGATGGAAGAAGAAGAAGAAGAAGAAGAAGAAGAAGAAGAAGAAGAAGGGGCCTTCCAAACGGTTGGAAATATCATAGCCGCACGCGCAGAACGAAATTACCGATTTGCCTTGGGCGTTCCTTCCTTTTTTCCGATTCCGTGCCCCCCTCTCTCTCTCTCTCTCTTTCTCTCTCTCGTCCGACTCACCCTCCTCCACCCAACCTCCTCCTCCTCCTCCTCCGAGGAAACCACCCTTCTCGCGGAGAGAGCACCGGCACAGCAAATAACTTTCATAATTCTCGATTAGAAAGTTTTCCTTCTCCGGCCTGGGCTGCCTATCAACGGAAGGGGTCATCCTTCGTTTCGACTAACCCTTTGCCGCCCCTTCGCCGATTTTTCTTCCCTTCCTTCCCCGCCCGAAGAAGAAACGTCCGAGATGAACGGATGGAAATTGTCTCTGGAATCCGTCTCTCCCGCTCGTCTCAAACTCTTTTTCGCTCCTAACTCTCGCCCCCTCCCCCCTCCTCCCCTAATTTTCGATCGTAACAAGGGGGAGGAGGAAGAAGAATCGTCGAGCGAAGAATTCGTATTTCGCGCGAGAAAAAGGGGGAAAAAAAAAAACGACGTCGAGTTTCCGTTCTCGGTTGAAAAACATTTTCGGGCGACGAAAGGGATAGGATCGAGTTGTAGCTATTGAGAGTACCAAACGAGCCGTTTCGGACGAAGGCTGGCGGGTCAGCGGTAAGGGTCACTCGACATATGGCCCAAATCCTGGCCCAAGCGCTCGTTACGCCGCACGAATTCCACTCCCCCCCTGATTTCGGACAATTCTCGAAACACGCCCCCTTCCCTTCCCCTCCCATTCCCTTCCCCTTTCCCTCTCCATCCTATATTCACGCTCGTTACGCCTTTCTCTTCTTCTGTTACGTTCTGTTACGTCGAATTTACTTTTTCGATATTCCCTCCTCTCTCTGTCTCCTCGAAATTCGGTGAAGAGAGAGGAAACGTGGACGAGCATCCGTGATCCGTGAAAGAAACGAGATAGGGATACGAAATCGAATGCGAGATTCGAAAGATCGAGAAGAAAGAAACTGGAGGAGGAAGGACGCGTTGAAGGGTGCAAAGAGGGGGTGGCGAAGAGGTTGAAATAAAGAGAAATCGGGAGAAAGAGGAAGAAAGAGATCAAGGAAAGGTTTGCTCCCCCTGTATCTCGGCCATGGTACCCACTTCGCTTCATTAATTTCTCGCAAAGACAGTGTCAGAGTCACGGGGGTTTTCCGGCTGCTGCAGGGGCTCGGTGGAGACCCGAGCCTCTGCTCTCTCTTTCTCTCTCTTTCTCCTTCTCTCTCTCTCTCCGCTCCTACACTCTGGTATTTAAATTCAAAAACGAGAGCGAGCCAACTCTCTCTCTCTCTCTCTCTCCGCTTCCTCTTCTCTTTTATTCTCGTACTCGCTCGTCCTCGTCCCACCTACGGGCTTTCCTAATGTTTTTCTCTCGTTTCTCATCCTTGGTTCGAAGCGCGCCCACCCCTCCCCCCCTAAACCGCTCTCCTCCAACAGTACCACCACCCCCCCCTCGCGCGCGCGCCCACCCACCCCTCTCGAAGCCACCCTCCGTTCCACGAAGGCTCAGTCAATAAAGTATTCTAAAAACCCCGCGCGAATAAGAGCCGTCTTACTTCCTCTTGCCCCCCCCCCTCCCTTCCCGTCCGCGCCAGCCACCCTCATCCCCCTTTTCGTTCGAGCTGGCAGCCCACCCTCCCGCCCCCCTTCTACTTCTTCGTCCCTGAACCACCCCGTCAACCCCACCGTGACGATGGGTGGAGAAGAAGGGGGTGGAAAAATAGGGGTGGCAAAAAACGTCAATAATATCGGCAAGATGGAAGCTGCACGAATGTTTTAAGGGATTCCTACCCCTGCGGTTTTCGTTCTTGCTTCTCGACACTTCGTCTTCTTCTTCTCTCTCTCTCTCTCTCTCTCTCTCTCTCTCTCTCTCTCTCTCTCTCTCTTCACCGCTCCCCTTCGCGCCTCTCTCGCCTCTTATCTTTTCGAATCGCTTCTTCTTACCGCTCGCCGTAAGAAGAACTCCCTTCCTCGTCGTTTCGCCCGTCGTGTCATCGTCGTCCATCTCCGCCAAAATATTAACGTCCTCTCGTGCATTTATACCGTTCGCGTGTATACCTTTCGATCCGTTTCCGTGCCGACCGATGAGAGGTATCCGAGATGCGATATCCGAAACTCTCTCTCTCTCTTTCTCGTTCGATAAGAATTTACACGAGCACGTTTCGGTAGATTTTAATAACAAGTAATTTCTCTGCGAGAAAGGGAACGAGATAGAGAAACGCGAAAGAAACGACAAACGAAAGTTTATCGTTGAAACGAGAGTCACTCGGGTTACGTCTCTGTCTAGAAACAGGCCGGATGATACTCGATACATGCCCGATATAGACTGCGCGATTTAAAATAAAATAAAGCACGAGATATCGTTTCTCATCATCGCTTCCACGTCGAGAAAGTTCTTCGCGCGATTCGTGTAAATATCGATAACTTTCGCTTCTTGTGTACTATTTCCACGCGAAATTAAATTCCCCGAGGTCAGCCAAAAACTTGCGCTATCGGAAAATGTATTCATCATCCCTTATCTATATAGACACGGGACTCTAACGCGACCTTCCTCCTGTCTACCTGTACCGCTTCCGCGTCACGTTCAAGGCCACGCTGTTGGCTCGACTTCAAAATGCATAAACGCGTGCACTTTCCTGAATAGTTCGCGTGGTTTATATCGCATATAAATATACGTGTACATCCGCTTTCTTAACTCTCCCTTCACTCTCCCGTCCACCGAAAGGTAGATCGATCAATTCCCTCGAAACGAGAATTTCTTTCTCCGAGAATCTCTGGATGGGGGAGGGGGAGGGGGATGATATCGCTTTGGCTCACGCGTTTTGGCTCTGATCCGACGTTCGAATCGCGAAGAAAAGCGCGAGTGAAAAGAAAAAAGGGAAAAGGAGAGGCTCGCCCTCGCGAACGTTTCAAAAACGTTCGCGTTCCCTCCTTTCAACCTAACCACCGAACCGTTTTCCCGCCTAACGTCTCTGGCCATGTTCTGCCGCTCTTCCGAATGAAAGAAAACCCACGCGAAAACGCACGAGGCCACGCCGCGTATTTTTCCTCGCAACCGATGCCTAGACTGTTCTCCGTGCTCGATCGAGGGAGGAGGGAGAGTAGCGTGTAGCCCCGTACATACACGCGTATATAAACACACACTCGCGCCTCGCCAACCAAGCTCACCGGTATCGTTGGGTAATTAGCTATGCTGAGAGGACCTAAGTACCAAACATCCTCCACCTCCTTCTCCTCCTCTCCTTTCCGCTAGCTTTCCATTCTACCTTCCAATAAATGGATGGATGGATGGATGGATGGATGGATAGATAGATAGATAGATAGATAGATAGATAGATACCTAACGTACGAGGCAGCTGCTGCACAGAGGTCGCGTTCAAAAGACCAAGAGCGGGCGACCTTATTGGGTGGTAGGCTCGCGCGTACATAGAAACCATCCTACCCTCCCCCTCCCCCTTCCTTGCTCCTCCTCCTCCTCCTCCTCGACCCTCCTCCGCACACCCTCTTTAACTGGCGCGCGTTTGTGTATACGTATTACGTGGCGTACTGTGGCGCGTTTGCAACGGAACGAAGATACACACGCACGCACGCACACACGTATACACGTTTAAAGGCTGTGTGTACGCGTGGGAATATCATTACCCCAGTCGTGTGTTTTCCGCTAATTGCCATTATCGGCGGAACTTAGTTAGGGCTTGCGTTCCAACCCGGCAAGACCTTTAAGAACGGACATGGCTCTCGCGCCACCTCTCTCTCCCTCCCTCCCTCTCTGTCCCGGCCACCCTCGGCTCCGCAACTCTTTCTTCCTCCTCGCGATACAAATTTCATTTGCGTCGCTTGGCAGACTCGGTAATTTGTTGCACTCGCCGGATGTATACACAGGCTTTTAGGTGTGTATATGTATCTGTATGTACATATACATATATATATATATTTATATACCAGGAACGGGACACTTTTTTCTTTTTCGAAAAGGGACGGTGACGAAATCTTTTGCGATGATATATGCGTGTGTACATATAAATGTTATATATATATATATATATATAAATGGAATATCGTTCGAGAGTCGTCATAAGAAATTCATCGGAGGATGAAAACGGAATCGGATCAGTTTCCAACGAGGCGTGGATTAAAGTTTATCTTTCTTTTCTCTCTCTCTCTCTCTCTCTCTCTCTTCCTTTTTTTCCTCGGCGGTGAAAATTTCTGGAAGCGGACGGTTCCCGCCTTCGTCTCGAGTTCGTTCCCACCTCGGCACCGGTGCTGGCCCTCTCCCTCTCCCCCACCCCCTCCCCCTCCCTCCAACCCCCGGCCTCGACTGCCTACACCACCTCACCTCCTCTTCCGGCTCTTCCTTGTGCGAGCACAATGGAGCCCGAATTCATCTCGGACAACCTTACCCTCCTCCTCATCTCCGCCTCCCTCCCCACCCCCCACCCCACAGGCTTCTCCTTCAGCGCTTCGCCGTTCCCGCCACCCTTCTTTTTCTTCGTATCTCGGTGGAACAGCGTCGAGGAATAATTCCATTTTCTTGTGCGAGTACAATTTTGCTTTCAATTTATTTTCCCCCCTTTTTCCTTCTCTCGCGCTGCTCTCTCGCACGCACCAAGAGATCCCAACAGCCGTGGATCCCGTCCCCTCTCTCTCTCTCTCTCTCTCTCGCGGTGTCTCGCTCTTGCCTTCCACGCCGCGTTGCCTTTTCCACGAACCTTCTTCGCCACCTCCAACCTCCGTCTACCAAGGTCTCTCCGTCTCTCCTTCCCTCTCTCTCTCTCTCTCTCTTTTCCTTGCCTCTCTCCGTCACTCGCGCTCCTTCTTTCGTTCAGACACAACCTCCTGCCACCCTCTCTTTCGCTTCTCTCTGCCCAACCTCGCTCTGCCCGTCCGTCCCTTTCGTCCTGCTTTCACCCGACCGACCCACCCCCGTCTTTCTTTATCGTTTCCTTATAGTTTCGCTCACTTTTGTACGAGCCCGTTTCTTTCTTTCTCGGCCGGCTTCTATCCTCCTCCTCCTTCTTCTCGACCGTTGTAATTATTAAACATCGCGAGAGCCAGAGCGCCGGTAACAAGCGTTTTATAACTGAGCGAGCGAGCTGCCCGGGATATTCTCCTTTTGTTGCCGTTTCCAGCCGCCTGCCTGGCCGGCCAGGACAGGATCGACCAGAGTACGCCCTTGAAAAAGGGAAATCTGTCCAGGGTGGCCGGATGCGCGCAACTCCCGCCCCTCGAATCTCTGCCTAGTCTTCTCTTCCTTCCTTTGGGTATTAATTAATTTATCGAATCGTTCTTTCCTTCTATATAAAAATGCGAGTTAAAAATCTCCTTTCTTGAAAAGCTTTCGTCCTTCTCGAAACTCGGGAGCCGCGTCTCCCGTTCGAGAAGAAGGCGAACCCTTGGCGGACAGATTATTCCGATTAGCAAACTAGGAGGGGTCGGTCGATTTTGTTTCGTGGCTGGGAGCGGGATTTTCGCGAGCGATCGCTCTCGTCTCAATCTGGATTTTAATAATTCCCCTCGCCGGGGGATGGACGCACGAGCGAACCGAAGAATTCGGGCCTTGGAGGGTTGCGAATAATTGCCAGAGGGTGGAGAGAGGCCGCGTTTTATACATCGAACGTCCGTGGATGGATTGATTGCTGCTCGTCACAACTCGTCTCGATGACGATCGATCCCGATTGTTAATATCGTTTGCATTATTCGAACGATCCTTGCCTTCTTTCATCCTTCTCCAAGTGTCTCGTTTCGGAAACACTTGTTGAGAAACGCAACAACTTGTGAAAAAGAAACGTTTCTCTCTCTTTCGAGAGAGAGAGAAAGAGAAAGAGAGAGATCTGCAGGGACTACCTATCTGATCCTGATTTAGATTTAGGGGTGCGTTTGATGCGGGGTCGTTTTTTTCAGGGGTCTTGGCGAAGGAAAAAAAAAAGAGAAGGAAAAAAAGGTCACCTGTCATCCTTTCATCCCCTAAGCTTTTTTATGCGGGCCCGTCCCGACATCTGCTGGTCCCGCAGGAAACTTTCCAATCCTGCATTACCGTCTGGAATTACACCATCCCGTCCTCTGGAGTAAGAAAAGAAAAACTTTTCCATTTTTTTTTCCTATATCGACTGCATGCATGAAAGTTTTCTAATCTTCGGACTCTACGCGCGAGCGAGCGAGCTGGGATGCGTCCTAAAATTGAGAGTTTTCTCACTCGACGAAAAATTTGCGCCTCTTCCTTCCGATTCTTCCTTCTTCACTCGTGTCTTTGACGATTCTGAGGAAAAGAAAAAAGGAAAAAAAATTCAACGAACCATTTACGCATTTCGTGAACATGCACACGAAAGGGAAATGATTCGAAGATGTACATATATATGAATTATAATACGAATTACGAAGGAATAATTTGTTCAATCTGGTCGATATCGTGCGTGACTTCTTAAAATTCCCGTGCGAGAGTAATAACGAACGAGCGATAAAATTTCCACTCGATCGATCCCTCCTCCACGGGGAAGAAGAATTTTTCACTCGGCCATGTTTCCAATCCCCCGCCCAAACGATGGAACAGGCCCCGCCTCGGTACCCCTCTAGACCAGGCACGGTAGACCAGTGCCCCTCGACCTAGGGGCGTCACCCTTTCGGCCTCTAGATAATCTTCCAGATAGCTTTTCTATACTCCGCCACCCTTAACAACCCCACTTTTCGACAATTTTCGTTGCCCCCCCCGCCTCCCTTCTTTTTCCACTTCTTCTATGCTACGCGATCGAAAGTACTCTTCGGTCAAGAATTCAGGATCTTCTCCTCTTCTGAAAAAAAAAAAAAAAAAAAGAGAGAAAAGAAACGAAAGAAGAGGAAGAAAGCGGGGATATTTTCGTGGCCGTTATCGGTGGCGCGAGGGTAAAACGTGTAACGTTGATTGTAGAGAGACAAGAGGCAAGAGGACAGAGAGGCGCAACAGAGGGCCGCAAAGCACACAAAGCATCGATAACCAGGTCCTGTGCCAGTCCTCTTTGCAATTTGCCTGCTCCCGTAGATTGCACCTGCACGGTCTATTACCGTGCAAGTTCGTCTGCGAGAGAGTAACCCAGCCTTGCCACCACCTCATCCTTCTCGTGATGCAACGGGGGGCATCCCTATTATAAGTTGCGAACAAACTTTACTTATATGCTCGCGACTACCATCCGCATGCGCCCACTGCTAGCCCGCATCCCTCTCTCTTCTTCACCAACTCCGTCTTTGTCACGGGATGTTATCCTCGCCTATCTCGCATCATCGGATCCCTTTCTGTTTTCCTTCGTTTCAACCTTCTCTCCTTACGTCCATCATCAGACATCTTGGATATCTCCCCTCTCTTTCTCCGCTCTCGAGACGTTTCTTTCTTAACCCTTTCGCTATTACTATAGCGCATCGACTGTCTTTCACTTGAAAACGTAGCATATTTTAAATATTTTATCGCCAATTTTTTTTTCACCGTCAAAAAGCAACTCGAATCGCGAGGCGTAATATAACGCCGACGATCTTTCTCGAGCTTTCTTTTTGATAATTTAGGGCGGCCGTTAAGAAAGATGATCCCTCTCGAGGAGGAGGAAAACTTCGATCGGATTCGCGTTAACGTTTGACGAGATTGAACGATCGGCGGCCGGTCTCGATGGATTAATAGTTGTCGGATATTAATCACAGTAGCCGGAGTGACCAATGGCCACGGGAACCAGTTCGGACGGAGGGGTGCCGATGCCTTGGGGCGACGGTCTCTCTTATAGAATAGAGAAAGGCGCGCACACGGGGCTGTGCATCGCGTGTTCCAACGCGAGCCAGCACGCGCTCTCCTCTCTCTCTCGCCCCCTTTTCACCCCTTTTGTCGCATTCTTAATGCGTGTAGCCTCACGCGCGCGATCTAATGAGCCGTTGAATAATTGCTTATTAATGATCAACTGACCGCACGCGAGAGATTTGCCCCCCCTCCCATTGTTGCACACCGACACCACTGGGCTAATTATGCCGCCACAGTGAAGAAAAGTGAATCGCCGCCGCTGACCACTCGCCGGCCTCTCTCTCTCTCTCTCTCTCTCTCCATTTCCTCTCTCCTTTCGCGTCCCAATAACGCGCAGGCCGTTGATCGATAACGCTCGCTGTTCGATTCGAAGAAAGCGTGGATGCGTGGAATTTTTCTTTTTCTTTCTTTCTTTTTTTTTTTTTTTTTTTTTTTCGCGAAGCCGAGACTCGCTCGGATCTTTCGCTTGCGTCGAAGGTTTCGAATTCGCGTGCGACGTCGATTTTAACGCGAGAAGGACTTCTTATTCGCCTCCGTTCCCTCCTCCCCGCCCCCCGCCCTCCCCCCCGTTTCCCTCCAACTTGATGGAACTTAATTAAAGTTTCTTAATGAACGTCGCTGGCGCACCCGTCATTACCTTCCGGCGTATCGGCACACGAAACTCTCCGGGGTGGGGGGGGGGAGGGGCGGGGAGGAACTCTCCATTATTTTCACAGACGCGTACGTTTTGCGTACGAATGTTGCGTGCACGAATCGGCGAATCCTTTCTTCTTTCTTCTTTCTTCTTTCTTCTTCTTCTTCTTCTTCTTCTTCCCTCCTCCCGCACTCGTGAAAGGAGGAGGAAGGAGGAAACGACGGAAAGGAAGAGAAGGGGGAGGGGAGAAAGATCGGCCGCCTCGCGATAAATCCTTTTCACCGCGAGACATTTGAATCAAAAAGTAAATTTCGTTTCGGGGGAGAGCGCGGCGGCTCTTTCATCGGGCTCGCATCTGCCTCTCTTCTTACCTCTGGACATTGTCCTGTCCCAGAAATATTTGAAAACTGGTCGAACTAGACCAGCTCCGCAACCAGGCGCCACGAAACCGATTCGTCGTGAAAACCAGTCGGGTCCTCCCCGACTGTCCGGCTTTTGCTGTAATCCGGTCTGTGTTACGTTTCTCTTCCCAACAATACCCTTCGTTTACCCTGC
This sequence comes from Apis florea, assembly GCF_048593485.1. Classification (NCBI taxonomy): domain Eukaryota; kingdom Metazoa; phylum Arthropoda; class Insecta; order Hymenoptera; family Apidae; genus Apis; species Apis florea. Next base: position 4,660,209 of record NW_028256703.1, read on the forward strand.
GAAAAAAATAAATACCCCGCTCAGCTCTCGTCATCGTGTCATCGAGGCGCGCGCATTCGAATCGAACTGAATCCTTTCAAATTCAAATTTATAATTTCTTCTCACTTCCGTTCGAATTATATTATATATATATATACATATATTTCGTTGATCGATTAAATTTTTAAAGATTTTTGAAATCTTATCTTCCGTTTGTCTAAACGGATTATAAATTGTGTCGAGTATTCGGGGATCGTGGCGTAGAAATAGATCGGTCGATGTTTTAACACTTTCCCACCGGCGCGGATACTCCGTGAAGCGGCCGTATTTTCGGGGGGAGGGGGAGAGAGGAGAGGAGAGGAGAGGAGAGGAGGAGGGGAAGGCGAGAATACCCTTCTCTGGGTCAAAAGGGCCAGAGACTGACCCAGAACGGGTTTACGTCTCTCCTTCGCGTCTTTTTTTTCTTTTTCTTCTTTCCACCGCTCGCAATGTCCAACTCGGATTGACCTCCGCTCGTCGTCGATTGTGTCCATCTTTCTTGGCCCGCTATCCCTTGGCACTGGAAACTGGTTTTCTTTCCCACATATCCATCGAGGCCTCGCCGGTCACTTAGGGGGAAACAGGAAGAGTGGGGCACGAGGACTGACCAGTTCCCGGATGCGTCCCCGTCCTTTGGTCAGTTTACCATTTTATCCCGTGATCGACAGTGCGCGCCCGGAATCGTGCCACTCGGATTCTTCGAGTTTCTTTTCCTTTCTATTTCTTTCCCTTTCCTTCCTCCGTCGAGAAATCGTTCGAGAATCGTTTCTTTTCTTTTCCTTTTTTCGAGAAGCACACGAAGCATTTTTTTTATTCCTCGTTCTTTTCTTTTCGTTTTTCGTTTTTTCGTCGAAACGCGTCGATCAGTGATCGCGACGGTTCTCCCGCTCTCGACGGAGGACGAGCGAGGAGGACAGAATTTTACATAATACATAGATGACGTGGTGACGCGTGAGGAGAAACAAACATGGTCGGAGCGCGGCGGTTGTCGCGGCGGTTGTCGGCTACGCGATAAAAATAAACGCGTAACAAACGCGTAACAAACGGTTGGCGGATGGAACGACGTATTCATTCCCCACCAACCGGTGGGCTGCTTCGCCCCCATTTCGTTTCGTGCCACGCCGTAAGTACGTACTTTGTACTACCCTGTAGGATAGTCAGGTTTTCCAAGTTCTCTCCCCTTTCGAGGGAAGCCACTCGAGGGCGGAGTCCCGGAGTAAAGCGGCCATACTGCCACCCCCGTCTTACCGACCCTCTTCCACCTCCCTCCCCCCCCGCTCTGGCAAAATAAGGGATGAAAAACAGGATGAGGGCAATGGTGCTTCTAGAGGCGCTCTCTCAAGCATGCCGCCTTGCTTGTGCGAGAAACCTTCATCGGGAATTCACCCTTCCCCATATCCCAAGCCTTTATTGCTTCTCCGCCAAGCTAGAAATTGCGCTTTGCGAAAATCTGTGAAACGGATGACTCGGTTTTCGAGACAAATAGCGGCCGGCTCCCTCTCCCTTCCCATTATTCACCCTTGTCCCCTCTCTCTATCTCTTCTCGATCCAGCTTCTCCTTTGATTTCTTTCCTTCGAGCGAGGAGAGGGACGCGTGTATTCGAATTCATATCGGTTCCGTCGTCGAACAGGGGAGGAGAGGGGAGGGGAAGTCTTGTCCTTTGCGGAGAGAAAGATTCAGCTCTCTCTCGTATTCCAAACCAGTTCGAAGCTTTCAGCTCTGTGCGTGGTGTGCGCGCACACACACACACACACACGCTCTCTACTCTCTCTCTCTCTCTCTCTCTCTCTCTCCAGTCGCGCCTCTCTTCACAGAGAAGATATTTCTCTCCGTAGGAGCTTCTCGCAGAGTGAATGCTCCTTAATTTCCTTTGAGCCGTTTGCTCCGGAGTAAAATCCACCCCCTCCCCCTCCCGTTCTGTCCGCCCTTCGCTCCGCTTTTCTAGCAGACCCCCTCACCTTGCGCCGAGCTTAGTCGCATAACCGTCGTCGCCAACTCGATGCTGACGCCAGCTCTCTCCTCCATTCCTCTCTTTCTTCAACCCTCGAGCTCCTCCTAGCCGGCCTTATTCTGTAATTTCGTTTACAAATGAAAGGGCCGCGAGCTACGACTTTGTAAGCCGGGTGTACGCGCGTCTGCAAACGCTTCGAGTCCGTGACTCTAAGGTACTACCCCCTCCTCCTCCTCCTCCTCCTCCTCCTCCTCCTCTTATACACCTTGAAAATCGTCTCTACTACGGTTTCCTTGACGGGGGGATGTTCCAATCTATTCGCTACTTGTTCCACGACGTTTCTACTTCTATCTATTCAGTTGTATCGATATTCCGTTCTGATCCATCTTGAGGGATTCATCCTTCGGATTTTTCATAGGCGATTTCGCGATCCATTTCGCGAGACGCGGATGTTTCTCGACGTTGGCTTCGAACGGCTTGTTCTTTTTTTTCTTTTTCTTCGTAGAGGGAGGGAGGGGTGGGTTTTTCTATCGGCGAATCGTCCGTTCGGTTTGCGACGATGGTAGACGAAGGAAAAGCTCGGCAATTCAGAGACAAGCCGCACGTTCGGCACGGTATTTTAATTCGCTGGGAATGTTGGCCGACCGCCAAACGTCCGCAGAGATTTCTTAATACCCGCCGCAAATGGGTGGCGTCTGTGCCTGTCTGCCTGCCTGCGTCGTCCAGGGATCGGGGATGGACCACCAGCCGCTGGATCGAAAGAGGGTGCCACGTAAAGAGGAAACGTAAACCTCGTTTATGGCCGGCAATTTCTTCCCGCGTCCCTCTTTTCGATCTTCTGCCAGCCAGTCGTTCGATTTTCGATTTTCGAAAAGAAAAAGAAAATCTCTGCTCGCGAATTTCTCGTCCCCCCCTCCCCTCCTCCTCCTTTCGAATTTCGCGGGAAAGGAACGATCGAAGGGAGGCGATCCTGAAAGATAGCGATCCCAGAAGATGCTTTGCACGCATTCGATCCAGACGAGGCATCTCTTCTCCTTCCCCTTGGCGAGGAGGCGAGGTTCCCTTATATTCTCTGAAAACAGCCCCCTCCGCGCCCTGTCTTCGTCCTCTTTCGCTCAGGCTATCTCCCTCCCTCTATCTGGCCCTGTCTCATTCCCTCTCCGACTTTCTGTCGTCGCTGGCTTTTGTCTCGGTGCGCGCATTGATTTCTGGGGCCAACTTCGCTTCGTTGCCGGCGTCGTTAAATTATAATCGCGAAACACCCCGGCTCTGAAGTTGCAGACAAAGCCGCCGTGGCAGAGGACACGGGCTGCAGGCTAGGATGGGCACGCCAGGGGGGAGGGCGAGCATTCCGTTGGAATAGAGAGAGAGAGAGGAGCCGGGGCACGAAGCTGGGACCCGAGATAGCTCGACAAGTTTGGGGGGTACATCCTCCTTGCTTCTCGATCCCAAGACTCGACTCGACTCGAAGAGAGGAAGGTTCGATGGTCCCCCTCCCCCCTTTCCGCTTCAGTTTCATCCATCTTTTCGAGGGATCGAGTCTCGTTCTCGATCGAGAAATCATTCGTTTTCGCCAAGATTTGGGGAGAGTGTTTCGAAACGTGTATCTGTATATTTCGATCGAGTTTTCGAAATTTTTTTTTTTTTTTCTTTCATTCATTCAACTTTGAGATCTCTTCCTTGCCCTTTCCACGGCAGGAGAAAGATTTGAGAAAGGAATATCGAGAGAGAGCGAGAGAGAGAGAGAGAGACTTTGGAACATCAACTTATCGATATTTCTATCGATTAACTCTTCCTTGTCCTTTTCATTCCTTTTCCACGAGGATACAAGAAAGGAATATGCAAAGAGACGTTGAAATTTCAGCTTTTAATTTTCGATATTTTATCAAATAACTATTTCGAGACTTTGAAATCTCTTCCTTCTCCTTTCGTTTCTTTCCACGAAGAGGATTTGAGGAAGGAACGTCGAGAGATTTTCGATATTTCTATCGATTAACTCCCTTTTTTGCCCTTCGATATCTTCTCTAGACGAGGATTCGAGAGAAGGATTTGAGAAAAGCGAATTTACAATTAAAACTCTCGATATTTTTCACAATCGATTCTTTCGACCTCGAGATCTTTACTTTGCCTTTTTCCGATCGAGAAAAGGAGATGAAGAGATTTCAGCTTACGATGTTTCGATATTTTATCAATCAACACTCCGAGTTCTCTTCCCCGACCTTTCGCTTCTTTCCACGAGGATTCGAAAAAGGAAATTCCAAATTCGTCGAGAAATTCCAATTTTTAATTCTCGATACTTGACCCAACTAACTCGTACCGACATTTCGGTCCACAATTCGAATCGCTAGCTTAAAGCGATTAAATTTTACCGGATTTAAGGGAATGAAATACGAGTTGACCCCATAGCTGACACGAGCATAAGGCGCGCGACCACTCGAATTCCCATGACAAGTCTCGAGTCGAGACGTGGCGGAGAAGAAAAGCGGCGGGGGGTTGCGCGACAACCCTTAGGCCCTCGCCCTCTTCTCAAGGGGTTGCCTCCCCTTCCCTCCCCTCCCCCCCCCCCCGCTTTTCTACGCTTTTGCCTTAAATAAATGAAACTTCTAAACCGCGCCACGCAAGAACAGCCGGCACAGGCATATAAATTCTCTCGCTTCGTAATTTCAAACTCAAACATCGCCTCGACTCACCCTATCCTCCGCGTCTCTATCCATTCGTGCGAGGTGGCGGAAGGAAAGGGTGAGTCGCGTCGAAGGGAATCGAGACCGAGATTTTCCAGCCTCCGTCTTGCCCGATCCTTCTTTCCTTTCTTTCCTCCCCTCTTTTTCTTCCTCGTCCCTTTCCTTTCTTCGAAAAAAATTTCCCCTTCCCACCATGCAACCTCGCGTTTCCTATCCCCGACGAAACCCTCGGTAGAAAGCGAAAGATCCGGTTTAAAACGCCTCTCTCTCTCTCTCTCTCTTTAACTACTTAAGATGCCTAGGTAAAGGGAACACTCCCCTCCCCCCCCCCGCCTCCCTCTCCCCTCCCCGTCACCGTTAATTAAGATTTATTTAGCGGGAGGCTAAGCGTCGAAGCTCGTTCGGTGAAGAGAAAATACCGGGTCGGTGGGGAATGCAGGTTGGAGGGATCGCGAACGACAAAGGGCGCGAAGAGGTTGATCGTAAAATTCGGTACCCTCACCCTCACCCTCACCCTCCATCCCCCGCCCGCCCCCTCCCCCCACCCGGTTGGAAATTGAAGGAAGGCGAGCCGAGATTCACGAGATGGGCCGCGTGCTCTTTCCACAATGGCATAAATTCGCGGAGAGGCCTCTTTCGAGGGGAGGAGGAGGTGGGGGAGGGAGGGGGGAAGGGTGAGCACACCCCCACCCCCACCCCCACCCTCCCAGTCAACCCGTTCTCCGTTTTCTCTCGCGCTCCTTGCAGTAGTAGTAATTTCGAGCCAGCCCCGCCTAATCTCGTCCTAAAATCTAATTCCGCCAACAATTTCTAAGCCGGTCCATTAAAATTCTAAGCACAGTGCCGCGGCACCGGAGAAGAGGTAGGAGTAAACTCGTGGAACGGCACCGACGGAGGAGGAGGAGGAGGAGGAGGAGGAGGTGGAGGGTGGTTGCCGAGGCTGTGGGGTGGTTGAAACAATAAGAACGTTGCGGAGGCAGCGGCCCCCCCAACCAACCCCTCCCCCCTCCCCCTCCCCGCGATCCCCGCCATACCGTAAGAACGCCGTAAAAGCTCGCCTCCGCGCGCTTTCATTGGCTGAGCCGGCGCCCAACGAGCGAGATATCGCGCAAATAGCGACGACGAAACGACGGGCCACGGCCACCGGGCGAGAGGGAGAGGGAGGGAGAGGGTGGAGGAGGGAGAGGGAGGGAGAGAAGGAAACAGCTGGATCCCCCCGGGGGGGAAAGAGGGAAAGAGATAAACGCGGAGGAGAACACGGCGTATAAGCATTCACGGTGCAGCCGCAGTAAAGGACGCTTTTCATTGAGCCGTCTTATTGTGCCGGTCCCGCTCCAAGTTTCCAACGACGTTAGCTAGCTGCCTCTGTTTGCCTACGTCCGCTGTTTTCCTTTTACTTAGCTTTCCATCCACGGCATCCTCCTCTCCGCGCTCGCCGCTTCTTCCTTCCTTCCGTCCTTCCTTCCTTCCTTCCTTCTTCCTTCCTTCCATCCATCCGAAAGGGGATGCCTCGTTTCGGGAGACGAGGAGCTTTCTTCTTTCTACGATCTACGGTCGACGTAGAAAGAAAGGGATGGAAAGAAAGGCGAAACGTCTTGCAACGAGAGGAGGAGGAGGAGGAGGGGGGCGAGCTCCTTTGCGAAGGTACGGGGCAAATGCAGGTTTCAGGTTGGTTCACGTGCACAATTACCGGGCACAGGATGGGCGCGGGCGGGAATGAAATTTCGTCTTGTGTAGCGGGAGCGAGCAAAGTGTGTGCTCGTCGCTCTCCCTCTCTCTCCGTTGCTCACGGGCCGGGGAATTGAGTTTCGCCACGAGGGAGCGAGGAGGGTGCTCCGAGGTTGCGACGGATGGAGAGGACGAGAGGAGAGAAAGGCCTCTGGCTGGCTGGATGGGCTGCCGTAACACTGTTATTGCCAATAATGGCACGACTATGCGCGTATATGTCTCGTCGGTCGATCGAGAAATTGATTTATGAAAAGAAACTGGCTGGTTGGCTGGCTGGCTGGCTGGTTGGCTGGCTGGACCATCGCCGTACGTTTCCATTCCGGGGGAATCGATTTATGGTTCTGGATCCCCCCGAGTTCGCGAGTTACCTCCGCGAGTTGGTCTCGCGGGACCCGCGCCGCTCTCTTCTCCTTCGTATTTCTCGATACACTCTTTTCATCCGTCGACGTTTATTCATTGTCGTTTCTTTCGAATCCATCTTCCCTCGTCTTCCCTTCCCCTTCGAAGAATACGCGACATCCGTGTGTATATATATATATACACATATATATGTTTTTATATATTTGGAAAGACAAACATTGGTCAACGTCGTTGATTTTACGAAAGGAAGAAAGGAAAAGAGAAACACAATAGATAGGAGTAATAATTAAATTTCTGGCGCATCGATAGGACGGTATCGATAGGATCTTTTTTTCGAAAAACGGCGCGATGCAAAGCGCGCGAAGAAATGGGCCGATGTAGGGTGACTTTTCTCGGCGATCGCGGAGATGGCGTCACTCGGTCGTTCGCTCCAAGTTCGACAGCGCCTAATCCGCGACTCGAAGTAAATCGAATGAAGTCTCGAATTAAATACAGCCCTCTCTGTATTCCGGGCATACCGAAAGGGGGATGCAAGAAGGCGAGAGGGAAGGCGGAAGGGAAAGAGACGGGCTGACTCCATGCGAGACGAGGCGAGGCAAGGTTCCTTGTATTTAATTACCAACTCTAAGTCTCCGGCCGGGGAGCGAGGGAGCTTCCACCCGAGCACACCTCTTCTTCGCCACCATCCACGATCGCTATCCTCGATCGCCCCTCATTGCCACCCCCCTCGCTCCAAACCAAAACGCCACTCAATTTTTCGCGCGATCAATGATCGACAATTCGACGACGAATGGAGGACGATTATATCGAATCGGGCGCTTTCTACCGCGTGGAATCTCTTCTTTCCTTCTCCTCCTCTGAGAAATTTTTTTCTTTTTCGATCCTCGTTCGTTCGTTCACGAGGACAAATTTCTTCTTTTCCGCGGAAAAAAAAGAGGACTCGAGACTCGGCAGCCAAGATCTCGCCAGTACCAACGAGGACCGGGAGGGATAAATTTTCCACGCGACGCCGCCCTCCTCCCTCTCCCCGACTTTCGTCGCGTTCAATTCTCCCATTAATAATCCCTTCAAGGAGGCATTAATAATTTTTCGCGCGTCTTTCGAGTAGAGTGGAGTCGGCGAGCCGGAGTGAAAATTAGGCGGCAGGTCGAGTGACATCAAAGAGCTCTCTGCCGGAGGCAGCAAAGAAGGCTTCCTGCCCCTTTTCATCCCTTAAATCCCGCCCGAGTGGTATTTGCCGGAGCGACCCAGCCTCCCTCGCTTTCCGTCATTACCGAGGAGAGAAACGGAGAAAGTAGAGGAGGCAGGGGGCAGGAGGGGGGTTGGGAGGGAGGGAGAGAAGGGAGGGTAAGAAAGGAACAAGCGTCTCTCGCTCGCTCGCTCCCTCCCTCCCTCGATGACGCCGAGCCTCCACCTCTCTTTCTCTCTCTCTCTCTCTCTCTCTCTCTCCCTCTCTTTCTTTCCCTCTCCCTCTCCCTCTGCCTGTGCCTCGGCGTACGCGTTCCGGTCCTGGTCTGGGTTCGCGCAAATATCGCCTTTCATATTCCTTCGAAGGAGCAGAAAATCGTTACGGTGCCTTTTGCGCGCGCGCTACGGGAAATACCTAGCTTCCTCGTTCCTTTTCCTCCGCATCGAGCCTCGCATCGTTTCGCCTCGTCCACGGGCAGAGAGGAGAGAGCGAGGGTGTAAGTAAGTAAAGTCTCTCTCTCCCTCCTCGCCTTTCGCCCCGTCTCTCTCTCCTCCGCCGCCTATTTCTCCGTCCGACTTGCTCCCCGACATTCTCTCTTTCTTCTCTTCTTCCTCTCCGCCCCGCTCTCTCCTTTCCACGCGCGTCCACGCTCTCCCTCCCTCGTTCGCACGGAAACCCTCGACACGGGGGCTGCAGAACCGCTGGAGCCCGCTATTAACCCGCTCCTTTCCCTTCTGCTCCTCCCGCTGCACCCCTGTTTCGTCTAAGCGCGAACAAAGATGGCGGAAAACTAAACAACTAGGCGAGGGTGCTGCTGCAAGGAACAACTTCCTCTCTCTCCTCTCTCTTTTATCGCGACGAATTCCCACCGCCCCACCTTGTACACACACACACACACACACACACACACACACGATCTCGAGCAAAGGGATCTAACAACAACCCTTTCCTTTCGTCTTTCCTCCTCCTTCTCCTCCTCCTCCTCCTCCTGCTGGATGCTGGAAGAAGCGACCTACCTTGTGTTGTCGCGGTTTCCCCTCCCCCGCGGATATTCTTCCAAATCTTAATTCCGTTTCTTTCGGAAACGAAAACGTTCGTTCGAATTTCGATTGAACGACCGATTCTTCTGTGGAAGGGATGGACAACGGTGATTCGATGGGACACCACGTTCAATTTTTCAATTTGAGTGAAGGACAAGCGTCGTTTCGATTCGACGAAGAAGAAGAAGAAGAAGAAGAAGAAGGGCGCGTTGAGACGATGAATGAATAAAGGATGCTCGATCTTCGTGCGAGGGAAAGGGAGCGCGAGGGGAAAGACAGGAGGATACCATCGAGTCGGCGGATCGGTGCGCGTTCGCAGATAGAAGTAGAGGCGAAAGAGAGAGGGTCGAAACGGTTGGTCGGGGGGAGAAGTGTATAGACCAGCACCGGTTGGGTGGAGGCGAGGTTGGTTGGGGGCGCCCAGGAAATTTCTAGAAACTTCAGGTTTAGCAATTAACGTCAGAAATTAACGACGCCCGCCTGCCTCGAGCGCAAAGCGGCGGAGAAATTAGTCTCGGAAATTCTCGTAAAATTTCTCGTTCGCTCGCGGGCGGCAGCCACCCCCTCCTCCCCCCTCCCCCTCCTCCTCCTCCCTTCGCACACCCGTGCCCCGGCGAAGGTAACATGGCGTCAGCAGTCGAGGCGAGCGGTAACTTTCCGGAAATTTTCATTAAGCCTGACAGTAATGACGTCATCAGTCAGTCGGCTCGACCTCATTTGGAATCGTTCGCGCTCTCGAAACCATCTTGGCGAGAGGAGCTCGCTTTACTTTCGCCTCTTCTCCTTTCCTTCCTTTCTTTTCTTCCTTTCTCCGCACAATTTATTCCCTCTCCCTTTCCTCTTCCTCTATTCTTCCAATTCTATCCGCGTCCCATCTCGAATGCATTCGATTCTTCGAAGAGAAAAAATCTCGAGTCGAAGGAGAGAGAGAGAGAGAGAGACTCTTCTCGTCTCCTCCTAAAAAAGCCATGGAATTTTGTATCGCGGAACAGGGGAAGGTTTAAAGTCTCTCCTCGGTCTCTCCTTTCTCTCGCGAGCTAAACCGAGAATTAATTCTTCCCTTGGCGAAGAAAAAACATAGTTGATCGTAGTTGATTATGAGCAGAGTTTCTTGATTGATCGGTGGCGGTCACGCGACCAGGATACTTCTCCGGCACGAGAGACTGCTTACTTACTCTCCTCGCCTTCTTCGCTCGATCATCCCCCGATTTCGAAAGAAGAAGGGGTCGCGTTTCTCTTCTCTCGAAGGGAACGTGGCCATCGATGAATCGATAGATGGATAGATAGATAGATAGATAGATAGATAGATACCTTTTCGTATCTATCCGGCCGGCTGAACGAACGAACGAACGAACGACATATCCGTTTTCTCGAGTAATCTCGCGGCGCTTCGGGCGATTCTCAAACAATTCTATACTCGTCTGCCGAGTGTCGGAAGTGGCTCCGGAGAGTGGCGAGGATAGGACGATGGGAGGAGAGGTGCGGTGGCACGGAAAAGGGGGGGAGTGAGAAAGGGCGCGCAAGAAGAGGAAGGGGGGAGGGAGAGGGAAGACCTATAGAAAGGCGAGGGTAGGTGAAACAGACAATACACCTTCGCGGTGGGTGGCTTATCTAAGAGTCCATGGCGTAGCCCCGGGGGTGCAGTAATAACCGGGAGGGCGGGCTGATACCGGGCTAAGAAATGATAACGGCACTCGCAAGCCAGCCACCATTTTCGAGTTATATTGCCTCGAAAGCCAGAACCGGCAGGGAAGAGAGCGAGAGAGAGAGAGAGAGAGAGAGAGAGCCAACTCAGCTTCAACCACCTTCAACCTTCCTCCCCCCCCCATTCCTCCCTTCGCTCTCCTCCAACCTTCTTGTTTCTCGTCCTCGTGGATGGCTCGTCCTCCTCTTCTGCTACACCTTTCTCACGATACCTCTAATATAACCACCACCCCGTGAGGTGAGGTGGTCGTTGCTTGGAAGAGCATGCCGCTATCTGGGCCCACATTTCCACGTGCGCACCTCTATGTTCCCGGCCGGTAAAGAGAAACGTTTCGTTACCTTGGAGAGTATCAACGATTCGGATCCCCTCCCGCCCACTATAACGGGGAGAGGGCATCGAGGAGATACATCGAGTTCCGATGCATCCGCCGATATTCGATTCCTTCGTGCGACCCATGAATTTTCAGCTCAGTCGCATCTTGGATGGAGCCCATGGGTATTGCATCCCCCCATCGTAATCGTGGATGTAGCGCGATCGGATATAACTAAAAATGGCTCCCCCCCTCCTCCTCCTCCTCCTCCTTAGTAGGGAGGACATGATCCCTTTCCTTGCCGCGTTTACCGCTTCTTGGACCCGAAATATCGCCCGATAGTCTGCGGCCCCGATCTGCGATAGAGATTTCAAGTTGTTGTCCCTTCTCCGACTACTGTTATCCATTTCGAACGATAGTTTCGAACTCGAAGTCCTTCGAAGCGAAGGCGATACGAATCTTTTTGTCTCTCTCTCTCTCTCGAAACGATGATCGAGCCGAGAGATTAATTCATCCGAGTTCTATCCGAGAAGAAGAAAGGAAAAGAAGAGGGGAAGGGAAAAAGAAAGGAAGGAGAATAGAAAAAGATGGATGAACCCTCACCCCTTCGCGAGCGAATTCGAAGGGACAAAGAGCGGAACGTGACCAATCTCGTCCGTGTTGAACTGCGGTTTGAACGAATGTTTTGCATTTTACCTCGCGGCCTAATTTATGTGAGAGAAATGCCACCCTCGTTTCACACCCTCTTACCCAACCAGCTCGAGCGTTTTATTTTCACTTAGACCTACACCGACCGCAACCTGCGAATATCCCCCGACTCTCTTCCCTCTCCGTTTGCCACGGTTTCTTAAATTTTCCCCCGGAAAAATTATCCGAATTAAATCGTCCCCGAGTCAATCATAATTTCCTTTCTCCCCTTTGAATTTCGAATCGTCATCGTGCGCGTATTAATCGTGCGCTGTGTTCTTCGAAGAGGAAAGGAGCGAGAAACGGTAAAAATCTCGCAACGGTTATCGCCCATAAAGCCGTTCCCTTCACGGTAGGGAGGGACAATTAAAAAGAGTGTCGGCCAGTAATTTGCGGCGTGGTCAGATTCCAAATTAATGTGAGATTCACTGGCGGCGTTGGACCCGGGCCGGAAGAGGAAACGGGAAAGAGAGAGAGAGGGAAGAGGAGGAGGAACAGCAGTGGGAGGAGGAGGAGGTGGTGGGAGGGTATATTTAGCACAAAAAGCCTCTAATTTCCAACGAGGGTGTAAAAACGGGGGTTGGCACCCGGCTCGGTATACGGCGGCCTGCTTGTTGGGTCTATAAAACGCCGCTTAGCTTTTTTACCTCCTACCCCATCCTACCCAGAACCGGCTGGTTTTAACCCCGTTGAGCTGTTTCCCGTCTTTTCCCGGCTTTCCTTTTTTCCGCGGCCGGTAAATTGAGCGCGGGACCCTCTTCCCTTCTTGACCCTTCCCACTCGGCCACCGGTTACACGCGAGCCACTCTTTTTTCTCCTCCTTTTTTCCACTCACCACGCCTCGCCTCGGATTCTCTTCTCTTTTTACACGTGGCCCCCGCGCTCCTCGCACCAACCATTCGACCCAGATTTTTCTCCCGCCCCGGACCATTATCTCTGATTTTAACCCTGATTGCCTTCTTCCCTTCCCTTCCCTTTTCCTCTCTTCTCGTTCTTCTTAAAAGCTAATATTTTTCTTCTTTCTTTCTTTTTTCTTTTTTTTCTTCTTCCTCTTCTTCAACTCGTCTCGCGCCGAACGAAAAATCGAAGGGACGACGCAACGTCACCTTGAATCGCGATCGCGATTCTTTTCGCAGCTCGGCCGGTCCACGACCGAGGTTGTTGGAAGTACGAGATTAATAGACGAACAAATTAGCGCAAAGTTTGGGCAGCGGACCCGCGCGCACCCGCGCCACTAATCCCGTGCATTAAAAGTTAACGTCGGGCTGGCCGGCCCGGCCTGTGTGTGTCCTCCCGGCATTAGATTTCTGAGTTTCCCCGCTCGAGTTAGGGCAACACCAGATCTGCGTTTCAACTGGAAACTACGTTAGGGACAGATTCGAACCGATCTCCACCCCGGGCCGAGTGTACGGTGGTGGTCCGTTGTGTATCTACGCGGCCGGCCAATGTGTCCAACCGACTCGGGAGAACGGACCGGGGAAAAATTTACATTCCACCCAACGTTCGTTGCCGAGATTTTTCTCCAAAAAAATTTATTTCTCTCTTGTTCGTGCAACGATTCGTCGTATTTTTTTTTTTTTTTTTTTTTTAATTTCTTCCGATATAAAGGAAATATCTTTCAATCGACCAATCAGATGGATTTTGCCAAAATGTTCACCGACTCGAGAGAACGGAAAAAATTTATTTCTCTCTTCTCTTGTTATACAACAAGAGATCCTTCGCATGTTCTTTTTTTTTTCTTTAATTTCCTTTATTATTAGCCAGACAAATTTTGCCAAAGTGTTCACCAACTCGAGAGAACGGAAAATATTTATTTCTCTCTTCTCTTGTTGATGCGAACGATCGTCGTATGTTCTTTTTTTTTTTTTTTTTTTTTAGTTTCGTTCAATTTTTCCATATCTTGGATATTCTCGATATAAAGGAAATTTCCTTTATCAGCCAGACCGATTTTGCCAAGTATTCAACACGAGAGAAACTCTCTTCTCTTGTTGATGCAACGAGATCCGTCGTTTCTTTTTTTTCTTTTTCTTTCCTTTTTAGTTTCGTTTCTCGATATCTTGGCGTTATAAAGGAAATTTCCTTTTCGACGTTCATTAGCCAGACGGATTTTGCGGGTGGAAATAGAGAGGGATCTTTAAAATTATAAATTGAACGGGGGGTGGAACCGTAGCCGGCTCGCTCCACGCGCGATATTAATTCTGCGCGTTATCTAAGGTGGCGGCCGCCATTGTAACCGAGTATCCCGAACCGCTGGGGGTGAGTAAGAAACTATCCCCAACATTAATCAACCGTCATCTTTGCAGGAAACCGAGCGTTCTCCTATCGCCTTCCCTCGCCTGTGTTTTTAGCCTCCTAAATAATTCCCCGGGCTTCGTTAAATCTTTGACGACCTCGAAGAAACATTGCTCGTCTTTTCCCTCCCCTCCGTGATTTGTTTTATTCAAGTTCTCGAGCAACTCCCCACCGTGGCTATATCTTCCGTGGCAACAAAACACCTTTTCGACGAAAACGTTGGCGGATGACCTTTCCGTCATCCGGACCAACGAATCCTTCCTTCCTTCCTTCCTTGACCTTGGATGTCGTCCGAACAACAACGGCGAAACTTGGAGACGATGTCTCCCGAAAGGGGGATTGGACGAACTTGTGAAAGGGAAGAGAGAAGAGAGAGAGAGAGAGAGAGAGGCGACGAGATGAATCTTTAATTTCGCGATCATCATGCGGCAGGCAAGATTCGTCGAATTCGGAGAAAAAGGAACTAATGCGTGGTAAGTAAACGATGTTTCAAGTGTCGCGTTTCCTTTATCCCTTGGGAAGGAAAACGCGAACGAACGTTACCTGACCCCTAAAACCGTCGATCGTGAGACGGAGAGAAGATCGATTCTCGATCGCGGGGTGGAGAAGGAGGAGGAGGAGGAGGAAGACGATACAGAGAGAAGGAAACAAGAGGAAGTAAGAGATGGTTTGAATAATGACTCGGTTGGCACGTGAGGGTATGGGGTTTGCCGGTCGGGCGCGCCATCTTGCCTCGGCTCTCTACTTATAATTATTGATGTGGCCCGAACTTTATATAAACTCGAAACTCGTCTCCCTCGCACCGTCGGTTCGCCACCACCACCGCCACGACTACCACCACGACGACGAGCCAGCACCACCAGCATCAGCACGGCACGGAACCATCTCTCTCCGCGTAGCGGGTAGAACCACCTCCCCCCTCCCCCTCCCCCCGAGCCCCGGCCATCCCCCTTCCTCCTCCTCGTTCGCCTCTCCAACCAGGCGGCAGGAGGAAATTGTTGGAGTTTTCAAAGTCTGACGTGCAGGATATTATGAACGAGGGTATGGCGTCGTCGAGGAGGTGGAGAAGGTGGTGGAGTAGTAACTGAGGGGGGGAGGGGCGGCTCGGGAAGGGTGGCGGGATGCGCAGGGGTGGTTGGAGGCGAGGAGCGGAGTGGAGGTACCCAGGCAAAACTACCCGCCTCGGCTCACTCTTCTGCCTCCACAACCACCCACCAGCCCATTCGTCTAGCTTAAACTATATTCCGACCTAACCTCCGCGTAGGTACCTTCCTTCTATCCGACCCTCTCTCTCTCTCTCTCTCTCTCTCTCTCTCTCTCTCTCTGTCTATCCACCGACTACCATCTGACAGCCGGCCAATACTTGCCGGATGCGCCTCCCGGACGATCGCTCTCCGTTGCTTTTCTCTTTGCGTCGTTTACTTACTACTCCCTCCCCT
Organism: Apis florea; assembly: GCF_048593485.1. Taxonomy (NCBI): domain Eukaryota; kingdom Metazoa; phylum Arthropoda; class Insecta; order Hymenoptera; family Apidae; genus Apis; species Apis florea. The sequence continues at coordinate 4,675,610 of NW_028256703.1, forward strand.
TCCGATTTTTCTCTCACTCGATCGTGCACCAACCGGAAACCCAACCTTTCATCCAACCCAACCTTTCGCTTCTCCTTTCTCCTTCGAATCTCTTCTCTGTCTTCTCTGGAATTTCGTCGAAAAATTTTTTCGAGGGAGAAAAATGATCGGGCCACGGGGGAGGGGGGGGGGGAGGGGCGATAACACGCGGCGACTCGAGGTGGTTGGAGATACAACCGGAGCACGTGCACGAGTATATTGTAAGGGGGCGAGAGGTGGTAGGTGAGTGCACGTATATCTATATAGTGTCTACAGGGGGTAGAAGTATAAGCTTTCCTCTCGCAAATGAGGTAATATATATACAAAAGCTAATACGACCGAAAGTTGCCAACTTGGATGAGTCTCTCTCTCTCTCTCTCTCTCTCTCTCTCTCTCTCTCTCACTCTCCCATCTCCGCCACCTACACCTCCTCTCGTCTCGTCCTCTTACCCCCCTCCTCCCGCACCACTAGGATCCTCTAAATATTTTAAAGGATCGCGAGAATGCAGTTTATGAATATACGACACCGTTGGAAACACTTCAATTTAAAGACGGCCGCATCTCCCGTGGAAAACTGCATCTGCGCCGATATTAATATCTTCCTTCACGAGCCAACCTCTGTGAACCGACTGTGTGTATATATACACATATATAGAATATATAGAATATTTATATATATATATATAGAATCACCCTTTAACGCGTGGTGGGGGTTCAAAGGGCCCTTAAAGTGACCATAATTAACCTGTGAGCTGACGTTTTAATTTGATGTTGCAGACTACTTTGACCACAGGATGCGAGTCGATCTTCGATAATTTTGCTCGACTAGTAGCAGCGTTTCCTCGCAGATGACCGAGAAGAGCTGCAGCGACCCTTCTTTCCTTTCATCGATGGCCCGTCCGTTCCGAGGAATATTTAGAATATTCTCCCCTGCCCCCTTCCTCGGCGGAGAAACGGGGAGAATCGTTTTCCTCGGCGAAGAAACGAGGGGCGAGGAAGAGGGTTGGAAATTGGTGGACGGCGAAGAAAGGAGAAAAAAGGAAAGTTGGGAAAGAGAGGTCGGTCGTTTTGCGCGGGGCAAACTTGCGCCAGAGCGGGCGATATATTCCACGAAGCCTGGTTAATCCTATCTTTCGGATCTGAATTCGAGGTTTCTGTTATACAGCGCGGTTGGCTCGGCCCGCGCGATCAAAGTGAATTAAATCGCGGAGGGCGCGCACTGTACGCGATTCTCCGCTTCTCCCTCTCCCTCTCTTTCTCCCTTGTCACCCCCCAAAAATATTCCAGGGGTAGCCTGATACGTAGCCTTACTTAAGTTAACCAATGACCGATCGAAGTTTCAGATCGAGACATGGCCTTGTGTTTTGTAAACACAAAAAAAAAAAAAAAAAAAAAAGGAATTTATTCTCCTTGGAAAGGGAACGAGCGTTTCTTCTACAGAGATAGATAGATAGAAATGTCATCGAAATGCAATTTAATAAGGCAAGGACGAAGGAAGAACGAAAGCGAAAGAACGGTTCGGAATCATAAGGAGAGAGACGGCGTCTTCGAGGCTCGCCATAGCCGGCTGGGCTATTTTTCACAATCAGCGAAATGGCGGCGGAGAGAAGCGGAGAGTTGGGTTGAACAAACACGAGGAATCGGTGCGCGCGAGCGATTCGCGAGCTAGGCTAGGGAACGAAATGGAGAGACGCGGAATATAATCTATCCTGTTTGAGGAGAACTGGCACCGACTGCAAGTTAGAACAAACTCCCAATGTACTCCGGGAACGTCGTAGCCGGCAACCAATCCACCGACGTACCACCACCCCCTGGTCGCTCCCTCGTTCTTCCCTCTTCGTCTGCCGCGAGCATCCCCGAAATTGGATAAAATAACATCCAATCCGCGGTCTTTATCCGGAAATGGAGATGCTCGACTCTGAAAAATTTCGAGAAGAAAATAAACACCGTTCCATTCGTCTCGAGTTGGATTCCATCGTCGATGGATTTTTTTCTTATTTATTTGTTTATTTTCTCTTTCTCTCCTTCTCTTTCTCTCTCTCTCTTTTGCTTTTAGTTAATAAGGGATTATCTTTGTACGATTATCTACGCTGCGAAAATGTTAAAGCTTTTAGAAGTGAAAAGATGAATTTACGTTGGCGGTGTAAAGTTGGATTTCGCCGTTTCATATAAAGTTTGTGAAAATAATACTTGCGATGATCTTTCGGGAGAAGAAGTGGAGCTGGTGGTGGAGAAGAGCTTTTTAACTCGGGATTCGGGAGGTCGGGTAACGAGGGAAAACGTTTTGATGGGAAAACATTAAATCCCGCGATAAGAAGGGAGCAGAGCGGGTTAACGACGAGTCTGGCCGGCTCGCGATAGCCGAGAAACGAAAGGAAGAATTCGTTTCGTGGAATAGTTTAAACTTGTGTCTCGATCTCGACACGTGTTTTTATTGCGTGTTATTCGCGGAAGAATCAACGAACCTCTCGTATAACGTAAACCTTCCCTCCCTCCAGCCCCGTCGATCCATCGACAAGCTCACTTTCTCCGCCCATCGCGATTCTCCCGTCGCGATAATTAGATAAAGGCGATATCCTGCGACAGTAAATAGGGAACGGGATCTCTATAATTAGTCTAAACGCATCCGAGTTGGAGTATTTCCAGAGCTGGAGCCAGCTCCCGGAATTTCGCACCGATCGACGTTCGTCTATTAATTCGATCATCCAACTTTCTCCTTTCCCCTCCTCCCTCTATGACACACGCTTCAAGGTTGTTCGATTGGCGAGCGAACGGAAGAGAATTTTTCGCTTCTCGGGCGAAATTTGAGATCGATACAAATTGATTACAATTGCACAACACGCGGATTTGTACAATTATTATTAATTATTATTATTCGAAAATAAGAGAGAGAGAAAGGATAAAGCGACGACGAATAAAGTAAGGAAAGAAAAAAAAAAAAAAAGCGAAGAAGTTTGGAAATTTAATTTAAACAACGTCCATTAATCCCGTGCTTTTTCCTTCTTTTTCTTTTTTCTTCTTTTTTTTCTCTTCTTTTCCAGCGTTGGTCGAATCAAGAAGGTAGGGAAGCACGACGAAGCCGGTGGCTCATGAATATTCATTTCTTGCCGGTTTCTTACAGGAGGTCGACACGGGGGTGAGCACGGGACGGAGCAGCCAGGGCCGTACTTTTAAGCACGAGAGTGGGGGTTCTGGATCAATGCCGAGGCCACGCCTCCTTCGTCTTACATCCTGCACCCTCCTCCCTCACCCCCAAGCCTTCCTTTCCTTTTGCTTTTCCACCCTCTTCGCTGTCTTCAACCTCGCCCCTCGGAAAATCCACTACTCGCGCCGCTCGTCGTAAATACATGCGACAACTCGTGGAAAAATCGAGTCGGGCAAAGAATGGAATCCGCTCGTCGATCCCTCGACACGATCGAACTTGCCGTTGCGAACTGGTTTTTCTGGAAAAGAACCGACCCTCTTACCCCCTCCTCTTATTACCACCGATATTATTATAAATTCGACCCTGCTACGTTTCGTTACATTTCTTCTTCCCTCCCCCCCCCTCCCCTGCTCTAACCTACGTCTAGCTTCATTGCTCTCTCGTCGATTAATATGTACGCAAAATAATAATAATAATAATAATAATAATAACAACAACAACAACAAATGTAATCTTTGGCGAGTCGAACACGAAGAGAGGAAACGGAGAAGAAACAGTTAAAGGAGAGGGTAATATTTAAGAGGATTGAAAAGCGGATGTTTGTTTCACGATATTTTCGAAATGAAAAGGGAAGAAAAGATTGGAAAGGCGATGATGATCGCTGTTGGGTGATATATATATATATATATATACGCAGCTTCGGTTTGTTATCGCAAGCTCGAGGAGAAGACAGCTCGGGGGCCAACTTTGTGCACCTTTACCGGAGTATCTCATTCCGTCGTTGGTGTTTCTCATCTCGCCGCCGGTTTCCCTCTTTCGCGTCTATCTCATCTCATCCGAACTCGACGACTTCGCCGGCTCCTTAAGTGGCGTTCGCCGTCCTCCTCTCACCTCCTCTCCTCTCCATATCTGAGAGGGAAAGGCCCCGGGGCTGTTCTTTCGTTTCCAAAAGCCGAGACGCAACCATCCAATCAGAGTCGCGAGAGTCTAGATCTATCGTCCAATTCAAACAGCGCGGCTAATTACCGCCTCTCTCCCCCCTGAGCCTCGATCATTTATTACGCGGTCATATTTCGCGGTCTTATTATTTCGAGAGCGAGAAGAAGAATCCCTTGTGTTGTTTCGCTCGTTGTTTCGCTCGGGGCGATCGATCGAGACGCGTTGATTGATGATCGAATGTCGGTCAATCGGTCGAGCGGCTCGCGCGTGGACGACGTTTCCCGCCTCGAGCCGCATGGAGCCGAATGGAAAATCAATAGGGTGAACGGATGAAGAAGGGGGGCATGAACCCGGTAGCGTACTCCTAAGGGGTTGGAATCATTGTCCGAAGGAGCGGGACGTTGACGGCGGGAATCGAATCAATGGGAAATCACCGCCACCTGAGTACGTCATTTGCGGTTAATGGCATGGAGCGGCTCGATTGCCGCGTCGCGTTGCGCCCAATCCCAGTTATCGATGATGATCCCCTTTGACGATCGATCCGTTCGAATCCGAATTTCGCGTAAAAAATCGCGTGTGAAAGGAAAAGGGACGAAAGGAAGGGTAACGCGCAGAGAAGAAAATTTTCTGCAACCGTGTCTCGAGAAGAGTCGGTGTAAAAGTTTTTTTCGGTATAAAACATTGGACAAGTGTCGTGAATTTAGTTAAAGTAGATCGTTCCAGATCACGATCAAGAAGATACAAGATTTTTTAGAGATTCTTCTTCGTTGAAGATGGCACGGCTATTTATCGGAATATCGTTATATTATATCGTGAAATATTCGAACGGGGTCGAAGCGTTGTACCGTATCCCCGATTACGGAAGGATCCGCAACGCGGCAGCACCGACTATCTCAGCCCGGTTTCGAACCAGCAACCCCTTTCGTTTCGACTCCCTGCTGGATGGTCGACGAACCAGCCTGCCGTGGTTTCGTTACCCGCCGAGTAAAAAACTGCTCGCAGGATAACAGCCGCAAACGATCGCAAGCCACGCGTAACGCGAAATCACGCGATCATTCCATTTTAACCACCACTATCTCGTATAATTACCCGCAGATTCGATGGATCAACTATCAAATGCCTGAGGTGTCGGTGAATGGTTTAATCGTATTCCTCCCCAATTTCGGCCGTAATCGAAAGCCAATCGAGCTCGAAAATTTTCGACGAGAACGCGTTGAAGGATATTAAAAAAAAAAAAAAAAGAGAGAGAGAAAGAGAGAAAAAAAAAGAAAAAAAAACGATCGCGCTTCGCCTCTGAAAAATCAATCGATCTTCTTCACTTCGACGATTCTCTCGAACGGAATGAAATTTTCGCCCCGCACGAAGCGTATAAACGCGTCTAGACGCTCGAGCACGCGTGTCTTGGAATCTCTCTCTCTCTCTCTCTCTCTCTTTCTCTCTCTTTCTCCGCATCATGCCACTAACGGCATTGTGTAATTTATCAATGTAATTTACGGACGGAGACAGTGGCAGGGAAATTGAAAAACTTTCGCGGCCAATTCAGGCTGTCTCCAATAATGGGAATCAATTTACCGGGGAGTAGAGATAATAGACCGGCCGTGGAACTCGATCGAACACGGCCGAGTTACTTTTTGTCCTTGCATCGGACTCGTATCGAGTATTTTTTCTTTTTTTTTTTTTTCCTTTTTTTTCTTTTCTTTTCTTCCCTCCCCTCCCTCCCCCTTCCTTTTCCCGATAAATGTCACTCCCTTCGAAGCCACGAAGAAAACGATAATAGGACGACCATTCATCGCGCTACGCTACTCGATTGAAGTCGGTACTCGATCGATTCCTTTCTAAAGGAATATAATAACAATTCGATATGGATTCGAGAGGATTGATTGAACGAGAAATCGTAATTATAAAACTATAAAAATCTCGCTCTTTCGTCTGTTAGTTTCGAATTAAAAAAAAGGAAGGAAAAAAAAAAAGAAAAGAAAAGATGGTATAATTTGGCGGCGAGAAGAGAGAGCGGAGAGGATGATCGATAAGAAAGGAAGGAGGAGCGAGGTAATTCCAGAGATTGGTGGGAGTTAAGAGGAGCTGGTGCACCGATACACCGGGAAGTATAACGGCCGGTAGCCGCAGGCAACCCTTAGGAACGTAATTAATATTTATCCCACCCCCGATGGCCTCTGTATACGAGAGCCGACGATACCACCACCCGTCCACCTCCCCCCGTGACCCCTCTAAAATCCCAGCGCGCTCTCCTTGTAAAATCTAATATCTGGAGGAAGCGTCGTCGTCGTCGTCGTCGTCGTCGTCGTCGTAGTCGTAGTCTCCCTCGCCTCTTCCTCTTCCTCGTCCTCCGTTCTTCCGAGCCTCTTCCACCCTACCCCACCCTCGATGGTGGCTACGTACGTACGTACGTACGTCGTCGTCGTCGTCGTCGTATCCGTGGAACAAGAAGGAAACGGAGGAAACGAAACGTGGAGGAGGGGTGGAAGCCGGAGAAAGGAACGAAAGGCAGACGAGGTAAGGGGTGGGAGGGGGTGGAGAAAGAAGGAAGCAGGAGGATCGCGGAAGATCCTCGTGGAGGAGGGGGCGAAGGAGGGGGTAGGAAAGAGAGGAAAGGAAACGAGGATGCAGGTGGGCGACGAAGAGGGAGCGGAGAAGAAAGCGGGGTCGAAGCGAGAGAAAAGGGAAAGGTGGATGGGAAAGGAAGAGAGAGAGAGAGAGAGAGAGAGCTCTGTTTTCCCGGGTTGTTCCTCGAGGGGCGGCGTCAAGACGCTGCCGCTCCGCCAATGGGGGCGCGGGCGGCCGATTTTGCGCCGCTGCGATTCGCTGCACCATGCTTTCTTAGAGGCGTCGCCGCCGCGGAAAAATCGGCGGAAAAAGAGGCGACGACGGGCGGGCGCGGGCCACGGCCATTGGCTCCGCGCTCGCTTTTCTTCGCTTTTCGCGAGCCTTTAAGGGGCCAATGGCATATAGCCGGGCGAAAGGAGAGGCCGAGAAATCGATAAGTTAGACGGGTAAGTGAGAGACTGCCGGCCGGCCACCACTCGTTTCTAACGTTAGGGAGGGGAGGGTGGCCGCCAACCCTTCCGTCCTTCGAGCCTCTCGACTCGAAAGACGATATTTTACTCGATTACGCAATTACCGCAGGGTAAGCCCCAAACGCGCGTCGTGTCCTCCACACGCAACCTAGCGTGTCCTTAATTCGACGAAACGAGGCTCCGAGAATCCGAGAGCGAACCCCGTATTTTTCGTTCTCGAGGACCCTTTCGAGGTCCACGACGTTATTTCAAATCACTACAGAGATAATCGGAGATACTATCTCTCTAATTTCCCACCGACGACGGGGTTAATCAACTTTATTGAAAAGCCGAAAATTGGGAGGGATATGATTTCCCCCCTCCCCTCCCCTCCCCTCTCCCTTCGAAGACGAGGAGTGGAGATCGTACCTGTGCGATAATCGATCGGTGAAAATGTATACAGCCGAAATATCGTTTTCCTCGAATCGTAGAAGATTCTCTTCTCGAGTCTGCCTCGTCAAACAGGAAACACGAGTGGCGCACAATTAGCAAAGATTAAAAGGGGAGGAGCGGATCTTCGCTCGTTCGGTTCGCCTCCTTCTCTCCTGCCACGGTTTCCCTCCTCTTCCTTAAATCCGGTCTTAAACCCGGAAGCGCGGGTCCGTCGCTCCATCGGCGCGCGCGCGCTCGCGATGTCTCGTAACATTAATAATGCGAGCGAAGAGGGAACTGCCACCCCTTCCCCCTTCGGTTCGGTTGTTCCGCCTCCACCTGCAGACTCGAGGGCTGCCGCCGCCTCGGTTGCGAGCAACTTGGACTGGAAGTAAGTTCTCGAGAGCCTGGATGGAAATTGACGTTAATGTGCCCCGAAAGCAGCTACACAGTCCTTCCCCTCCTCCCTCCACAGCCTTTCTGCCACCGGTGGCGAAGGGGTGGAGGTGGTGCAACGCTGGCATGATCGTCGTAGGGAAAGAAGCCAACCCCGGGCAAGTCTGCGGAGGTAGTTAGCGAAGTAATTCCCCGAGAGATGGATTATCAACGGTGTACGTCGTGTACGAAGAATGTGCGCGATCGGTGTCTTGCTATTCTATCTCCCACCTCCTCGGCCTCCCGAATTGACCGCGAACTTGCGGCCAAATCGCTTCCTCCTCGGCTGTTTTTACCCCTCCTCGAACGGCTCGATCGGTTACGCTCGATCGGCCGATGATCGATCATCGAGAATCATGATCATTTTATTCAGGCTGGTCAGTGATGATTTTCGGTCGAGAGAGGATCGACGGCGGAGGATCGACAAAAAAAGGAATGTATATTTTATTCTCGTTGGCTCGTTTCTTGGACAGTTTGTTGATTTGATGACCGGAGAAGATCCGGTGAAGATAAGAGAGGATGGAGGGAAGACGGGGAAACAGGAAACAGTTTGGGGAAACGCAACAAGGGGACAATTTTGAGGGAAGCGTCTTCATCAACCGTCTGTCCTTCGGTCTTCGCTAATTGTCCAGGAGATGTTGCTTGATGTCCGAGCGTCGTCAGTCGAGGAACTCGCCGCTCGACAAGGCGACTGCTAACTGAAAAATCCGATTAACCGAGTTAAACGGGATTAATTACGGTAATTAGAGTTTGTTGTTGCCCGTGCACGCGTCTCGAACTTCCCTAATGTCCGAATAGGATTTTCGGACTGCAACTCGCCCTCTGACAATCCGTCTGCCCACGTTGCACGCGGACAAGATCGACGGAAGAAGATGTCTCGCCACCTCTGCCGATCTTCCGCGCTCGCTCCTTCTGGATTTCGTTCCGTCGTCTTCGCGATTCTTCGTCGAATCGATCAACGAGAGAGTAATTTATAGATGGGATTCTAAACTGCAACTCGTTTACCGACAATACGTTTAGTTGCACGTGGACGAGATCGATGAAAGATATCGCCGATCTTGCTTCCTTTCATCCTCACTCGTTTCTTCGATTCCGCGAAAACCGGATTTTGTCCTGTTACAATTTTTATCGAATCGATTAGCAAGAGAATAATTTATAAAAGTGATTCCAGACACAAAAGTAGTCTGGAATTCTGAACGGCAACTCGTTTTCCGACAATCCGTGGATCCGAGATCGATCGAAGATATCGCCGATCTTTCTCCTTTTCGCGCTCGCTCCTTCTGGATTTCGTTGTTTTTATAATTCTTTATAAACGAGTCGACGAATAAATAAAGTAGTTTACAGAGATGATTGGATATAACGATTGCCTGGAACTCGTCCTTTGACGATCCGTCTTGTTGCACGCGAACGAGATCGATGGAATATCACCGATTTTTCTCCTTTTCATGCTCGCTTCTTCTGGATTTCGTTCCGTTGTCTTCACAATTCTTCGAATCAAGAGAGTAATTTACAGGAGTGATTGGATACAAAAGTGGTCTGGAATTCTGAACTGCAACTCGTTTGCAGTCGTCCGACAATCCGTTCGGTTACGTTGCACGTGGACAAGATCGATAAAAGATATCGCCACTTGTATCGATCTTCCCTCCTTTCACGTTCACTCTCTTTCGATTTCGTGAAAACCGGATTTTGTTGTTGTTACAATTTTTATCGAATCGACGAAGAAGAAAGTATTTTATAGGAATGATTGGATATAAAATTAATCTGGAATTCATCCTTTAACAATTCTTTTGGCTACGTCACCGATCTTCGTCCCTTTCACGATCGTTCGCTCCCCATTTTTCGTTACAATTTTTCATCGAGTCCAACGAATTAACAACAAGAGAATAGTTTATAGATGTGTGGAATCCGTCTGGCTACGTTGCACGCGGACAAAATCGACGATCGAAGATATCGCCATTTCTGTCGATCTTCCCTCCATTCGCGTTTTCGATTTCGTGAAAATCGGATTTTCTCCCATTGTTGTTACAATTTTTATCGAATCGACCAACAAGAGAGTAGTTTATAAGGATGATTGGATATGAAAACAATCTGGAATTCATCCTTTGACAATTCTTTTGGCTACGTCACCGATCTTCGTCCCTTTCACGATCGTTCGCTCCCGATTTTTCGTTACAATTTTTCATCGAGTCCAACGAATCGGAACAAGAGAACAGTTTATAAAGGTCTGGAATTCTGGACTGGAACTCGTCCTCTGACAATCCGTCTGGCTACGCGGATAAAATCGATGAAAGATATCGCCACTTCTGTCGATCCTTCTCCGTTCACGCTTTCGATTTCGTGAAAACCGGACTTTATCTTGTTCGTCTGACTAAATCGACGAACAAGAGAATAGTTTACAGGAGTGATTGAATTATAAAAATGGTCTGGAATTCATCCTCCGGCAATTTGTCTGGTCACGTTGCACGCGGATGAAAGATAGGAAGATCGATGAAAGATATCGCCACTTTTGCCGATCTTTTTAAATCGGCAATTTAATTAATTCCATGAAAACCGGATTTCGTTGTCGTTACGTAATTTTTCATCGAGTCGACGAATCGGCGAGCAAGAAAGTTATTTATAATAAGAAGAATACAGCATAGAAAGGGGGCTTATATCAGCCTCCCCTCCTCCTGTTATTTCACCCCTTATCTGGCGAATAATCTCACCGGTTCGCTCGATACCTGTGAGGCAACTGTTTCTCGGTATTCGCTCGGTATCGGTTACTACGTGCCAGTTCAAGGGTCTTGGGTGTTGCTTGACCACTGGTCAGCGGTGGGAAAGTGCCGTGTGCTTCCCAGAAACTCCTTTACCGGTATTACTAGTTTCGAATCGTTCCCTTCGTTGCGTTATATTTTTAAAAACTTCTCCTATCTCACCTTTTCGAAGATATATAACTCGATCGATCGATCGATCGAACGACGACGAATTTCTTCCATCTTTCGGAAACTTTGCCCCTCGGGAAATAAACGTTTCAACGTATTGTCAGAATCGTCGAGTATCGCTCGAAATAGCGGCGTTTGAATTTAGACACGTAAGATTAGACACGATTTTCAGACGGGCAATTTATTCTTGGATTAAACGTCTCTTTTTGCGCCCGATCGCTTCGAATCTATTTCGAATTTTCTCACGAAACCAGTCATCGAAGATACCAGTTTTTTTTTTTTTTTTTCCCCTCTCCCCTGATCTCGATAAACTTGTTTCGATCAGTTTTCACGCGATTCTTTCACCGAGCCAGGACAACGACGAACAGGTTTCCCTCTCGGGGTGGTCACCGCCACCTTTTCAAACTCCTGAGAAAAGATTCCCCGTTTCGCGACGCAAGGAAACTTGCCCAGTTCGACCAGAATCGTTGGACTAGTTTTGCGAAGGACGCGCCAAAGATTCCCTTCCCGTTGACACGTCCTTCGGGGGTTGCACCGTTAACCCAGAGCAACGCCGACCGGTTCCCTTCCTTCTTCCAAATCCCACGTTTCCCCAATTAAGAAGACGGCCTCGAAGAGTTTCCCTCTCCCCCGAAAAGAAAGAGGAACTCACAGGAAACACGAGTTTATGTTTTCAAGTTCGATCACACGACTTGAAGGTTGGGGTCCCAGCCTGGAGGGATCCCAATTTAATTCCGTCTTAGCGTAATTGATGACACGGAGGAAGTAGAACGTAACGAAATTTCCTTGGAACGGTGTTCTCGAGGCGGGGGACGCCTAATATAGGATTTACGTTACCCAGCCGACCGACCGCGCGCGGCTCTCCAACTACATAGCGATAAATATATAGGAGCCGGTACAGTAATGAAAGTTTCCCTCTGAACATCCAAGGCTCCTGGGATCCAACATTATGATCCCTTGCCTTCCTCCTCCACCTCCTCCTCGACCCCACCACCACCACCACCACTACCACCACCACCACCATCTCGTCTGAGACGGTGGCGGCTTAAAACCCACCTCTGGAAAGTGTTGTCCGTGGAAAGCTGGGCCAAATGTTGGCCCACCCTTCAAGGTCAATATCGATGACCCTCCCCGATCGGTCGTCGAACGATCGAAGGGGGGCGAGGAGGGAGCGCCACGGCTCTCTCTAGAGAGAAGGGTGGAAAAGCGGGAGGATCCCCTTCGCTCAAACGAAGAAGATTTTTCCCGCGTCAGACGCGGGCTACTCTACCGGTCTCTCCTTTCCCGGTATGCTAATAAAACGGATCTTATGTGGCGAAGACGCCATTTTGAATAATGTCGACCAATCAGAGGCCGAGCTCGCGCGTCTTGGGGGGGTGGCGGGTGGCCGACGAAGGGGGAGACACGTGCGGAGCGTGCTACCACCACTAGCTGCTCACCAACGCAAACTATCCTTATATTATGCTCCACCGTAAACCCCCTCCCCCCCAGCCACCCTTCTCGCACATCCTTTCCTCCCCGTCCCCTCTCACCCCTTCGTCTGACGTACCCTCCGAATTCGGCTTTCCAATCTCTTCTATCTTGCCGGGATCTTACTTATCTCTCGTGGTGTGGGACGACGGCGAGGCACGGATGGATGGATTCCGGCAAATTTTCTAATCTCGAGTCGATTACGCTTCTTCTTTCCCAACCAAGTAAGTAAGTAAGCGTGAGATACGTGAAGTATCACGGAAGTTGGAAGACGCAAATCAGAGTTTTGGAAACGAAATTCGGCGAAATTCGGTTGTCGATTGTATCGCTTGTCCTTCGATCTCAGCTTTGATCGATCGAGCTTCGTTCAACGCCGGATCGAGATTCGCGCGTAAATCGTTGGAAGGGAATTTCACCTCGAGTAGGAATTCCCTTCTTGGAGAGAAAGAGGTCGGGGGGAGGAGGAGGAGGAGGATATATGTACAACCGGGAGGAACGTGGTCGTTTCTGATTGCGCGCCAACTGCACGCAGGCAAACGCGTCACTTTGTCATTCAAATAGAGAAGATTCCTTGGAAACGAGGCGCGGCCGGGTTTGCCGCGCTTTCACGGGGTTATTCGTCTTGAACGGATGAGAGTATATATACGCTGCGGCCGAGGAGGATGGGTGGTGGGTTGGCAGAGCTGATTACGAGGAGGGGGAGGATAGGTCCCGACTCCGCTTAGTCTCTCTCATGTTTCTCGTTTCATTGTGGGGGACCTCCCTTAGAAATTCAAAGGCGCGCGTACACGTACAGATGGATGAGGAGACGGGGGGAGGAGGACGTTAGAAGGACGAGTCGAGGGGGTACTCCTCCCCCTCCTCTGGGAGGGGGGAGTGAATGAAAAGGGGATGAAACGAGGATGGGGTACGCGCTCTCTTGGATCTCATACATACATTAACGTCGCTTGTCAGGCGTACCGAGCCATCCTGTAAGACTTAAGACGCCGAAGGAAGGGGTGGCGGCAAGAGGAGTTGTCTGTCTCCTTGTCTTCTCGTTCCCAACCACGTCCCCCTCCCTCCGTCCATCTCTTTCGGTACATTCCTCCCGATGCCTGTGCCAACGCCGACTCGTTACCAAAACCACCCACCTCCCACGTCTTGGGAACCACCCGCTTCGTTTCCTCCGATACGCCTCCCCGCCCCGATCTCTCCATCCCAAAGTCCTTCCCATTTGCATCTGATTATGCGTTTTACAAGTTTCCACGGTGTTGTTTCGCGTCGTCGGAGAAATATAAAGAACTCGAACAATAAAGAATCATGATCATGATCGCGGATGCTTAACGAGGATGGAAAAGGAATTTCTTTTTCTCCCTCTCCCTCTCGGTTATTTGAGAAAACGAAAGGAGGAGGGAATTAGACGAGTTGGTTGTCTCTGTCTAGGTATCGTCGATCGAGGACGGGCAATCCTTGCGAAAATACGTTAAGACACGACAAACACGACGGAATTTGCCAGCAACGTATAACTGGCGAGACAACACCACCCGCGAGGCTCGTCTCGTCGTGTAATCAGCAGAGACGCGTCTGATTTTCATTGCTGAAGCGTCATCCTCCCCCTCCTCCTTCTCCTTCCTCGCGAAACTATTGTTCCTCCTTCCCATCCCATCCCCCTTGCTGAAAAGGAGTCGAGCCTTCTGTCGCGGTTTCTCTTATTTTACTCGACGAGATTCGTCGCTCTCTCTCTCTCTCTCTCTCTCTCTCTCTCTTTCTCGCGATTTCGAAGATTTTCAAGTCATTCGTTCATCGTTCGTCCCGATTGGAAGAAGAGGAACGAAGAGCGAGGAAGGGAAAATAGCACGAAAGATGGACGAATTGGAGAGGCGACGCGCAACAGAAAAAAGGGGGGAAAAATGCGGGGACAAAGAATATCCTTGCACCCCGCATCGATGTCTCCGCGACCCGAGTGGGTGTGACTTTTCGTTTTCCGCCGACGAATCCCCGTTTTTTCCTCGCGTTCCACTCCTACCACTACTTGGCGGCGCAGAGAGCGGCGGGCGCGGAGTAAAAACTTTCCATGGAAACGTGCGCGCGCGATCGCCCCGAAAAATCCGAAACTCCTCGCCGCGCGATGTTTCCAACTACCCCCACTCCTCCCGCACACCCACTCGAAAATGCATTTCCCGAATTATTGAACAATTTGAACGGGCGTAATCGTGGATACTTCCTCGCTTCCTCGTTAACGAAAATTTTGGAATTGGAATATTTTCGCGCGTGAAAAGAGAGGGGGGAAAAAAAAAAAAAAAGAAAAAAGGAGAAGAGAGGAAAAAGAAGAAGAAAGAGAATGGGAAAAATTGGATTGGGGAAAAAATGGACGGCGTTTGCACGTTCGTTCGGTTTCATCCGAATTCGGCTCACGTGAGAGCAGCAGCTTGCAGGAATCAGGGATGGCGGCGGTGGAAAGGGGTTGACGGCAGTGCTCGGAGGGGGATGGTGCCCCAAGGGTGTGTTCCGGAATCGGGGTAAGATGGAGGAAAATCGTTACTCACTAGTCGCGGGGAAGTCGAGGGTTGAGAGGGCAGAGCGAGGGCGTAGGGGAGACTCCGGGGCTAGAAAGAGGGAGATTCGTGCTCGCTCACAGGCGTGTGCACACACGCGCGCGCGCACGCATACACACCTAGACCCCTCTAGTCTAGGTTCAAGCAAGACGATCCCGGGGAAAACGCCTAAAATACGTCGATATGAGACGACCTGAGGAACCCCGTCTTTGCTCCGTCCGTCCTCCCTTTATCCATATCCGTTCGCACGGCTTTCTTCGATCTGGACGATATTGCGAAAATTCAATCGCAAGACTTGAGGCAAGAAGGCCACGATAACGTTTCACTCTCAACTACGCGAGAAGAAAGAAACGAATGTTCTCGTTCGGAATATTCAGATTCCTCTATTCCTCCCGATTTCTTCCAATTATTTCCTTTTTTCGAAACATCGAAATTCTCGTCGCGGCGCGTTTCCAAGTAGTAGAATTATCGAGAAGAGGATGGAAATTATCCATATGGAAACGACGCGATGAAGATAAAACTTGGCCCGGTATATCTGGCCGCGAACATCCGCCATTTTCCTCGTGTGTATGGGAAAGATAGCGAGAGGGGTGGCGGGGTGGCGAGAGGAGAGCAGCGCTCCTTTGAGAATTTCGATGTAAGACACTCGAGCGCGGCGTGGCAGCTTCAATTTAGATAATTAATGATATGAGCGTAGGTTAGGTGTACCGTTAGTACAGTAAGACCGAGTGGAAAACAGTTTCCAACCCCTCCGCTACCACGCCTCGCCTCGCCTCGCCTCCACAACCTCATCCTCCAACGTACACTCTACGAGAGTTTCTCGAGACGGCGTACTCTACCTTCTGCCATCGTGACAGAGTTGAGGGGGTTGGGGGACGCCGGAGGGGTTGTCGTACCACCAGCGCGGATCGCAGCAAGGGGGTGTCGTTCGCGGGGTAGCGGCTGCCTCTCCTCCCGTGCACGGCTCGTTTTATCTCCTCTCGGAGACGGCGAGGAGGAGGAGGTAGGCGGTGGTTTTCAATGCTGCACCCACCCTTTCACCTTCCTATTTTCTAGCCCCTCTAACCCCTCTCTCTCTCTCTCTCTCTCTCTTTCTCCCCGTTCGTCCAATGACTCGCGATTCTCGGTCTGACTGCTGCGACACGCCAACGACGACGGCTGGATACCTGCGGGCAAATTGAATTCAATCTCTCGAGATGAATATCGAGAATCGAACGAACATCGAGCGAGCTTCGACCTTCGCCTCTCCACGTTTCTCTTCGCCGCCTCTTACGAACAACGGCTCGAGTCCAACGGCTCGAGTTTCCTCGAGAGTCGTCGATGCCGTCGTTTTCGAGGAGAGGAGAAAGAAGTATCGACCGAGGGTGGTGGTGCTCCCAATCGAGGAGGGAAGGGGAATTTTAACCGACGTAGAAAATACACGAGACTCGTTGTAGTAGTTCGTCGAGATGTTTTCGAGAGAAAAGAAGAGAGAAAACTGATCGATCGAGCGAAAGAAACGACAATTTTTTTTCTTTTTTCCTTTTTTTTTTTTTTTTTTTTTTTTTTTTTTTTTTGCGTACGTTGGAAGCGCGGCCGGAAGCGGAGGTAACGATCAATCCAAGCAGTGGACGGACGCGAAAGGGCGACGAAATTGCAATTTGCAAACCGTTTAACGGCCGCTTAGGTCCATTCTCGTGCGAAAACTTGCACGGTCCAAGTTCCCGGAAGTCCCCCTAACGACTTAATTGTACACTTGTCGCCTTTGAGAACTTAAGTTTCTCCTGCGGGCCACGACAATGAGCATTGTCGGCCTTTGTGGACGCACCGTTGTCCGCAATGCCGTGATACAACGAGACACACCACCAATCACGATTATTTACACGCACAATGCCGAAAAACAGATTTCGAGACGTCCTCTCGGCTTTTAATCCGAATAGGCTTTTTCTGAAAAAAAAAAAAGAAAAAAGAAAAAAAAGAAAACCGCGATCCGACGAAAAGAAGGGTAATTTTTTTTTTTTACACAAAAATTTCCAGAAGAACGAGTGCCTCTAATAACGCGTTTCTTTCTATTCTTTTTTTTTTTTTTATTTTTGTAAAAAAATATCAATGGAACAAGAAGTTTGGTTAAAAAAAAAATCCCTTCGACGCGCCAAATCCTCGATAAGATTCGCGATGGGCGTCGCGATGCTCGCGTGCCGTCGGAAAATGGCTGCGCTTCGCGACCGCTGCGTTTCCCTCTCGATCCTCTTTTCCTCCCCCAAAATTTCTCTGCGCTCGAAATACGATTCCAATGCGCTCGATGTTAATTTTTCGCGAACAAGAGGGCGAATAAGAGAGGGCGCAAGATCTTCCAAATTTTTCAAATATTTGGCCAATTTTTGCGAAAAATTCTCTCTCCTCCGCCCGTCGTATCAATCAAGTTTTCCGTTCTCTCGAAGTTCTGACGAACCGACTTGACCGGTCGCGATCCAACGACTGGTCAGTATCTATTTGCGGAGCATGCAAGTAGAAACAACGATAACAGGTTACTAGGACCAGTCCTGTGGGAATTCTGGGAGAGTTGTCCCACATTCATGGGCCACGGAAAGCGAATCTGTTTTCACAATGCTCATCGGGCCACCGCGTTGCGATTCTCACGTGACTGGTCAGCAACGGGTGTCCAACAGGTTTATCTTTAGAAGTGGACGGACGGTGACGTCGGTGACGCCGATCTCAGATACGAAACTTGACAGTCTCGTATCGTTTCTGGCCGAAGAAACATCGCCACGTCTTTCGTTCGTTCGTTCGTTCGTTCGTTCGTTCGTTCGTCAAAAAAAAAAAAAGAAATAAAATTAAACGCGACGAGTTCATCCGCGCTCCTTTTCTTCTCTTTTCTTCGTTTCTTTTTCTCCTTTCGCTCCGAAGTCGAAAAATTTCTACTACTCTCCTATTCCTCTCCTTTTTTCCCCCCTCCCTTCCTTTTAAACGCGTCGTTTAACACGTCGTTTAATACATACTCAACGGACAAGAATCGTTCTCGTTTCGTCTCCTCTCGAAAAAAATTCGAAAAAAGGGTGATAAAGTGCGCAAAGGACGTAAAGGAAAAAAAATATTCGATTCGATTCGCGGAGTTTGGGAGGGCGGAGAGAGAGAGAGTTTGGGAGGAAGAGAAAAGGGAAGGTTAATCGATCCGTGGTAATGCAACTGGACGTGCGAGAATGAAATTATTTTCCGCGATACCGGTGGGACGAAGGAAAGGGGGAATCCGTGCAAAATGGAGAGTTGCCGGCAGACACCTTCTTTCTCATTCCGGATTATATAACAACCCGGTGAGGGTGTGGAGGAGGAAGAGGAGGACGATGGTAGAGGACGATGGTGCGAAAACACAGCGCTCTCTCCTCTGAAACAGTCGGACCCTCGTTTCGACGTTTTAATTGTTTCGTGCCCGAGAAGGCAGAAAGGAGACGGAGAAAACGAGCCCGAGGAGGGATACGCGGTATAAATATACCGGGACGTTTAAAAAGTGTTTAAACGCGGAGCCGGCCACCTAACCCACCCCCGTTGCCCCGTTGTTGCGGTAACAAGGGTGAGAGACCGGTGAAAATTTAGCGTAAAAACCCGCAGGTTAAGTGAGAATTAAGAGGGGACAGGGAGAGAGAGAGAGAGAGAGAGAGAGAGAAAGAGAGGAAGAGGGATTAAATCAACTCCTGTCCACATCTCCGATCCGTATTCGAATTTCTTCCCTCCGTTTCGAGTTTTCCTCGACCGATTCTCGATATGTAATAATAATTTTCGAATCGATACCTTGCCTCCTCTCACCTTCCCTTACCTCTTTGTTTTCCTCCCCTTATCTTCGTATTCTTATCTCGACACTTTCGCGGAATTGTTGCGCGGAAACATGGATGGTTTGACACGGGTGGTCGATAACGGCCCTGGCTCGAGAGAAAAGGCGAGAGAGAGAGAGAGAGAGGAGCGCGTGGTGGAAAGGTCGAGGCACGATCGAGATTTGTCCCACGGTTCGACGACATTCAAAATTCGAATTTACCACCACGGTATTCATTTCGCGGTGGGCCGAGGGAGGGGACTGCTCTGCGGGGCTTTCTCAGATATATGGAAATTTCCTTAGCCAACCCCGTATTCAGAGGGGAGGCCAAGTAATATAAATTCAAATCAGTCCCTGTTTTCTCACACAACAAACTTGGAGGAACTTCGAAGCTCCGGTTCTCCGACGGTAGTTACTGCCTCCTTCCTGCACGCCCCTGCCACCTTCCGCGAACTAAGTACCCTCCTGCCCTACCGGTTACCACCCCCTTAATGAAGATATGTGACGGAGCCAACCGCCGTTCCGAGGAATCTCTTCCTCCTTCTCTCATCCTGCCTTCCCTCTCCCATCTTTTTTGAAACGATTCGCTTCGCGATTTCATTTCACAAAAAAAAAAAAAAAAAGAAAGAAAGAAAGAAAGAAAGAAAAGGAAAGGAAAAAAAGGAAAAAGGGGGGGAATCGAAGAAAATAATAGAAGAAGAGATATTGTATCGTGCGGTTACATCACGTTATCTCGACGAAAATCTCGAGAGGAAAGGAACTCGTGGCGGGGGATGGGTTGGGCGTCTCGTCCCTCCTTGGCGTTCCTTTCCTCCATCGCGATTTCCATAATCTTGGGAGGTGTTCCCTCGCAGGGAACAATATTCGGCGAAGGAGGCTCGCGTGTATACACGCGCAACTCGATCGCGTATGGCGCAAAATGGCCGACCTTAACGCGCCGACCTTTAATATTTACCTCGTACGTCTATTCACCTCGAAGCCAAAATATATACCATCGACGTAATGACCCTTGAGTTCGTTGCCCCACCTCTTCGAATCATTCTTTTTTTATTATTTCTTCGCGAGACGAAGAACGAACATTCAATTCAATCAAGTATCTCTTCTCTATATATATATATAAACAAAAAAATCGGATTGATCTCCGACTAATCCCTTCGACTCCTCTCTTTCTCACCTCCATTCTCCGTCTCGATTCGTCTTGGAGGACGATTGATCGACTCCCTCCGCTGAGAGGAAGACATCACCTCCTCCTCCCTCCTCTCTCTCTCTCTCTCTCTCTCGCTCTCTGCCCCGGAATCTGAAAAGTGAAAATTCGTTTTGGAAGGCTCCCTCTTACCTCGAACGTTCAACACCGTTGCGAGCGGAAACGTAGGTATTGCCGGAGTTCTCAGGGTTTCGAGTCTGCTGACGACGCGGAGGAGGAGGAGGAGGAGGAGGAGGGTGGATGGCGGTGGTAGTTGGAAAAGGGGGACGCGCCCGGCCTCGCGCTGCCACCCGACGACGACGAGCCCCCCCGCGTCTTGCCTTATCCCCCTCCCCCTCCGTCAACCCCTGAACGACGATACCACCGGGTACGAGGAGGAGGAGGGAGGAGGAGGTGAGGTGGAGGAAGCCGGCAGAGAGAGTCTAAGGTAGATTATATTATTTCTCCGCCCCCGCCGGGGGCTCACCCGCCATTTTGTGAATGTTAAATCATTTATTGATCCAAGAAGGTGGCACTCACCCTCCTACCCCGGCTCGACCTACCCCCGACTAGAACTCACGCCACCCCCTCGCCACCACGCCACCCGGCCGACGTCTGAAAGGGGCCGATCCTTATTCCGCCAAGCGAATTTATATGTTCACCCTCTTTGTACGTGTGTGCGCGGGCCACCGCGTCTCCCTCTCTTTCCCACCCTCCTTCACGGTCTCTCTCTCTCTCTCTCTCTCTCTCTCTCTCTCTCTCTCTCCTCGGTGCTCCATCTTCTGTGTGTGTGTACGCGTACGTGTATGCGGGAATTTCGCAACGAGCGCCGAATTTATGGTCTCGCGAGGCTCGATTCAATCCCCCTCGCCTCGTCTCCGGTTATTCCTTTAGACTTCGTCTCCGGCCTCGGGCGGCATCCTTATCCCGGCCACCCCGGCCGAGTCTTCTTGAATAATAGTTCAGCCAGCCCGCTTCTCCGCCCCCCGCACCTTGGGACTCGGAGATCCAGGGGCTTTTGCCGGATTTATTTGCCCCGACGACCGACCCGTCTTCCCGTTACTTCCCTTCTGCGGAAGCAGAAGGAGGCGTCGCGTCGTTTCTCGAAATTTATTTATATATATATATTATATATCTCGAAACTTGGGACGATGCGTTTTTAAGAGAGAGGAAACGGTTCAACGCGATCAATTTTCGAAGAGGATCGAAGAAGAAGAAGAAAGGTTTGGATCGTTATACGTTAATCCTTTCCTTCGTATTACGGTTATTCGGCCGATGACAAAGTTGTTCGGCCAAGTTGTATATTATATTACATCGGGGCTCCTTGTTATCTGAGGTAATAGTTGAAGTTCTGACGGTAAATGTTCGCCAAGTCGCCGGGTATTCCCGTGCTGTGAGATTTACCTGTGCCAACACGGGAGGAAGAACCAAGTTCGGTTTAAACAGAGCCGCCGCGTACGAAAGGTGTATTTGTGTTGATTTTCTTAGAGATTCAATTACACGTATTGCCCATATCTATCCATATATATATACACCGCGTTGACGAAAGGGGAATGGAATTGAGCACGTGGTGGAGGGGAGACGCACTTGGTACGCATTGTAGGTCACTGGAAATTCCGACATTCCGTCCCCCCCGAATTTTAAAGAATCCGGAGGGTGGAGGAAACGAGACGAAAAGGAAAACACGGAGCAAATTACGCGGAAGTGCGCGCAGGCTCGCAGGGGTTGGAAAAAGGCAGAAATTTTTCCACGCGCAGAATCGTAAAAATCCGGCGGTGGAGGAAGGCCGAGGGCGAGGAGGAGGGAGGAGCGGTCGGGGCCAAGGAACGGACGAAAGGGGCGAGGAAAAATAAGGGCGAGGTCAGTCGGACGCGAGCCGTGGAAAAATTCACGCAATTCCTCGCCTCCTCTCTCTCTCTCTCTCCCTCCCTCTGCTTTCCTCTTCCGTTCGTGAAAAGTGATTTCCGAGTGAAAATTGCGAACTTCTCGAACGTCGAAAGAAAGAAAAAAAAGAACCGGGAAAAGGAAAAATGGAATAAATATACGTCGAACTCGTCTCGATTCGTCGTCGGCGTATTTATTTTTCCCGGATTCCGGCGCGAGGCGCGGTATTCGTCATCGAATCCGCCCGATTATGCGGTTCCCGGCGAACGACGATTATGCGTGGTCGGTGTGGCAGTTTCGCCTGCAATTCGAAGGGGGAAGGAGGAGGAGGAGGAAGGGGGGGTGCGCGAAAAAACGGGAAGAAAGTGAGAAAGTAGCGCGCGGAGTGCCACAAGTGCCCTAACTATCTCGGCGCTGGAATTCGGAGCACGGTGATTATATGGACAGGACAGCGAAATCTCGCCGAAGCTCGTGGAAATTTGCGGGACGGACGAGGCCCCCCTCCCGCCACCCGTCCGAATTCGCATTCCAACACACCAAACGGTGTTGCCCCCCCTCTTTTGCCCTCGCCTCGCAACGCCGACCCCACGACCAGGTCCTTTCCTGCTCCTCTCGACACGCGCCGCGCGTGAAAATTCTGAAAGAGCAGGATTCGTGTTCCAAGAAAGCGGAAAGAAAAAGAAAAGAGAGAAAAGATTCCAGGTTCGATCCTTTTTCTTCTTTTTTTTCTTTTTTTTACTCTCTCTCTCTCTCTCTCTCTCTCTCTCTCTCTCTCTCTTCCTTTCTACATATTTCCGCGTGAATGACGAACTACCAGGTTGTGTGCATCACCTAGTAGTAGGTGATGCAGATTTTTCTTGGAAAGGAAGGGAAGCCCTTTCGGAGTGAAATCGTACGCGACTGTGGGAGAAAGCTGGGCCAGGCTTTTAGGCTCGTGGAAAATGCAGGATTTCAATTTGTTGGTCGAGTTCCGAGACGCGAAGAGCGCGAGGATCTAGGGGTGCAGGAGCTGGAGGGTATATACGGGGCGCCATAGTTCGGTGGCCCCACCCCTGCCACGCGCTGCCACGACTAGGGTCGAGGATCGTGGCGAGGCGGGTGGGGAGAGAGGGTGAGCCAAGGCTGCGAATGATATAGGGGCTGCGACGCCATTTTGAATTAGCCGTGCTTAGAGCGAGCGAGTGAGAGAGAGACAGGTGAAAAAAGAGAGGCAGAGAGAGAGAGAGAGAGAGAGAAAGAAGCGAAAGGATCGAACGAAGGGGAGCGGAGATTTTTAGGAGAGCGAGCTTAGCAATGGTCGCTCTCCATTCGTCTATTCTTCCGCCCCTCCACACCTCAAACTCTGTTCAAACGCAGTTTCGAAACCCTCTAAAACTTCAGAGGCAAGCTTTCGCTTTTTGAGGAAAAAGATCGCGCACCGACCCTTGGAAATCTCCTTTAAGGACGGGTTTAAGTTTCGCGGATCGATTCCATAACTTTCCTCTACCTGTTTCTACTCGTTATATTTTTTAAACCGAAAAACGTGTTAAAATTCGCGAGGATGAAACGAGATAAACGAGGAAGCGAGTATTGCTCCGTATTTGGGCTCGATAAATCAGGAAAATCAGGGAGAGCCGGTGATTCCGATCGGCCGAGGTAAAATTGGGTCGGCCGAGTTTTTATCGGGCTCGTTAGCAGTCGTTTAATTTCACGGTGGTGGTACACGTGGTGGAAACGGCGGCGCGCCGGTGAAAATGGATTAACCGGAATGCACGCGTATCGAATTACAACCGGGGCCCGGAGACGCTTACAAAAATTAATTGGCCGATCGACTGAATAATTAAGCCCGGCCGGGGATCGTATAATTACGCGTATTTAATTTCCCACGCAAATTCGTATCCGTGTCGAATCACGCTCGGGAATAAGTTTATCATAATTACGCCACCAGTAACGACCAGTTTGATGCGCGGATTAACCATTTGTCAAGCGTCACGAAAAAAAGAATAAATATATATATATATATAATTTCCCCTGGACGGGAATTCTTTTCTTCTTTTTCATTCCCAAAGAAGATGACGCGATTTAAAGAGAAATTATGAAATTTCATTCGTTGCGAGAGATTTTGGAGAATAGAGGGATGGGAAAAAATGACACGATCTCTCGAATCGAGAAGTGAAATTTTTCGCGTCTCTTGATTTTCCCATCAGAGTGGGAAAAGAAGAAAATCGATATCGGGATGATTGGAATCGAAGCAAACAACGCGCTATATAGAACGCGATCGACCGATTAATTTCGTAGTCGATCCCGCGCATACGCTCCCTATCGTTGAATTTCACGATAGGGCAGCCAGCTGGTAATCGTTTCATTTGCCGCGATTCGTTTGACACGATGTAATCCGCTCGCGTTGCAACCTCGTCTGTCGCGTTAATTATAAAGTTCATTAGCGCTCGTCGCCCGTATGACATTTAGGCACCGCTGCCGAGTACACATTTTTGCCGAGCAAACCGTGGACACCGGATCGATCCGCGGCCGATTTTATTTATTCAAACGGCACTGACGTGGCCGGACTTTATTACGAATTTACAAAGCTTGCAGCTAACACTGAGCGACAGGTTGCTTAGGAATTAATTAATATAGAGATACGATCTTTTTTTCCCCCCGCCCTCTGTTTCAACCAAATCGATCAACGATTAAATTTAATTCGACGAAAGGTAAAAGGAGAATTTTGTTAAAACTTTTGCTCGTATATCGTTTCATCTACTTCTTTTTTTTCTCCTTTTTTACATTTCTCTTTTTAATAAATTGGAGATGAATATATATAACGTTGACAAGTCACGTTCTTACTTTCGAAGGGAATAAAAAAAAGATTTATCGCTTTAAACGCTATATTATATTTCCGATGGATTATATTTCCGATGGATTTTTAAAATATTTCTATGGTTTTTTATCAGATTTCTTTTATCCTGTCGCCCTCTGTCTTCCATTTCTTATCAATGGTTTTCAACTCGAAAAGTTTTTTTCCTGATCGGCGGGGAGAAAGCTGAACACGCACGTTCTTCGAACGAAACGAAGATGGCAGCGTTCGGTGATTCCAAACCGTCGGTAAAGAAGTCGCCTTTGTTGCTCGCGAAAAAGCGAGCCTCCGCGAATCATGCCTCGAACCGACACGAGAATGCGCGTAAAAATTTTGTCCAATCCTTTCGCATCTCGAAGCAACGCGAACAAAATTTCTCGCGTAATTTTTCGCGCGATCTGAAGGCAACAGGGTCAACCGAAACTAGTCGAGGTTGCGTCTCAAGACGTTGCAAAAGAGAAAGTATTATAGCGAGAAAATTAACTACGTCTATACGACATGCATCAAGTGGCTTGTAAACTGCCCTTAAATTTTCCCGCTTTAAACGGTGTAGCTACCCGGAAAAATCTATGACCCGGCTTAAAAGACGCCGCTTCTAATTGCCCGCTGCGTTGCAAGCAGTTAAAGTAAGTCTCGAGGAGGGGATAGAAGCATTTCTCGAAAATAAAAAGAAGAGAGGGAGAGCGCATGGTTCGAGGCATTTCCCGGATTCTGCCTTTTCAAGGAAACGAGCCGGTTGCTACGTAAACCCTTGATACGATTAATTGCCACTTTTTCTCCACCATTTTCTTCCCCTTTCTCGTTCCCCCCTTTCCTCCCTTCTTTCCTCGAATTGGTGTAAGGTTAAAGAGAAAAACTACCCCTCTCTCTCTCTCGTGTCGTTGCAATTTGTAACTTGAAAGAAGAAGAAGAAAAAAAAGGAAAAGCAGGGAAGGAAAGAAAAATAAAAGAGGAGAGCGTTACCTTGTCCAAGAGGGTTCGGTAGCAAGTCCGATGAAATTCATAATTTGCCGAAGTTGCTCGTGGCGAGGGCGATAATGGGACCCGGGGTTGCTTTGGGTCTAGCCTCGTTCCTTTTTAAGTTTTAAATAGTTTCCCGCGAGTTTTAATTAGGAAATTCATCCCGCCCTCCCCTATTCGCCTCTATTACTCTCGAGCCAGGTTCGAAGACGGAGTACCAGCAGGGGGTGGAGGAGGAGGAGAGGTGTAGGGCGGTGAAAAAAAGGAATAACGATCGTCGTTTTTCAGTTAACACCGAGGAAAATTGTAGCCAACTTCTAACGAGTATTAAAACACGAACTTGTACCCGGGAGGGAAATATCGTTCGTACGAGGCTATTACGGATCAATGGGCAGGAGAAGGGGTTACTCTACCCTTTTTTCTCTCGGACACCACACACACACACGCGCGCGCACATGCATTCGTGTGTATACTTACGAGTAAAGTTAACAAATTACCGAATTAACAATTCGTTCGTAGCTACGAAATAGAAGGCCTCGCCATTTCGTTTGCTCGTTTGAATGCGAGGGAATGAGAATGAAAAAAGATAAGATAAAATTACAAAAACGATCGGCTGCTCGAATTTCATTTCGAATTTTCCAGGATCCAAGTACACTGTTCAGTTTTCTCATTCGAGGAATAGTAAGGTATATAATAATAACGAGGATGGTGGTGGAGAAGAGAAGGAAAAGTGTAAACGCGGCAGCGTCTTCATTGTATTCCGCGTGGCCGGTAAGCATCGATCGTCGTACTTTTTGCTTCACCCCTTTCGCTTTGATACGGCCCAGTCGGAGAGAGGCATCCACCCTCCCCCAACCCCTCCGCCAACCCCGTTCGCCGTTTACTTTATTCTTATCTGAAATACGAAGAGCCGCTCTTTCCCCCCTCCCCCTGCCTTTTCAACCCTTCGACCCCCAACCGACCACCCTCTCCTCCTTCTTTCTCGAAGAAGCCACCTCCTCCACCGTCTCCCCCCCCCCCCCCGTCTATGCCTTTCGGCCGAAAGGAAAGGAAAATAAAGAAAGAGGAAAGGGGAAAGAAAGGAAAGAAAGGAGAGGGGATGAGCTGGTTGGGGAGGGGAGAGCTGGTCGTTTCGGGGGCGGTGGTTTTTACCTTCTCTCTTTCTCTCTCTCTCTCGCGCGTTCTAATCGCGTATCGACTCGATCTTAATGGTGCTTCGAGCCGGATTTTTACGATTTTTAGTTTACAGTTACAGGAGGAGGGAAATTATATATATATATATAAGTTTATATAAGTTTTGTTTTAAGAAGAGAAAGAGAGAGAGAAGCGGGATAAAAAGTCGACAGGGAGGGAAGATTTCGAGATTTTTAGAGTGGCTCGACCTTTTTTACGAGCGGACAATTTGAGCGCGACGAGTTTATACGCTCTACTCTACGGGCCACACTCTTTATCGCCTTCACCGCCTTCACTTTTTAGAAGAGCGCGTAAAAGAGGCGGGCTATAACTTAAAACCGGGCAGAGTTTTTAGTGTCGCGCGATCAACGGCGTCTATTATATAAGGCATCTCCCCCTCTATTCGCTATTTTCTTCCCCGAGTTTAATGATCCTCGACCGGCGCTCTTTAATTAAGAATCCTCCCCCCTTGCTCTTTTCTTTTTCTTCGTCTTTGATTATAAAAAAAGAAAAAAAAGAAAAAAAAAAGAAATCATCTTTCCCTCGTATTTCCGTGCCGAGTGTATTCGATATATTCGAAAGGATGATGAGATTTTTATCAACGAAAGGAAAGAGTCGACCGAGGAGTTCTTCCCGAATTTCACGATACGCGAGTTTTTCCTCTTCCGTCCGCAATCCTCACCCTTCCGTATCAACCCCTTCCGTACTAACCTGCCCCACTAACCTCCTCGAGGGGGAGGGGGACAAGGAATTAACAGTCTCTCTCTCTCTCTCTCTCTCTCTCTCGAGGAATAATTTACGCTCGCGTTTTAACTCGTTTCGCTCTCGGGCAATGAACAACTCGGGGATCGAATGTTGTCCCAAGAGAAGAAAAAAAATGAAGAGAAAACGAAAGAAACAGTTGAATCACTCAGTGATTGAAGAAAAAAAAAAAAAAACAGAAGGATTTACAGCGTCGATCAAAGATGTCCTTATTGTTTCAATTTTCTCACTCTCGCAACCGCCATCTTTTGTTTTCGCCTCTTTCTTTATCGCGTCATAATTTATCCAACGCGATCCTCGCCCCTTCTCTCCCTTCCTCCTCTATTGTCCCCCTTTCAGAAGATTATCAAAAGACCGAAATCCTCGTCTCGTCTCGTCGCCAAACTCTTCCCTTCTCGTAATCGTTCCATTTCTAAGAATGGAAGAGGAGAAAGTATCAACAACCGGATCCCACGAGCAGGAGAAAGAGGAGGATCGAACGATTTAACCGATCTCTCTCTCTCTCGATGCTCTTCTTCCTCCAGGAATGCAAGGAATCGATGAAGATGAAGTTCAGGATCAGAAGGCGGTGGATGAAAAGTCGACTCGGCGACGAAACGACGACGGATCGAGGGTATCGGTTGCGGAAACGCGGCGTCTAATCCGTGAGTTCCGGGAGGAGAGGTTTCCAGGGGATGCGTTTGGACGGATAATCGAAAAGCCAAGCGACGGGAAAATTGGGGAGCGGAGGGTGGCCAATCGTCCGTGAAAATTGAAAAACTATTTCGATCGGATGAAGGAGGTGGCGAAGTTGGGGGGAGGGGGGCCCGTTGGTTGGACGCGTAGTAAACCGCTAATGCCGATCGATGGGTGGAGGGGGCACAGGCCGATGGTGTTTTCGAACGCTCTATGGCGTTTCTGGTTACCCATTAGCGCCATTTGTTAGCTACAGATAAAACTGGCGACGATTAATCATTGGTTAAACAAGCGAATCGCTGCTTCGTTCCGGATGAAATTTAACGACAAACGGCAAACTAATTGCCGTGCAATTAAATCAATAAACTCTGCGTCTCTCCCTCTCTCTCTCTCTCTCCGTCTCCTGTAATTTCCCTCGCGAAACTCGTCAATTAGCCAATAGTATCTCCATTTGTTTTGCCTTTTTCCTCCTCCCCCCTCCTTCTTTCTATTTCACGCGCGTTTAGAAATCGCTGGCAGAGGAATCCAGCCTCGAACACGTTTCGCTCGTTTCTCGAAAATAATTTTCAACGAGCCGACCGAGTTTGACGACCGAGATAATATTATTCCGTGATAAGATGAAGATCCGTTAAGGAGGAGGTGAGAGCTGGAGGAAAGCGCTGTGGAGGGACGAGGAGCAGCTGCTCGAAGGGATGGACGAAAAGAGAGGGGGGAGAAAAAGATTTTCGAAAGCGAGCGATTTTTTTCACCAGGCGTATGTTTTGCATAAACTCCTGCTCCTGTTTAAATTATCGTTTGAAAACGATATTTATAGCCCCTCCCCTCCGTCGAATTAACGCGAGTGGCGGCCAGTTTCGTTACTCGGCATCCCCTCGCGAGCGTTTCGATCCCGCGAATCTAATCCCGTTTCGATGAAAGTGCGCGCGTACCCTTCGAAAGAGGAAGGCATTCGATCGTGCAGTTGCTCCGATTCTCCGTTCTCTCTTCTTGCGAAAGAGGATCGTTTCTCCCCTCCCAAATTTTTGCCCGTGGAAAAGATTGGAGGAGGGAAAGGAAGGGAAAAAGGGAAGAAAAGAGGAAACGATTTCTCGCGATTTCTTGCATACCATTCGCATTACCTGAGGCTCGAGCATCGAGTCTCATTTGCTTTTCCTTTCGAGCTCTCTATTCCTTTCGCCTTCCCTCATTTTCCCTCCTTTTTCACCGGTTCGTCTCTCTCTCTCTCTCTCTCTCTCTTCGAGCGCGTTCGCGCAATAAAAACAACGGCGAGCGTTTTCTCGGTCTCGGAGAACCTCAGAGGAAAGCAGTGCGATGCCGGTCGGTCAATACTTGTGCAAAAAGAAGAGGGAAAAATAAAAGAGGGGGGAAAATGAAAGAAAGATGCTCTGATGGATTAAAGAGGATGATAAAGGGGTACAGGTTTGTAAACGAAATATTTGGCAATTTTTCATTTATTTCGTTTAAATTGGTTATTATATATCGTTTGTAATTTACAAAATTGCGTTTATTCGTCCATTCGATATAAATTTATCAAGTGATTTTGATTTTCGAGTGATCTCGATGAAAAAAAAATTAAAGAAATATACTTGAAAGTTATTGTTACACGATAAAATCGTTTCCATCGTTTCGTAATTGGAAATATGTGATGAAAATAAATTGTTATTTTTCATTGCGTAGTGCAGATATTTCGATCGTCCGGTGCCATCGTTTAAATTCTTGAATAGCTCTGGACGAGAGTGGATAAGGGAACTCACCCTCCCTTCGACAACCTTCCAAAATATTTTCGGCCATTTTTCACCCCCACCACTTCGAGCTACCCATCTAAAGAGATTAAGGGTGGGCGAGAGAAAGAGCGGAGGTGGAAACAATGGAAAAAGTACGGCCATCTTTAATTCCTTGTGCGAGCAATCCATGGACAGCGAAGTTTAAAGATAGGAAAAGAAAATGTTAAGATCGATTTTCTTTCTATACGAAGCTATATCTAAATCGATAATTACGCAACTATGGCAACGTGTTTTTTATTCAAACATATACGTCGTTAGAAGATATATCTAAATATATTTTACATTTTGTTGTTTCCTATAAATCAGGAGAATTAAAAGTTTAACACCTTAAAGAGGTGTTACAATTATTCAAGATAAAAAAGATTGTATACTTTTAACAACGAATAAAAACTGTTGCCTGGATCCATCTTTATCGCGAACGATACAGATGTAAGTACATAAATTTAAAATGACATATATAAGAGTATAAACTATTCTTTTCTTTACTATTAAAATATCCGATTTGAAAATGTTGCAGAAAGAGAAGATATTCATCGAGAAATTCTCCTTCTAATGTTCCAGATAAGAATAGTACGTGATAAGAGAAAGACAAAAGAGAAAGTAAAGATTTGAGAATCAACGCCATCTCCAGAGTAATGATTAAACAAATAAATAGAACAAGAGCGAATAATTGGAAAAGCAAGAATCAACCGTACCATCTTTCGATAAAACAAAACAGGCAAGAATAATAGAAATAGTAGGAAGAGAACAAAGGATAGTAGAATTGATCTTCAGCGCCATCTTTCGAATTTCTTTATGAATTTTCAAAGGCATTTCTTAAAAGGTAAAAAGATATCGTAAGAAAAAAGAGTCAGTGTCATCTTTCGAGTTACAAAGACAATTTCTTCAAAGGTAGAATAAAGGAAAACAGGAATTGAAAACGAGAGCCATCTTTAAAATATCATTCAAGTGTCTTTGATAATCAAAAGATGACACCAATATTTAATTCCTATCTTTTTATATTGTGCTTCTTATCTATGTTTCAATTATTCTTTGATACTGTTTTCACAATTTTCATTATATCTCCCTCTTTACTTATTTATCATTTATCCAAGATATTTGTAAAAATTAATAATAGGATAGCGGCAATTTCTAGCTTTTCTTCTTTGAGCTATTTATTACAAATAAAATCGTTAAGCTACTCTATCCCTATATATCTTGTATAAAAATATTTATAATTTTTCTATATTATTTCTATGTAAGATAGAATATTCTATGTAAGATAGAAGATAGAATATAGATAGAATATTCTAGAATATTCTTATCTATAGATATATAGATATAGATAAGATAAGAATTTTACATATTTACATATATATATATGTATATATTTTATATATAATTTCATAAATCAATCTTTGTATGTTGCAGGCAAATCACATCATCAAATTCTTCTGTTTTTAATTTTACCTTCGTTTACTATATTATAATTATATTATAATAACTATATTATAATAAATTGCTTAAATGGAACTGATTATACGATCACGATCGGCCATGATTCTACGCTACTTTATTCAACTTATACGCAATGTATATATCATTAGACAACGTAACCGCTTCTCTCCTCCCATCGCTATACACGGCTAACAAGGACAAATTGGAACAGTTCGATCGTAATATAGAGATATCTTAAGAATGTATGTTAGCGATTATTAGTGTTAAAGAACGTCTTATCATATTTTACTTTATATAATTTTTAAATAAAATTACGAGAGAATTATATATAATAAAAATTATACATATACATGATAAAAATATATTATAACATATGATATTTAGTATTATAAGAAATATATTTAATTGTAATTGTAAATATTTAAAAATACTTTTGTATTACGTATTTTGGTAAATATTTTAATAAATGTTCAATTTTTTATAAAAATCGTATCTTGTTATTTAAATACCTGGACACCAATCTTAAAGTGACGATTTTGTCATTACGACGAATATTGCTATTTCAAAATTATTGTTTCATAAATAAATGAAAACTCAAAAATATATATTCCCTGTTTTGTTGTCACAATTTTACTTTATTTATAAATACACGTTTGTTTATTTACATTTTTCTTTGTTTATTTACAATTTCAATGTTTATTTATAAAAATTTTCGAAAATTTCTAAAAATTTTGCGATTCATTCTTAAAATTTCCGTTTATTTACAAACAATGATCTGTTTATTTTGATTTTCAATGTTTATTTACATTTTTTGTTATTTGTTTTGAGAAAATTCCTAGAAATGACGTCAAATTCTTGGAATTTTCGAAAATTTGTAAAAATTTTGCGATTCAGTCTTAAAATTTCCGTTTGTTTACAAACAATGGTCTGTTTATTTTGATTTTCAATGTTTATTTACATTTTTTGTTATTTGTTTTGAGAAAATTCCTAGAAATGACGTCAAATTCTTGGAATTTCCGAAAATTTGTAAAAATTTTGCGATTCAGTCTTAAAATTTCCGTTTGTTTACAAACAATGGTCTGTTTGTTTTGATTTTCAATGTTTATTTACATTTTTTGTTACTTGTTTTGAGAAAATTCCTAGAAATGACGTCAAATTCCTGGAATTTTCAAAATTCCTGGAAATGACGTCAAATTCTTGGAATTTCCGAAAATTTGTAAAAATTTTGCGATTCAGTCTTAAAATTTCCGTTTGTTTACAAACAATGGTCTGTTTATTTTGATTTTCAATGTTTATTTACATTTTTTGTTACTTGTTTTGAGAAAATTCCTAGAAATGACGTCAAATTCCTGGAATTTTCGAAAATTTGTAAAAATTTTGCGATTCAGTCTTAAAATTTTCGTTTGTTTACAAACAATGGTCTGTTTATTTTGATTTTCAATGTTTATTTACATTTTTTGTTATTTGTTTTGAGAAAATTCCTAGAAATGACGTCAAATTCCTGGAATTTTCAAAATTCCTGGAAATGACGTCAAATTCTTGGAATTTCCGAAAATTTGTAAAAATTTTGCGATTCAGTCTTAAAATTTCCGTTTGTTTACAAACAATGGTCTGTTTATTTTGATTTTCAATGTTTATTTACATTTTTTGTTACTTGTTTTGAGAAAATTCCTAGAAATGACGTCAAATTCCTGGAATTTTCGAAAATTTGTAAAAATTTTGCGATTCAGTCTTAAAATTTTCGTTTGTTTACAAACAATGGTCTGTTTATTTTGATTTTCAATGTTTATTTACATTTTTTGTTATTTGTTTTGAGAAAATTCCTAGAAATGACGTCAAATTCCTGGAATTTTCAAAATTCTTGGAAATGACGTCAAATTCTTGGAATTTTCGAAAATTTGTAAAAATTTTGCGATTCTTTCTTAAAATTTCCGTTTGTTTACAAACAATGGTCTGTTTATTTTGATTTTCAATGTTTATTTACATTTTTTTTTACTTGTTTTGAGAAAATTCCTAGAAATGACGTCAAATTCCTGGAATTTTCGAAATTCTTGGAAATGACGTCAAATTCTTGGAATTTCCGAAAATTTGTAAAAATTTTGCGATTCAGTCTTAAAATTTTCGTTTGTTTACAAACAATGGTCTGTTTATTTTGATTTTCAATGTTTATTTACATTTTTTGTTATTTGTTTTGAGAAAATTCTTAGAAATGACGTTAAATTCCTGGAATTTTCGAAATTCTTGGAAATGACGTCAAATTCTTGGAATTTCCGAAAATTTGTAAAAATTTTGCGATTCAGTCTTAAAATTTTCGTTTGTTTACAAACAATGGTCTGTTTATTTTGATTTTCAATGTTTATTTACATTTTTTGTTATTTGTTTTGAGAAAATTCCTAGAAATGACGTCAAATTCCTGGAATTTTCGAAATTCTTGGAAATGACGTCAAATTCCTGGAATTTTTAAAATTCTTGGAAGTTAAATTTTTTGAATTTTCAAAAGTATGTTAAAATTTTTCAAAATGTACTTATTTGTTTTATGTGTAAATGATGTAATAAATTCATAGTGAAATATAATGAATAGATAATATGTATATATATTGAGTATAACGTTAAATTAAATAAAATATAAATTTATAATATATATTCAAAGAATAAATGATTAAAAATCATTATGTTGTAAGAATTTTTTCAAACTATTGAAAAAGAAATGTGAAAATTATCCGTTAGATTATATTCATAGAGTTTTTTCTCGCAAATCATCTTGTACCTTGAATCATTCAGGTCACGGCAATTTAACGTGATTACAAAGTTTTGCGAAAATATTTATCAACCATACATTGCCGGACATGCTAAAAATCAATCATACATTGCCGATCATGCTAAATCTAAAAATAGATTTGTAGATTTTAAAAAATCTATTTTTAGATTTCTATTGTTAATTTATAATTCTAATAATTTAATGCAATGAAAAGTTGATATATTTCTACGGTATTTATTATTCTTAAAGTCTTAAGAATTATTATTTTTAAAGTTTTATAACTTTAGCGTTAAGATATTTATAAACGATGTATGTAAATGTGGAAAAATTTTTGTGAGCGTAATTAATTTCTCAAGAATACTAGTAATAATGAAATTGACATTTTTAACTTTAGACTAAACTAATTTTATGATCAAGTAAAATATATTGCCGTTTATATGGAATTAAATTCTACACAAATTACATATATCATATTAATAATAAATTTAAATTACAACTATTTAACAGTTTTTGAAGAAGTTTTTTTTAAGAAAATGAATATTTAAATATTTATATTTTCTTCTGTGATATGTCTACAAACGAAAAAATTACATAAGTACATAAAATCACGATTTATAATTATATGATGTTCAATAATGATTTAATAAATATTCATGAAAATTAGTTTTTACGATAAATCTTTATTTCTATAAAAAAATATTTATTTTCACTGTTATTATACACTTTTGTATTTACTAAAAAAATCCAAAGATAGTACGGCAGTGCAATTTTTCAAATATTTAAAGAAAAATCAAAAACTTATTTAAAAAAGCATATGATAATTATTTATATTACGAAGTAATCGTAAATAAGCTGTGAAATAAACAAAAAGCGTTCAAAAAAACCTTCTCTGATCAAGTAAAATATATCTTGTTTCTTCCGGAATTCTTAAAAAAAATGAAAGATATCTTTAAATAGAATTTAAAATTGATAAAATATATAATTTAAAAAAATATATATTTTGAAATTAAATTCACATTCAATTTTTTTCTTTCTCTTCTTCTAATTCTCCGAAACTAAGTAATTTACTAATTATTCAATATAAAATAAATAAATATTTCAAGTATAAACGTGCTATATAATAAATAATACGTGTACAAACGTATACGTATTAAGATGTATATAATACATTTTATAACTATAACGAAAAAATGAATTCAAATATCTAAAATATAAAATAGTATATATTTAATATGTAAAAAAATACAGAAATATAATATATAATATATATATATATTATACATGTTACATAAATATTACGTAATTATTATATTATGCGTTATATAATAAATATTTAAAATTTTCAAAAGTATTTATCAAATCAAAAATATAGAAGATTTAATCTTTATACATATATTACGTATTCAATCTTTATATCGCAAAAACTTGTTTCGTGAAATAATTACGATATTCAATTCATTTCCTGCATTTTTTATTAACTTAATAAATCAGAATATATTAAAATAGTTGCTACCAGTTAAAAAAAAAATTCTATAATTTTTAAACTCTTACGAGTTCGTTTCAATATCATTATAATAAAAAATATTAAAAAATTCATCGATATTAAATAATTACTAATTATATCGATATTAAAGATAAAATCTTCCATATCAATCTTCGTTGTACTGTACATGTTATAAATTTATGTACGATTTTTTAACGATATATAAAATATAAAATAAAAAGTTCACGTAAATGTATATATACATAT
The DNA here is from genome assembly GCF_048593485.1 of Apis florea. Lineage (NCBI taxonomy): Eukaryota > Metazoa > Arthropoda > Insecta > Hymenoptera > Apidae > Apis > Apis florea. Next base: position 4,711,501 of record NW_028256703.1, read on the forward strand.
ATTAAATGTTTAATCATTAATGAGCGTATTCTTATTTAATTCTTATTTTAATAATAACCAATTCAAAATATTACGTACATTATCATGTATTAATAAATATTAATAAATAAATATAATTTGTATATATTTATACATTTAAGTAATACATAATATAATAATAATAATAATAATATATAAATTAATAAATCAATATTAATAATGTATCTATAATTATTAATACGTATATAAAAAATTAATTTTATCTTATCTAATATTGCGCACTCAAATCTGACGGAATTTTTTCACATTCTTAAAATTCTCCATTTTTTTTCTATCTATAGAAAATTTATCAAAAACTTACGAGAAGAAAAGAGAAAAAAACGCGAATTTCGACAATTATATCTTCATGCTTTTTCTAAAACCAAAAGTGAAAAGATCGTTTCGAATTTTAGACATTATATATATATCTGTTATTGTTACAAAAGATTGTTTAATAGGAAAACTCATCTTTTTTAATTACGTATTTGATACGCATGAGATATCTATCTTGTAATATATGAAATTCATTTTTTTTTCACTCGTTACCTAATCATCTATGATATTCTCTTTCCTCTATATATTCTTCATAAAAAAACAAACAAACAAACAAACAAAAAAAAAACAAAAAAAGGAAAACAAAACCAAAAAACAAAGAAAACAAAAAAAAAAAATATCCATCTTCTTATTAATTTATTTTCAATCATCGATCGCTCTCGTTTCGTCTTGCATTAAAGTCGAAATAATCTTTCAAGGAGACAAAGGATCGAAACGGATAAAATCGAAATGATAAAGAGCCGCATTCTTGAAAGAAATATATACGCCCTTGAAATTAACTTCCGAGAAGCACATTGAAAGGCGGAAGATAAAAAGAGAGAGAGAAAAAAAAGAAAGAGACAAGAACTTACATGGCAAACCAGAAAATTTAAATAAAGATCAGAAGAATTCCAGTGAACGAGTAGGGTTAGCTATGAGGAGGGCATATCGGCTAACTTATTCTTAGTTCTTGTGCACGATGAGCATTGACGTGCAGTCTTTGAGCTGGTGCGCTTCGATACATTCGCCGCTAGTTTCTCGAATTGAGCAATAGATTATATTTAAAAATTATCTTCCTAAAGTTCCAATTTAATCGGTGTTAAATTGAGCATCATGAGTTTATATTGATTGATTGGCAAACGATACTCGAGTTTCAATTTTGGTGAGTGATAGATCAACATATTGTATTATATCCCATCTTTCGAAACTTCTCTCGGAGATTAGATACGTTGAAATGTAAACGTACATTAGAAATACAATACGACAAAGTGTACTTAGCCTGATGATAATGATATTCAAACAAATGATTAAAAATAATTAAAACTATACATTATAACAATCTCAAACTTGGCCGCAATAATTCCATCATAAGAAATGAATTTGTCGAAGTTTATTGAAATGTACACGTAACGTGTATATATTGTACATACATATTCTTGGATTTGAAATAGATATTGATTCAAAAGTCAATAAACTTTCGAGAACATAAATCAATACATCGCGTAATAAACAATTTTTTTTTCTATCATTACGTTAAATTTACTATCAAGTGGCATTGATTGAAAGAAAAAAAATAATAATAACAATAATAACAACAACAATAATAGGATTGCAACAATTTGAGACGAAGTACGGTCAAGATTAATCGAAGAAAAGGAAAAAAAAAAAAAAAAAAAAAAATAGTGAAAATGTAAAGTTTTGAAAAAAAAAAAAAAAACGAACGACGAAAAAAATGAATTTATTATTGTCTATGTATTTCATATATTTGAAATAATTACTAATTGATTCGAATAGCCTTGAAATTGTTTTTACTTGTATGTACTTACATACTTACTTATATCACAACATTATTTATTGGTTCTTTCTTAAATGAATCTCGATCGAGAAGGATAATTTTTACGCGTAGGTTAGTAACTTTTTTTTTCTTCTTTTTTTTTTTTTTTTTTTTTTTGAGAAAATTATTTTTCCTACGCTATTAATTTCTAAACATGTTTCTTTTTTCATTCTGTTATTATATTATTATTGCACGTGTTAATTTCAATTACGCAACACGATATATAATTTGAATATAATTTATAATTTTGTAATTTGGAAAAATTTGTTTTCCATCGTCACTCGTCGCCGTCGTACACATTCCTCGTCGTTACAAGTTTCTTTCTTTCATCCCAAATAATTATTATATAAAAATTATGAAGGAAGAGTGGAATTTTCTCGAGGCACTTTTAAAATGAAATTCTTCACTATTCGTATTATAAATAGATATCCGGTTTTAAAGGAATCAATTAAACTACGCAAATTGCTAATGAAACACATTAATAATTTATTTCTTTATTTCAATTCGATCGATCGGTATCTTTTTATTCGATAATTTTTGTTAACAACTTCTCAAAAAGATCGATAAAAGACATTGCTATTCGTATATATAAAAGATTTCACGTAATACTAGATTAATTGACCGATGTTAATGTTAGGTATTATTCAAGGATATATGTCATACAAATATAAAGACATAGGATCGGAATAGAAACGAAGATCGAGATCGAGATTTATTATGTTGTTCGATAGATATGAATAAATTTGAAACAATTTGTACAAAATGATAAGATTGGAACAAAAATTTATCTATGTATCCGTTTTTCAAATTCCTTTTTTAAAACGAATCATTTTCCCCCATGTCGAGCGATTCTTTCTCGCGAGATATTTCCTCGCAACAATTTATTTTATAATTAATTAATGGATAGGATAAAATTCACAGAATTCGTGGCCCATTTCTTTCATTCTCGTTTGTTTTTAACAACAGACGTGCAAAAAATCACAGGAGGACAGTTTAACGAGAAGAGAAATATACAAAACAACGAAAGAGCTCTTTTCTCGAGTGAAAAAAAAATTATTGTAATCCGCCTATCGTTACCCTATATTTCATCATTCGCGTATCATATCGTACAAATCATCGTGTTGATCGCAAAGAATTCGAAAATCAAATTCAAAATTATGAGACAAATTTCTTTTGCAACGGAAACCACAATTACCACCGATACGAACCAAGTAAAAAGTAAGTATTTTCAATTTCTATCCTAGCATGTTTCAATTCGGATAATTGTAATGCAATAAAATTTAACCATTTCAAATGTTCGATGCGTAACTATTTTAAATCTGACAAATTCTTTTTAACGACTATCGGAACAACCGATAAGATTTGAACGAGTGTACTATATATAATGTAATAAAATGGGTAGAGATAGAGATTGTAACACTGTCGGCGATACATTGTACGTACGAGCAGGAAAATCGTGGTGGAAGAGAAAACGCAATAAATTATATACTTGTTTCGTTATTATTAAACGATTATAATACACACAATTCTGTCTACAATTAATATTCTATCTCGTTACGCAGAAACGAGACCTAATTACGAAGCGAAGGAAAGGATAATGATGAAAAAAAAAAAAAAAAAAGAAAGAAGAAAAAAACATCTTTTACTCAGAAATTAATCTTATTAAATTGACCGAGAAACATTTTTTGTGTTACAGATTTATATGATAGAGCGGAGGGAAAGAAGTGCAACGAATAAGACGAACGAATAATTAATATAAACCGTATAAATAAAGACCTGAATCGTTTTCTCCTCGTGTTGATAACGAGGCGAACGATGATAATAATAATAATAATAATAAAAGGGGATCGAGGGAAATAAATTTCAAATGTTGCGAGATCGTTTACAAAAATACGTGCTTACGAAACATTTCTGTTATTACGAAATTTAAAGAAGAACAATCGAACGAGAGAACAACCGAGAGAAAGGAGGGGGGGAAAAAAAAAAACCTAGAAAAGAGACGAAGAAGAAATATCTCGATCCCGAATTGCAAAATGTTCATGGAAGAAATATGGAAGAAGCAGAAAAAGATACTTGTGTATTCTCGATTTCGAAATTGAATAATGCCTTCTTCTTTCTCCCGTAGCAGCCTCTCCCTACGATTTCATTCATCATCTTTCGGGTGGAATCAAATTCAAGTTTTTCAAGTCGGAATCGATTTCGAACTGTTTCGAAACCCGTTCGAACCGGTTCGATCTCGTCCGCTCGAAACTATACTTGTTTCCCGCGCAATTTCGAGACCGTTCGAGAAGAGGATTTGAGAAGACAAGGAAACGACCGCGTTTGTTTTCTCTCCCCCTAGTTCTTGTTCCCAGCGCGGAACAAGAGAGAAGCTATCTCTCGTCTCATCTCGTCTCGGATATTATAGTCGTATTACAATTAAAAGTCAGCAGCGATGAGTCAGAGGAGCGTGATGCTAGGCCTGCCAGAGGTTGACTCGATAGATATCGAGTTCAACGACATCGTCTACGAAGTTCACGGCGGTCTGTTGCGAAAGGAACGGAAAGAAATATTGAAAAGGATCAACGGGCGATTCAGGTACGGCCAATTGTCGGCCATAATGGGCCCGTCCGGGGCCGGCAAGTCGAGCTTGTTGAACGCTTTGACGGGTTTCAAGAGGTGTTGCACGGGCGAGATCAGATACGTGGAGAACGGGAACAAACAGGCTCGGAAGGAGTACGAGAAGCAATGCTGTTACATCCAACAGGACGATCAATTTTATCCCCTGTTCACCGTGTGGGAAACGATGTGGATGGCGAGCAACCTGAAAATCGGCAGGAATCTGAACAAAAAGCTCAAGGAGATGCTGATCGAGGAGATACTGCAAGATCTTGATCTGGGCAAATCGAAGCATACGAGGTGCGGGAGATTGAGCGGCGGGCAAAAGAAGAGGCTGAGCATCGCGTTGGAGCTGATCGACAATCCGCCCATCATGTTCCTCGACGAGCCGACAACCGGCCTCGACTCCCAGTCCTGCACCCAATGCATCAGACTGTTGCGAAACCTGGCCAAAACCGGGAGGACCATCGTTTGCACCATCCACCAGCCAAGCGCGGTCATCTACGAGATGTTCGACTACGTCTACCTCTTGGCGGACGGTAGATGCATGTACAAGGGTGCAACGAGGGACACGATCCCCTATTTCGCAAGCGTTGGCCTCCATTGCCCGAAATATCACAATCCGGCCGATTTCATGATCGAGGTGTTGAACAACGAGTACGGGAATTTCACGGATCAATTGGTCGCGTTGGCAGAGAGAAACGGCAACAAGTATTGGAAAGGAAATGGGGATGCGCCGATTTCCAGGAAGGAGGACGACGAGTGTCGAGGAAAAAGGATGAAGAAACTCGTGTTCATCCGCCAACCCTCCGAATACGAGAAACTGTTCGTCCTGATGAATCGTTACACGATCCATTTGTTCAGGGATTGGACCAACATTTACCTGAAATTGGGCCTACACTTCTTGATAGGCATACTTCTCGGCCTGCTGTACTTGGGCGCCGGCCAGGACGGGAGCAGAAGCATCAACAACGTCGGCCTGTTGCAGGTCGTCCTTATTTACCTGTGCTACACGAGCATGATGCCCGCCGTGCTCCTCTTCCCCTCGGAGATGCCCGTGTTGAAGAAGGAACGGTTCAACAATTGGTACAAGTTGAAGACGTATTACGTCGCCTCGTTCATATGCAGCATACCCATACAAATAATATTCTCCGTCGTTTACGTTTTGCCCATCTACTTTATAAGCCGTCAACCGCTCGACACGGCCCGATTTCTCATGTTCTTGCTACCCGCCATTCTGATCACCCTTATATCGGAGAGCATAGGGCTGGTGATAGGCTCGATGCTTAACCCCGTGAACGGGACGTTCCTCGGCGCCATCCTAGCGTGCAGCATGCTTGCCTTCTCCGGATTCATGATCCTTTTTAACCACATGCCACGCTTCATGTACTACATCAGTTACGTAAGCTATATCAAGTATTCCCTGCACGCCCTCGTTCTCGCCATGTACGACTACAATCGGGAGAAACTGTTCTGCCCTGTCGTCTATTGCCACTACAGCACGCCCACCAAAATATTGTCGGAATTGTCGATGACCGATCGCAATTTTTGGATCGATATCGCCATCTTGGTCTTCAGTTACGTGATATTCAAGATAGCCGGTTATTGCACATTGAAAAGAACACTTACCATATAGAGTAAACCTAAATCTTCTTCTCCTTCTTCTTTTTTTTCTAATTTTTCCAATCACGATCTCAGTTCAATCAATAGACGATCGATAAATAATACTGCCTGTGCACCGTGTTGATCGATATCGAAAATATTTAGAATTTAATTCCTCTGAAAAGCATCCGTTTCTTTGCTCTTCGAGCATCCGGCCGATTCGCGACGATAAAAGAGGATGAAAGAATCGAGGTTGTGATGAAACAATATGAGCGAGCAGATATGAATAATTAGTACGCATATTATTAAACGTATTATAAAAATTAATGTGGTAAGCGATTGTATAACCCGGTTACCAATTAATATTTATATCATTCGTATTTTTTTCCACTTATTATATATTGCATCTTTTAATTTTCTTTTTTATCTATTTGTAATAAATCTACGATGTAATGAAATCGATACAAATGATTTTGAAAAAAAAAAAGAAAAAGAAACGAGAACAAGCAATAAAGAAATATCTAATTCGATGAAATCATTTCCGCTTCTTAAGAATAATCCATCTTCGAGAATTTGCGTGTTTTGTTCTCGATTTCGATGATAATAAAAAAAAAAAAAAAAAAAGAAAGAAAGAAAAATCATTGAAACGCATTCCTGTTGGAAACTTCTGTTCAAAATCTGTATTACAAAGTTGTGCAGGTCGACGACATTATATATATATATATATATATAAAATTTTACAAGATGGATAATACGATTAAAATTGATCAAAATATAATATCTATCGTACGCTGCACCTATCCGATTATAATTATTAAAATTATAATTGAACGTATCTAAATATATCTACACTATGTATACGCGTTTCTTTGAATTTCATTGCCTCTCAATAATTGATTTATCAAAAGTTTGAAACGAGACGTATCTATGTAAGAAAGGAATAAAACGATAACGAGTAGCAAGATATAATAATTGTGTCGCATATAATAATACTGGGAGTGTATGTATAAATGTACAAACGGAAGCTCGAGTGAGAAAGAAGAAAAAAAAGTATGTTTGGCAAGTAAATGGAAAAACAAGCGGAAAGATGTATATATTAAGAAAAAAAAAAAAAAAAAAAAAAAGCAAAACGAAAGACGAAAGAAGCCGCAGTCAAGCAACACAACGGTGAGATTATGGAAAAAATGGCACATTTATTATATTATTAGTGATAATAATATTACTAGTGATAATTATACATTTTTTCTCTTTCTCAAACGAAATGCACACTCTTTTCTTTACGTTCTCACATTCCCATTCATGCTCTCTTTCTCTCTCTCTCTCTCTTTCTTTCGTTATCTCTCATTCTCGCTCCTCTCTCTCTCTCTCTCTCTCTCTCTCAATATATGCATAATAATTTCAGCTCATCGTGCTTCATCGATGTTAATAGAGACGCATCTGATTTTGTTAACAATCGCATGCATGTCGGAAAGATCGTTTATCCTGTTATATTAAGGCCCGGTGTTACGCGAACTAGTCAACGCCAGACCTGCGTACGTTTCTTCATTTTAATTACATATTATACAATAATGTCGTTAAGAACTAATATACACGTGTTAATTCACTTGTCGACAATCGTGTCGTCTCAAGCAAACGAGAGGAGTCATCGGCATCGCCGTCCGATCGCAATTTCGTTTTTATCTAATTATTTATACTTCTATCAACTTTTTTTTCTTTTTTCTTTTTTTTTTTTTTTTTTTTTAATATCTCAACGAAATGTATATTTTCTTCCTCTTCTCCTCTTCTCCATTTCTTTTCTTCCTTTCTTTCTTTCCTCTTCCCATTAACGCAACACGTTATATATATACGTATATAATAAAACGACCGATATACAACGGGGAACGATTGTATCGATCCGATTCGCGATACGAGTTTCAAAGTTCACGAAAAACACGTGGAAGAACTTTGAAAATCGTGATCGCGCCGATTCAACTTTTAAACGATCCATACAATCTTCACGATGATTCGGTTCAAGTAACAAAATCGATCTCGATATACGATCTCATATGCCGAAAGAAGGTTAAAGAATTGGAATAGAAAAAAAAGAATGAGGCGCGATGGGCATTTTCGTAGACGATGGGCCGATTCTCGTAGGACCGATAAATCAATCGATTAAAAATTGTTCAAATTTGAAATAATATTTTAACGTCGACGAGTATTAATCAAAGAAACTCTTATCGAGTTTTTTTCCGCGTAGTTTTCTAATATAAATATTTGCGCATCACGTATATCATGGCTAGAGCAGCGAATATATGATCGGCAAATGTTCATCTCCATCAAGAATGCATGATCATTTGTACGAAACGTGACTGTAATATCGATGAGTAATAAAGTATCGTAAATATCTTATTCCTTTTTTTTTTTTTATTAAGATTATTTTGTAATCGTCATTCTTCTAAAAATATAACTTCAATCGTAATCATCATTTTTCTAAAAAAAAAGTATATACATATATATTTAAGTAAAATTCTTGATATTACGAATAGAAAATAATATCCGGTTATTTCGCGATTAAAAGCAATTTTTATTCTCACGACTTATTGCACGATTATTCTATTAAAAATGGGACGAGGAAAATTAAAAAAAAAAAAAATTATTATTATTATTAATCACAACGTTATAGAGCACCACTCGTTTCCATTAATGACCGGAAAAACGACGCGTAAAAATACCCATTGCCCCTCCTACGAGCGAAGAGTTGAGAAACAAAATTAACAATATATAGAAGTAAAAGAAAAGTGAGAGAGAGAGAGAGAGAGAGAGAGAGAGAAGAAAAGAAAAGAAAAAAAAAAGTATTTCCGAGAGAGTGTGAAAATGCAATATCGATACCGTGGCGATTGAAAGCGAGAGCAGAGAACAAGTTCGCGCAGCGACGAACTACGCGAAGAGACCCTTTTCGGCGATCCTCGATTTCAATTGGAACCGAATTGCACACTCTTCTCACTCCCATTCTCATTTCGACTATCTAAGACTATCGACAGGTGTGCCTAGCTTAGACGGGCTTACGAGCTATTTATTGTCGTTATTATTTTACATGATTATTCCATTCGCGAATATAAGTGTGTGATCGCATCGATTTGCGTATCGTTTTTTTTTTTTCGTGCCTAGTTTTTATCTCCCATGAATCGCCGCCGATCTCCTATCGTAGTATGGATTCGTACAATTACAACAATCACCCAGGCTTTGCCTGTTTTTCGCTTGTTTCCATTCCTTTCCCTTCTTTTTCTTTCTTTCTTTCTCTTTTTTTTTTTTTATCAAAGATAATATCCGCGACGCGGCGCGATTCGTATCATTGGAATCTCAATTAAACGTTAAAAGCGAGGTTGTGCGAGTTAACTCGATCGGGTTGGCCACACGATTCTCTCTGATCGTGAGAAAACGATTGCAAGTGTGCGACCGTTACAAGTCGATATTTTCTCGTGGCCTGTTTCGACGGTCCTGATATTGAACGAGCTACGCTTTCTTTCTTTCTTTCTTTCTTTTTTGATAGCTATATCCTATATATTCGAACTATGGGCGAATATTTCTATTCCGCCTTATCTTTTTCTTAATTCGATTTCAAAATTCGACGTTTCAAAAGAAATCAAAGAGTCGAGAAAGCAATCGTTTGAGGTCGGATTTGAGACAATAGCGAGAGAGGAATGTAAAGGTAGAAAAAGCAAGATGTGTATTATTTTCTTTTTTTTTTTTTGCTCATGGACCGTGCGAAACAGTCGATATTATGCTTTTGAAGAAAAATATAGCTGTGCGAATACGCATGATATGTTCGAGGAGAGGATATGATCTATCGCGAAGACAAAAGACAAAAGCAAAAGGTAGGGGGAGAAAAAAAATATAAGAAAAGAGAGAGAGAGAGAGAGAGAGAGAGAGAGAGAGAGAGCGAAGAACAGAATGAGAGGCGGAACAAAACACGGGCACTTACGAAAAAAAGTCTTATCGTCGGTTCCTTTATTTCTTGCTTCTTGTTGTTCTTTTCTTCATATTTTTTTTTTCCTTTTTTTTTCTTTTTCTTTTTTTTTTTTATTCAATAAAATTTATTTAAGAATCTAAATAAATTAAAATACATGGCAACTGGGTACACATTGAGTTGAGCTATATTTTTGTTCAAAAACAAAAATGTCCCCTTTTACTCTCACGAAGGATCTCCTCGGCGATCATTAATCGATAATAATTAATAATTAATAATTAATAATAATAATAATAAATCATTATCGTGACAATAATAATAATAATAATAATAATAATAATAATAATTATAAGCACCGCCATATTGATGACGATAATAATAATAATAATAATAATATATAATAATAATAATAATAATAATAATAATAATAATAATAATAATAATAAAATAATAATAGTAATAATAATAAAAATAATAATCGTAATAATAAGGTAATTGATTAGGCGTACATTACTGCTGTATATATACAATTATGCGAGAGATATGTTTGAACTTTTTCCGTGTTCGATTGTTAGATGACCCGATATATCTTTTTTTTCTTTTTCTCTTCTCTTTCGCTTTCATCTCCTTTCCCTATCTTCATTTATCTACACATATATTCTCGTATTCTTGCTAAAAAAAAAAAAAAAAAAAAAAACCTTGCACTTATTATACCTCCTTCGCACATGGTCCGAAACGCTAACACAGAAACGATTCCACCGCGTGCTTGCACCGCGAATCCAACGCGAATTTTTCCTCCTCTCTCTTTTCTCTCTCTCATGCGCACACGCACACACACGCACGCACGCACACGCATCTCTCTCTCTCTCTCTCTCTCTCTCTTTCCCTTCTTTTCTTTCTCTCGTCAATCTCGTTATGCTTTCTCGTTCGATCAATCTCGTTCGCACGCGTAAGTACAGAAAATTTGCCAGAACGAACTTTCACGGGACCCCGATTCACACTGAAACGCTCGCGAAAACAGTCGCCTCTTCTATATATATACACAGTTAATTTTTTTCTTTTTTTTTTTTTTTTTTTTTTTTTTTATCACCAATCACCGAGGACCATCGTCAAAAGAACTCGCGGTTCCCTCTTTTTTTTTTTTGTGTCTGTGGTTTTTTTTGCATATTTACACGACGACTGTAGGATCATATCTATAAGAGAGGAAAAAGAAAAAAGAAAAAAAAAATGCTAATAGTCCGAGGAGGGGGAGAGAGAAAAGAGATAGAAAAAAAAAAAAAATAAAAAGACGTCGAATCGAACCGACGACGATGAGCAACGACGATGAGAGCTCGCGAAGCGCGCCGTTCGTTGCGATCATCCTCGGTCATTGTCATTGTCATATTTTCTCTCGTCGTCGCCTTTTCTTCTCTTTCCTTTCCTTTCCTTTTTTTTCTTTCCCCGTCGTGTCAACGGAAGCACACCTTCTGGAGCTATCCGCCCTACACGCAACATAACGCAACGATAACTCGACACAGATTTTGCATACGCAAGAAAAACTGGGCAACTTCAACAAGAGAACGGAGGGTGGCGGTGGGAAGGAGGAGGGTGGGGGGCGAGGGAGGGAGGTGGGGGGATGGTAGCGGTAGGGATCGATCGTCTCGATAAAATCTCTCGATCTCTCGTCTGCTACACGGGCGTAGTTTTTTTTTTTTTTTTTTTTTTTTTTCTTACATCTCGAAAGAGAGGAACCATACTCCTTTGTTTTCTCGCTATTTATAAAAATAATTTCAAGCCGCCTTCGGGGAGTGGAAGGGGGGTAGATGCCTCTTAAAAGCACACAGCGATCGTTCTCTCTTCTTTCCCTTCTATAAACGCTCCTCCTCTTTTTCCTCTTTCATAAACATACAGAAACGTTTCTTCTCCTCCTCCGACGTTCTCATCATCGTCTCCTCGATCTTCGCGCCGCCTCTTCGCGAGGAAGGTGGATGCGAAGGTGTTAAGGAAAACTATACGAATTTTATTCATTATTGCCGAGTTCCTAATCATCCCCCTTGCTAATCGCGTTTCGTTCGCGCAATTTTCCGCTCTCTTTGCGTTCCGACGACGCTCGCTCTACCATCCATCTCTTGGTGATCAACCAACGGTTTCCTCCGTAGAGCGGAATTCGACAGGAATTACGTTCCAACAGTGGAATCTCGATATATATGTATATAAATATATACGTAATAACCCTTTCAAGATCGAAATTAGTGGAAAAGATTTTTTTTTTTTCTATATTACCAAATAATAATATCGAATATGGAAAAATACTTTTTTTCTTTTTTTTTCTTTTTTTTTTTTTGACGAATAATCTCGAAACGAAACGATGCGCTCGAAAAATGTAAAAATGCTCGTTTTTAATAATAATAATAATAGAAAGAAAGAAAGAAAGAAAGAAAGAAAGATATTTATTTATATTTATCGATCGTGAAAGGGTACAATTGGCTTTCGTACAATTTCGGGCAAAAGATCGGGGAAAAGATCTTGTCTGTATGTTCGAGTCCTGGAAAACTTTTTGAAAAAAATCCTACGACAAGTTTAAGCCGTATCTACCCCTTAGCACAGGATCATACCGCCACTGAGCCGCTGCTACTGCGGCTGCGATGGATTGTGTTGAAGCGGAGGCGGTGGGCCCTGCAACACACCAATACAACAACACCTGAATATATATATATATATATTAGATAATATATATGTTATATAATATTAGAAACGTGTCTTTGCACGCACACCCCTCTTCCCCCCCCTCGACGGTGTTACCGTCTCGTGTTTTAATCCGAAGAAAGAATATTTACAGGCATCGCGGAGAAAGGGGGCTGAGAATGCGCGTGGGGGTGGGGATGAGGATGAGCTATGTGCGCCGCCAGATGCCCGGGTAGTTTAGGTCCATCCTCTGCCTTCTCCTCCTCCCTTCTCTTCAAACACGCTGCCTTTGGGTTGAGGTTTCGTTCTGTAAACGGGAGAGAGAGAAAAAAAAGAAAATTCCCAGCTCTAATAATTCGGCTCAAAAATTGGTCGATAAAAAATTGGATTGGATCAAGAGATCCATCTTATTCGCATACCTCTGACTTGTTGCTCCAACGTCATGATCACTTCGACAGCCATATTTAGGATACCCAGCTTCGTCTGAGGTTTGTCCGTTTTTAAATGCGTCATGCACATTCTGCCAAGCTCCTTCAACGCCTCGTTGATGTCTCTGATACGTATCCTAAAGAGAGGGGGGGGGAGGCAGATTGAAAAACTTTGATCAACGCTCCAAGCCTCGACTCGCGATCGGAACAAACGACACTTTCTTGTTATGCAACTTTTTCTTTTTCGCAAACGGTTTCCCCGCGCGCAAAATTTCTTCAACACCGGTTGCGGTGTTGCCAATGTTTCAAGACGCCAAAGAAAAAAAAAAAAAAAAAAACAAATATTCCTCTCTCGATCGAGAGGAAAGTTTCGCACGAGAGGAGACCGTTCGCAAAGAAAGAGAGAGAGAGAGAAAAGACGAAATCGAAATCCGCGAATGGATCGCTTCTTTGCGTCACATATACATAGAATACGGGCCAAACTCTTCTCGAAAAGTCGCTCGACGCGAGCAACGGCAAGCAAGAGCAGCGGAGATTCGCCATGAGTTCACTGCACACTTTTGTCGATTTTTCTCTTACCTTTCCCTAGCATTGTTCGCCTGCCGCCTCTCTTTCTCCCTTTGTGCCTTCACATCGGGATCATCATCCTCGTCCTCGGCGCTCGAACAACAGTTGCGCAATAACAATACTCGATTAATCACCTGACGTGGGCGATATACATATATATATATGTATGTGTGTCTGTGTGTCTGTGTGTGTATATACATATACTTTGTCCTTTGGATCGAGCGCACACACGATTCGACAGCAGTGAAATCGACGACGATCTTTTTTCTTTTTTCTTTTTCTTTTTTTGTTCGAACCAGGAAACCGAGGAATCTTCGTAGAGAGGAGAGAGAGAGAAAGAGATAGAGAGAGAGAGAGAGAGAGAGAGAGAGAGAGAGAGAGAGAGAGAGAGAAATATAGAGTTTCGACAATCACGCGCGATTATATCGTAACATTTTCTCAAAAATAATAGTCGAATCGAATATACGGAGTCGCGATTTTCATCGGTCGGAACACACGCAGAAGAGCTATCTAATCTGATCTGACTTTTGTGGTTACGGACAGAAATAATCAGGTTGTCCATTCTTTCTCGAAGGCCCGTATTCTTTGCACAGAGAACAAACAGAGAAGTGAGTAAAGAACCGCGCGGAGAGAATGAATGAGGATTTTATAAACACCGGGGAGCTGGAGCCAGAGTTTCGCCCCGAGTTTATTATACACCTGGAACAATTTCAGAATTTCGGGAGGGGAAAGAAGGAAGAGAGAGATTAGTGGTGAACGATGAGACTCACCATCCGTGGACGGGATGGATCGAGACGGGGGGGAGGAGGAGGAGGAGGAAGAGAGATGATCTTCGGAAGAAGATTGTCGAGTCTGAAAGAAACGTATCTGAATTATATACAAAGAGGAGAGATGTCGTTCGTTCTCGTTTCGAATCGCGAATTCATCGTCGGAGAAAGATCTAATAATAATAATGATAATAATAATAGTAGTAGTAGTAGTAGTAATAATAATAATAATAATAGTAACAATAATAATAATCGTATAACAATTAATAGAAATTCGAAAAAAAAAGAAGAAGAAGAAGAAGAAGAAGAAGAAAAAGGAATCGATATTAACAAGAAGATAACAAAAAGAGTCTAGAACTCGATGCAACGATGCATGGAAATGTGCTTGTACGTTCTATTAAAAAAGAAAAAAAAAAAATGTGGATGGAGAGAGAAGTGGTGGTGGTTTAGCATGCCTAGGAGGGAAGAAGAATAGGGAGGGGAGGGGCCGAATCGCAGGTGAATTAAAATGAGACTGATTTTGGTAGGCGAGCACGAGAATCTTGTGGATCTTCCGCCTGATCTCGTATCGTTTCTGTCCTTAACCAGAAACATTTTAATTGTCACGCTAAAATACGGGCCTCGTATTGAAAAGAGAGAAAGCATTACTCCAGATTTTTATCCGAAAATTATATTCATATGTTTCACAAATTATTTTTACGCTTTCTCTTACTTTTCGTATATATATATATATACATAAATACATACGTTATATATATATATACTTTTTTTCTCTTTTTAATTTTCTTCATTTCTTGCTCGACTCGATCGAAATGTTGAGCATGCATATAAAAAAATTACACGAGAGGAGATAGAGAGAGAGAGAGAGAGAGAGAGAGTGCAGGACCCGCGGTCCCTTATTATATATACATACGAATAGAAGGAAGGAAGAGATCGAGAGAATTGGGAAAAATAACAAGATTTGGGAGTGCTTACTGCGTGTGTTCACTAACCTTTCACGCACGTTGTTGGCCTGGCGACGTTCCTTTTCGCGCACCGCTTTGGTGCTGGGATCGTCGCAGTCTTCGTCAGCGCTCGAACAACGGTTGTTTGAATACAATCGATTAGTTAAAGAATTGCCATCACATCGCGACGAACAACGAGAGAGAGAGAGAGAGAGAGAGTGACGATACGCGATCTCTCGTCGTGTCGATCATTCGTTCGGTCGTATCGAGAAAGAGAGAGAGAGAGAGAGAGAGAGCGAGAGAGAGAGAAAAAAGAAAAAAACTAAACTCTCAGCTTTGCCATCTCGAATCGTTCTCGTTTCTCCCCCCCCCTCCTTGATTCGAATCGCGAGAATGAACCCGTAAAATCGTCGCGATCGAATTCGACGATTCGACAATGGCAAGACTGCGCGCTCGGATCGGAAGGGATTCGCTCAACGACTTTCGGTTCACTACTGTCGATCGGCCACCATCGTTGCGCCTTAACCCCGCCTTAAGGGACAAGTATATATACAAATACACATCACAATATATACTTACTATCTACGCGATCTCTTCGTCCCTTTCCCCTGGGACGTAGAATTCACCGTAGCCGCGCCGATCACCCCCGCCGCCGCCAGCTCGCTGCTCGAAGGTTTCGTCTCGCCACCGCTGCTGTCCGGTGGATCCTTTCTCTTCTCTAAAGACACGTATTCTGCTCATTATTAATACGTCGTTTCCTCGTCTCCATTCGTAAAGCATGACCTACTGTGTGTGTATAGTGCGCGAGAGTGAACGAGTTCTTGCTCGTGGAACGTGGTGAAAGAAATCGTCGGGGGACGATCATTGAACGAATGAAAATTTCGAGCGAATGGATCGTCGACGAGCCGTGACAATTATGGTGGGGAGGGGAGAGGGGAAAAATATCAGAGCTCACCCGGAAGAACGGCGACCTTCGCCGTACACGGAGCGACAGCCTCGAGTTCTCGATATTATCCTCGAGCTTTGGGCAAGCTGGTTAGTCACGAAACCGTGAAAAGTGTCCAATTACGAGCAGGAAGCGATTTACGGTGCACGCTCGATACTGATTCAACCATCTCCTTAAACGCTCCGTTGACAATTCGCCGCCGCATTATTTCGCCAATGCATTAACTCGCCCGCGTCTCTACCACCAAAGTCACCGCGTGAATCGCGCGTTTAGATTGAATCACGAGCGCCGATTGTGTGCAAAAGTCCACGATTCCGTTTTTCTTCCTTTTTCTTTCTCTCTTTTTTTTTTTTTCCCCGAAACCCGATCGATGCTATCGGTGAAAGTGTATCGAGTCGATGGTTTCCTCTTTGAAAGAAGAAAGGAAAGAAGGAAGATCGAAGGAAATGATCTCCAAAATCCAAGAATGGAATAATTCCGATCAATTCCAAAAATGGTCGCCAGGGAAGAGGGAGAAAGAGAGGGAAGAGCGCGTGGAAAACTCGTGCGTTCCATTAGTTAGGAGGATCGAAGAGGAGAAGAGGGATTGGAGAAGGTTCGAGTGGTAAAGAGGAACGTGACAGAAGAAACGGAAACAAAGAGCGAGCAACGCAAAGAGGGGGAGAAAGAGAGAGAGAGAGAGTTGTTCGAGAATAATAAAGGCACGATCCAAGAGTAATAGTAATAGTAGTAGTGGTAGGAGCAGCAGCAGCAGCAACTACTTTTGCGCGATTTATCTAATGCTTCCTTATCGGGCTCTAACTCCAACGTGGAACACCTGGGAACTCCTTCTCCTAGCTTTTTTTCCTCTCGCCGCTCATGGGAAAAAGTATTTATCCGATGATGCGACGCCGAGAATAGACCGCAACACCGACCGCCTATTGTCAAGGCTCGTCGTCGACGTTTATCCCTTATTTCTCGTCGGCATCCCCCGCTCATTCATCGTTCCACCAACAAGATTCGAACGAATCTTGGAAACTTACTGGCATTCGTCACGGGTAACCTTTCGATTTTGATGGAGCCGTCTGTGTCGGGGGTGGGCGTGAGGCCGGAGTAAGAGCCCTGAGGTTGCGTCACCGTCACCGCGGGATGAGGACTCGTCTGTGCGGGGGATCGAAACAAACGTTAGAAACGTAACAACCTTCGTCTCTCTAATCTAAGGAATGAAGGGAAATGTCTTACCAAGTGGTCCAGTTGAGGTGGCGACGTGTGCGAGTAAATCGAACCGTGTGGGCCAACGGGACCTAAATGAAGGCCCAATTGGCTCTCCGCGTGATTCCTCAACACGTTTATGGCGTCGTCCAATCGTTCCTCCATCCGCGTACCCTGTACCAACAGAATATCCGAAATTCCAACTCGATTACACGTCTGTCTCGTTCCGCTCACATATCCAAATTGTGCGGGGAGTCCAGAGATGCCCGGCGTCAACGACACGACTCTCGTTCGCGAAATTCGAACAAGTAATAAGAGAGAAAGGGAAGAGAAAAATTAATGAAAATCTCGAGAAAGAAGAGATATCGTTGACGCTGGTACCAATGGCGATGGTGGTGGCGGTGGATCGTATCGATGTAACAACGTACAAGGCGATGGAAAAAGCGTGTGTGAGATGAGGCAGGATGTTGTTTTTTTTTTTTTTTTTTTTTTTTTTTTTCCGTTCGGAAGTCGATGCGATGAAAATTGACGAAAGTGACAGAAATTCTCTCGGGTCGACGCGAGATTAATTCTCTCACCGCGGTTTTGTTTTTTTTTTTTTTTTTTCCCCGTTTCGAACGAGACGAAAGAAACAACGGTGCGAGAATTAACTTTTTGTTAAATCGTTGATATCGTTGCGAGTAAAAAATAAGTAAAAAAAAAAAAAAAATAAATAAAATATAAAAAAAATAAAAATAAAAAAGAAATTTTTGCGTATATCACACAGCGACGTCTCGCCGGCACAAGACGACGGTCGATATCCGATATCGTGTGAATTTTCATGCACAAAAATCGTGTTACGACGAATAATGATACATGGGTGAGGAGGATCGGAAAGAAGAACAAACGAGAGAATGGGGCGGGGGGCGGGGGAAGGGAAGAGAGAAGAAGAAGAAGAAAAAAAAAAAACTAAAAAATCGGCAATCCTCACCTCGGCATGGTCGCGAAGGAAGCCGATGGCATCGTCTAGCCTCTGCTGTTCAGGCGCCGGCTTCACACACAACACCAACGCAACAACAAAACCAAAAAAAAAAAAAAAGAGAACAACCAAGTCAACACAACGTTCACAACAAACAAGGGGTAAAGAAGAAGAGAGAAAAGAAAAGAGAAAGAAAAGAAAAAAAAAAATATCGAAAAAAAGAAAGAAATAAATAAAACGTAAAACGACGATGAAACGAGGCATCGTCACCGAGTAATAATAACTGAAACAGGGGGAGGATGAGCGTTAAAAAAAAAAAAAAAAAAAAAAAAAATAAAGTTTGCTGGTAAGCTGGAGACGAGACGAATCGTGTCGAGTGCATGCTACTTTGTGCGAATTCCAAGTGCAATCGATGATGGGCAAAGAGTCGAAACGACGATTAAAGAGAAAGAGAAAAAAAAAAAAAAAAAAAAAAAGATCCTTCGTTGTTTCACGTTAACAACAACAACAAGAACAACAATAATAATAATAATAATGATAATAATAATAATAATAACAATAAATCATTCCGATCCTCCCCCAGAAATAAAAGTGCCTCAGTGCGTGTAACAACGGCAATCTCTCAACGAGTCACCATAGTGCAGACGATAAAATATATTATCGTAAGAGAAGTGAACGAGCACGAGAGGTTTCTGTTACGAACGTCCTTGACCTGTTTCTAAAGCGCACCGAAACGGTGATGAAGCGTGTCTGTCTGCGTTCAGAGATGCACCCGTCACTTTCCAACGAGAGATCCCAACATCGATAGTTGATAAATCTAGCAGTTCGCGAATAAACGCGGCCGTTTTCGGAGGGAAAAAAATTAAATTCTGATCGTCTCTCTCTCTCTCTCTCTCTCTCGTTGGACGGTATCGGGTTCGATAAATAATAATAATAATAATAATAATAATAATAATGATAATAATAATAATAATGATAATAATAATAGCAAAGTAAACAAGTAGACGTATCGCGTCGAGAAGGGGGGGGGAGAGAGATTAAAGATTAAACGGTACGGTATGGTAAACGTATGGGCAAGCTTTGATGCATACCATGTGAATGGTCCCACGGTTGGGATCCGTGGTGAAATGCGGTGAAACTGGTGCAGCACCTGGTGCCCAGCCCGGCGCTGAACCCGTCAACGGTGGTGGCGAACTGACTGGCGTGGATGGGTTGCTGCTATAACTCGATACTGATTGGTCCGTGGGGTAAATCTGGTTGAAAACGGGCGGGAATAATAGAGAAAAAAAAAAAAAAAAGAAAAAAGAAACGCATTTTCACGCATACATATATATATATATATATATACGCAGAAATAATCCAATTCTCATTGGATCAACCACTTGGGATGGACGCGTACTTACTCTTGTGCTTACTACAGACGCGAGTGTCTTGCCGAGGTTGTCCCCCGTGGCGGGTGGCTGGTTCGTCGTGGGAGCAGGATTGGGGGCGGATGGCGCGTTGGTCGGTGCACCGGGACTATGACTATATTGCAAGGATGCCGGGGACGGTGCACCGGTACCGGTGTTCGCCCCAACCGCGCCGCTACCCCGGAATGTGGACATTGGTGGCAGTGAGGCGGCGCTGGTCACCGCCGAGCCCAGAATCGGAGCCGCCGGTTCTCCGTTCGGCGACATGGCCGAGTATGCCTGCAACATCGTCCACCAATCTTTTTCATCCCTTCTTTCGACCGGCCCATCTCCCTCTCCCTCTCTTTCTCTCGATTCTTCTCCACGGATCGGAGAGGAGAGGAACGAAGGCTTTCGAGGCTCGCTCGTAAAACGTCTAATTTTAAGTCATCGCCGCGGGATTCGGTCGGAGGGAAGAAGCGTCCCCTCCTCCTTATTTATCAACAAATTGGAGCAAGTTGGCGAGCAACCCCTCGCCGAGCGAGAAGGAGGAGGAAGAACGAGGTGACGATAATTGGGTTTCACGAAAGCAAGGCCGGTCGTTCCGCGGCGATCGTACGTTTCTTCCCAAACACAAAAGAATTCTTGCTCCGCCGTTGCGCCGGTGGACAGCTTCTAGGAAGAAGGGGTCGTTAAACCCCGGGAGGATCGTAAATGTTTAACCTTTGGACCGGAGAGGAGAGGAGAGGAGAGGTCTCGGTTGTGGGCGCAGCGACGCTCCGCGTCTTTTGTCGAACGTTCACCTCCGTATTATATTATGCATAATGCGCGCCATTCCTCTCCCTCCTTCTCTCTCTCTCTCTCTCTCTCTCTCTCTCTCTCTCTCTCTCTCTCTCTCTCTCTATCCAACCATCCGGATCGTTCCCTCTTCTTTCGGAGCGATTTTGGAGGAGGAACTCGTACAACTCGTCTCGAAACCGTCCGATCCGAGTTCGGGGATCGATTAGTTCGGGATTGGCGAAGAAGAAGAAGAAGAAGAAGAAGAAGAGGAGCCAATTCGGGAGGAGGAGTGTTCGGGGTGCCGCGAACAGGAGGATTTCGTGGTAACCATGAACGGCGTAAATCAAACGAAGGCTGCACTTGACTAGAAACACCGAGTAGCGGGAGAGTCGTTCTATATATAGAAGCCAGTGAGTCATTTGACGTTGCTCCGGCTACACCAAGCCACTGTCAACACAGTGTTTCTCAACTGGCTTCCTCCAGAGAGGAGAGAGAGAGAGAGAGCAACAACTCTCTCTGCCTTATCCGTAATCGCCAACAAGAGTAAAAAGCTGTCGAGGAGGGAAAGAGGGACGAGCCAAATCCGCGCCCTCTTCTTCTTCTTCTTCTTCTTCTTCCTCCTTCTGCTCCCCGGAATGGTGGAAACGGATTATTAAAGTCGGCCGAATCGATCCGATCCGATCGAGAAGAGCGAGGAGAAGGTGGTGGTGGCCCTCCTTCTCCTCCACTCTGACAATGTCAAACGAGTCGAACGTCTTCCGACGAGTCGGAGGAAAAATGGCCGCGAACCGGGTGAATTTATGGGCGCTGCAGCGTAACGCGGGGAAGATTGCAATTTTTCACCGTCAACCTTTCCCTCCTCCGTTTCCGCGATTCGACCCGGGGCCGCGCGACGAAAATATATCGACGTTGCGAAACTTCGTCCGGAAACGGTGGAGGAATTCGCGACGAATGGAGGAAGGGGGGAGGTCGTTATTAACGAAGGGCCGAATCGATCGAAAGGAAAGAGGAGGAGGAGGAGGAGGAGGGAAGAGAGATTAGGAGAGGAGAAAGAAAGAAACGAAGGAGAGAGAGAGTCGTCTTACCATGGGGTCGTGGGGTAGGTGCATGGGATAGGCTGGTTGGGCCAGGTGTGGGGGCGCGTATCCGCTGTACGGGGGCTGGACGCCTCCGCTGCCCCCCGTCCATGGATCACCAGGACCCGTTCCCGCTGCGTTTCCATCTGAAACAAGAAAGAAGAATACGATTTGATTAACGAATGGCCATCGAATCTCGTTCCTACCTCTCGTTTCTTCTCGCTTTGACGCAACAAATAGTGGCACGTGGCGCGGTGTCGTCGGATGCGCATGTGCCACGTAAAACGTCGCGAATTTTTCACATCGAAACGCGAATCGAAAGGAGAGAAAGAGAGAAAGGAGGAGTGGAAAACACGCGTCGGATCCAAATTTCCAAGTTGGAAAGGTGAGGGCAAAGGATAAAGGTATATCCTTTTGGTTTGGGATACCCGGGTAGTATAAAGGGGCAATACGCGGCCCATTATTTCAGTTGAAAACAACAGCAATAAGGCTGAGGGGAGGGAACGTATTTCTTGATACTTTTGCTCGATATAATTCCGTGGCCGAGGAGTTTCCACCACCACGGATGGGAGGTGGAACTGAAACTAAGCCAAACTACTCGTCCGTTCCTACTACTACCAACTACCTAGGCATTCGATGTCTGATAAAACTTTTTCGCCGTCCCCGTCCTCTTCCCCTCCCCATTTATAAGGTATTCCGCTCGCTTACCGGGTGTCACGAGCCGAGAACGTATTCGAGAAGACCGGCCAACGAGCCACCCTCCTTACCCTCTGATCTTTAATAACAACTTTACCCGGAAACTTTACCGATCTTATTGATTTACCGCCTCCGGTAATCCATCCGACGAAACTTCCCATGCGTCCGTCCATCTCTCTCTCTCTCTCTCTCTTCGTTTCTCCCCCTCGAAAAATATTCTTTAACCGCGATTCAAAAAGCGATTCGTTACGAATCGATGATGAAAAATAGTATATCTACCCCGTGATAAATTCTTCGTTTCGAAAACGAATTTCACAATTGGTCGAAGAAATCGCGCGCAAAATCGATCGCTAGGCATTAGAGAGAGAGAAAGAGAGAGAGATTGGCGTGGAATATAATGCCACGTAAATTACGTTAGGCATGAAAATAGAAACGCCGGGAATATAAAGTTTACGCTCGGGTTGCACGATCGGGGAGGAAACGCGCGTGGATGCGGTTTCCCTCCTCCCCTCCGCCCGATCTTTCCCATCTTTTCCCGCGAAATTTCAACGCGCAACTTGGGACGCGCCGCCGCCGTTCCAGCAAATAACGAGACAGAGAGAGAGAGAGAGAGAGAGATTGTTATTGTTTTTACGCGCGACAGAGGCAGAGCGGCGAATTTTACGAGCGAGCGTTAAACAGTTGAATATTACTGCGATCGTAAACTCCCTTTTATCGTTCGTTCGAAATCGTTATGTACGCGATTTCCACCAGATATAGATATGCGCGCGCGCGCGCGGATCGGAACACGATCGCGAACTGGATCGGGAGAGGCCTCATAACGTTGACCAATCAAGGATCGATCGGATCCAACCGAATGCCTTTGCCTCCGCGTTTTACTTTCAACAAAATAGCCGGGTTTCGATCCAAGTTCAACGGAGGCGACCTACATTTTCGACCTCGCGATTGTTCGTGAAAAACGTGCACGACGAGAGATCCGTGAAGGATGGAACGATTTTTCCTTTCTCCCTTCTTTTTTAACGCGCTACTCTCTCTCCCTCTCTCTCTCTCTCTCTCTCTCTCTCTCTCTCTCTCGCTATTGTTACGCTATTATTTCTCTCGTACGTAGTCGCGATTCCCGACGCAGTGGTTAAGTCGTTAAGTCCCTTGCTAAATGAAATGCAAATTGCGCGCACGGTATGGAAACGAGACTTACCGATATAGTAGGGATCTGCGTAGAGGGCCGCAGCTTTGGGAGAGGTGTATCTCGGCGAGTCCTGTCCGAATTCATCCGAGCCGTACTGCAACAAAAAAGAACAAAGAGGTTTTAACGGTTAACGCAAAGAATGCGAGCAAGAGGAAGGAAATAAGCGTCGAAACTATAATAACAATAACTTATCGCGCGGGATAGAGACGCGAATTTTTCTCCAAGTGCAACGTCTACATCCCTCGGCATCGCGTCGATTAAAATATCAACAAGTGAGAGAGAGAGAGAGAGAGAGAGAGAGAGAGAGAGAAGGAGGAGAAAAATGAAAAGATGAAAACAAGGGTAGGGGGAGATGAGGGGGGGGGGGAATGATTCGCCATTTCCTTTCGCCCATTTTTCCTTACCATTGTGTAACCGGCGTAGTCAGCAGGACGGATAAACATGTCGCGGGGTGGAACGAGGAAGGTGTGGAGAGCGGCGAGTCAGATCGTGCGGTGGGGCAACGTAACCGTCGGCGATTTGCCAGCCGAGGGGTTGAAGAACACGGTGGCGGTGGAAAGTGGCGCGGAAGGAGAGATTCGCGGCGGCATACCCTCGTCCCAATTTCGCCCGTGATATATGTTAAAATATTCCGCACCGCTTCCCTTATTCTCCTCCTCCACCGCCTCCCTCGCCGCTCCGCTCCCAAAACTTTTGTCCCTGCTTCTCCTCTACCCTTCGAGCCCTCCCCCCCCTCCTCCCCCCGGCCCCACCTCCACCTGCCGCAGCAGCAGCGGGATGGAAACGACGAGAGGGACAGCCAAGTTTTCCCTCTAACGCGGGTACTATGGCCGTTTAGGCCAAATTTAACGGCTCGCCGGGGACCGTGAAAGAATCCTGCCAACTTCCACTTTCTCTCCTCCCCTCTCCCCCCGCCCCGCAAACTCCGAGGACCATTTCTCTCCTCGGCGAAAATCCACCGCCCTCCCTCCAACCTCCTCTCCCTCCTCTTTCGAGAAGGAGAGAAGAAGATAGGAAAGGCCGCGCGCGCTTTCCCCGCAACAGCACCGGCTAGCTAGTTGTTCGATCACCACCACCACACACAACACGATTCTTTTTTTTTTCCAACGTTCCACACGTTCCCTGCGTTGTGTACTTTGCACGGAGTTAATGGAACGAGCGTTAACGAGCGATAAGAAGTACAGAAGGAGAGGTAAACCGGGGGCAGGGGGGGGGGGAGAAGAAGAAGGAGAAGGAAGAGGAGAAGGAAGAAGAGAAGAAGAAGAAGAAGAAGAAAAATGTATTCGATACCGACCGCGCGAAGGACGACACGAGACTGCGACGAGAGAGAGGCTTCGGCCGAGCGTCACCACGCCGATTGACCGAGGCGGGATGGTAGTGGGGGGTAGTTACGAGCCAATAGCGGGACACGACAGCTCCGCCAACAAACCGAGATGCATCATCTCGATCCATCCTCTCGATAACGCGGCTTCTTATCTTTCCCTCGCTTCGCGACAACGCCAATTTTCTAATAATTGTGCACGTATCACGTTTATTAATAACAATTCGTATACTTGTATATACTTTTTCGAACGAGGATATTTCGATATGCATGGAAAAATCTTCTTCTTCTTTTTCTTCTTCTTCTTCTTCTTCTTCTTCTTCTCGTTATTCGATGAAAACGAAAAATCGGTCGGAGGAGAGGAGGGGGAAAGATGGAAAAATAACGACGCGAAATCCACGTTCTAAGAACAAAAGATCTTCGAGAGCGTTCAGAACCGCATCCGTGTATATCTCGCGAGGGGGAGGAACGGGGGCATATAATTGTACGCGATAAAAGCATCGGGTTTATCGGTGGCAGCAGTCGATAACGGGCGTACAAATACGAACACCCACCTAGGGTGGGGGGGCATGGAGAGAGAGAGAGAGAGAGAGAGAAAAGACCGCCGCTAATCGCGCGATAAACGCTCTCGGCCTCTGGACCTATTAATTTAAATGAATTGCTTTGACATCGGTGGCTTCCTCGTGCATAGGCGCGTTGCATCCGACATTCGCAACTTTGTTTTCCAACCCCCAACCCTGCGTCCAACCGGAATTTATGATTATTGAAAAAAAGAAGGGAAAAAAAGAAAAAAAAAAAAAAAAAAAAAAAAAATCTCTCCCGGAGAGATCGAGGATCCGAGGCGACGATAGAAAAGGGCATCGAAATCGAGAGATCGTAGCGAAAGAGAAGACACCGCGTGGCCAATAATTCACGTTTTATTTCCGAGGACGATGGTGGTGGTGGTGGATACGCAATAATAAAAATGTCCGGGAAGCCTTCGGATCAGAAATCTTAATATGTCCACGGTGGCGCACAGAGTCAGCGATTTCCACCAGCCAATATAAATGTCCTACATTGATTTAGTTCTCTTGTCCTCGCCGGCCCGTTGCGGAGAAGGGGGGGAGGGAAACGGATGGAAACGTCTCCGTCAGGGAAATTATCTCGGCCAAACGTGGTTGACGAAGAACCGGTCGGGTGTTACGCGTCTTCGGGAAAATTGACCACGTGATGCCCGGTCTCACGTTCCCGCAACGGCCGTTTCGTCGCCTCGATAAATAATAATTTCCATCCATTCGTTCGTCTATCTATCTATCTATCGTTGCGTCATCGAGAATTTAAAAGGATCCGGGCCGCGGCAATTTCGCGACTTGAACCGGTCGTCGAGTGAATAAATTTCGAAACGACGGTTGGATAGATCGAATCGAACATGGGGCTTCTCCTTACACGGTCACACGTGGGCGGAAATGAGTTTAAAAGCGGGAAGAAGAAGAAGAAGAAGACGACGACGACGAGTCGTAACGGCGTAACGGGTCTGATAGTCGATTACACCCTTATTAATCGTCGCCACGTAGCTTCCTACGTGGAGAAGGGTCCCCGAAACCAGGTGTCCCCTTCCTCGTGAGAATTATTCCTCTAACGCATTTTCTTTCTTTCTTTCTTTCTTTCTTTTTTTTTTCTTTTCACGCACCCGCTCTAACTACCTGCATGCCACCTGACCGCCACGATAAAACCATTCCCCCGATCGACCCGTGCCAATCAATCTCGCCTTTACCCTCCCTCTCCCGATTTTCAAACCGTTGGAAAGTTGAAAAGTTTCCTTGTCCTCTCCTCGAATTATCGCCTTTCGTTTAATTGCGATCGACGATAACCGCGATAACGTTATCTGTTTATCGGTTTAATTAAATCTTCCGGAACGGAAAACACCTGGATTCCCCTCCCCTCGTCTCGCGTTTCGTCCATTTTCTCTTGATGATCGCGATTAATTGGGACAACGCAACGGTGTTCCCCGACTCCAAATCCCACCGATTACTAAATGGCCATCACGGATAAAAAACGGATGATTTCGTCGTGGCCAATATGCAATCCCCTCTGCGACGACGAAACCGTGTCGCAAATCGCCGACTTTTATTCGTCGTCATTCATGAAAAAAGGAACGAGGAAGGAAAATCCTCCGCCTCCATTTTCGCGGATAAAGATGTTCTCGTCTCGGGAAGAAGAGAGAGAATAAAAATTTTACGCGATAAAAAGAATGTGGGAAGGATGGTAATTCTCGTATTTTCCTTTTCGGAATTTACGTTTTCCTCGACTCGTGTAGAACAAGGTCCCGATGGGTTCCCATGGCTGAGGGAACGGCCGGCCATAAAGGAAATACCCGTAGATGGAATAGGCATGTTCCGACACAGGACGACTTCCGGTTCTGCCATTTCGAACATCCGCGACCGATAGAAATTGAGACAACCTGTCTCTCTCTCTCTCTCTCTCTTTTCTTCTTCGTCAACCACGCCATTCCATCCGTCAATTTTTCTTCTTCTTCTTCTTCTTCTTCTTTTACATTTTAATTTCGAAGGGAGAATTAAGGGGCACGAGATGACGATGGAAAGAAAGGAGGAAAGGAGGGGGATGGCGACCGAGCATATCGAACTTTACACTCGTCGAAACGAAAGCTATTCGGTATCTGGCGCGCGTTCCGCGGCTCTGATTTCGCAGAATCGCTTTTATCGTATCGTAGAAAGAGGCTAATACAGTGGTGGTGGTGGTGGTGGTGGTGGTGAGAAGCGACGGGGGAAGGGGGTCAGGTTTTGCAAAACACGCGATACAATGCCATCTAATATTTGAGATTTCATTAGTGGACGTTATTCTATCCGACATCCGATAGGTTGTTGTGCTGACGCTTGAAAGAAAAACTTTACAAATCGCTCTTGTTCTACGTCTTACGATTATATCGAGTGTCTCTCCGCCACAAGAAGAAGAAGAAGAAGAAGAAGAACACTTTTCTCGCCAGAAGAAAAAGATTCGGGAAACGAAAGAATTCCACGAACGAAATCGTTCGTTCCTTCTCCCCTGGACGGATGACTGATGGACCTCGATCGTTTCAAAGTGAATCTCCCCGAGTTTGTAGCTCCTTAAACAAAGGAGCCTCGACAAAGATACGCGCGGTAAACACGAGAGAATAGAAAGAGAGAGAAAGACAGAGATAGGAAAAATCGATCGCGAAATCTTCGGTGGATGAAGGAGGATGGCGAAAACGGGATCCTTCCCCGTTTTAATTGGCACCCACTAATTGGTAATTATCAGGCGTACCCACTCGTGGAAACGGGTGACGTAAGAGGCTTAAGGCCGTTTACACGGGATGGCAGGATCCGGTACCAATACAAGCGGGGCCGGCCGGTCGTAAGGCGTAGAAACGTCGGTTTACAACGTTCCAACACACAGCGCAGGTGTGCATATGTAATTCCGAATGGGTGCTCGGCCAGCAACGAGGCACGTGAAAAGAGGGCTAGAGACGATCCATCGCGTCTACATTATTTATTAGGCGTATCGTCGTCGTCGTCGCGTATATAGTTAGAGGCAAGACAAACGGCTGCATAATCAACAATTAGCCGGTTGATACGGGCTACGTGGATCGGTTTTTAACTCGAGGGCTCGATTAATATATATATATACACCTCCTCGCCCTCTGAGGAACGAAGAAAAAATCGTTTCGAAGCATGGTTGCAAATTTTCCAATCTTCGTTCGTGCACCGATTCCAATTCGGATTACATCTTCGTTCGTTTTCGTTACGAACGACCGAGTTGCAGCCGCTGCTTTACCTCGAGCCCAAGTTACACAAGTTACGCTGGTATCTATCCCTCGCGCGCTACACCTTGGAATATCACTTAGAACAGGTAGATTAGAACGCTTAAACCTAGGTTATACAGTGCCCTCGAGGAGTTACGGTTACGTACGAGCACGCAGATTGTACCAGGGATCGTAGATCTTGGTATAATACAGGTGGTGGCCACGCCGCGTCTATTCGGTGGGAGAAATTGAACCGGACGAAGGAATCGTCATCGAACGAGATCCCGCCGAATCTAGGTTACAACTAGAGCTTTCAACTCGCTAGGCTAGGCTGGCGAACCGAGTTTTCGTTCGGATGCTAAATCAGTGCTTTGGCTTGGCACGAAAATACTGTTCGCCGCGCCCGAATCAATTTCGCGCTAAATCTCTCGATGAGAGGTTAAACTGTCCCCGCCAATGATGATAAGGAAAGAAAAATGTGTATACAAAGTATCGTGGTATCGATCGACTCACTCGATCAGAATGCGATTCGAGCCCATGTAAAGTCACAGTCTCCCTCCTCCTCGAAAGGATGGACGGAACGAAGCGAATACCCTTCTCCTCCTCGTCGTTGTCCGATCGGTAGAATCGAGCAAACGCGAGCGTTTCTCGAAAAGGTCGACTCATTCCTCGAGAATGTGATTCAAGTCCGCATAAAAGACGACGGGCCGCGCAGAATTACAAGAGGCGTGCAGTTCCGCTCGCGTTCACGTATATATATATATATATACACGCGATTCGCGTCGAAGAGGAAAAACTTTTCCTCTCTCGTCGTCGAACGCGCGGAATACCCAACGATCGCTTTTATCGCCGAGGAAAAGGCCGAGGACCCGCCCTCCCCTTTCTCTCCGCCAACTTTTTCCACGAAAATAAAGCGATTCCCTTCGCCAGACATCCTCTCGCCTCGTGGATCCTCCACCTCCCCCCCTCCCCCCCTGTTTAACTTTTCCTCCACCGCGAAAATTTATTCTCGGCCCGCAAGAAAAAGGGAGGGGAGGAGGGGGGAGGGGGAGAGAGAGAGAGAGAGAGGAAATCATCTCGTTGTTTCGTTCTTTCGAGGTGAGGAATATGCAATCTTCGCGACGGTGTCAGGATCGTCGATCGGCAAAAAAAAAAAAAAAAAAAAAAAGAAAGAAAAGAAAGATCATTTTCGAGGAAACGCGAGAGTCAACATTTTCAAACGACGCGCCTTTTTCCCCGTGGAAGAACGTTTCGTAATTGCAAATTGTCGCGGTACAACGGCGAAGCGAATTACAAGTTTGTTCCCGATCCCGTTCAAGGCCTCTCCTCGATGGAGGGGGGGGGGGGAAAGGAAAAGAGAGAAGAAATACGCAAATACTCTTCGAGATTCGTTTGACCGCTTATTGAAAGCTGTCTGGCCAGAAAGGCTCAGGGTTAGTTTTCCCTTGGGCCGTGAAAAATTCATGGGCGGGGGATAACGAACGAGTGGCGGCACCGATCCACCTTTTTTTCCTCTAAAAAAAGGTGGCGATCGTTTCAGTTCGCGCGAGAAAAAGCCGGTTGATATTTCCAGCTAACAAGAGTCAAGGAGTTCATAATCGAGAGATGCCGATACCGATTAGAGCGACACGCGAAATAGAAAGGCGCGCACAGAGACTCCGTCGTCGCGTGGGACGCGCACCACACCCGGAATATCTCCTTCCACCTCCTCTCATAATTAACACGCGCCTAGCAATTATCATCGTCGTCGCCAATCGCGCCAATTTCTTTCCTTTTTTTTTTAAAAGGCGTCGATCGGCACCACCCTTTGCCACCCTCCCTCCCTCCAACGAATCGCAAGAAGAAGAAGAACTGAAGTAAATGGCAAACGAAGGAGCTATCTTTGGACTTATAAATCTGATTCGAGGGCATTCGAGGGGAGTCGTGCGTGCGAACGGTGTAGACGCACGCTTCCAACACGCTTCAACTAATTAATTAATACAATTGTCCCCCAGCGAGTTCAATTTTCCCATTCCTGCTCGAGCACTACACTACTATACGCTCTTACTTATTTATTTATTTATCCCGGCGAGGAGAGAGATACACCTGTCTTACGACACACCTACCTACGAAACACGCCTACCCCTTTACATCGGATTAATCTCACTCCCATTTTTGCTCGATCCCTCTTTTCGAAAAATTCCTCGTCTCAATTTCGATTCTTCGAAAAGGGTGGAAAAGAGAGGAGAGAAGGGGAGAAGATTCTTGAAATTCCAACGAGCGATTTTTTCGCGGACGGGCGATAGCCGGCGTCCCCCTCGCTCGCGCGTTTCGTATTCAAGTGTGACTACCGCCTAATACGTGCCGCCACGGCACATACTAATTAGCTGGCCGAGCGAAACGCGTCGTGAATACGACTCCGCGTGGACGGAGACAAACGTTAGATACGAGCGGCGGCGGCGGGTCGAGGCTAAACCTTCCTCCTCTCTCCCCTGCCGCTTCCTGCCGCGAAATCCGCTTCGAAATTCTTTTCGAGCGTCCTCCTTCGTTCCACTCGAGGAGGCTACGTGTCGACCAGACTCGAGAGGGGGGGAGGAAAAGAAAATTCCAATATCTGGAAACTTTTGGAACGAAGGAAGAACCTTCTGAGCAAGTGCACGAACGAGGTACGAGGTAAAAGTGGTCACGTAGCCTAAACCTGTCCTAGTGTGGGACCAATCGGTCGAGCCTCTCCTCTCGAGCCTGTCGAATCAATCGATTCGCGAGAAAAACGGAAGAATCGTCGTCGAAGATCGAAATGTAGTTGAATGAAAACGAGCTACACCGCTTTTCAAAAGCGTTTACCCCGCTCTCCTGTCCATATTGGTTCCAATAGCCGGGGGACGAGGTCGGTTGCAACGCGGGCCCGCCGGCCAACTCCAAGTCGTCGGGGGTCGAGGAGGGTCGAAATCGATTCCTGTTCAACGAAAGATCGTAGACGGCGGATCCATCGTCGCTTCTTCTCGATTCGCCGATTTCGCAGCGACGTAGCTCCGAGGGGCTATCGATCCAAAAGTCGATCGAATTCCGTTCCCCCATCCTCTTGTTTTCGAGCAACGACGACTCTTGTCTCGTTCGACCGGGTTTAAGGCGGCAGCAGATCTATTTACGCTTCACGCGTCCCCTCTCCACTTGTCTTCGACGATGCATCGTCGTAACTCGGTATCTTCTTCGATCGAGTCGATCAAGATCGTTCGATCGCTCCCCTCCTTGAAACCACGAATTCGAGGCTAGCATCGTTGCCCTCGGACGACCGTCCTCCGACGCGGCTCCCCCGATCGGCGAATCGATGATTCCATTCGATTTGAACGCGTTCCAACTCCTCCTCTTCTCGAGCCAAAACGGGTGTCAAGGTATCGGAGGAAAGGAAATGGCGAGACAAATTCGTAGGATGAGAGAGATTCGATTTAATTTATTCGGGGTGGGATGAAGAAGGTATCCTCTCCTCGCCAACAATTGAGAACAACAATGAACAAGGGAGGAAAGTTTCTTCGATCGTCTCCTCGTTAGAAAAACGAGCGGGAGTAGAGAGATCGTCGACTATTTTCCAACGATGCACACTTACGCACTTCGCACTATACAACAGCTTCGTACATTTTTACCGATTTCTTCTACCGAATTTACAATCATCCTTCCTTCTTATTTCTCACAAAACACGCGCGTTCTCGATTATATTGGAACGGACGACGATTCCGTTTTCACCTGGGATTATATAGAGAGCGTGGCACGAGCGCAACGATCGAGATAGCTGCACGACAACGATCGAAGCGAGAGGAGGATTAGAAGGTAAGAAGCGACGGCTAGGCTGGCTGGCTGACTGGTTGGTCAACCAGTGGAGAGACGACGACTGGTTTTGTTACCTCGGCTCGTACGTAAGCTCGTACGCGGAGCCTGGGTCCAGACTGGGTACCCCCTCTCTCTCTCTCTCTCCGCCGCGATGGCGGACACCGCGCTTGTGTGCACGTAGACCGTACGACGCTTCCACTCTACTCGAAACGCAGCGTTTCTTCTCGAACTTCGTCCATTCCAACGATAATTCGATAACAGCAATTCTTCGTTATCTCTTCTCCTCGACGAGAATTCTTCCGTTGAGGAAAAAAAATCGTACCATCCACGCGCGATAGTAGAATTAGATAGATCGAGGCAACGTCTTTTCTTTTCACTCTTCTTGCTCGTCTTTCGATATCGAGCCGATTTCCTGGAACGATCGAGGGAGGAGAGAGAGAGAGAGAGAGAGAGAGGTGGATTCTTCCTTCCTTCCTGAAGAAAGGGAGAGGACCCCGCAAGCAGAGAGATTTATTCCTGCTCGCGTTTGGCCATCGTCAAAAACAGAAGTGTATATTGATTCATGGGGGCGGGCGTTGTTTACCGCGAGAAGATATCTTGCTCTTCTCCCGCTCGCTCTCCCCCGCCGGGACACATCAATCGGCCGATATCTTAATCTCTCTCTCTCTCTCTTCATCTCTTTGTATTTCACCAGTTTTGATTCCCGTTCTTTTTCCCTTTCTTTTCTACCACAGAGGTCAAGTACCTCGTCGCCTCCTCCTCCTCCTCCTCCTCCTCCTCCTCTGGAGGAGAACCTCGAAAGAGAAGAATTGGAAGAAGATGAGCGACGTATTCCTCTCCTGTTACCTTCGACGAGGAATTAAGCCAGGCCAAGGCGGCTCCTCTCCTCTCCTCTCTCGGTTAAACATCGTAGGAGCGCGAGTGTACAGTGATCGCCGTTCGGGTTCGTCAGTTGGAAAGTTCTTCTCGCGTGCATCGGTGCATCCTCTCGGCGCGGCGCGGAGCTACAGAAATAGTTCATCGAGCGGAGGGGAGGCAGAGGGGGAGAGTGGAAAGAGGGGAAGGAGAGAAAATACGAGGCGGGAGTTACGAGTTACGGCGGAAAACGGTGGATTATGTGTGTTTAACCCCCCCCACTTCCGAAAGGCCCGGAGTTATGTTTGAGCACGAAAAGTAAACTTCGACTTGGTGGCGACGTGAGGCGCTTTGTGAGGATTAGGAAGGAGGCCGCGCCACCGGTGAATCGCCTCTTTTGTCCCGACTTCCGCGCGGATCGATCCCAATTTCTTCGACACCGATCCTCCTCCTTGTTTTATTATCTCGCCACTTTCTTCAAGAAACGTAGTAACGATGGAGGACCTTTTTTTTTTCTCTTTTCATCGCTTTTGCTTCTGAGAGAGAGAGAGAAATTCTCGAGAAGTTTCGAAAAATATTTAAAGAATAAATTCGATCGACGAGCGAATTTCTTTATCGTCGCCATCTTCTTTTTCCTCCCCTCTTCTCTTTCGATCGAAAGATTGAACGTTGTTGGTCCAAGATTGCGGCGGAAAAAGTGGTGGCAACCCCCGGCGGCGGGGGAGGAGGTCATGGCTTCCGGGGGAGGTGAACTCGAGGAAAAACAGGCCTGGCCTGTACGTGCAACAGGTAGAAAAGCGAATGCACTGCAGGCCGGTGTGCAAGTCCAAGCAGCTCGTCAAATATCGGTGAAACGAAGAAGGAAGGTGAAGAACGGGAAATATATCGATCCATCTGTCTCGATCTCAAAATCGCCTTATCCATCCATCCCTCGTTCTTCGAAACAAAAACTCGTTTTATAATTCAATAATTTGATCGATGATTCGTTCATCGATCGAGAAGTGTTTTTACGTAACGGATTTATTTCGCGGTGGAATGAAAAAAACGACACGATCGGTATGCGCGTAGTTGTTTAATCGAGCAGCCAACGCGCTCGCTCCAGAATCGCGCTCGCGGTTGCTCAACGAAAACTAGTGCCAGGGAGGTGTCTGATCGTAACACACCTTCACCTAGATACCCGTCCATGTTTGAGCGCGACACAACGTAAACCCTTTCCAATCGTTTATTACGCGCCGCGTTGGCACGAGCCAACACCGATTAACTTACTTCGAATCATCACCGCCTATCGAATTTCTTTCTTTCTTTCCTTCCCTCCTTCCTTTATTTTAATTTCCTTATTCTCTCTCTCTCTCTCTCCCTCTCCCCCCCCTCTCTCTCTCTCTCTCTCCCTCTCTCTCTCTCTCCTTTCTCGAAAAAGAGGTGAAAAAAAGAGGCTCCAAGAGAAATCTCTAACAGGTTTGATTCGTTCGAGCGAAATATATGGTACCAAGAACGAAACGAGGAAACGATAGAACGATGGAGGAAGGAGAAGAAGAAGAAGGAGGAGGAGGAGGAGGAGGAGGAGGAGAAGGGCGTGTTCGTGGCCGAGACTTTTCTAAACCGGTAGTGTACCGGTTTTAAAGGACTCGAGATAGGAGTAGAGGAGGAAGAAGAAGGAGAAACGACGCGAGGAACGTGTATCGTGCGCAGGTATCGAGATATTCGCATTAGCCGAGGGGGGAGCGACAAGGACGGAGAGGCTCGGCAAATAGACGATAGAGAAAGAAAGAGTCGGAGCGGGACGAGAGAGGAGAGGTGGACTAGGTTTAGCCACCGAAGAGTAAACTGGCCAGACTGCCTGCCGCCGTCGACAACGTAACACGCCGTTTCTTCGGCCAGCGACAACTTTTGGGAGAGGGGAGACGCAACGGAGGAAGAAAGAGAGAGAGACAGAGAGACGCAATAACATCGAGGAGATTGTTTCGTGCTCCTTCGTCGAATATATATATTTATATTTCATTAGCCGTTTACCTTTCTTCGATCTCGAACGCCATTCGAGAGACGAACTTTCTGTCTTACGAATCTTGGCAAGTTTAGCCTCCGACCGAACAACAACGGATCGATTAACGGGACATTCTTGTTTCGTTACGCCGATGAAAGAATTAATCGGTTAAGAGAGTCGTGCGAGCACAGTTGGCCCAGACTGCCTGTCGCCTCTCGGTTATACGTGCCAATAAAGCCAGCCAGAGGAATGCGCTACCTAAAACGATCGCCCACCACCACCACCACCACCACCACCACCACCTTTTCTGACCTTATTCGACCAAATTAGAAATCTGTTGGCTCTCCTCGATGCAGAAAGAAAAACGCCTCGGTTCCGCCTTCGTGAACGCGTTCGCGTTTCATCGATATCTTTCGATAACCACCCATTTTCCACCAAATTCCACCTCGAAACGAGGGAAACGATGGTATAACGATGGATACGGAATCAACGAGCAAGATCTCGACAGTGAGAATTTACAGCCAAGGAGTTAAGAATAATAGAAACAATTCCCAAACTATTTCTCATCCGAGTCTGCCACACTCTGCTCTCTCTCGTCGGAAATCACCCACGCGCGACAGGGGAGGGGGAGGTTGGTCATCGATCGGATTTTTGGCCCGGACTGTCCACTCGAGGCGGGCCTCGAACGGCGAAAAAATAGCAACCGTGACGATCGGTTCAACGATCCCGATTTCCTCCGTGGGAGGGGAGAGGATAGTAAAAACGAAGAAGCCTGAAAAATGATCGGAGGAGATTCGTTCCAAGATGGCGATAAAGCGAGCTAAAGCGCGTTGATCAGAGCGCGTTGATGGAGCTGTCCCTTCTCTGCCAGCGTCTTTCGTACCGTTAACCGATCGCGAAAGCTTCGTGAATTTTGAGCGATTTACGAACGACATGATCGATTCGAATCGAGAGATCGAACCGCGTCCCGTTTCTCTTCCACGTAGCTTTATAAATAAAAGTCCGAATTACGACTCTCTTTCTCTTTCTCGATGCCTGAACGAGAGAGAGACGGTATTCTAATTTCTACGACGAGATTTACAGATCGTTTCGCACGAGGCGCGGTCAAAGATTAATGATCCGGGCAGGGTAAACACATAAAATAGCTGAATATTACGCAGCAGCTGAATAAAGAAACGGCATAAACGGCGAATGACAAACATTTCCGCGGGGAACGTGGAAAATATCGGGGCGACAGGGCGCGCGAGGTAGGCGCGGTGCTAGAAAGTCGAATGAATTAAGCACGCCTGTTTATGATTGTTAGCGGCTGCCCACGTGCTTTCCGCTCGCCACGGCTTTCGCCTCGCCTCTCTATCTCTCTCTATCTCTCCTTCCTTCGCGTCCTCTCGCCATCCTTTCCCTCCTCCGCCATTTATCCGCCCCGCTCCTCCTCCCTCCCCGCTCAATTTCAATCGAACCGATTTTTCCATCCATCCATCCATCCATTCTTTCCTTCTTTCTTTCTTTCTGCTCGAACAAAGGAAGAACGAGGAAAGAGAGAGAGAGAGAGAGAGAGCTCGACGACAATTACGACGGAAACAAAGAGGCTACCAACTCGCGCTCGATCACTTACCTGAAACAAAACCTTTGCAATTTTAATTAGAAACCGCGCGTAGATAGAGTAGAGCGGGAAGAAGAGGGAGGCAAGGTAATCGGTTACGCGGCTACGTTCGTTCTCAAGGCGAGCGGAAGCGAACGAGGCGGTGGAACAATTTTCGCGGAACTCGTCGATCGAGAAAGAAACGATAATCGTCGTAATCGTCGGTACAATCGTCGTCGATTCCTTCTGCAACCAAGGACGAGCAATTAACGCGCTCGACCGAGTCATCGAAAGTTAACTCGAAAACCGACCGACTGTTCCCTTTCCCTTTCCAGGACAGATGGACGGGCACGATTCCCAAAGTGGCGTTCCGCGTATCTATCGATCTCTCTCTCTCTCTCTCTCCACTTCCTCCCGGAGAATTAGGACGCCGCTAATTAGCAGAGAGGAGAGAAAATGCCCTTTCCTTCATCCCTCTCCTCTTTTAGCGAGCTACTCGATCCTTCGAAAGCCACGTTCCTTCCTTTCTTCCTTCCTTCCTTCCTTTCGAACGCTTCCGCGATTCTCTGGCCGGAAGTCTCCCTCCTCCCCCCCTCCCCCACGCGCACAGTTCGAGAATAGGAGAAAGAATAGAGGAAAGGAGGGCGATAACGAAGAGAACGTCGATTCAACGACACACACTCGTAAAGCCGGACATTTAACGATGGCGATTTAACTGTCGCAGCGTGGCGCGCGTACAATGTGCTCCCTCTCCCTCTCCCTCTCTCTCTCTCTCTCTCTGCGTGCAGGCTCGACCTGTACAATAATAATTATGGCTGTGACTACGACGATTGTTTATGGAGGCGGCAGTTAAATTACCGCCGGTTGACGTTACACACACCGGGTCGGGCATTTCGGTCGGTGGCATTGCGTTTCCCTCGCGTTGTAATTGTTATTTAACAGTGGTTTGTTACACCATCATCGTCGTCGTCGTCGTCGTCGTCGTCGTGGTCCTGGTCCTCGTCGAGAACGATAAATTTCCCGGCCGAATCAAGATTAACCATTGGAGTGGATTGACCGCGTTTTCAAACCTCGTTTTAATCGAGCCTACTTCGCCGATTTTTCAAATCCTTCATCTAAATCCGTCGATCGATCGACCGAGACGACTCTCTTTCCTACGCCGAGAGGGAAGAGGCGAGCGCCACTTTTCCACTCGCCGGAAATTCGACTCGACTCGATTCGTCGTCGGCGAATAGGCTTTCCGCGAATTTTCGGTTATACGACGCTGTATATATATGTATATATATATATAATGCTGACGGATTACGTCACCTCGCGACACGTGATCCCCCCCCGCGCCAAGCGATCCCCGCGTGGGAATCGAGATAGCGAGTGTTGTCGGGAACGAATCGAGTCGAAAATAACGAACGCCTCTGCGATTATTAATTGCACGTGGGGAGGGAGGGAAAGGGCGAGGCAAATATTTCTTTGCAAAACTCTCTCTCTCTCTCTCTCTCTCTCTCACTCTGTGTGTGTCTTTTCGTTCGCGACGATCAAGTGTGCCCCCCGCTCCTCGATCGAAATGAAACTGGAACACGAAAAAGGAAGGGTGGAAGAAGGCAGAGTCGGTTCGATCGATCGATCGACGGTTATAAAATAATCGGAATTTTTTGCGCCAAGGTGCTTTCTCTCCTTCTCTCTCCTCCCTCCCCCGCGACCGACACGCGACATGCAAACAATCCTTGACAGCCGTGTCACTTGACACCGCGTCAAGTGTTTAATGAGAACGCACGGTCATCAGCCAACTATCTCTCCCGTCCCGTCTATCGGGTTACGAGTTGAGTCACGAGTTTGTAATCCGAAATAAATCGGTGGGGCGAAAATTCTGGGAACGCGTTGCGAGAGAAAAAAGGCGAGAAAACAGGGGAAAACGATCGAATCGGATCTCCCGTTTCGGTCGCTGGTGAAAACCTCTTCTTTCGTTTCGGGGAAGACGAGGATGGACAAATTTCTCTCTCTCTCTCTCTCTCTCTGTTCAAATTCGAATACGCGGCGGAAAAAGGCGAGTGAAAAGGGGTGAGTTTCCGTTAAGTGGAGGAGGAGGAAGAGAAGGATAACGCGATTGGCCACGAGCTTCCGTGTAATTGGGAACAATTCATAAATTTATCGCGACAGACAACACGACAACAGTCAGGGGAGTCCCCCTCCCTCCTTTTCTCGCTCACCCTTCGCTCGCAGCGGCGACCCTCGTCCCACGGAGGGAGGGAGGGAGGGAGAGAAACTCGTCGACTCGAGTGGCTCGAGGGGGAAGAGGAGGAGCTTCCTGTACCGTAACGTTACAGACGCGCGCGCGTTAAAAATTTAATAACTCGCCTCGGCAAAGTAAGCACCACAGCTCTCTAACCACCGTCAAGGGGATCCCTCTAAATCCAAAAGTAAGTATGTATACCACCGTCTTCCTAATCGGTGGTGGTGGTGGTGGTGGCTTTCAATTTTCATTCCCCGCCCTCTCTCGCTTCTCTTTCCCTTTCCCTCCCTTTCTCCGTTTAATAACGAACGGAGCCATAAACGGAAACGTAAACGACAAACAATCGTGTTTCCTTCCATTCGCGCGAGCAGATTAACGGGCGAGTTGAACGAAACTATTTCGATACGCGTGAAAAAAGAAGAATCGAAAACCGATTTATCGTTGATAAATTTTTTCTAGGAAAAAAAAAGAAAAAGAACGGAGACTCCCTCCTCCTCTCGAGTAATTTTCATTCGTCGACGACGAAAAGGAGGAACGAAAGTAGCGGAGGGGAGGTTGCTTTTTCCCTCGCCATAAATTCGTCTTCTTGTTGATCTTCGCCGGTTTTACGGCCTCGTACGGCCCGGTATAAACCAATAAACCGATCAAACTGTCCAAGACCTTCGAATTCTCTCTCTCTCTCTCTCTCGGCTAAAAGTTTCACGCGGGACAAATCTCCACCTCCTCGTTCTTCTCGAATCGAAACCGGCGGCGAATCCATTAACCCGCGACTTGATGATTAACAATCCCTACAACGAGGAATCGTGTACGAATTTACGTTACGAATCTGCTCGTTTCCATCTCCGATTTTCACCGCTTCGATTCGAATCGTTCGAGCACCGATTCGTCGATTACCGAATCCGACCGAGCAGCTCGTGTCGGACATCGAGATTTCCCGTGTCTCCTGTTCGGGAAGAGAGTGGGACGATTTCGAATAGAAATCGGAAAGGAGAGGAGGGAGGAAAGGACAATCGTAGTAACGACGTGTACACCAATCCCGAAAGGGGCTTTTTCGGGGGTGCGCCACCCCGATTTGCACCGACGAAATATATATATACACACACACGCATATACACGAAGCGTCCCAGCCGAGCGACCCTCGCACACGCGTTCTCGTGGACGCGAAGCTTGCGAGTTGCAAGGGGGCTCTGCCCTATGATTTGTAGCGGCACTATAATGCCTCAACTACCCGACACCCTGACTCACCCTTCCCTCCGCCCGTGTACCACTCTAACCGTGCCGAGGGAACCGATCCCACCCTCCCTTTTCTTCTACGAGCAGTTAGCAACACGTTACGGTAGCAGCGACCACGTTCTTTCTTTCTTCCCCGCTCGAAAGGAATTGAACACTCTCGAAATGCTCGAAATTTGTCAATTATTCAAAATGGATGGATTATTTCTATAAATACACGCGCGCGTGTGTGTGTATATATATATATATATATCGATCGTTCGTTCGTTTCCTTTCCACCGAAAGGGTTTTCGATTCACGCGAATAACACGCGAGTTGGCGGCGACGGCGGCGGCGGTTAGCATCTGAAAATACGGGCGAATTACGTGACTTGCCGCGCGGAGCAGCGGCCCCTTCGCCACCCACAAAGGGGAAGCGCGCTTATGTAAGCGGAACGATTAGCTATCCTCTGTCATTATTGTCCCGCCGATCGTGATCAATCGTAACGATTCGTGAGATCGAAAAGGGAAAAAGAAGGAGAAAATTATTTGAGAAGGAAGATTGATACGTCGCAGCCGAGATACGCAACAAGAGGGGTGGAGAGAAGGGGAACGGAAAGAAAAGCGAGTGAGGGGAGAACAGAAGAGAGAGAGAGAGAGAGAGGGTATTTCAATTATTCGATCGGTTGGCCGATAGAATTGTATCCGCGGATTCGGCGGTGGAGGAGAAGAATAGGCGGAGCGGAGAGGGGAGGAAGGCACAAAGCCGATCACGGCGGGCAACGCACCCTCCCCATTGCGAAGATTACACACCGCGTCGAAAAAAATAATAGCATCGAATTCGTAATCCTTTCCTCGGTCCCCCTTTTCGAGAAGCGATTACTATTACTCGAGGAATTCGGTCGGAGCCGAGCCGACACCGAGTTTCGATTAATTAAAGCGGGAGGGGAGAGGGAAAAGTCGATGCGGTTGAAACGTCGTCCGGCACAAGCTATCGGTTCGCGTGCGCGTTCTTCTTCTCAACGCTTGTTAGCCGACTCATAAATTACGGAGTTGGCGAGAGAAAGGGAGGGAGAGAGAAAGAGAGAGAGAAACGAAACCCGGTTTTTCGAGCTAATTGGAAGAGCAGCTCCGACGCTCGTAATTAATGGCTATTTCGCTATCGGCCCTCGCGCGACTTTTTTCTTCTTCTTCTTCTTTTTCAAACGCGCGTTCGTCGATAACACGACGTGTGTGCACGAATCTAAACGCTGTCGAAAAGAGGGGAGAGAGAGAGAGAGAGAGGCAGCCAGTCCCCGCTGCCAAAGAGTTGTCGAAAAAAGGGACGCGTTGTGAAAGGACGGAGGAGTGCGTAAAAATGCAATTTTATCCTCAACTTTTTCGTCGAATAATCGTCCTTCTCTCTGTTGGATAGAGGGGAACGACGCTCGAGTCGAATCTGTTTCCAAGGGACGAGGATAGATTCCTTTCCCGATGATCGGTTTCGAGGCAATTCGACGGACAACGAAGCTCGAATCGATCATCGATAGAAAAGCTTCCGCGCGTTAAGAAGCCGCGCGGATAGTCCGAGCTAACGCTATATATATATATATATATATATATATATATATAGAGAGAGAGAGAGAGAGAGAGAGAGGTCGCACAAAGTGTATTAAAGGCAAAGCGTATAAAAGTTCAGCGACGCGCGAATTTACGAGGCGCGTGCGAGCACCGGATAAATATCTTACGGCTCGGTACCTCGCGTCCTCTGACCTCTCGCGTTTCGAGCCGGAATACCGAGAGCTCAGATACCCGTCCGAGATACGAGCGCGGGCAATTAGCGAGATTTTCGCGGCCACAACGAATCGCTAATTAACCGCCACATCGGCAGGAAGAAACCAACACGTTAGGGAGGCGCGAAATCGATTTGAAGAGTTCCTTTTTAAAAAAAAAAGGATCTCTCTCACGAGATCTCCAATTTCTTCCACGAACGAATAGAAGATTAAAAATCCCGTGTTTTTTCTTTTTTCCTTTTTTTTTTCACGCAACAACTATCGTTCTCCGATCCATAATATACCGCGAGACGAGCACAGAGAGAGAGGAGAGAGAGACAAAGAGAGCGCGTATAGAGAACGCTCGTGGAAAATGGAGAAGGGAGAGAGGAGGAGGAGGAGGAGCAACGACGAAGCCGGAAGTGTCTAGGCGACCCCGTGGCCCTTTCGGAATCGATCCATCGATTTCAGTCCGCGCGGACGGATACTCGTATTTCGCAGGCGAGCCGCGGCGATTCTTGCCGATCAACCGCACACCTAGGCATTCCGAACGAGCCGCGCCGCATCGATATGCATATATATATATATACACATATATACACGCACACACAACACGCGAGGAGGATATATACCGCGACGCACACGAGTATACTGCGTGTGTATATATATATATATATATTTATATATACGTGGATACATAGAGGCGCGAGTAGAGATCCGTGCCACGCGTATATCCACAGCGTGAGCAACAAGAAAGGGGGAGGACGGAGTGCGATTTATTACGTTTTTGCGGCACCGGACCCGACCCCGTTCGCCCGCAATATCTTGTGTCGCGGTAATTGAATATCTGAAAATGTCAGGAAGCGTACAAGATGGTGGGGAAGGAAGGGTGATGGCGTTCGAGCGGGTGGAACGGAGAATCGGGATGGAAAAATTGCGCGATACCACCGCCAAGCTCGAAACAATGGCTCGAATTAAAAACGCTGCTCGCTTCAGAAAAATTAACACCGCTCTCTCCTCTCTCTCTCTCTTTCTTCCGACTCTGTGAAATATCACGACGCGATGTTCGTCGAGTTGAAAGAACGAGAGAGAAAGAGTGAGGTTTTTCAATTGCTTCGAACGAGAAGGAGAGGTGAGAGATGATCTATGCGGGGGTCGATTGATCTACGACGAATTCGCGAGGCGCGCTGCACGAACGAATCATGGATTCGTTCGATCGGGGAGATGCGACTGCTCCTCGTGCAAGCAGAAATTGCCGGCGATAAATAATAAAACGATCCGTGTAATTCGAGGTAACGGCTTTCCTGCCTTCTCTCCCTTTTTCCCTTCTTCACCGCTCCGATCTTTCCTCCCCACCCCTCGTGTGCGCGCGCGCGTGTCGAAGAACCGCGTGCTCGACCCTCCAACGTATGTGGAAATTACGTTTCGCCCAGGATACACAGATTAGACCAGATAAAATTCGGTTCCGCCTATTATCGAATCCAACCCCCTCCTCGCTCGTAAACAAACAAACGAACGAACAAACAAACAAATATCAACGC
This sequence comes from Apis florea, assembly GCF_048593485.1. Taxonomy (NCBI): domain Eukaryota; kingdom Metazoa; phylum Arthropoda; class Insecta; order Hymenoptera; family Apidae; genus Apis; species Apis florea. Next base: position 4,755,150 of record NW_028256703.1, read on the forward strand.
GATCAATCGAACGATAACGGTGCAATTACGAAACCGTCGCAAATTCTGAGATATCAATCAATGATAATATTTTCCGCGAACGGAAAAGGCTCTCCCTCCCCTTTATCGACTCCGCGCTACGACCGTGAGCCACGTCGTCGTCGTTAATTGGCTCCGTGTGCAATCCGGGGCGTAGCGAAGATAAGATGGAAAAGCGGCGGGACGAATTTCACCGAGGGACGAAAACGAGGGATTGCGAAAACACGTAAACAACTTGTAAATAATTTCTTCGTCATCCCTTACGGCGCGTTATGGATTCGTGGGAACGACGAATAGCCTCTTCCCTCCGCATCGAACCAGGTCCCGTAGATCGTGCGGGACCATTTTTGCGGGAATTAATGAGAGGGAGGCGAGAAAACTTCTGGTAAACAGGAGAGAGAGAGAGAGAGAGAGAGAGAGAGAGAGAGAGAGCTTTTCTTTTCTTTTCTTCGCGTTTTTCCCTCCGCACAATGCCAACCTCGACTAATTAGCATATAGAGTGGATAATTAATTACGCGGAAACGACGCCTTCTCTTTTTACTTTTGCGCGTCCGTCTAACTGCATCTTCCTCCATCTTTCGAAGCGAAGAGACGAGGGGAAATCAGGTTTTTGCGATCTGATCAACTCGGCCTGGAATGGAATAAAAAGTGCGAAATGCAGGGTGACGAAAGGAGAGGGCGCGAAAACGTTACGCGGGTGTATCGAACGCGCGGGTGTCGAGAGCTCGCGCTCGACAGCTCCTCCTCTCCTTCCCCCCTCCCTACCCCGGTGCGTTTTTCGACGAGCGTCACCCAGCCGTCGAGGGCACTCCGCTAATTTTTCCATTATCCCCTCTCTCCTCCACTCGATATCCCATCGAGTGGAACAACATCATTTTTGAAACGTTCGATGACCCTCCCTCCCTTTGAAACTGTTTCCGGGATTCGAGCGGTGCTCGATGGATTCGATTAATTCGATCCAAGGGGATACGTTCCTCGAAAAGGAAAATTTTCGCGCGCGTTCGATTTATCGAGGGATCCGAAGAATTATTAAGACGAGTGACGGAATCACGAGTTTCGCGCGCGTGAAAAGAGGAATGGAGGGAGGGGAAGAAGAAGAAGAGAGCGGAAAGTGAGGGGAGGGAGGGGGGCGGGGAGGTTGGAATTTTCGAAAGGCACTTCCTCTCGGTGAATTTCCGCGGGACACAGAAACGTACTTAAGCCAGTTTCTCTGGAGAACCAATAAAACCGCGATTGGACTCTCTCTCTCTCTCTCTCTTCCCCCCTCGCCATTACCAAGCCGCCGACGGAGAATATTCGACGGAAGATAAAGATAAGGGATGGCTGGTAGACCGAAACCATCTTCGCTTCTCGCCGCCGTCTTCGCGCGCCATCTTGCATCTCTCCCGAGTGAAATGCTCTGTATTGCTTGAATATTTAACCGAAACGGGAGAAGAAAGGTTCGATTCGCCTCGCCCCCCCCCCTTTCCCTCCTTCCCTTCCAAATTCGTCGAACGAAAGGCGAGGGATAATTCCTCCCCCTTTCCATCCTCCTCTTTTTAAGAAAAAATTCGAAACGCGTACGCGACGAGTCGCGAATCGAAGAAGACGACGTCGATCGAACGAGAAAGGGAGAGGCAAGGAGGAAAAGGCGAAAAGGATGTTGACGGAACCGGTTATCGGGATCCGAGGGGGGGGGGAAGGGGGAAGAAATCTGAATTAAACGAGGAGGAAGCGATAACCGGAGGGAAATCAAAGGGATCGGGCGAACATTGAAAAAACATTTTAACGAGTTTTAAGCCGGTGGAAAAACTGGCGAAATCCTGCGGATCGGCACCCTACGCAACCAGCGGAACAATGATCAATGGCTCGTGCAGCCTCCGCTCCTATGAAAAGTTACATTCGTGCCCCCTGGTCCGCGCTCGTGCGCGTTAAATCACACAAAGGGATTCCATGGCGCGTCTATAAATGTACACGCGTATACGTATACATGTAGACGCGGGATTCAGTCCTCTCCGCGTTGTGCGGGGCGCACGAGATACGCGTGCGTGAGCGTGGCTGGTTGATTTTTCAAAGCGCATAATAACGAAAAGTCAGCTCCACGATGCCTCGGTCTCGGTAATGGAGCCATTCGTCGAAAACTGGATGAAACATTATTATCGGTCAAACGCACGCCGAAATATGTAAATCGTCCCCCCGGATGAACGATGGAGGGAGGCTCGTGTACGCGTACGCCATCGAGACGAAGCGAGGCGAGGCGAGACGAGACGAGAGGGAGAGAGAGAGAGAGAGAGAGAATCGAAATCGAGGCGAATGGCGACGACGATATTGCAACGATACGATCGAGGATCGATTCCCCTCCATTCCCCGCCTAGTAATATTTTAATCCTCCCTCGCGTCGAGAAGTTAACGTAAAGAAAAAAAAAAAAGAACCGCGCTCTTTCGAGAAAAGGAAAGGAAAGAAAAAAAATATTTCAATTCGATCTACGCCTACGTGTCCCGAGGCGGCGGAGTATTCGACGGGGGGAGTCGATAAGAAAGATGCTTATCTGGGCCGAGGATATAATGGACGGGCATGAATCCGATGTGAACGAGAGTGGTAATGCGATGGCAAAGATGATAAGGAGATAATGACGATGATCACGTCAGGGGAAACCTGCACTTTGTTCTCCAACCATGATAATAATAATTACAATTAGAGGTCCGCTGCCTTCTAATGCTACGCGCGTATATAACAAAGTGAGGGGTGGGGAGGGAGAGGGAAAAAATCGAGTTTCAACGAGTATTATCGGCTCGCCAAGGGATTTATATAGCGAAAAGTGATCGCAGGTGATCGGCGATACGGAACGATCGATCCGTTCCCTCGTAGAGCAAATTACGAAGAAATTTGCATCCTACGAGAATTATCCTTCTCGTCGTCCATCGTCGTCGTCGTCGTCGTCGTTCTGAACGAATTCTTTTTAGGAAAAATCTCGGGATTTTTTCCTTTTCGATTCTCTCACCTCCGAGCAACAGAACGTTCCCCGTGTCGCAATTATCGCAGCCTTGGGATACCTAATTGCGAACGCGTTATTTGTTCTTCCACTCTCTGGTCGACAGTGGGATTTTTTTTCTTTCTTTTCTCTCGCGGCGAAACGGGTTCAGGTTGAGAACCCACGCGTTCACCGCGTATCACCACGGGGCAAAAATGATGTTTGCTCGGATACGAAAATTACGAGCGATAGCCGGCAACGAGTGACCGCCTCGTTATTGGCCACTTCGGTTGCCTCGTGTCTGCTTTATTCTCGCGATATTCCGCTTTAATTTTCCACGCCTGGTGTGAATAACAATTATGTAATAATTTCACCCGGCCCGCCACCGTATACACGCGTATAAATGTACACACGCACACGTCCCCAATCTCGAAAATCGCGCGCTACACATCCGCGGCAGGATAAATCGAAAATTTCATTCTGTCGCGACAAATGAATTTTTGAAACTCTCTTTCCCTTTCGCCCCCCATCGTCCACACTCGAGGTCATATCTCAAAAATCGCGATTCGAAAACGCTCCGGGAAAAAATAGCTTTTGCGTGAATATACGTATGTATATATGCACATATATATGTGTGTGTGTGTGTGTATATATATATACGTACGTATATATATTAAAAAAAAAAAAAAAAAAAAAAAAAAGAGCACGGTCGTTTAACGAATTTCATTTTCACCCCTAACTCGAGCTGTCGCACGCGCACGCTGCGGTCTCCACGATCGTGCAGATCAAAAGAGATTTTAATTTATCGCGATCGATATTTTCCACGATTAATTTTAATCGAATGGATTGGGATTTTTCCGCGTTGGAAAAAAAAAAAAAAAAATATTTATTCGACGGTGGAGCAACCAACGAAAAGTTGTAAAATCGCGATAAATTAATTATTTTCGTTCGCGAGAGAAAGAGGGAGAAAAAAATCAGCAGACGACGAGCGAACGAGCATTTTTCCTTTCTTCCCGCGTTCTCTATTAAACTTCTCTTCTCTTCCCATACTTGGACGTCGATCAAAACGATCGACGAGATGGAGATAAGCGAGCAGACAACATGGCGCTCCTCGGTGATCCGCGACTATCGGCTGGCTCGCTTCTGATTAATATAAACGACAATCCTTATCTACGAATCCGAATCCCGAGGTTATCTAATTTCTTCTACGTTTTCCTCCGATTCTCTCCCCCTCCCTTGGTGTTTGCCTCGAACGAATCTCGAAGTAGCGACACGGCAACACGCACATCTTGGGAGGAAAACGGCGTACGTTTCTTACAAGTGACGAAACTCTCTACGCGCCTGCCTTACTAATTGCAGCTACCTTGTTCTTTATCCCTTCTTCGAGTGTCGCGTCGAGCGAGATAATATATATATATATATATATTTTCCTCCTACCAAGCGGGTAAAGTCGTGCGTGTACTCGTATGCAGGTTATGCAATACGGATTTTCCAAATCAATTACGGTTTTCTCCTTGACGAGAAAGAGAGAGAGAGAGAGAGAGATAGAAGCATTTTTCACGTGATTGTCCTTCCTACCTAATCCTTCCCAAGACGTTTTCTAACCCCTCGCTGCCGGGATTAACCGAAAAAGATCCCCGGATCTGGCCGGCTCGCCCGATATAAACGGCATCCGCCTTACCAACCGGGACGTATAATTGGTTGTCAGTCAAGTAGTCAGTGGCAACCCCCTCGAGGCAGCCGCTCCCCCACCACCGTCAACCTCCTCTCCCGAAGGACACCCGGTACATGCACACGAGGAGACAACCAACCTCGACCGAATCCCTCCTCCTCCCTGATGGGATTTCACGTCCGATCGAGCGAAGAAAGAATTCGGAATTCTCGAGGCGAAAATTACCGAAAATTACAAGAGAAATGAATTTCACAGTTCTTCGATGCGACGAGATGATTGGCGCGCGCGCGGGAAAGGCGGTGTTGTCGCGAAATTGGTATGGAAAAGTGAAAGCGGCGGGAAAAGGGTGGGGAAAAAGAGGTACTGGGGCACTGCTCGGGACGAGTGGAAAAGAAAGGAAGGAGGGGGAGAGCGATCGCAGCCTTCTCGAGCTAATGGTTTTTGGCGCGTAGAACGCAAGCATCCTTGACCCATCTAACGGGAGACAATAAATAATTCGTCGATCGCGTGATCGATCCAGTTAGTTCGACCGGCAAATTATCGGGGACCATTAATTAAGAATCAATCGAGAAACGAATCGTCGAATAATTTGTCACGCCACCGGCTCGCGATACCTGAAACGCGATCTTTCGTTTCGAGCGTGCTCGCTTGTACTCGAGCCATCTGCTGCTCGAGAAAAAGATCGATCCATCTCGAACCATGGATAAAAGATCGAATGATCCTACGATCTCTACGATCGCGACTACTAGAGACACGAAATGTAATCGCGAGAGAGAGAGAGAGTGTGTACGCAGGCCACGTGATCGCTGAAGGCAAATCCATTTCCTGGCACATCGAGGCAAACAGTTAACACGATTGAATATCACTTGGAGGAATGTTAGGGAGAAGAGAAGCTCGGTAAGCGTCGCGTAATGCGTGTAATTAATGATTACTGGCACGCATCAAAGCTCCTCATTAATCTCACCAGCGCCAGCCGATGATGCGTGAAACGTTTGATCGTTTGATAGTATAAACCAGCCGATTTCACGGTGCGTCGATAAACGCACGATTCGACCGCACGATTCCGTTATTAATTATCACGGTTTTATATATACGGGTGGGATATATCAAATCATCTGAAAAATCGATCCTTCTCCTTACGATCCCGAGAACAATCGCGTGGAAGAGAAGAGGGGGGGGGGAGGTAAAGAGAGGACAATTGGTTTCGCAATCGCTCGTTCCCACAATTTGCATTTTCTCGACACGGAGCGAAGAAAATGTCATTTCCTGACTCCCCTCCTTCTCCACCCTTCTTCTGTTTTCCACTGTCGCCATCAATCGTCCCGGGCCCAAACTCGGGTTGCACGTGCACGTGCGCGCACGACATTTCCTCGCAATTCGTTTTCTCCGCGAATCAACCGCGATCTTGTGCGCGGGCGTTTCAAAGGAGCCGACGTTTTCCCTAAACGGCCACGACCCGCCGCCGCATTTCTGCCACGTGAGAAAATCTATTCTCTTTCGCTTTCTTTCGTCTCTCTTTCTCTCTTCGCAATCGTGTTTCCCCTCGATGCTGCACAAATACCGAGACACTATTTTTCGCGAGATATTATTAAAACGCGCTCCACCGAACGTCGAAATATCAATCGAACAATAATATCCAAGGCGGGCAAACATTTGTACCCTTTTGTGTCGTACACGACAGATCTATCTGTGGAATAATACATAAGTATCGTACGCAGCGTAGAGAGTTTGCGGGCGATAGCCGGACAATAAGTGATTACTTCGAAATGGAAGTTGTAAAAATTTTTCTCGTGTACACGCCATACGAAGTAGTAGTATCAACGGTATATCCTTCTCTCTATCCCTCTCTCTCTCTATCTTTCTTCTCCCCTTTCGAACAATAAGACGGAGTGGCGTCCATTGTCGGTCAACCCGGGACAATTCGCCATGGATAAAGTTAGCCGGATCGGCCAGCTGAAGCCGATCGCCTTTAATGGATCGCTTGTTCGTTCTCTCGAGATTCTTTTCGAGCGGAGTGTAGTAGGTAGCGGCACGGCAGTTTCGCAATGCGGACCCACGTGGACGAATGCGCGAAATTCACCATTTTCGTCCAGCTGCGCTAATTCAATCCGAACCGAGAGATAGATAGTGAATCGCGTACGCGACGGATAAACCATGAACTGTGTATATGCTACATGCGTGTCCCGCGATCATTGCCGATTATTTCGCAGAGACGAGGAGAGCGAATTCAAAGAGAGTTGCGATATGGAACGCGAAATGGAAAGCCTCCGGCTTCGTTATTACCGACCGAGGGCAGGAGGCAAGGGAGGGGGAAGCTATTCGCACGTTCGTTCGTGCTTACGAGAAATTGCAACCGTTCCACCACCTCGATGTCAAATTTAACGCTATTCGAGCGATACTTCTCGGCGATCCGACGCTTTCTCGTTCGACGCGATTCGATATCCTCTCTCTCTCTTTCCCTCTCGCTCGTTCGCTCGCTCGCTCGCTCGCTCTCCCTTTCACGCACTCTTCGAAGAAGAAAGAAAGCAAGAGAGAGAGAGAGAGAGAGAGAGAGAGAGAGAGCAGCGTTGGTAGAAAGATCGAAGCGTGGAAAATTACGGTTACCAAGCGGAAAAGGGGAGGAAGTATTTCGCGAGGGAGGGCGCGCGTATAGGAGAGAAACACGGATCGGGATAACTGGTCACAGGTTACGAGAACGTGCGGGAAAGGGCGCAGGTAATCGAGGGCACCGAAGGTTGAGCACCCCCCGGTCAAGGGGAGATCCCTGATTGGTCGAGCGAACCACGCACCTGGCGGACAGCTGCTACGAGGCGAGCTGTACGCGCATGCGTCAGCGCCGTTACACCGAGTACGTGTGAATGCACACGCGCATGCGCACTATCTTATACCTTGCATCGTTGTCACACATCGAGCACGCCGAATCGCGTCTCCAAGCGTCGTATTCTCTTCGTTTCTCGAGCGCGAATATAATGTTATAACGTGGAAGAGAAAAATATTCGCCCGCGAGGGAAGGAAACAATCGAATGAAACGACGAATGAATGAAGGGGGAAAGGAGAGATCGCAAAACCACCGATCTTCTCGTTATATTCGTACACGCGGATCTCGGCCCACGGATTCGGGGAGATAACGCAGTTGGAAAGTTTTGGCATCAAGTGCACGAGGTTTCTCGAAACAGGTAGAGAGCGAAGATACAGGCGGCACGCACCGGCGTGATACAACACAAGAGCTGCAAAGTAAGCATGGAAGGAAGGGATTGCGGCGCGCTATCCTCCAGCAGGTCTCTCTTCGACCAGGATTATGGGTTTTAAAAGCGTGCGACCGGCTTTCGAACGGTGCTAATCTCATTGTTTTACACACGTAACAGCAATAACGAGGTTGTGCAAGGAGACGAGGGTCCCGGGATTAGCAAGCATGAAAAACCTAAATCACCGGCTTCGAATCTCCGTAAACTGGCCTAGCACGGCCGAAGCGAAGAAAATCGGTAGATAGATTTTCCACAGTTTCTCCGTGACAAAGATGAGAAGGATAACGAGATAGAGAGAGAAGGAGAGAGAGAAATTTCAACGAGGTCAAAAAATAGATTCGCCGACCAAATTCTCTTATTTTTTTCATTGTTCAGGAAGGTGCGTGGAATCGATGGAACGATGGTCGGACGATGGTGAATTAACAACGAGAGAGAGAGAGAGAGAGAGAGAGAGGCTCTCGAGCGAGCGGCTATCAACACGATTGCACAATTTAATCGTCGATAGTTGAAAAGAAGTTCAGATTAGGCACACCTGTGTAAAGAGATCGACGCATCGAGTCTGGAACGTTCGCAATGTTTTCCATATCTTCGACTCGTTACGTTAATCTCGAGAATGATGGAGAAAAAAAAAAAAAAAAAAAAAAAGGCAAATTCATCGCGATATCCGAAGCCTTATAGCGACTAGGAAAATAGATTTTTTTTTCTCGCTCGTGGCAAAGTAGGAGAAGAAAAAGAAAAAAAAAAAAAAAAGTAGGAAAAATACGAGCAGTCTTATCGATCCATCCATAGTCTCTCGTCGTTCGACATTTCGACGCAATCTTCTTCCCAAGATCTACATATTGACCGGTTTCGAATCCCACCGTCTTTCTCTTTCTATCTCCTGCCCCCCTCCCCGAAAAAAACGTTCGTCTCACCACGCTGGAAAGTCATTTCGATCTAGATCCATCCGTGTACATCATCGAAATGGCCGAGGCGAGGGCTTTTTTGTTCGCTGGCAAACGAGGGTCACACATTTTTTCCCCAAGCTTCTTTTTTCTTTTTCTTTTTTTTTTTTTTTTTTTCCCTTTTACATTTGTAATTTTCCTTCGTTCCCCCGTGGAACGAAACGTTCCGTGCCGTGAATGGAAGAAGGAGAGGGAGAAGGAGGAGAAGGAGAAGGGTAGCTACTACGATTAAGCGCGGTTAAGAAAGGGACAAAAAAGGAAGGAAGAAGAATAAGGGGAAGGAGAAGAAAAAGATAAAAATAAGAGAGGGGGGGGGAGGAGAGAGAGAAGAAAGCGGAGCGTGGAGAAGGAGAGCAAGAACCTCAAAACTCAGGAAATGACCCACCCATTAGCGTGGCAAAACCATAATTCTGACCGTCGAAACCATAATTCCTGGGGACCATCGGGAATACTCTCGTGTTTCTGGTCCCCCGGAACTCGCTAGAGACCGTCCTCCTCCTAATTTTGGATCGAATTTCAAGACCGGTCACAGGGCTCGAATTAAAATCCGAGTCTTGTCGCTTAAATAACACCGTGTGAGAACAGATTCAACCTCGCTCGCACGAAATCTATCCATGCCAACACGGCCAAACACACTCCGCGTCCCGAACACGATCGATCTACCCGGGATAAAAAAAAGAGAAGAAGGAAAAAAAAAAAAAAAAAAAAAGGAAAATCAAATTTCGATCTCCTCTCTCTCCATCTCCAATTTCTTTATAATATCGTTAAAACGGTATCGGAAAAGGAGGCCATCTGGATAAGGAATCTCGATGCTCAAAGGTTCGTGCAAATAGCTATAGCAAGCGTTAGCGGGGGTATTTATAGCAACAGTCAATAATTTCGTCGTAGAAAGCATCGTGTTTCGTCGAGTATAGAGTGTTTCGACCAGTTTCAAAGAAAGAGAGAACGAGAGAGAGAGAGAGAGAGTGGATATTTCCGAGAAAACGACGACCAAAAATCCTCTCGCGAATAGCAAGGGAATGAAACTCTTCTTCCAGCGAGGAAGATAGAACGAAAATTGCTCTATCGACGACGATTACCGACTCCGCTTGGAAATTCAAGATGTTATACACGACGGTTCGAGAGGTATCGTCTATAAGTTAATTCGAATCGATTATTTGCCATTCTCGACCAAGGTACACGTGTCTCTTTAATCCACCATCATCGAGCGCCATCATAGACTGACCGTTTCGAACGGAATCGCTTCGTTCTATTCTTCTTCTTCTTCTTCTTCTTCTTCTTCTCTTTCTCGAAAAAGTAAATTAGAGGATTGGAAGCGAAGCTCGTCAACAAGCGACCAGCGTGGCCTCCAAACAAAGATGAGATTAGACGATTGCAATAAACACGCCGCTTATCTCGATCTGTTTTTCGTTTACTTAATCTCGCTGATATCGATTACGTCACGCGCCACTGTACCACGTCGCTCCTTCCACCACCGCTCATCTTTACGCCGTGAAAAGGCATCGCATTTACCGAAATCGCCTCTGACGATTGATCAAAAAGTGGAGGGAAACACAACTCACACAACTCGCTCTTTCTCTCTCTCTCAAAAAAAAAACGTATTATCCATCCAGTGCGGATGTTTCGATCGGGTCGTAACTCGGGAAGCTTGGCGATTAAAAAAGAAAGAAGGAAGAGAAAAAAGTTGGGAAGCCAGGCGAAGATGGAAGATTGCGCGGCGGCGAATAAAGAGGGAAAATTGAGGCGAGGAGGCGGTTATCTTTCGAAAGCGAGAACTTGGTTCGTTCGTGACTATCGGCGAGAAATGGGAGGAGAAAAGTTTGAGCTTAAATGCAGCGCGAGGGGAAGAGGTGGCGGGAATAACAATAGCAAGAACCACGTAGGGACGTAAACTCGGTGGAGGATCAGGAGGATATAATCTGGAGGCTGGCACCGAGGTAGGCACCATCTACCGTGAGATCTCGACGGAAATCGGAACTGGCTCGAGGCAACCCTAATCCGAACTTGATACGAACAGCGCGCTACGTACGCTGCTACGTGGCCACTGGCTTCTCCCAATTATTCACCCAACCATTTCGAATTCGGAATTAAAGTTGGACGGAAAACGATACGGGAATAGACGTACATCGGTTCGAATACCGTTTTTACACAGGAAAAATCGTTCTCCCGCAACGAACACGGAACGAGTAGTATGCCACCATCCAGATCCAGATAAGGCGGGGAGCATAAAATAACGTAATCTCTGGGAGCGTTGCGTGTAATTGAATTACAAAAGCGCCGGGTACTCGAGCATTTCGCGGAGGAGCAAATTGCAGCGTGGAACGTTGAGAAAAGCGCGAAGACGAGGAGAGAGAGAGAGAGATCGAAGCGACATAGAGAAATGTTGGAGGCAGGTACCGAGGTAGGCACGATCTAGCGTGAGATCTCGGCGGAAATCGGAACTGGCTCGAGCCAACCTAATCCAAGCCCGATCCAACCCCCAAGACACCTAACCTGTGTTGCACGTTCGCCGCGTTATGGAGCTGCTGGCGGCGCAGCACACTGCCCATACATATACATCGAGGCGAATCCGCACACGTACACCGGTCTTACTCTCTACACGCGTCTCTACACACGTTTTGCGCGATTATGCGAGCTACCACTATGCAGATCGATCCCTGGAGTCGAAGGTGAGGACCGTTTCGGTGGCAAGAACGTATATATATCTGTGTGCACGCGTGCGTTATATATATATATATATATATGTATCGGTATTCCGTGTCAGCCTCGTATGCATTATATCGTATGGAATTTCAGATACAAATGTCTGAAGGGCTTAATAACCGCCGTTCCAATTTCGCTCGCGATAATACCGATTTCTTGCCACGTATCGTTTCGATTTATATATATATACTCGAAAACGAGAGAGAAACGTCGGATCGTAAATTCGAAAGATCGGATAGAGCCCTTCGTTTCGTGACTTTAGACCGAAACCATTCGTCGTTTAAGGGCCTGACGGTTGTTGATTAAGGCTCCTGTTCGAGACGAGGGAGGACGAGGGGAGAAAGAGGAGGGGGAGAGAGAGAGAGAGGTCAGGTTATGTCCATGAAAGTTTTACGGTGCTTGGGTATCCGTAAACGCCATATGGCCCGAAAGTCGCCATGTTTCCTTCGTTTTCTTTCGTCTCGAAGCGGACCCAACGTCCCTCATTTTTTTCTTTTCTTTTTTTTTTTTTCACGCTGCTTCCCTCTCATGGTTTCTCCTCGTTAAAATCCCTAGTCACGGTTACGATATATACGCGTATTCTTTGTCCAGAAAAAAAAAAAAAAAAAAAACGGAAAATTAGACAGTTTATCCGAGGAGGAACGGATAAACTTAGGGGGAAGAGAGAAGCGAAGAAGAACGAGCGACAAGTTGATATGGAACGAAAAGAGAGAACGAAAGACCGATTGAAAAAACGGAGTACGAAAGTACGATGCGATTACTGTGCAAGTTGTCCCTTTGTACGAGGCAACGCTTGCAAAGACGCGTATCTAGACACAATCGAGCGTAGGAATATATCGGACTATTGGACTATCCCGTCGCGTATATGGGCGACGCCCACTCACGTCGTATTAGTTAAATCTAGTGGCGGTACACACGCCTTGGCCAACACCGTCTACGTTTAATTAATCGATAGCATATCTTCGACGAGAGGAAAAAAAAATTTCACGTTTCGATTCGCGCGATTAATCATACCAACAACGGATCGAATCCGAAGAGCGCAAACTTTCCTTCTTCTTCTTCGCGAAAGAATCTCTCCCCAAACGGTTTTATTGCGATATTCGATCCGACGCAATGCTGGAGCGCATTCTTACCGGGCGAGGAATCGTTTCTGGCCTTCGATATCGCGTTGCGTGCGTCGCAATCAATGTCATCGTCGTATATACATCGTGGATCGTGGACAGAAACGAGATAGGAGATAGGATCGCATAAGGGCGGAAGGGGCGCGTTCCGAAACACATCCAGCTGGCGCCTCTCGGCGCTATGGCGGCCGTTATAAGCCCGCTACCAAATCAAGCGTGTGTGACACACTAATAATCGGACGTATATATGGTGTCTATACAGTAGCTCCAGGCACACGTGTGTATATATATATATATATACATATACATATATATGTTATATATATATATACATATACATAGAGATGTAGTAGCGCGCGGGTGTAGAGGTTTACATACGTATCACACATTCCTGTCAAGTCTTGTCTACGGGCGCCTATGTAGCCTCCCCACTCACACGTGGGAAAACCATATAGACACCGACCATATAGGTGTATATCTTGTCAGGCGATACGTATACGAGATCAAACACAGGTGAGCACGAGTATACAGGCCAATTAGAACAAAACGGGCGGCATTTTCGCTTTATTTTCATTTCCGTTTAATTAAAATCTCTCCGCTCCCTCCCAGGGAGACGGTTCCTCCTCCAAAATTATTATCTCACTCTTGTGCACTTGCATCGCGGATGGAGGAGGATCAAAGGAATGACAAGGAATCGAGAAGATGCGAGAAAAGAATGAAAACGGAAGAGAAACGACGGGGGGATGCGCGGTTACGATGATCGCGGGATGAGAGGGAACGGCACGCGTGCACGTCTCAGAGTTACGTATCCGTGCAAACAGAAGCAAGGGATAATGGTTACGAGGAATGGATATATCAGTCGACGCGCGTTGGATCCTAGGATACTGCTATTAGTAGAGCTCGAGGCGCGGGGGATAGGACTGTTGTCACGCGAGTGTGCGCTGGTATGCGAGCGGACTCGTGTCGGTGTGCGTCTAATTACGCGTGTGTGAGTATATTCCTTGCCTAGAGTATCTATTTACGCGTGTGTGCTTGTCCGACGCAAATTGTCGTAGTGGGCCGAGGGGATAGGGGAGGGGAGGGGAGGATAGGGACGCGCGTATGTGTGACGAGATGTAACTACAACCGTGATCATATGGGTTACACATACGTGCCTAAGTACTAATGCTAATCCCAACCATAGATTACGAGACGCGCAGCGACCATCAACCGGAACCGTGCCACGGGAAATTCGTGGACGACCTTTGGCTTCTGCCTTTTCGTCCTCCCTCCTTAAATTCCTAACCTGCAATTTATTTCATTCGCTCGAAAAATGACCGCGCGAATCCGAGGCACACAGCACATCTCTGGATAATTTACCGATGTTTCTTCGCCCGTTTCTTCCATTCAATTTCGCGTTCCGTTAAAAGAGTAGTACAGAGAGAGAGAGAGAGAGAGAGGGAGAGTAAAGTTCTTTGCCAACGGTACGGGCAAAGGCATCGTTCGGCAAAAGCTCGAAAACGTACTGGTCGCAGTAATAAAGTGGCACTTGTCGGCCAATTCGACGATAGGGGAAAGAAAAAACAATCGAGCTTCGAGACCGGAGCCAGGTCGCCGTCCCATTTATATCAATTCTATTCATTGCCGCTTTTAACCTAGCCCTCGCGACGCCAGTGACTCTCACTCTCGAGATCTACTTCGATATCCAATCTCCTCCTCGCGATTTACTCGACTTTATTCCGTACGTCGAGTGTTCGCACGGCCCTTAAGCCCCGTTAAGAGGAAGGTTGCGCGTGTCCCGATTCGCGTAAAATTCTCGCGTCGTCGTTAACCCAATGGACGGACAGGTTGAAACGAGGCGGCGTAACGGGGCCTGTCGGTTTCGTTCGATCCCCGCTTTTCAGCGGCAATTACGCCGACCTCCTGCAACTCGAACGACTCCGCTTTTCTGACAACGATCACGGCTCGATAGCTCGTAAAATCGGTCCGATTCCAGACTGCTTTCACGACATTATATATATATATATATATACGCGCGGCAAGTATCGCTTCCTGCGCTCGAATTTTCGTTTTAATCGAATCGTTGAAAACACACTGAGACTGGGACCACCGCCATCGACCAACGCGCGCACTTTCGCTTTCTCGTTTCTCTCATTCTCTTCTTTCATATTGCCAACCTCCCCTCCCTCTCTCTCTCATCATCTACCTCTTCATTTTTCTTTCCATTCTTCGCGCGACGCCAGTATTCAACGTAATGAAACGGGGAGCAGCAGACACGGAACGATGGAAGAGAAAAAAGAAAGGATGGACAATCATCCGCGTAACGGATACGAGCGATACACGAAAGAAAACGCGATCAAAGGTAACGCGGAGGGATAAGCATCGGCGCACGGATTACGAAACGATATTCCACTTACCGCGGCCAACGAGCCTCTAATTTAAACGGTTAATTGCAACTCGGCTTTTAGCGGAAAAATGAACGCACGCGCGCTCGCGGCTAATTAAGTCTGGCCCAAAGAGAGATAACGCTTTCATAACGAACGCACCGCTTTTTGTTGTCGTATTTTTAAGTGGCCACCGCCGCCGCCGCCTCCTCCGACGATGACTCGGCCAAGATTTTACGCCCGACAAAGCCCGGAAAAAAGCTTCTCGAGAGCGGTGCACACCCGAGAGAGAGCGAGAGAAAGAGAGAGAGAGAGCTCAACGTTTCAAACGTTGCAAGTGCCGTACCGGATATGAACCACGGATGGAGGGAGGGGCACAGACCGGAAATGGCCGGCCTTACCTCGGCCCGATCAAAAACTGGTTTCACCGGACCCTCGAAATCGAGATCGCGGGGAGAATTAACGAAAAAAAAAAAAAAGAAGAAGAAGAAGAAGAAAGAAGGAAAAAAAAAAAAACGAAATAAAGAACAATTTCCTCTTGTTGCGTGTATCGACGAGCGATAAACGCGCTCTTCTGACAAATTCGTCAGGTTGTTATCGCTGTTATTTTTTCGAAGTTATGCGTCACCGATTACGCGATATCGGGACGAGATAAACTTTTACTTCGCGATCTTAATCGCGTGCGTATCTAACATTGAATTTGAATATGTTGCTCGCCAATCACCGTCTCTCTTTCTCCCTTTGTCCCTCTTTCTCTCCCGTAATTGCCAATTTGGAGAAGCTATTGCAAAAGTTTCAGGAATAATGGGACCGGCAGCTGTCGATCTAACGTCATTCAGGTAAGAGAGACTAGCCGAGGCAACCTGTTGTCTCGTGTAGTGACGTTCGTCTTTTGTAATCGCGTCGCTTTTGTACCGCTAATAAGCCGCGCTCGAGTGCCGAAAGAGAGGCGAAAACGGGTCGTGGGGCAAAAATTGCAACGTCGCGAACGTGGCGATTGCGCAACAACGGAAAACGAGAAGAAAACCGTCCGCCGATCGATCTAGATCGATCCGCCAAGAATCTGCCAAGAATCCGACGCGAATCCGTACACAGCGTTTGAGTTCTTCAACGAGCAACGATGGAGATGTATCGTATCGTATCGACGCAAGTTCCGGAAGCGTGATCAACAAGGAGAAATTAAAGTTGCGACTGGAAAAGGAGAACCGCTGCGACCAGTCCATAAAGCCAGAGAGGATCTAGCGGCTGTGTGTGTGGACTGTACTGAAATAATGTACAGTGCCGTACAAAACGGCAAAGTGGAGGGAAGTGCGGAGGGTACGCGGAACATCGAGGTTCTCTCCTCGTCTCTCTCTCTCTCTCTCTCTCTCTCTCCCTCGCCCAGCCTCGTTCACCGTCAGGGTGACAATGGTGTGCAAAGGAGATTAACAAACAGAATAAGCTAACGCGTAATCGCATTATTTCTGGCTAAGCCGCATTTAAATTAGATAGAAATTCCATTTAACGAAACAATGCAGGGATGATGATGACTCACTGCTGCCATACGAGTCGAAATAGACGAGTTCCTTTGCCGAGTTTGAACTGATATTCTACGTCGCTTTGTTACAACGACTGTCTTTCCAGAGATAGGCAATCGTGGACCAATTGCCGTGTGTATATAACCGTTATAAAATCCCTCTTCCCATCCGTGTACCCGAGAGAGCGAGAGCGAGAACGAGCGAACGAGAGAGAGAGAGAGAGAGAAAAGCTTTACCAACGACGTTAGAATTTACGCGTCGTAAATTCGAAGAAACGAAAGAGATCCAGATTAGAATCGCGTAGTAACACTCGCACACGAATTTCGAGCACGGACACGGAACAAAATTACAAATTTCTGGAGAGCTTTCTGGTCTCGCGTGTTCGTCAGGAAGAAAAGGGGTGCCGGCTCGAAAAGAAGGAACGACGACCGACGTGCCCGCCCACGTGACGACGGCCATGTTCGTGACGTAATCCTGACGTCAGCGGACCGATGGCGTGCTCCGCACGCTCCGTCGGATATACAGAGAAAATCGTAAACGTGCCCCTATTTTCAATCGACGTACAATCGGATTTACAGAGAAACTCCGTGCACCGTAAAAGACTTGGAGATTGAAAGGAACTCGTTTCCAACTGGCGCATCCGGTCTACCCTTTCCAACAGAACGATCGAAGCATCCCTTCAAACGAGCGAGAACGAGAAACTCTTTCTCAGCTACGGCTCGGAGAAACTTTTCTTCCGGACCAACTCCGATCGCGAACCCGTAACGTGGCGAGATACGACCAAGGATACCGATCGATAATACGGGGTTAAACAACGGGCGACGATGATCCGTTTATTTAATTCTCCCTTACCTGAGCGCTACCTCCAACGATCGATTGATAGGCCGATTGAAAAACGCTTCCCAATTGCGTCAAACTATCATCTTCCATCTGGAACATTATATCTGTGCCCGGGGAACCGTTGTTATTCAGATTGTTGTTGTTTCCCATCATCTTCTCGGTATTGACGACATCGCGCAGTATCGTGTTCGACTGCATTCTGCGGTTACGACGAATTTCTGGCAACGTGGACGATTCACCACCACTACCACCACCACTACCACCACACGGTCTCGTTCGGTATCAAATCTCGGCGATGATCGCGTCTCGATGCACAACGTTTATCGCTCTCATCGTCCAAAGAACCGAAGCAGCCAGCGATCTGCACACCGTCGTAACCGTCGTCGGGTCACGATTCACGAGCCGGAAATTGTGCACGATTCCACCGAGGAGACGAAACAACTCGCGTCACGTACAAACTTTTCGAAGCATATCAACTACGATCAACGTTATAAATACTCCTCTCGGAGAGTAACGTATTACGCGTTATAGATTTCTCGGGCATCGGTAAACGCGCGAATACAGTCTACGAATAGAGCCGAACGCAAACAAAAATAATACAACGAGAGGAGATGTTTTTACGGCGAGACGAGGACTCGAGTCACCGACGCCGCGTGCCACGAGGACGCATCGCGTAGCCGCACTACGATTCACCCGCCCGCCTCCGCACCATCGTTCGCGTGGCGTCGCTTTTCGATCAGCCTTCGAACACCTGTTTCTGCTACGGTTGCGAGACTCGACTCGACTATCGGTCGGTATATCACGATTATACGTATCCACGGATTATACGGTTACGAGAAACTTTCGAGAACACAGAAGTTCCGATCCACGTTATTGCGCACTACGTCCACCCGAGCACTCGATACGAATCACCAAAACGATCACAAACTTTGTACTTCACCGTTCCAGTCTCCGCACGAGAGAAGAGGTATGGAGCGGAAAAGAGATCGAAAAGAGACGGAGGGGGATGAACGAAGAAAGAAGATGAGCAGCATCGACACAACCTCCTCTCGGTTCACGGTACGCGACGAGACTGACGCTTCCCGAAGGGAGGCAGCCACCCCACCACTCCCCTTCCGTACGAGTCCACGTCCCCCCCCCCACTTATTCGCTCGCCTGTTCCCCCACTACTCCATGGCTCGACGCGCGCGGATAGCGATGGGTATTTGAATTTCTTTCCATCGAGTACGCGAACAAATTCCTATTCCACATCTTTCTCCAAGCGGTAAAATAATTTTTCCACATCGAGAAACACGGATGAACATCAACACGCATATTTCCATTCGCTTTTCCATCTCTCGAATCCTCGGATTCGATTCGATCAGATTGTAAAATAGGAAAAAGGAAAAAACTGTTGGAAAATTTTATTCGTGAAAAATCTCTCGTATCGAAAATACGATCTCGAGACTACGGTGCATGAATTTTGAACATTTCCTCTTACAACGCGGAGAATCACCGCGTACTTTTAACGTGGATCGTTGGACGATTATCAAATGGTTAGTCGGTCGGTCGGTTGGTCGGGGATACAGGAATTGGAATCGTCGAAGCTGTCGCTAGGCACGGGCCTCTCCTCTCTCCCTGCGAAGTGCAATGGTCGGCGGGCCTGCAGCGTTTCGGTTTATCCTCCCCTCGCCTCGTCTGGCCGATGCTCGGCTCACAGGAAGCAACCCCTAGCGCGAAGGGCCAGCGTTTTTGCCCGCACAAGCCGGCACTCGTGTAGCAACGACGAGCGGTGCTACGAGTGTGGGTGGATGATGGCTCTCTGGCTCTCCGCCGACTATGTACCGTGCCGAAAACATCGGTCCACTTGTTGAGTCGAAAAGAGAGCGAAGGGAGAAAGAGGAAGGGAGAGGGCCGGTGTCGGCGGCGGCGGCGCGCGCGCACGGTTATCTCCTTCCCGTGCACGGCCAAAGTGCCGCTGTTTCGCCAGATAAAATCTCTGTGCTACACGAGATCCGATGAGGGAACAAAGGTGGACGATTCTCTCTCTCTCTCTCTCTCTCTCGGTCCGTAACGAAACGAGTTCACACACCGGAAATGAATCGACCGCGAATCATTCCCTCGAAAGAAAGAAAGAAAGAAAGAAGACGAACATCGTCCGGATTTTTCACGGACAAACAAAATCTCGAGACGTTTCCCTCTTCGCTCGTTCGAGGGAAGAGAACTGTTACAGAAGTTCGCGGTGGCCTCGAAAAATAAGTCGACTACGAGGAATTGGAGAGGTGAGCGCAAAACATTAATTCGGCAAAGAGGCGGACGATGTTTCTGCGTGTTGAAAGTGTCGCTAAACGATCTGTTAGGCGAAAATATCTTTATATTCGGGTGGACGGAAGGCCCGGTGACGATGCCGCGGTTTCGGAAAATCTGTCCGGGAAGACAAACGAGATACCTCGTGGCGCCGAAGGTAGAGCTCGTTAGTTGGAAATTCGTGAGTAATTTTAGTGTCGTACCCACGCGACTAGCCCAAGGTATATAATTACCTAACCTCACCCGACCCAATCTAACCCAGTTGGCAAACGAACGAGAGTTCCAGTTTTCCTCGCTGAAATCCGGATACGATCTTCCACGATGGAAGAAAAATTTCCTCGAGGTATCGCGGCCATCGAGAGAGACGCTCGCCAATATTAATTAAGCCAAAACCGATTCAGTTTTTCCTCTTTCGCGACGGCGACGATGTCGACGACGACGACGGGCAAACAACAAGTCACGATTCGTTCGTTTCAACTATTATTTTAGCAACCAAACGAATTGACATCAATCGTTGCCAAGACCTTTCTATTGAAACCACTTGATCCGATTTCCACTCGATCTCCAAAGCGAACCAATGGGTCGAGAATCGATCGATTCTCGTTTTTCCAAGTATCACCTGGTTATCACTTGGACGGAAGAGAGAATTTCGATAATATATATATATATATTCGTAACGCGCGTTTGCGCGAGGAATTCGAGAGCAAAGCGGAGGTAGAAAAGAATGAGGGAAGAGGGAAAGTCAAAACTGAATGGCCGCGTCTTGTGGGGACGTGGTGTCGTCAGGTGTAAAGAACGCTTAACACCTCTGGCAGGTAGCGGCAGTAAAATAATTAAAAGCGACAGGTACTATTCAATACAAAACCGAAATAAAATTAAACAATGGGACAATGGAGCACCAGCCAGTATACAGTTAAGGGATGCCATCGTACCTGCTCCTCCGCCTACCCTCAAGGAGAAACTACCCCCGACAAGATTTTTCTGACTTTCGAATCGACTGCATCGGATTGTTGAAACTTCTGCGGCGAAAAAAAGAAGTGCTCCTTTTCGGAAGAAAAACGCCTAATTTCTCGGCAATTTCTTGCAATAAAATTTTATTGCCGGCCAAAACGCGTAAAAATCAAATTGCATGTTCCTTCCAAACGAGCACCAGCTTGACTTTGAAATCTCGTCGACGTTAATTCGAAATTGTCGGTATTTGAAGACAGTTTTCGTCAATCGGCCCCACGAGCACGAGCCAGAATTTTCACGGCCGAGGGCCAAGGGATTTGCACAACCCCCCCCTCCCCTCCCCCGTGCACTTGCCGCTGTAAATCTCGAAAGGTACTTGTCTCTCCACCACCGCTTCTTCTTCCTCTGCTCTCGAGATTACCTGTAGATACACTGAGCTGCGTTCCCCGCGAATATCTTTCCAACTGTGTCTTCGACGGCGATCAAACCCCCTCCCCCTCCTCGCCGAACGAGACATAAAAAAGAAGAGTCGAGTTGCGTGGAGTTTTCTCTCTCGCCCAAATGTCTCGCCCAAGAGAGAGAGAGAGAGAGGAGAGAAAATTTCACGATCTGGAAAGAAAGCGGTATGATAACCAAGGCAAGCGGTTTCGCCATTCAGGCAGCAACAAATAATTAGGTAACCTCGCCTGGCCAACTGTGTAAACTGCGGCTCCATCGGCGATCATCGGCCGATGTACGTATGAAGACATCCGAGAGAATACGACGACGACGACGACGACGACGACGACGACGACGACGGAGGGAATACAAGACAAGAAGAAGCGGAGACGAAGGAGACGAGAAAGAGAGGCGGAGAGAGAGTCGTCGACCCGGACGCCTGCCTCCTTCTCCTTCTTCTCTTTCTTCTTCTTCTTGGTCGCGTCGCATGGTCCCCCCGTGGGGGAGGGGGGAGAAAAAAAAAATCATAAGACCGCGGCCGTTGTCGGCTGATGCTCCTTGTCGAGCGTGTTCACGAGGATCCGACAAAAAGCCTCTCGGCAAGAAGACGGAACTCCGTATCTCGTGCCATTCCGAGCGGAGCCGAGGACTCCCGCCGCTCGTCTAATTAAGGTCGATCGTTAGACAACGCGAAAATTGGCCGAGATCGATCGAAATAACAAGAGGAGGGGATCGAGGCGAGGAAAAGACACTCGGACTTTTTTAACGAGGAAAATAAAAAAAGAGTAAAAAAAATCTGAGATTCTGGGTGAAAATTCGTCGTGTATAGAAGAATCAGACTTTTTTTTCGAAACGACATTACGATGTGTGGGGGGGAAAATAAAAGAGTGAAAATTCGGTCGGCCCGTCGTTATATACAACCGGATACAGAAGAAAGAATACGAAGTATATTCTTCATAAAAGTGATTTAATTTCCCCGAATACAACTCGTTCGTTCGTTCGTTCGTTCGTTCGTTCGTTCGTTCGTTCGTTCGTTCTCGTACAACTCGGGCGCGCGAGGGTTGAACGGTTAAAAGGTAATAGTTAATAACAGCGCAGCTGAAAAGGGGGATTCGGTAATCCGGTTCTAATTTCTAAAACAAAGAGAGAGAGAGAGAGCGGGGAGGGAGGGGAAGGTCCGGGATACGGAGCGGAGAAACGAAAAGAGAGAAAGACGAGGAGACAGAGAGAGAGAGAGAGAGAGAGAGAAAGGGAAATATTCTCTCGTTGAGGCAAACCCGAGATCCTGAGTTGGGTGGGTTTCCGAGGCGGGGAAGGGGAGAGGAGGAAGAGGGGGGGGGAGACGGTAAGGGTAGATGTGGAAAGAGGGCTGAAATTGGGGGCGGCCCGAGAGAGGAGGGGAGCGAGGGGGAGAGGGGAGGGGAGAGGGGGGGAGGAGGGGCTGGGTTCCACCCTGGAACACATTAACTGCAGGGCGACGGGGTATATAGAGACGGGTTGGGGGGGAAAGGCGACGCCACTGGCGTAAGCTTCAATGGAATACGTTCGAGAGAGCGGCAAGGAAAAGAGCTTTAATCCGACCTTTCTTGCGAGTCACGCGACGTATGCGCGTATAATACCCCGAGCATTGGCTTTGCTTCGTTTGGCCTACCTTCTCTCTTCAGCTCGGCCGAGGGGTTGAAAAATTATCGAATCGATCCCGACGAGTATCGATCCATCCGCGATAATTCGAAGCGAGAATCGAGCGTGCTTTTTCCTCTTCTTGTTTTCCTTTTTTCCTTTCCAAAGGAGCTGCAAGAATAGCAGAGGCGGATTTAAGCCGCAAAATCTAGAAGAAGAATACTACCCGATACTCGAAGAAGAAGGAAGAAGAAGAAGAATGGATGAAAAAATCCGGATGAATGAGGAAATAAATCTCGATCCTTGTACTCGCGCGTTGCTTATACATACACCCGTTAATTAAGCCGCTAACGAAGGGTCAATTTTCGATAGATTTATGCATCCGGAGAGGAGCGGAGCGCGACGTATAGAGTAAAGAATCGGGGCGCGTGACTAAGCCGCGGGGCTTGGGCCGGGTCGTTAGCGAGCCTCGATATCTAATCTCTCTCTAATTAATTCTTTTTAATTCGTACTCCACTCGGCCGAGCAGTACGAAGCAAGCGGCGGGGACGCAGAAGTGCACAAGTGCGGTCTCTCATTGTGAGATCCCCGAGATTAATCCCGATTAGCCTTAATCGAGGCTGCGCTATAGCGGTGTATCCCTCCCCCTCCCCCCCCCCTCTTCCCCCCTCCCACTCTCTGGATCGATTCGTCCAAATATAGATCGACCTAACGAATCTCGATCGCGAGCCACCGCGCCATGTACTTGCTTACTTGCTTGCTTGCTTACGTATCGGCCGCCACGTCGATCCTCGTTTGCGCGGAGGGAAGAGAAAATACACATAAAACGCTGGGGGGGGGGGAATATATGCGCTTATTATACACGACGGATCAAGCCCGTCTCCCTAAAAAGGAGACGAAAGCCAACCACCATATCGAGAGAGAGAGAGAGAGACGTGTCTCTCCCGAGTCTTTTCCTCGCCATTCTATTCTCCTCTTTTTTTTAACTCTTTCTCTCTCTCTCTCTCTCTCGCGCGCGCGAGCGATGCGATGCGATGCGATGCGAGGCGCGCACGTCTTATCGATCGTTCTCTGCCTCGCGGAGAGAATTTTCATCGAAGGGAGAGAGAGAGAGAGAGAGAGAAAAGAAAAAATGAACGCTCTCTGCTCGATTAACCCTTTATGACTCTCTTCCATCCTCTTCTTCCCTGCAAAATTAACGCTACGCCAACTTCCATCCTCTCGATAATCCCCCCCTCCTGCCCACGTTTGATTAACACGTGGGCAATATTCGAACGGGAGAATACGTAAGAAATACTCGGTCGAGCGCTTTCGTGTCGAAGCGAAAAGAAAAGAAAAAGAGAAAGAGGGAGAGAGAGAGAAAGGGAAAAAGGTGTCGTCGAAAAGGAAAATTGAGGAGTTCCTTCCTTCCTTCCTTCCTTCCTTCCTTCCTTCCTTCCTGCGATGGCTACGCCAATGCGAGACACTGAACGAGGGGTGGCAGGAGCACTAGTAGCGTAGTTAGGGGTGGCTCGGTAGGGATGCTTTAGGGTGAGATTTAGTACCAACCTCCGCCGCTTAGTCTCTACCCATCCTAGGCTACACAGCGCGCCTACCACACCACACCACTCTCACGAGAGCTCCACAACTATGAGTCGATACTCACGATGAGAAATATCAAACTACTGCAAAATATTGTCCCCGAAATTGATCGGTCCCCGAATTTTCCCTCGTCAGCTACCTCGGCCTCGGCAACCGGTCGAGGATCAACGCCGTGACAGGATTAAATCCGACTCGAGGAATCAATTCTCACGGTATCGAGGGTGGCAAAGTTGTGCATGCTCCGAATTATTCCCCCTCCTCCACCGATTGGGATCGGAAGGAGAACCGATCGAAAGGGACGGGTACGATCGAGTTTGATGAATTTAATAACGAAGGATCTAATCGAAGGAAAGAAGAAACGTGCCCTCCTGTTTTCTGAAAGATAGATAGGCGAGATCCAGTAGGAGAGTGACACGATAAATTAGCAGGAGAATTTGGATAGATCTAGGTGACCGAGCGGGGATCGAGTTTTCGTTGCACCCCACGCTTGCTGTTATCTTATATGGCTGTACTTAGGCCGCATTACCCGAATACGGGGACCCAAAATTTCTATTAGTTTCCACGGGAGGAAACCGCTTCACGAGATGGGACCCTCGAGTTCCGTTCGAGGGGAGAAACGAGGGAGAACGTTTCGAGGTCGAATATATATATATATATATATATCTTTCGAAATTTCTCGATTCGTTGCGAACAACGATTCGATGTTAACCCTTTCGCTACGAGAAAAATCGTCAACGTTTATCGGAATTGTTTCGACGATGTTTATATGGAAAAAAAAAAAAGAAAAAAAAAAATTGACGACAGAAACGAAATATCGATGCTCGACGTTTCCAAAGAATCTTATGCAGAGCGATTAAAGTCACTCGTAGTATCGAAAGGGTTAAATTAATCGAACTTTTCCAAAACATGTACACACACTTTTCGTCGCGGCCAGTTGGTTCAACTAGCGGGGATGTTTGGCCAACGTTTTCCCAGCGGTAGTCGTCTCGAGAGTTGGAAAGACAAGTCGAGCCACTCGAAACGAGGGATTGTAGCTCGTTTCGTGAGTAAAGGACTCGAGGGAAGAAGAGAGGAGGAAGAGGATGAGGAGGAGATGGAAGAAGAGCGAGCGAAGGGGAGGGACATGAGTCAAGTAAACTCGAGAACGGCGGTCTCTTTCATCCCCGAAACTTCAAAAGCTGGAAGAGTAGCGCCATATGCCACCCTTCGAAAACCTCTTCCCTGTTTCTTTTTCCTTTTCTTCCTCCTTCCCTCCTTCGCGATAATAAAATTCTAATCAGATAGTTTTCGTTGGACACCTACGTTGGGGGGCGGGACACGCGTGAAATATATACGAAACGAGGATCAATCTCGAATAATATCGACGTAGAAAGAAAGAAACGGGAACGATCCTCGAAAATCCAACTTCAATTACCATAAATCGATGCTAGCGTTAACCACAACTTTGGGAATGGACTTTGGGAAGCGTAATAAGATAAAAAAGATTTGTTCCTTCTCCAACGGTAGGAGGAAGCGATCACCATTTTCAAAACGTTATCTTCTATGCTTCCAACGAATTAATCTCGCTCGAAACGAGACGAGAGATTTCGAAAAAGGAAATGCGCCTATCCGAGGCTGTGACGTTACTTACAACAACCTATCTTCCAACCTATCTTCATCCGATCGAGGAGCTCCGAGAAATTCGATTTTTTCCCCGCCTTACTCGCGCATAATCTTCGTGTCTTCGTATCGAAAGAACAGAAAAAAAAAAAACAAGTTTTGCTCGGCGAAATAACGGATTCATCCCCGTCGGGATATCGGTATTCGAATACGTTAATTCCGAATCCGGTTAGTATCCTAAAAGCAATCTACAGCGTGAATACGGAAAGGGGGAAGTTTTCGCCAAGCGTTATAACCACCACCCCCCGACAAATCATCGTGAGCCGAGGGGTAAACGGTGACGCGGCGAAGGAGCGAACCCCCGAATTTCACAGGCCGGTAGGCCGCAAATGAAGCACACTTGGGTGGTGCTCGATTTAGCTCGTATCATCCCACATCCTCGGCCATACGGATGTACGTACGCATCGTGCAAACACTGCCGCCGCTCACGGCAAACACATACACGCACGTACACGCGTGTAATTTCAACGAATTATAGATACACGCTGGGAGGAACACGGTCCCCTAGATCCTCTCGGAATCTGGCACAATTGTCCACCAACGACAGACCCAACGATAGAAATAATCGTTAACGAATAAAACGCGTGTACGCACGTGACCGCACGTTTCACGTGCTCGAACACGGGGCGGAAATGGCCACCCTCTCGAAAACCTTCCCGCTCTTACGCAATCGACCACCCTGTTTATTTTCGATCGGTAAAAAAGTGCCTCGTAGGTGCACAACCCCGTTAAATGCCCCCCCACCCTCGTGGATCCGTTTCATCGGGATTGATATGTTAATTGCCGCGTTCTCCAATTTAATCCCCCATGAAAACTATCCGTCCAAGTGGATTCCACTTCGCAGAAGCCCCCTCGGTGGTGGCACGTGACCCCCTGGGATACGGGGCGATACCGGCCACTCGAAACCTCGTCCAAGGTAACGCGGATTGATCGCGTCCATCCACCGAGATATCTCCGGATATCCACGCTTTTCGACCGTATTTCCCCCCGCTATCTCGCCCGTGTAATTGCGCCCCTTCCTTCCCCTTTGTCCTCGAAAGGGAGGACAGAACAATCGGTCTCGAATTTTTCGGCTCGTGGGTATTTGAAATTCAACGAGAGGGAAGGTTTCACAATTTTGGCGGTGGAAAATCGTGCGGCCGTGTTCCGGTAATTATTATTGATACATCCCCGGTAATAATCTCGACGACCCAATTAATACTATCGACATACCGATAGGCGCAGTTGCGATACACCAGCCAATAATTTATCGCGATAATCCCACAATGACCGTAAACTATCGCTCACGCGTGCATTTTCGGCCGATCGGCCGCCAGATAGATACGTGTGTCTTCCACGAGCGTGCCTCGCCCGCCAATCCCGATAAACCTTTATTTTCCTCCATCGAATTCAAACTTCCTCTCGAACAATTTTCCGAGATGAAAAAATAATTCTCCTCTTTTTATTATCAACGAATCTCCCCTCGATGTAGCGACGAATTAAAGCGGCGGGTGGAAACAATGGGTATCGCTTCGAAAATATGTGTACAGATCATATCTCTCTCTCTCTCTCTCCCTCCCCTCTATCCGCGCCGATACCGACTCCCCTCCTCCACGACCGCTTCATCGTCCTCCCCTCGCCGGGCGGTTTACCCGGGTTGTAAGTCGACAACTCACTCCCCTGTGTACTCTGTGCACACGGTGCAACGGCGAGTTTGCACGCCACCGAGAGAGAGAGAGAGAGAAAGGATAAATGCGACAGACTCCTCGAGTCTTGCTCCAATTGATATCGTTGCCAATTGGAGGAAAGTGGTATCCGAGAAGAAAAGGAGAGAGTGGAAGGGAGATAGACTACTTTTGAGAGAGATTTACGAGGTCTGCTCTGTTCGAACGAGTATGGTGAAACGAGTATGTGGAAAATGGAGAGAGGAGGAGAGAGACAATGGGGAAGTGAAAAATCGTATCGTACGGTTCCTTTGCGCTGCCACTTTGCGCGAACAGATAAAGAGGTGCATTTGCGTAATCGGACACTTTCGACTTACGAGCCGAATATCCGCGAAATATCCAACAACAATAGTCGGTGGTGAATGAAAAATTTCCGTCTAACATATTTCCGTCGATCGGAGAAATAGATCGAATTCGAGAAAGAGAGAATCGAACGGAGCAAAGGAAGGAGCAAAGTTGGAACAAAAGGCGCGACGAGGTGAAACAGGGTGCGGTAAGCAAGCAAGGAGGAGAGCAAAGTGGCGGAAAGAGGGAGGCAAGGGAAGGATGGAGAAGGAGAGTGGAAGCCAAAGAGCAGCGCTGGCTCGTGTGCTACCAGCAACAGGTGCCCGTCAAACAAACGTTCAACGTCTCTAACCGCCTCTCACTCTCTCTCTCTCTCCCGCTGACCTTCCTCCTCCCCCTCCCTTTTTCCTTTCTTCCTCCTTCCCTTCTTTCCCTAGCCTCGCACGCGATTCCTGGTAATTGATTCGTCGACGAGACAAACCCGTGTCCAATCCACGGAGAATCGACCCATCTCGACACCATCGAATTCGCTAGTGAAACGATTAATAAGATAAGTTGTCCGCTCTCGATATCCTCGTTTCTCTCGAGAAAAAGAATAAAAGAGAGATTTCCCTCCTTCTCGGAAAATTATCGAAAATAACTTCGATCGAGTATCTCTCGAGTTCCACAGTCGTAACAGTCGGTCGGATAAAGGGACGACGAATATGGAAAATTGTTACTCGAGGAGGGTTTCGAATGGAAATCGAAGCTATTAAATAACGCGATCGAGCAACTTACGTTAAGGAGGAAAGCGGATCAAAGGGAGAAGTTGGTATTTTCGGTATTACGAAACGGCGCAAAAATAGCACGGGATATCGCGACGCAATTAAAATCGCGAAGGGAGAAGAACGTGGATGCGGTTTAATTTTCTCGAGGAGAAAAACACCTGCAAACTCGCCTCGACTTCGAGTTACCAATTTGTCCGTCAATCAATGGCCGCAATCGGGGACACCGCGAACGACAAAGAGGAAAAATTCAATTTTTCTCGTCCCGTTTCCGAAAGGAGAAGAACAACCGTTCGTCTCGAAAACTACTCCAAGAGCGAGCAGAGGAGGAGTATAATCGGAACGAAAGATGCTCGACTATCGGTTGTTCGAAATTCCTCGAGGTCGTGAATTAGGCCGTAGCGCGAGCCATCGAGGCAAACTGGAAGGGCTCCACGGTCTGGCGACCGTAGCAGCACGCGACACCATATGGTCTCTCCCTATGCACAAAACACGCCTTCCTCCGCCACCGTTCCGCTCCGAGGCTCGACCAGATCTTAACCGAAATGTATCCACCACGGCTTCTTATCCTTCTTCAAACGAGAGGAATAAAAAAAGAAAAGTCGAAGGAAAAAAGAATCGAAGGAGGAGAGGCGACTCGCTGCGTGGACAATTCGAAGGGGAAAAAAGAAGAAGGAGGAGGAGGAGGAGAAGGGGATGCGGTGGTGAAACTGGACGATAAGTGAAACTCCCAGAGGAGGGAACGGGAACACGGGTTACGGCACCCTCGAGGACACTAGAACGCTCATATCCTAATAGAAACGTAATCGCGTAGTCCTGCACGCTGAATAAATTATTAGCAGGCTTACGGTATGGTGCAGGCCGAGGGTTCGCGCAACACACACCATATCGGCTGGATTAACGACGATCCGCACCGTGGGACAGTCGAGGATTTATTCGGCCGTGACTCTCCACGCTTATTTATTATTATTATTTTGGCCCCGTTATCCATTATTGGCTGCCCAATTTTTCACCCCGCCTCGAAAGTAATCGCGATATCGATTGCAGCGATGATGCATTAAGGATTAAAGAGCCGCGGACAATGCGTCGTAATCGAGGACGTTGGACGACGCGCGTGTCGAGAGGATCGAAAGAGAGTTGTTAATTGCTCGCGTTGATTTTTTTACGCGAGATTCGAATATCGAGTGTAACGTTATACCAATGGATAGACGTGATTAAGAATATCGACGAGAAAGAAAACGAGTAGCGAGGATTAATCTTATCGAGAGCTCGGCCGAAATCTACCGAGTTATCGATTGTTAATTTCCAGGGAAACGTACAATCGCGCGATACTTTTAATCGCGAGAATTACAGATATTTCGAGCAATTATTATTACCACGGTTCGATGGGGAAACGTTCGTGGGGAGAACAACAACAAACGAATTACATCTCGAAGGAATAATCCGTTCGGTCGAAAAATCGGTTCGAAATCGTCGGAAAGTCGATTTTCGGCGATTGGAGGAGATAATCGGGACGAATCGAGGGAGAGCGCGAAAACCACGACCCTTTTCCCTCTTCCCTCGCCGACGTATTTATCCCCGTTTTGCCGGGTAATTGGTAGGTTTATCGACGACGTGGCTGGAATCGAGTAAAAATCCCTGATCGACATCGAATCGAAAGAGAAACGAAATTATAAACCTTTCGAAAAAAAATCCCTCCCAGATTTATCACACCCCTCGATAAATCATTTAACTTAAGGACGCAAGGAAGGAGAATTTAAACAGGTGCGAGAGTGTATTTGATTATCGAGAAGCGATTCGTTTTTTAGCCTCTTTTCCTCCGCCACTCGAGGAAGGGAGTCACGAACGCGGGACGACAAATATTTAACGTTCCTCCTATCGATCGATATTATATTCCATTTACCCCGCGCCTCTTCCTCCGCGTTTTCGAGGCTAACTATCCAAACATTTCCCCACCGCGATGGGGCTTCGATCCAATTGTCGTCGACGAATCGTTCGAGAATGCGAAAAAAATCTCCCCTCTTTCTAACACATCCCCCTCTCCTACTACCCCCATTCCCAACTCCTCGAAACGATTCATTCGTGAAATTCATTAACGAGGAGTTAATTGAACGGCGACGACGATTGTCGAGCGAGATAAATAATAATCGGTGAGGAGAAAGCGGAGAACGGCCATTTCGATGGATAGTTTAAAAAAAAAAAAAAAAAAAAAAACGAGGGAAGGCGTGGACGTGGCCATCGTTGATCACAGAGGAACAGACTCCAAGTTTTAACTCGAGCTTGACTCTTGGTAAAATCATTATACTCTATAACCCAGCTCGTAAAGATTACGATCGGGAGCGTTCCCTGAGATCATCCACGAGTTTCGCCTCGAGAAACGAGAGAGAGAGAGAGAGAGGAGAGAGAGAAAGGAAAAAAAAAGAAAAGAAAAAAGAGAGAAGAAGCGTAATTTACGAGCTAACCTAATTCCATCGTTTTTCCGTCGGTGGCTTTTATCAATCGCGCCGCTGAACTCATATGGGTCCCGATACGTTCGAAGCCCCATTATCGAATCCCGATGTAGGGACAGGAAACACATTTACTATCGACTGGCATGCGTTTATCGAATCTTTTTCGAGTCACTCACCCAATGCTGCGTTGTTACGACTTCGCCATCCGTTCCGTCAAGGGCCTGCTAAAAAGATAAAAAAAAAAAAAAAAAAAAAAAAAAAAAACGAAAGTACGAGATCAATTTTTCTCTCCGGAGCACAAGGGAGACAAAAGAAAGGGGGAAAAAAGAAAAATACGATACTTACGTCCTTCTTCCTCTTTACGGTTCCCGCGCCTGAAACAATCGAACGAAAAAAGAACAATCTCAATTGTCGAAATTCAAAAAACCCTCTCCACGATTAACGGAACACGTACACGGAGATGATAGATGGGAAGAAAACTGACCGGCTGTCGAATTCGGTAACCGTGCTCCGTTGGTGCCGGTGGGCGCCGCGGGGTTGGCAGTAGGGGTAGGCGTCCCGACGGAAGGCGGTACCCCTCGGCTCCCGAACGGGAAGTAAGGGGAGTCCGGGGAATAAGTGGCGCCCTCCACACCTCCGCCGGCCCCGCTACTCCCACCACCCCCGTTTCCACCGCCGCCTCCGCCGCCGCCGCCTCCTCCGCCACCTCCACCTCCCCCTGGCCCACCGCCTGGCCCTCCCGCTGTCGGCCCGAAACTTCCTCCGCCATACGCCTGCAAAACATTTCCAAACATTTTTCTCCTATCACCACGATTAACCCTTTCGCTCTGCATAACATGCTATTGAGATACGGTCGACTATAGTCGCTCTGCACGAGATGCCGCTGAGATACGATCGACTATAGTCGCTCTGCATGAGATGCCATTGAGATACTACGAGCGACTATAATCATTCTGCATAAGGGCGATTATAGTCGCTCTGCATAAGATGCCATTGAGATATTACGGGCGACTATAATCGCTCTGCATGAGATGCCATTGAGATACTACGAGCGACTATAATCATTCTGCATAAGGGCGACTATAGTCGCTCTGCACAAGATGCCACTGAGATACGGTCGACTATAATCGCTCTGCATGAGATGCCATTGAGATATTACGGTTGACTATAATTGCTCTGCATAAGATGTCACTAAGATACTACGGGCGACTATAGTCGCTCTGCATACGGGCGACTATAGTCATTCTGCATACAGGCGACTGTAGTCGCTCTGCATAAAGTATCATCACGCTCTGCATAAGATGGCACTGAGATACGGCCGATTATAGTCGTTCTGTATAAGATGTCACTAAGATATTACGGGCGACTATAGTCACTCTGCATGAGATGTCACTAAGATACTACGGGCGACTATAGTCGCTCTGCATACGGGCGACTATAGTCACTCTGCATACAGGCGACTGTAGTCGCTCTGCATAAAGTATCAATGAGATATCACGGGCAACTATATTCTGCACAAGATGCCATTGAGGTACGAGCGATTATAGTTGCTCTGGATAAGATGCCACTGAGATACGGACGACTGTATATGTATGTCGTTCTGCATAAGGACGATTATAGTCGCTCTGCATAAGATGGCACTGAGATACGGCCGATTATAGTCGTTCTGTATAAGATGTCACTAAGATATTACGGGCGACTATAGTCACTCTACATGAGATGTCACTAAGATACGGGCGACTATAGTCGCTCTGCTTAAGGACGATTATAGTCGCTCTGCTTAAGGACGATTATAGTCGCTCTGCTTAAGGACGATTATAGTCGCTCTGCTTAAGGACGATTATAGTTGCTCTGCTTAAGGACGATTATAGTCGCTCTGCTTAAGGACGACTATAGTCGCTCTGCTTAAGGACGACTATAGTCGCTCTGCTTAAGGACGGTTATAGTCGCTCTGCATAAGATGCCATTGAGATATTACGGGCGATTGTACTCTGCACAAAATGAGGTAAAAAATACGAGCGACTATAGTCGCTCTGCATAGGGGCGACTATATTCTGCACAAAATGTCATTGAGGTACTACGAGCGACTATAGTTGCTCTACATAAGGGCGACTATAATCGCTCTGCATCGATATTTCGTTTTTATCGTCAATTTTTTTCCAATAAACACCGTCAAAGCAACTCGAATTACGAGGCGTAAACGCGGCCGCTGACGATCTTTCTCGAGCACAATGCGGCGGAAAAGTTGAGAGAAAAAAAAATATATATTCCCCGAGATCGGATCGATCATCGATCGAACTCGATTATCCAAGTTGAAGGGAGGAGAGAACACGGGGAACAAGGCGGTCGAAGAAGAGAAGGCGATACAACCTCCTATCGAAATCAATACTTCTTATCAGGCACGGCTTAACAACTGCCGATTAGATACTGCTCCCTGGCGCCGTGGAAAAAATCTCTGCTATCTCCGTTTCCTCGTAGAAAACCTTATTGACCACGCGCGCGTTCTTTCTTTTTTCCATTTTTTTCCCTTTTTTTCCCCCCTCTCGCCGATTTTATTACACTGATACCACGTGTAACCCGTGTAATCCGTGTGGTTAATTACGACCGAAGATATCGTCGAGATGAGACAACAAATGAAAGTGTCGCGATAATCTAACGACTTTCGACGAATGCGGGCCGACCTTTTGTTATCCGCGTTTCATAACTCTCGCCTCGAGGGAGAAACCGATCATACGTGTTTTAACCCTCTCGCTTCTTCTCCGCCGTGTCAAAAATATGCCCAGCCTCGCTGCAATCCGAGTTACTTTTTTCGACGGTGTTTATTGGAAAAAAAAAAAAAAAAAAAATTGAGAAAGATACTCGATGCACGACAACTCAAATCGACGCGGCATCTTATGTTGGGAGCGACTATAGTCGCCCGTAATAGCGAAGGGGGTCAACCCTCGATCAAAAATATCCATGCAGGTTCCGACCAATTGCAATTAATTAACGATAGCCAGGAGCAAGGTTGGAAATGGACGACAAGCCGTGGAAAAAAGGAAGTACGAGAGGGAACTTTATCCGTGCTCCCGGATAACTTTTCATCCGAGCTCTCGCTTAACCCTCCCTCAATCCTACGATGTTCCCCCACGACGTATATATATTAATATATACACGTGTACACGTGCTCGTGTGCGCGCGTACACGTACACGAAAGCGTATAAATACACGGTCGCGAACGAGGGAGAGCGTAAGTGATATTAAAGCCGGAGGTTGACGACGCTCAACCCTCCCGGAATTGGGTAATTCTTACACACCCGAGACAAAATGAACTTTCACGATCGCCCCGCGAATTAATTCTCGCGCAACAAACGTTTCTTCTTCGTCGAGGAAGGAATAAAGGATCTATCGAAGAATGGATCGACGAATGAAAGGAATTTTATATATATATATATATTTTTAAAACATCGATCGAAGCGAAATTTTTTAAGAATGTACCATCGACGAATAACAACAAGCGTTATGTTACGTATTTACGCGCTTCCTACCTTTGTTTCTATTCGGGATCTCTGAAGAAGAGAAAATTAAATCCTGGATAAGGGATGCTTGTACCACGGTGTCTCTTTAAATGGGAAAATTTAAAAGACGATGAGAACCACTTCCCCAAAAATATTACTCGGACTAAAGTTTTGGGATTACCTAGTTTGGAGGGATAGGTTGGAGGGGCGACGCGAGATAGAGAGGAAGAGAGAGAGAAGAAAAGGAGTAACTTTTTCTCGGATAAATTTGCCTCCACGACTGCAATAATTATTCCGCCCCCTGTTCCTTACGTAATCCCGCTTTTATCTTCCAAGATTCGGGCTGGTCAATTCCGGAGAAGGAAGGGAGGGGAAGGAAAAAAGACGTCGAAATGTCTTCGTTCAATTTTCATCCTCGAATTCCTTCGATCTTGAACGAGGATCAACTCACCATTCCGTTGTCCATCGTGGGGCCATACGGCGACTGGAAGCCTAATTTTTCTGTAACAGATAAAAAAAAACGAAGAAAGCTTAGAATTAGAGGCCAGTTCGTGAAAAGAGAAGAGGAGAAGAAAAATCGACGAAATTTTATCCGGGCGATTTTTCAACGCCCCGTTTCAAGAGGGAGAGGAAATATCTGGATAACGAGAGATACGAGTTACGGAAAAAAAAGAAACGGGATCGAAATAAGGAGAAGGAGGCGGCGTCGATGGAAAATTAATGCCAGGCATAAATTCGCGCCGTGTCTTCATAAATCAAAACCGCGATCGCGTTAAGAATCCAACCGAGATGTACGCGTTTCCCGCGTTGCGGCTGGGACGCATTCGGAATAAACAACGAGATAAACATTACGAGGTTGCCGCAGCCGAGGCTTCATCCGTTATTAATGCGCGCACACACAGGTGAACGTACACGCAAAAGGAGAGAGAGAGAGAGAGGCGAGAACGCGGATCCACTCGCGTTCTTGCCAAGAATTTACGAGGATCGGCAGGATTTACCGGCCTCGAAAAACACGCCCGCCGCGGAAGAATCCCGATTAATTTCGATTCGACGATACTTTATCGTTACACCCTATTATTGCGCGCTCCCTTTCCACTGAAAAGGAACTTGGCTTTCCTAGTATTGCGTATTTCCTACCGCAACGACGGCCACGTTTCTCGCTATATATATATATATATAGCATTAGGTGTTTCAGGACGAGGAGAAGCGAAAGAGGCGAAGCGCGTATTAATTATTTCGAATAATTCGGGGAGCTAAGCGATTCAGAAGGAGAGAGAGAGAGAGAGAAGTTTGAACCTGCCCTCTTATCAAAGTTGTAAGAGGTTGGAAGTCCAGCCGGCCGATAACTAGCCGAGAAAAGGGTGGTGGTGGATGTGTAGCAGAGGGTACGGATATTAGATAGAAGAGGGGAGTGGAGATATATGTGTATATATATATATATAATAGGTCTGTGCGTGCGATACGACGATACGACGACGAGTGTCCAACTACGCGGCTACGATCGGTCGAGGTATAACTATGAATCCTAACAGTTTCGGCTTGCTCGTGACATGTTTGCCGAAGCGTGCACCACCGAGTCTGCAATATCATGCATCAAAGTACAAGCTAAACCATGGTCCATCGTGTCATCCTCAGAACCGGTGCAAGCCAGCTCGACCGTTATGACGTAGCACCGGGCCTCCGTGTCACGGCTAGTTCGTCTTCCACCTTGTCCTCCTGCCGCCGTCACCTATCTATTCGACGATATTGGCCGATGAAGAATCGCCGGAGATCCCACCGTTTCCAAACTGCTCGATCGCGAGGATCGTGTCGTTTTTCTCCATCTGCGTTAAACGGTCGGCATCACTTGGATAAAGTTAGGAGATGCTACGCCGTCAGATTCAAAGAGGAATATTGCATTAATGTTTTTGTTGGTTGGTTATGCAGCGGTGAAGAATAAATAAGAAATATACTGATTTAGATGTATTTTTCGTTACACGTCAGTGCACGGCAATTAAAAACAACTGAAGATAAACAAAAGGATGCCAAGTACGGGCACTAGTAACACAGCTAGCAACGTTCAATGATAAAATTATAGATAAAATTTCAGTGAACTTTTATAACAGTTTTATAACCCTTTCGCTATTCTTTTCGTCAAGTATAATGCTCGAGAGATTGATCGTTGCCTCGACGGTGTTCATTGAAGAAAAAACGAAATATCGATGCTACGTTTCCAGAGAAAGGACTATAATCGCCCCAATAGTAGCAAAACAGTTAAGTGTTATATTCTTTTCCTTTAACAGATCTCGAAGGAATGGTGCACCACGAAAGTATATATAAATATAGACACGAGATAGAGAATTAATCGCGACGATACATTCGGATTTCGGCCGGCATCAATTCGGCATTACAGCTCGCGGGACACAACCTCGAAAACCGCGCCACGCCGTTGGTGCGCGATTTTCAGCGCGCGAGACACGACCGCGATTCCGTGGTCACCCAGCTCGCCGTCGTATATATCACCGCGACACCATCGAATTAGAATTACCTGAAATTATTTCCCCCCCTCTTATCGCGGTGTTGTTATATCCCCGCCAACATCCCTTTCCCCGCCCACCATTATCCTCGCTTATTGATACCGAAACGAGGAATCGTTCGACAAATCCGTTTGGTAATTCCGACAAAAATTCGGGCTGGATTACAACCAATCTTTCCAAATCCACCCCGCCGATTCGAGGCCGACTCGGCCGGATCAATTGAATCGCCGCGGCGACGCATAAAAAAAAAAAAGGGACGGGGGGAATATCGGCGAATATTACGCGCCACCAGGAAATGCCAGGCATTCGCAAAATCGTTTTGACGATCACGTGGAAAAGAAGAAAAAAAAAACAAGGTACGCGCAACACGAAGCGTGGGAAAAGGAGTAAAAAAAAGAGAAAATGGCGGAGGGAGGAGAGTTTGAGGTTACGAGTTAATTCGTCATCGTTCGTCGTTGGTGATCATCATCTTGCTCCGAAATTATTCGATAGAAGGAACAGGTGGTAAAAATGCGGCTTAGGCCGTTTCTGGCCGGCCCGGTTAAGTTAACGAAGGAGGGCTTAATTAACGAGGGCCGCGTTACACCAATATGGTGGCCGGTTAGATTACCATAATTTTATTGGGCGATCGAGGGATGGACGAGTGTTAAGAGGCACCGTTACACGCTCGATCGAACGTACTTAACGCGGACCAAGGATTAAATGTCCCGGGTAAGTTGATTACGTTGGATTCCTCCGCGACAACCTTACCCGCCAATTTTTTCCTTGCCCGAATTTACACGTACGATGAAATTACGGAATGCTCGGGGCCCAATGCGTCGTTCCCACGCGCAAACATCGGGGCGATGAATCGCCAACGAGAATTTCGAAAATCGAATTTTCGCGAGATCGTTCGAAACGATCTATGGTCAGCCGGCGAAACGTGGAAGAGAAGGACGTGTCGAGGTAACGCGATATTCATAAAACCGATGGAGGAAAACACCTGCGCTCGAAAAAAGTAGGAATCGCATTTTTTAAACGTTTCGTAAATTTCTCAAGGTGTAACGATTGCTCTCGACTCGAGTTTTTTCCACGAGAGAAACCACGATCATCCCGTTTGGGAAGAGAGAGAGAGAGAGAGAGAGAGAGGAGGGATCCCATTACCGGATCGGGATGATGAGAAATAAAGGTAAGGGGCGACAAAGAGAAATTTAAAATTCTCTCGGGAGAGATACGAAAACCTGTGTCCTTTCGGGGCACATTTCCTCCATTTTTTTTTTTTTTTTTTGCTCCACCAATATTTGCGGGACACCCGATACACGCGAGGACACCCCACGCACCCCATCGAACCAGCCATTTCTATGGGAGAATTCGCGTGTGTACCATGCCGGTGCACGGTGCCACGCGACCCAAAAGGGTGTTCTCGCAGGTAAGCGTGAGAGAGGGAGGGAGGAAGAATGGGAATGGAAAGGGGAGGAGAGAGGGGAGTGGAAGGTTTACCACCCTAGGGGCCCTCGACCCTAATGGTGGAGGGGGTACGCGCACCAGAGGGAGGAAGAATAGGAGACCAGCGGAGAAAGATGAAAAAAATGTGAAAAAGAACTCAGGTAGACACTGGTGCTCAACCGAACATTTTCATTCGAATCGATCCACCGTGATCCTTTCTCCGTGTCACGCCAATATACGTGTATTCCTATATATTTGTCCGTCGTTTCACGGTTGATTTTCGCCTTGTCGAAAGATGCAAGATTTTTCTCGCTCATACGACAAGCATCATCGTAGCAGAGGATCGAAAACGAATCGAACGAAGCGAGAAAAATACTCCTCGCTCATACTATCCTTCCTCCCCTCCCCCAATAGTGATCGAGTAGCGTTATATTTCTTAGACGTCGATCGGATTCCATCGGTGCTCCCCGGTTCGGAAAACGGCGAAGAAACAGCAGTATCTCGGCCAGGAACCGTTACTCTCTGGAATGGAAGATAGAATGGAGGAGAGGTGAAAAAAATGACGGGTCTGGCGTATCGACGGATCGACCAGTGCGAGTATACACGATTCGCAGGAAGGTCGGTTGGAAGCGCGAGGTTCGAGAGCGGCGCGGAACGAAAGAGCGAAAGAGGAGAAGGAGAGGGAGAAAGAGAGAGAGAGAGAGAGATGGAGGGAAAGGATAAAAAAAAAAGGAGGAGGAGAGCATCCGTCGCGGCATTTGGAGGTAAACGGAACGGCGAAGGTGTATTTTGTAGAGGAGAAGACTGGCTGCCACGCGACCATGGGCCCCGTGGTGGGGGTGCAACGGGCCCCAAGAGGCAAAAGGGACCGAGTCGAAGCGGTGAGACAGCGAGGAGGAGGAGAAGAGACAGAGGGAAGGAGGGAGGGGGGTATAGCAGCAGCAGCGGCGGCAGCTGTCGCTGTCAGTGCCCCCCTTCGTGTTACCCTAGAAGGGGCCCACCGGAGGACAGTGGCGCAGGCCACGGGGGCTCCAGTGGTTCTCAAATTTTCTTGCAACGGAATCCTTGGAAACCGAGATCGATAGGGAGGAGAAAAGCATCTCTCTCGAAATGGATTATCCGGCGAGGAGTATCCTTTTGGGATGGCTCGTTTCGCTCCGTCTTGGTTGGAACGAGTCCAACTCGGTGTCTCCGAGCGGCGATATAAACGCGAGCAACGTTCCCCGCGAATTTTAGGTGTAACGACACTCGAGGCATCTTTAGAGCTTTGCTGCCTGCCGAAAGCCTTCCAACTTTCCTGCTTCGCTTCGAAGCGCAGAGAGAGAGAGAGAGAGAGAGAGTAAAACCAAAACGAGTAATAGATGGAGAATGATGAGTCAACGTTTGCGAATTGGAGCACAAAGGGAAGCGAAGTAGCAAAACGCGATTCCGCGCCTTATAACGAAATAAAACGAAACGAAACGAAACGAAATAAAATCGCGTTGTTGAGAGAGAAAAAAAAGGTATTCGTGAGTGTGCGTGCGCGCGCGCGCTCCGTCCATCGGCACGTGGCGTACACGTGCTCCGATTTCGCGCCGTCTCTCTCTTCCTCTGCCCGTTCGCACGGCTAGGTTAACGCGGGTTTTCATTCACGCGGGTTCACGCGAAACCACGAGAGGGCCACCAGGAGGAGGACCTCGAGCTGCTTCTCGAGCGGATCTCGTCGGGGATCGCCTCGGGGTCGGTCGCGATCAACAGGTGAGAGGCTGCCGCCATTTTCGCCTCTCCACGTTTCACCAGCACGCGTTCTCACGCGCGTCCACGTCTCTCCCTCCTTTCTCTCTTCCGATCGAGGAAAGGAGAGAAGGCGGTGGCTCGCGATGGGCAGAGATTATCCCCCCTCCTCCCCCTATCCTCCTCCGCTTCCATCTCTGTGTGTTCGAGAAGGACGGGTCGATAATGGAGGAAAATGGAGGGCAAAGGTGTTTCGGTGGTACGACACGAAATTCCATCGAATTCTTCTCCATGGGTGGAGAGGATGGCATTGGGCGGGCATTGAACGTTGGAAAGTACGAACGCCGGGGACAGTGGCACCTGCCGAAAAATCAGAGCCCCCTTCTTTTCTGGCTGGCGCCGAATGCACATTTGTTCGAGGCCCCGACACGGTGTCGCGTGTGTACACGTGGGCCAAACTTAACGAAATCTCGCCAGATGTCTATTCCGAACGTGATACAGGTCGCCGTATATCGGCCGCCAGCACTTGTGTACACGGCTATGCGACTCGTTACAGGTGGGACTCTCTTTCGAATCTCTCCGCCCGATAAATCCTTCGTTATCGAAGAAGAGTACGAGAAGGATGCCGAGTTGAGAACAGTCTACGCCAATGAGGACAGCAGGATATGGTAACTCCTGGTAGGGTTAACGCTTTCGGTCAAACGAAACGTTGCACGATTCTTTCCAGGAAAGGGAGACGAATTTTCGAACATCCAAAGATCAAAAAAAAAAAAAAAAAATACTTCGAGAGATGTAGAATTGATCGGGCGAAAAGGGAACGAAATTTTCTTTTTTTTTCACCGAGCCTTTTTCGGTAACCCAATTCCATCAGCGATGGCTAATGGACTTTTGCTCTTGCTCCCGTGGAGCATCGTGAATTTACCGAGACCGAGACCGAGTCGAGAGAGAGAGAAGGCCGCAAGGAGACGCGAAATTGTCGGCAGTGGCGGGGAAAAACAGGGGAGGGGGGAGCGAGAGGGAAAATGGAAGAGAGTTTCAGGACGACGGTGTGTTTCACGGTGTGGCAAATTCATATCGACCATAACGGGAGCGCGGCGAATGGCGGCGTATGTTCGGTAACGAGGGACTTGCATTAGTCAGGAATTCGAGTCGCCCGTTTCCGCCAACTTCCCCGTTCAGTCTCTGGCCTGTTCGCCGAACGCGCTAATCCAGTTTTCGATAATCCCATAAATACTTGTTGTTAAAAGGATTTCGTAAGAAAACGTTTCCGATAAATAGATCTCCTGGATCGCTTGTGCAACTCGACGATGACCTTAGACGCGGTCGAAAAAAAAGAAAAAAAAAAAAAAAAAAGAAAAAATAATAACGGAAATTCGAACGGGAAAAATGTAAACGCATATTGAATTCGCGCTCGTATTCGACGAGTGGACTAACATCATCCCGTCGTACAAAGCGTACAATTACACGCGAATATAATATCATTAGGCATTTTATCGTTAAACGAATTTTTATTCCTCTCCGAGTTGGAAGATAACGTTGGAGAATCGTAATAGCTGAGTAACAGCATCTACGCATTTCGCAGAGAGAGAAAGAGAGATAGAGAGGGAGGGAGGGAGAGAGAGGATCCGCCTGTTTCGAGACGCAATAGAGAGGGAGCGAAAAAATCGGGAAGGGGGGAGGGACTGAAAAGTCGTCCGGAACGATTACGAATTTTTCATCGCAAATAATAACGCGTTGGAGATAACGCGTTGGCTCGAGATCTCCGCGTGACCTATCGACACTGGCGTAGCACGCGCACGAATCGGACGGAACGGAACGGAGAAAGAGAAGGAAGAGGAGCGGAGAGGACGGTGTTCCACGGAGACGAGGAAAAAAAACGATGGTGGTGCTCAGTGGGAGGATGCTCGTTGGCGGAGAAAGGGATTCGAGCGTTGGGGCGTCGAGGGATGAGGGGTCGAGGCCGGGAGGGGTGGAAGCAGATGCTCATCGGGCCCCTCCTGTAAATGTAGATTATGCTCATCCTTGATTTGTGTGCGCGCGCGCCCCTACGTGAAATGCGCTCGGCCATTCCTAAGAACAGGATCGCAGCAACCTCATCCCACGGCTCGAAACTCGCTATAAACTTTTCCCCGATTTATACTTTTCCGATCGTCCAAAAATCCAAACGGCGTATCTTTCGTGAACGCCGTTCTTCCAACGCGTCATTCGTTCTCGACGAATTGTTTGAATCGAAACGAAAATCGAACTACTTAGGAGGTAGTAGATAGATTAGACGAAATTTCAGGTGTTGAAGTTCGAACATTTCGAACTCACATTTTCGTTCCTTCACAGTTGCGAAACCATCCGTTTCGTATATATCTTACATTGAAGATTTTACGCGAGCTATCGCGATACCAAAGTCGTGTGCGAGGCGCGTGTGCGACCAATAAGCGAGGCGAGAGAAAAGGAGAAAGAGTGAAAGAGAGAGCGAAGGAGAAGGCGGTAGGAAGACGGGAATGAAATAGTGGAAGTGAGAAAGAGAGGAAAAAGAGAGAGAGAGAGAGAGAGAGAGAGAGAGAGAGCAAGAGGCAGGTGCATCACGGTGACACTCCCTCGATAATTCACCTGAGAGAGAAAGAAATAGATACAGAGAGAAAGAGATTGCGCGAAGAGGAAAGAGAGAGAGAGAGAGAGAGAGAGAGAGAGCAAGAAGAAGTAAGAAGGGAAAAAGAGAGAAATTGAAGGGACTGAGAGATGGAAAAAGAAAGAAAGAAAGAGAGCTAAGTCACGAGTGTTGTGTCTGGAGCTCGTTTATGGTTGTTCGCTCAAACTCTCGCTCCGGGGAACGAGAGAGTTTCAGAAATGGCGCTCTTGAGTCAGATCGAATCAGCTACGTTTCCCTGCGAGAAGGTTGTGATACTTGTAATACCTGGAAATCGCACGGATTCATCG
Source organism: Apis florea (assembly GCF_048593485.1). Classification (NCBI taxonomy): domain Eukaryota; kingdom Metazoa; phylum Arthropoda; class Insecta; order Hymenoptera; family Apidae; genus Apis; species Apis florea. The sequence goes on from NW_028256703.1 coordinate 4,798,343, forward strand.
CAATCGTTTACAAACAATGAAACGAATGAAAATATTAGACGAGTGTATCTCCTCGTCGAGGAATACGAAATCGAACGTTTATACTCTTCTCTTTTTTTCTTTCTTTCTTTCATTCTCGCGTTTTGTCGATCGACAAAGAATAATCGAAGTACGAAATATTCACTCTTGGATAAACGCGTCGTAGACGGTAAACGTTTTATCGTATCCACGGTTTCCCGAAACAAACTCCGCTTCAGGTAAATTTACTCGTGAGTCACTGTCTGATAATTTTAGATCGAATCGACCATTAAAATTTACGCTCCTGTTTCCGCCGCATTACGTGCAATTTTGAACCGTTTTCCCGTTCTTGACGTCGCGCGAAAAACTTTGGAACGCAACACGAACTCGTTCCATTAACGGATAAGCGTCGAAACGTCGACGTATAAACGTTTCTTCCAAATGGAAGGAAATATCCGTGGAATGTACGCCGAGGTTTTCGCGTATTTTTAGATACCCTTGCACTTGAACGATGCGCCCTGACCCTTCGGATATTGAACAATGAACGAGGACGCGGTACTCGTGCTCCGAATCAAATTGCTCGATTCGAAGAAACGCCAGTCATCCTCTGGTGTCGACTCTCGTATACAATGTTTCCGCTCAAAGTGGCAATCGTTGAAATTAACAGGGGCGAAACGAGCGAAGAATTAACTGGATTGTTGGCAATTGGCGGCCGCCTCGACAGAACAATTGACGCTTAACGAACCTGACACCGCGTGCGCTTAAACATCGGAATATAAATGAGTAAGACGACGATCGATCTCCCAAACAATCGACTCGATATTTTCGAAATTGCTCGGACCGCACTTCAAACATCGTGTCAAACTCGATACGCCGCCCGACCAACGAATCGTATATCTAATCTCCGATTAAACACGAGCTCGCTGCGTGTGTCGACATATCAATCTAAACGCGACTCGTCTAATGAGAAAGAAAAAAACGTTTAATTCGGTTGGTCGAGTTTGTTATACTACTTCGATGACACGAAACATTTCCTATCGGCTAGGGAGAGCACATTTCGCCGAGGCAACCATGCACCTCCAGCGTTTTCCAAACAGCATCCGCAAGCTAAGCAAACATTCGAGACACGGTCGACCAACTATCCCGAGGGACAAGCAAACAGTTGACTTTACAATTCCCTTTGACCAACAATTTTCGAATGATTTTGCTCGCATCAAGGTTAAACGACACTGTTATCCTTATTAAACTTATCTCTAATAAATCAAAGCTCAACAATGCCAAAATCATAATTTAGATAATATCGTTTATTTTCGAAAACAGATAAGAATATTCGATCACTCAGCGTACTCGTAAAAAGACAACACGTGCTGAAATTGACGTGTTGCAAATATTGTCGCGATAAAAATGAGAACCCCTTTAACCACAATTCATGCAACGGTCACGACGCAACGGCACCGCGAAAGAAACTGTTTCTTTCTCAGGCAGGTGTATGAAAAGAGAGAGACAGAGAGAGAAAAAAAATATACATATATATGTATATATATATATATATATATATAAAAAAAAAAAAAAAAAGTACTAGTCCCTATCCACAACAGACCTTCGAAAGCTGTTCGCCGAAGAAAAGATTTCGATTTATAGTTTCTTACATTACATCCGAGCGATTAACCTCTAACGATTTCAACGGCGTCGTGAGAAGGACACGTGGTACATGATTGGGGGCTCGCCCAATCGTAGATCAACTTTTGAAAATGAAATGTCGAAAGGACGACAAATATCGTTATATAAAATAAATAACGATCATCCGATGATCGTCTAAGATCGTCACTCTTTTAAACATCACAGATGTGTCGCGAACATCTCACGACAATATTCGTATCGACTGAACGTTGTTGCACATGACAGCGGGTGAAAGAACGACTGAGACAGAGTCTCTGATGTCTAGGTTATGTCGACGATATTCCTCGACTCTAGCCATTTGAATAGCATTTTTTCCTATACAAGTATAAATGAACGAAAAAACGATAATAACGATGCAAATGAAGAAACACAACGAAGAACAGATCTTTCTCTCGAGGGTTAGTCACTACGACGGGGCAGCACTGTCCAAAGCACTGACAAGCAAACCAAAACACAGAACGGAGCGAGTCAGCCGAGAGAATCATCCGGCACGGATCCTTGACGTAATCGAGGCTTCAATCGACCAAAACACAACACTCAAATTTACCTAATACTTCGAGGAATAACTCGTTGACACAAGAAAACCACTAAAGCGACGCTTGCTGGATTTAATACATAGTGCTTTCGCAGAAGACACTAGACACAAGAGACTCCGTCGCTCTATTTTCACACGGCACACGCACAGCACAAGATTTTCGCGATTTTGACTCGAAAGAGTATTTGTTTCGTAACTGACGACACTCACCGGGATGTTTATTGGCGATCTTATTGAAGCAGTTTTGAAAGACCTCGTAGAGATGCATCGGCTCGTCGTCGCTGGCCGCCATGTTTTCACGAGACGAGAAAACGAGTGGATGTCCGTGGTTGAGGCGAGTGGGCACGGTTTCGCGGTGTGGCCGCGCGTGGAGCCACCCTCCTCCAGAAACGGTCACACACACTACTGAATCACGCCGCCTCACCGATGCGGCTCTTATAGTCCATCAGTGGCGCCACTCTTCCCTGCGTTGTCGCTACGCGGCTACTTTGAATATCATATTTTCCTCATTCGATACCTTCGCAAAAATGTGTTTATCGTTAGATCAAATGGATGTGTAAAATTGCTATTATTATTTTATTAACTTGATTCAATAATTATCATTCTTTTTTTTATTAGTTACGAGAACAATTATGATTTACTTGTAATAAAAAATAAATATTTTCAATTTAATAAATTTAAAGATTATATATCCATAAAAACCTAAGGAATTCGGGCATTTTGTTACAGTGAAGATTTTTATTCACATGTTGCGAGTACATAATAGATTTGACGTATGAAACGTATAATTAAATTTATTATTATTATTATTATTATTATTATTATTATTATTATTATTATTATTATTATGTTGTTATTATTCTATATTTCTTTGTATATTTTCACGTTTCGATATAATGTTATTCGCATATTTATATACATAAAATTGAGATTTCTTTCTATTTTGCATTGTTAATCGATATTGAAATTCCGGATATATACAATAAATAAAATAAATTTTAATATCATGATTATAGATGCGCGTACTTCTTACGAAGTACTACGAGAAATATGATAATGAAATCGCGTAATTTTCGACGTATCGAACTTTAAAAACATCATGTTGTATTTTTAAACTCCAGCAAAATCGGAATTTTGTGGAATCGGATGAGATATGTCCTCGTAATCCTGTCGACCAAAGCCTAGAATAGAAAAACGTTCATGAACGTCTGTCCCCCATCCCCATTAAAAATTATAAATCATATGTACAAAAGACGATGAAACAACATAAAACATTACAAGATGGTTGTACATAAAAATCGTGCATCACAAATGATCTATCCTCATCGTGACAAGCATTATGATGAAAAATAAATATTCCTATATATATATATATATATACAATAATTTAAAACAATTGCTATGCAATCTAATATGCATATTTGAAAAATGATTTCATGCACCTACTTAAAGCATAATTTTGAAGAAGCAATGCAGGTCTACAAAACATCTTTATCCAATGTATTACTGACCCATTGCAGGATTTGTAGTGAACATTGTGGCTAAATATCCACCTCTTGTTTGGCCTATTCGTAGAAGATATATGCTTGTGATGATGCGAGCAATCATGTTTAAGATCATAATCGCTGCACTAAACTTCTCAGATGCATCTACAAGTTTGTGCGATCAGATAGATACATCTTCTGCATAGGAAGGTTAATCGACAATATAATTTGGAAAATTTTAGGTTAGTTCTCAATTCAATAGTAGATAGCACTAACTTACACGTTGGTGGAAAATAGACTGCTAATGTTACTACATCAAAAAATATGGAAAGTACATTTATAAAAAGTGCCTAAAATATATAATTCTATTACAAACACAACAATTAAAATTAAAATTATATACAGATAACATATTTCAACAACCAAATGCTTACAAATTGTAGAGGTTCATCTGATTCAATATTATGAATAGCCCACAATAAGCAGACGAAGAAAAGGAAATTGTAAAACATTACAGATTTTGGACACCAATGTCCCTGAATGCCCCTAAAAATTTATTGTTTAAGTATATAGTACAAATATGACATTCCATACAAGATGTGATTCACAATATGTATTTTTAAAATTATGCAGACTAATATACAATAAACAAAAAATTTATTCTTACCATGTTACTAGGACTAAATGAATTGCAAATATCACCTGAAAAAATCCGACAAGATCATAAAAAATGATCTTAAAATGCAAAGTAAGTTGGATTTTTAAGCAATGATGTTTCGAAAATATATTTGCAATATTATAAAAATTGTCTTGATACGAGAAATTTGTCAAAACAAATTATTCTTTCATTGCCGTGCCCTTATATAATTATATTTTATTCATTGGGAAACATAGTCGAATGAACTACGCAAAAGCCTTCTTGAAATATAATTATTATTTTTTTAGAATTAGAATTATCCGATATCTGTTCTCATAAACATGGACATTGAGATATCCGATATATCATATATTCACCACGGAATCGCGAGAGCCAAAAGCGATAAGCAAAAAGGAAGATATAATAAATATATGACGTGCAACGAATTATATTTTAAATAAAAAAGCAAATAATTCTAGAATAGAATATTCTAAAAAAATGAGCAAAATAACGAAGGTCCAATGAAATTTACCTTTAAGGGATAATGAGATATACTAGACATATCCGGCATTTTTTAACCTTCGAAATTTTTTCAAACTTGACCTGAAACTATTTCGACTTCTTTTACAATAATTAATATCAATTATTTGTTAATCGAAACACGCCTAATGATTCACAAATATGTATCAAAATATATTTTTTAAACTTCTTCCTTCGCTTAAACGTTCCATCAATACAACACAAAACGAATACTGCGTATCATATGTCTATAATCTATAGACATCTACGAAAAGTGTATGATTCAGCGCCATCTATGAAGCAAGAGATGAACAAATTATTCGAATTTAACCTTTTCTTCAATTTTTATATTTCGATATTCATAATTAAATTGAAAAAAAATAAAAAATTTAATCTTAACGATTAACAAAAATTTTGTTTCTTTTTTTTATATTCTGATTAATAACAAATAGAGAAATTAAATAATTTAATTTAAATTCTAACATGTTGATTGACCTTTCCTGACCTGAAAAAAAAATTATCTGCTTACAGTTCTTCGATAAATCCTATGCTGCAATTAGATTACTGTCTTCGTGTACTAAACCAGCTGTTGATCTGTGAATAACTTCATTGAGATGGTAGTGTCCATAAAATAGGGAAATAATATATGTTATAACGTGCTTAAAGTATAACGAATATAATACTTACGTATACATTGTGATTCATAAAATTTGAGCGAAAGAAGAATCGATAAAAGAATATGTTAAGTAAAGGAAATCTTTTTATAAAGAATTTAGGCTGTACCATAAGAACGTTGCACAATAAAGCAGTTGTTATTGGTAATGTACAAAATACCAAATGTTCGACGTATCAGGTTAGAACGATATTATATATATGTGTGTATATCCATTTCATTTATAAACAAAACATCGCAAGATTTAATTCGTTAAATCTTTCGTTTTCGATCAATATTACATTATTGATCTAAAATGAGTTGATGAAATATTGCATAATATTAATATTACGATATTTTCCATCATTATCCAAACAAAATAAAATAAAAATTGTTCGTTTAAACGTATTAAAGCGTAATATACGCCTGCGCAATTGACGCACAATGATTAAGCGCGTATTACAAACACTGAATATATTACTCATGTTCTTTTTCGATAAAAAACAAAACGATTAAAAATAAGTGGGGACGATATTTGGAATAAAATAATAATAAAAATAATAATAATAAATATAGAAACGAATAACGGAGATTAAACATATAACGACAAAATTTTAGGAAAATTACGTTCAAATGGAATGTGCGGTGAATAGATTGAAAGGCACAATTCAAAAAATTGTAGAGGGTGGGAAACAAAAGGCGAAAGAGAGCCATATAAAAAAAGGAAAGCTTCTAGCACGAGAACGAATTAATACGCTTCTCGATCCGACGTCCCCTTTCCTCGAATTTTCTCAATTAGCTGGTTACGAATTGTACGATAAAGAGGAAGTACCAGCCGGTGGAATTATTACCGGTATCGGTAGGATAGAAGGGTAAGTACCGTTTGAATAAAAAAATGATTCGTATAAAATATTTTTTTTTTCTTTTTTTTTAAAGAAGAATACGTTTCGTTTCGAAAATTAGGACCGAATGCGTAGTAATCGCAAACGATGCAACCGTAAAGGGAGGTACTTATTATCCGATAACGGTAAAGAAGCAATTAAGGGCTCAAGAGATTGCGGAGGAGAATAATTTACCTTGTATATATTTAGTAGATAGCGGTGGCGCCAATTTGACTAAACAAGCTGAAATATTTGCGGATAAAATGCATTTCGGTAGAACTTTCTTTAATCAGGCAAGAATGAGCGCGAAAGGGATCGCGCAGATCGCGGTAGTAATGGGAAGCTGCACAGCAGGTGTCCGATTTCTTGATTTTTTGATCCACTCTTGCCCCATTTTATTGTATTACTTTCATATCAATTATTCGCGATATTATTAACGTCATTTAATCGATTTCTATTCCAGGTGGTGCATACGTACCGTCCATGGCTGACGAAAATATAATCGTCGGCAAGGAGGGAACCATTTTTTTGGCTGGTCCACCATTAGTAAGAGCTTCCACGGGCGAAGAAGTGACCGCGGATGAATTGGGTGGCGCGGATCTTCATTGTCGGTAATTGGGGAAAATACCATTTTTTAATCCGTCATTTCCCCTCGAATCGACTCGAGAGAATTTGGAAAATTGTTGTTCTCAGGGTTTCCGGAGTAACCGATCATTACGCCGTAGATGACATTCACGCTTTATTCCTAACCCGGCAAATCGTGAAGGATTTAAACAGGCAACGACCAATGCACGTTAACGTGGATAAAAATGTGGATGTACCGTTACATCCCGTCGACGAAATTTACGGAATAGTCGGTTTGAATTGGAAACAGTCGTACGACGTAAGAGAGGTGATCGCAAGGATCGTGGATGGATCAAAGTTTCGCGAGTTCAAAGCGCAATACGGGGAAACATTGGTCACAGGATTCGCGAACATTTATGGTTATCCCGTGGGTATAATCGCGAACAACGGTATACTGTTTTCGCAAGGCGCGTTAAAGGGTACACATTTCGTGCAGATCTGCGCACAAAGGAAAATACCACTTATTTTTTTGCAGAATATTACAGGTATAGTATAATATTCTGGTTGGACAAAATTGCAGCATTCCGATGATTGTACAGTGATTGTAAAAAAAACTGCAGGATTTATGGTGGGCAAAGATGCCGAGGCCGGAGGCATTGCCAAAAACGGTGCGAAAATGGTGACTGCCGTGGCTTGTGCTCAAGTGCCTAAAATTACAGTGGTAATTGGTGGCTCGTTCGGCGCGGGAAATTACGGTATGTTACACTTAATAAATCACCGTTCGAACTTGCACTGTTCAATTTGATTAAATTTAACGTGCAGGTATGTGCGGTCGGGCTTATTCACCGAGGTTTCTCTATACCTGGCCGAATGCCAGAATATCCGTGATGGGGGGCGAGCAGGCTGCCGATGTACTCGTTCAAATTAGCAAGGATCAACGTAAACGCGAGGGGAAGCAGGTAGGAGGCATGACAGATTATCGATTTCGTTTCGTTCGAACGTACCGGTGTATATAAATTTTCACTCGATCCTCGATAGTGGACCGTGGAAGAGGAGAAGAAACTGAGGGAACCAATACTGAGGAAATTCGAAGAGGAGAGCAATCCATATTATTGCAGCGCTAGGTCTACAATCTACGCATTATTATTAGACTAAGAGACTAGGAAATGTTTGAGTTATGTATCCGCGTTAATTATTTTTCAGACTTTGGGACGACGGCGTGATCGACCCCGTCGACACTCGAGTAGTGTTGGGACTCAGTTTATCAGCGGCGCTCAACGCGCCTATACCAGAAACTAAATTCGGGATTTTCCGAATGTAACATAATTCTCGATACGATGGGAGGAAATTTTGTGACCTGAAATTATGAAAGCACGATCCAATATTCGTTCTCTTCTGCCCGATATTTTACGCCAAACACGTGTAAATATATATATATTTTTTTATACATTGTTCTATCACACGAACATTCCACAAAATATATATATATAGATAATACCTTTGTATTGTTTCTATGCTTATTTTTATTAATCTTCTCTTCTCTTCTCTTTACTCGACTAAAAAATAAAGACGCCTCTCCGAACGAAACGCTGAATACGCGCGTTTCCACTTCGCTCTCTTACTTTTCTCTCTTATTTTTTTTTTACATTTTATGCGCGTATATTCTTCCTTATTACAATTATTATTGAGATTATAGCAGCAATTAATTCGCTTACAATTGTCTAACAGTTAAGTGACATCACGTTGTTACAGCTCGTCGCGCGACTAGGTCATCCGACATTCTCCGCTCGCAAAGGCCAACTTTTTCTTTCTGGTACGATATAGCGGCTGTATTACTTTATTCGCGGTTATTCGCAGGGAAGCACAGTGGGACGATTAATGAAAAGAGTGGAGTGGAAAAAAAAAAAAAAAAAATTTGGCGGTCGCAGAGCGGAGAAATTTCTTGAGCAGTGAGTGCTTAATATTAATATCCAAAATCTTAGCGATCATTCCCCCCTATTTTTTTTTTTTTTTCTCTTACGATATTTCTTCGATACAACTCCTCGAACTGTTTCTTTATTAATTCGTTCCATTAACACTATCCGAGATAATACATCGTCCGTTGATGAGAAGCTTAGCAATTTCGGACAATGTTATTAGAAAGATCGATGTTTCGTTCTTCTTTTTTTTTTTTTTTCTCCTTCCGTGGAAAAGGGAAAAAATTAACTACTAACGCATCCGGCTCGAAATTCGATCGGTCTGTCTCCTCCACGATGGACGCGCTCGAATCCTTGGTTGGCCGGTTTTCTCAATTCTACTTTCTATTTACAATCAAAAAAAAAAAAAAAAAAGAAACGATCGTCGGATCGTCCCCCTTCGTCTGTTCGGCTTTTTATAAAAATTTGCAGAGACAGAGAAGAAGGAGGATAGAGGGCAAGAGCTTTGTCGAGTCGCGGCAGGCCGAGGAGCCGTTCATCTCCGTCTCGGTAACCTTGTACTTGAACTGCTCCTTCACTTCCTGCGCGATGAAAGCCCTCTCCTCCGTCCTGATCGTGGTCGGGCCAGCTCGATCCCTCACCTCCTCCGCGATCACCGCCCTCGCCTTCGTCCTGTTCTTCCCTCTTCTCACGTACAATTCGGACAGAGCTGCGGGACAAATTTTATTGATAATTCGAAACGAAATCTCCTTTTTTATCGATCATACTTACCTTTATCGATCACCGCGTCCTCCTCGAAGTCGACTTTAATAAGAGCGGACATGGTCACCTCGAACAGCTTGTTGTTCTCCGTGTTGGAGACATCGATGGCCCTCCTCCTCCTACCGAATCCAATTTGGCCGTTGCTGCACTCGATCTGAAACACGGGGCGGGTAAACGATCCGTATATTCGAACGGTTAACGAGGTGCCACGCGTGTGCAACATTGACATACCCCTTGGCACTTGTCCAGGCAGACGTTAACAGTGCCGCGGAACTGGACGTAAGTGCTTTCTGGAAACTTGAAAGCGCGGAATTTCGCCGTCAAAAAGTCACCGTCCACCGTGTTGAAATTCTCGAACAGATACGGATCCACGGAGCAACTGAACCATTATTATTATTATTATTATTATTATTATCGTAAAAATTATTCTCGACCAGCATATTCAACATATTCGCTCACCCATTGATTATGATAGTCTCCTCCTGCGATTTGGTGTCCGTTACGAGCATGTAGGTGACCAACAATCCGTAAACGGGCGCCGACCCGTTGTCCAAGAAGATCTCCATCTGCAGAGGCGTGCCCGGGCTGACGTTCAGCTCGCCGGTCACCAGATTCCCGCCTTGCCTCACACCGACCCCCAATATCGGTACAGGCGCCGACTCGGAGATCTCACCTCTGATGTCGATCACGCTGCGCCAATCAAAACGTTAAGAAACGCGTCGTTCGAAACGAATTGTCGAGAACGAAACGCCAACGCCATCTGGCGGACGGAACCGTAAGGGAGGAACGAACGCGCGTTCGAATGTAATTTCCGCGGAGGGAGGGGGGAAGAGAAAAAAGCGGCGGCGAATATTCAAGTGGTCGTCGACGAAATTAACACGGACGTTTGCAGAGGAACGGGAACGGAAAGAGCTGTTGCATGTGCTGCTACGACCTGGGCCACTTTCGACAGTCATCGAATCGACCTGAATCGTCTTTCTTTGAAACCGTCTTTCTGCCGGCTCATCCACGATACTCTCTGTACGGGAGGACGAGCCACGTGAACGGTACCGCTAAAGACGGTAATGATGATGATGATGACGACGACGAAAAGAAGAGAAAAGAGAGGAAAAAAGTAGGGACGACGATAAAGTTTCCGTTCGTCAATTCGATCGTTTTTTATCGATAATCGTATTCGCATCTGTTCGCATGGATCGAAGGGAGGAGAGGCGAGTAGTATTTTCGAGTTCGTCGATCATCCCTCGATTCGACCGCGTCGATGGAGGATCCGATCGAGCAAGCGCGCAATTCCATCGACTTCTTGGAAGAAGGAACAGTTATCGAGATCGAGAAAGAATTTTCCCGCGGCGCGTGCCTCGACCCCGCCGATCGATCGGGCGAGATAACCGCGTGATAATTCAACAATAAGGATTTTACGGCTTCCTGGTTGGAAACGCGACATCGACAATCCTCCTCTTCCCTCCTCTCCTCAAGTATCTCCCTCGTACGATACTCGCGCAATACCGTGCCACGATCGATTAGTGTCAATAAATTAGCGGCCGGAGCGGGAGAAAAATTGCGTTGTGTGTACGTACTCGGCTGGCAGGCTGCCAGGAGGATAGCAGCGCCGCGGAGCGGGGAAAGAATGTCGACCGGCCAACCTCGGAAAGACTTTCATCCGCGTGGAAAGTAGCGTGGAAGAATCCCTTTTGACACGCGTCTAACTTGTCGCTTGCTTAAAATTTACTTCCCGCCGCGTCGCTCGTTTCAAGGCTGAGATAGAGATAGGGACAGAGGAGTATTCATCGATTCAACGAGTATTATACGCTGAAATATATATATATATATGTACGTATGTATATTTGATCTGTTGGGAGATCTCGTTTGAAAAAAAATTGTAACCTCGAAACCGTTTCGAAGAGATCGTTAGCGACTCTTAAGCACGCATTTGCATGTCGCCGAGCGAATAAAAGAAGATTCTCGTCGGATGCTCGCCCGCTAGTTGAAACGTTTTACCGAGGAGAACGCGAACGGGGAATACGAATGGCTCGCAAAGTGAGTTTTATCGAGCGAGCGGGGGGCAAAGGAGGAGGGGGAGAAGGAGGAGGAGGAGGAGGAGTAGGAAGAAATAGGGAAGGGGAAGACTCTGTGACGCGATGTATACGAGGCTAAAATTACATTTCAGGTTTTCCAGCACCTGCGCGTACAGCCTCGACAAATAAATGGAACGTGGAATCATGAATCAACTCGGTCGACAAAACGTTCATCTTCGTTTCGGATCGCTCATTTGCATCGGAGGAAAAGCATAAACTCGATACTCGATTTATTCGCGACACCGGCTCCTTCCACTTTCCAATTTCGAATTATATGGTGATTATTTTCGTCGAGCGTAAAAATATACGATTCGATTTTAATCTCGCGGAAAACTTGCCTTGTTTCGATTACGAAGTCGCGCGACATTTTGCCACACGATAATAACCGCGAAGCGGGATAGTTAGTAGCAGATTAAACTCATCTCGTTTTACTCACTTGCTTACATAAATCGAGACCGATTTTTTTTTAATTAATCAAGTTTACACAGCCAGCGTTGAAACGTTGATTACGCGATCGTTGGAAAGCTTGGAATAAAATTATTTCACCGCGCTCGTTCGCTTGGAAAGTTTCGATCGTTGGAAAAAAGAAAAAAAAATCATCGAAAAGCGTAACGCTTCGAACGAGTAGATAGGAGTAATGGATGAAAGTTTCAAAGATAATTTTAGCCGTTATTTCTTGGCGCTAGTCGAAGCGTATTAGAGGTGGGTTGTCCTTGATGATGAGAATACGTGAGCGTTGCGCGGACGATCGTTTGAGCACGATCGTTGGAACAGCTGTTGGAATCGCGACGGCGAATAACGCGAAATCGAAACAGTGGTTCTCTGTCGATACGAAGAGAAGGTGAGAACGGTAAGGGAAAAGTGCGAACAGATAAAAAAGAGAGAAGATAAGACGGAAACTGAATATTAAGGTAAAATATGAACTCACTCGGGTTCCTGGAAACCTGCTGGTAGAACGCTCCTGCGAACCACGGTGTGATTGGCTGCGATCGAGATTCCAGGTTTCACAACGACCTCGGTGATAACACACTTTACGGTGAACGTGTGCTTGCTGGAATCCGCGGGCTCCTCCACTATTATCCGATGAAAGTACACCTTCTGACCCTGTATATCATTACACGTATATCTATAATTTTGCTCGAATCCACGGGATTCCTTCCCATCGATCGAAACAATAACGAAGGCCGAGCCGAGGTAACAACTTATCGCTATCGATTTTCATCCTTCCCTCCCCCCTTTCTTTCCTTTTGCCCAAAGATTCGACCCTTCTTCGAACGCTCTCCCTTACGCTATCCCAACCTCGATTCGATCCTCGAGCGAAATTGTAATTATTCGAATTTCAAGAAAGGATGGTTTTTTCTTTTTTTCAGATTCGTCGCAATTACCGTGACTTTGTTAACGACCCTGGTGATGCCGCATCGCAGCATGTCCTCCTCTAGGAGAGGTAATCGGAACGTGGCGACACCGTTGCTAAGCCGGGGTTTGCAAGCTTCGTCTGCAAGATACGCATAGCACGGTGTAAAATACGGCTTCTATATAATCTCTCGCCGGCCAACGATCTCGCAGCGGATCTCGCGAAACGAATCGATCTTTTTACCTGGAAAGTCCTTCATCTGTTGCAGGTATATCCTCGCCCGTGGGCTGCTCCTCACGATGTCCACTTCCATCCACTGCTCGGAACATCTCACTTTGCTCTGCACTGGAAACGAAACGAAAAATTCAGTCGAACTCGAGCCGCGTCGTTTTCGAAAAGAGGGAAGGGAATCTGGATGAGGGAAAAAGGGAGAAGGTAAACGACGCGAGGCTAACTTGCAGTATACCACGGTAATTGCCCCATAAAGTCGTAAACGTCTCTCGACCTTGAAATGCGAGCAACCCGGCATCGCGCGCTCGAGGAACCCGCACCACCGATGCGCATCCCTCGCCTCTCGTTTCCTTTCGCGGAACAACTGGTGGATAATACTTTCACCGTTCGCGGGTAAAAAAACCGTGTATATATACACCGATTCTACATTATCCCGACGCGAGAAAAACCTTTCATCCGGCTGTGAAAAACGAAATTGCTTCCTCCCCGGATAATTGAATTCTCATCACCATGAATTAGCGAAACAATACTTTTCGAGGAAGAATTCTGATTCTTGTCGATCTCGATAACAGCATGCTATTGAAGAATATTCTCGACTCGAATTTGGCGAATTCCGTGACTCGAGGAATAAGAATTTCGAATCATCCCTGAACAGAGACTCGAAACGAGTTCACTTGCACAATTCGTTTGTCCACGGTTTCCGCGCATCCATCAGGCCGCGATTAACGCGCAAATTACGTGACTGCACGGTGTGTGTCACTTTCAAATAGCCCCAGGGTTGGCGGTCTTTTCCATTAGCGAGTTTAAAGCGGTTCCCCGCAGCCGGTGCAACCACCTGTGCGATCGTCGAGCAGCCATCTCTCGACAAAGGTCCGTGACCTTACGCTTTTTTCTTCTTCTTCTTCTTCCTCTTTTTCTTCATTTTCGATCTCCGCTACGTTTTCCCCTACAACTCTTTTCTCGCTTCGTCTTCTCTTCGCTTCGTTTCGTTGCATTTGTCGTTCGCCTTTCTCTTCTGCTTCTTCTTTCGATTCGAACAAGTTCGAAATTCCCCTTTTTTCCTACGATCGAATTACTTCCTTCCAGTGCGACAAATTTTTAATAACCGTTCCAGCTTAAGAAATCTAGGGTTGGAGGACGACGATCGTTCAAGCGCACCGAGAAACTTCGACGACGACGATGAGTCGGAAGAATCAGCAGAAAGACAAGACAAGAGGTATCTAACTGAGACAAAAAAGGGGAAAGAATTCATTGGCACACGTAATATTTATTCGAATCGATAGGGATCCATTATTCGTTTCGCCCGAAACGCCGCCGGAATTCTCCGTTCCGGGAACGGATTCTCGACCTACGTGACCCTTGTACCTTTCCCTTTATTATCATTCTTCCCGAGTTCCCTTCCTTCCTTCGATCCCTTCCTTTCTCCTCTATCTCTCTCTTCCTTTCCCCTTCCTTTCTTCACCATTCCGTCCTACTTCCACCCGCGATTAAGATCTCGGCAAAGTTTACAATGCCAAGTTTCAAAGCCCGACCTTTGCCCTCCCGCTAATTGCACTAATCTTTTCTTCCTTTCCATCCGCTCGATTCGTCCGATACCACTCGGATATTATTAAGATCGAAAGATGAATCGAAATCTCGCTGTCCTTCCCCGCGTGATTATCTTCCCCGTCTCTCTCTCTCTCTCTCTCTCCTTCCTCCAGCACCGAGGAAGGCGAGAAGAAATTGATGCAAATTACGTAAGGAAACGTAAGGGAATCCTCGGGGAATTACAATAATCTCGGCCTGTTGTTACACGAGCTCGGTGTTAAGGGGAAGGTAATTACGCGTTCGTGGCAAGGATCAAGGACAATCCTGTATGGGTGGGATAGATGCGAGAGGAAATTGATTCGTATCGCAACCCCCCTGAAAACACGCGGATAGATAGAACGTCTATCGTCCAGTCTCTGAATAATTTATAGGGGGGAAAGGATGCGTGTATCTATACGACATATTTAAGAATCGATCCGATCGATACAATTTGAGGGACGGATGAATCGAGGAATGAATCTCGAGGAGGCGACCCCGTTTTTCCACGCGCAAGGCGGCCGACGCGAAAGGGAGATCGAGTCTTAAGGCGCGATTAACATTCACGTCCACGCCGTGTTAACTGTACAATCGAGGGACGAGGCGAGATGCAGTGGGAAATATCTGCGATTAAACTGGTCGATCGAACGGGGAATCGGCGTAGCGTAGGCGTGCGTGTAGCTGCAAGTTTTTGCTCAAAGGTCGCGTGTAAAAGTGTAGAAGAAAAAAAAAGGAAAAACGATAACCGAATCGTTCCTATCGCGCGAGTTATAGAGTGTATCGAGTTATAGTATTTTTTTGTAATTACGGTCGTTTTTATCGGAAGGGATCGAGAATCGATCGCGATAGCTTCGTGTTGCGGAATAACAACCGTCGTTGAAATTGCTTCGATCGATCAAGAGGATGCGAGAGAGAGAGAGAGAGAGAGAGAGAAATCACTTTTGAAAAGGTGATTACTGAACTTTCCAACAACGAGGGCGACTGCTTTGGTTGGC
Organism: Apis florea; assembly: GCF_048593485.1. Classification (NCBI taxonomy): domain Eukaryota; kingdom Metazoa; phylum Arthropoda; class Insecta; order Hymenoptera; family Apidae; genus Apis; species Apis florea. The sequence goes on from NW_028256703.1 coordinate 4,814,185, forward strand.
AAACCGAACTTTGATACGATACCACCGTTTTCAAGATCGAGATTCCTTCGAGTTTTTTTTATCACGACTTCCGGCTGCAAATCGATTTTACTCTCCAAGTTACGACAAGCGGTTACCCGCTGTACGAGTTTCAAGAAGGTTATAACATCGTTGAAACGAGCCGCGTCGATCGATGCTTGAAAAATTGAAATACGCGCGATAATTGATCGCCGCCTTTTTTCCCGTTTTAATTTTCGAAGGGATCCGCTCCGGTGACCCTCGGTCGAGATAAAAAAAAGAAGAACGGTTAATTAAACGCGCACGTTTTTATGCAAATAAATTCGCCACACGCGTCCCACCAACGAGCAGCCTCGGTAATTCAAACGTCACCACTGTACATAATTCAATTACTACTCCGCGTTGTCGTTCCCCGATCTCCACGCGCCGACGCATGCTTATTTTCCCCTTTAACGATATAACAGCCGTTGCACACCACCACCTCGCCGCTCGGTCTTGCGGAAAGAAAGAAAGGGAAGAGAAAAGAGGAGAAAAGAAAATGAAAAAAAATTGCCACCGCAATCCCCAACCAGGGATCCGCTTAAGGATTAACCGTTGCGAATGATCGCCATCTCCCATCCTCTCTTCTCTATTTTTCCCCTCTTATTATTATTATATCCTCCTCGATATAAGATCCGAGGGATCTTGGCGAAGAGTCGCCGGTGGCGTTGCGTGGAACAGGATCGAAAGTTGGTAATCGATCGGTAAGCGAAGGGGGAGGGCAGGCTGGCCGAGTGATAAAAGGGGAGCGGGCGAGAGGTAACGGTGATTTCATTCCGGTTCGCTCCTTTGGCCACGCCGCATCGCAACAACCAGCGGTAAATCACCGATCGTCGCCGTGGCGATCGTTAGCGGTCGATTCGTGGATCTATCCCTCTTATCTTCCTTGTATCCGAGCTAAGAGATCTAAATTTCTCTTCTTCCCTTCCGATCGATAGAGCGAAGGAAAATATCGGGCCGGTTCTCCTCTTAATTCGAAGATGGCGAATCGCTTGTCTTCTCGTATCGAGGGTGTATCGATGTAATCGCTCGTATACTTTCGAATTCGTCGTCGTTTATATACATATATCACCGCTACTGTGCTCGCATGCGCCGGCGCGGAAGCGATCGATCGTGCATCGCGTACCAAGCTCGGCCATTTTACGAGCAGCACCGAGATCGCGGTGGAATCGCGGAGGAGAGGCGAATACGGAACGGAATTGAACGTATCTTCGTCGAGTGGAAAATACGTTATTCGAAAATTATAGACGCGCAGTATCGATGGTGTTTTCCATCGATGGATTTCTCGAAACGTTTGTGGAGGTGTCGTCCATTTCCTTCCACGATTCGAAGAAATAATAATCGTGGATGCAAATGGACGCGAGTAGAGCCGGCGCACGAAACAGCGCAGGGACACAGGGAGCAAGGTGCATCGCGCGCCACCAAATGCAGGATGAATAATTTATCGTGGCGGCGATCCGTGCACAAATTATGCGCGCGGCCGACCGATTACCGTTATGCACATTTTCGGTAATCTCGACGACGATTAAATCGACGCCGCTCTCGGCGAACACCGGCCGCTCGATTATTCCAACAATTTTACGCCTCGAGTCGCCGGTGCATAAAACGTTCACACGCGTCGTTACGCGGCAGTTCGACGCGCATAATATAGATACATTTTTCCAATCTCTATGTATATATATATATATATATATTATATTTCGTCGTCTACGTTCTCTCCGTTCGTTCCGTGGCGAGAGAAGGAATTTCGTTTTTCCTTTTCTCCTTCCTTCGGATAGAAAGAGAAACGGCAGATCGTATCGATCGCGCGACCATACGATGTACGTGCTACAAGTCTATCTCTCTCTCTCTCAGTCGCGAAGAAGTTATACCAGGAAGAAAGAAGATCTCTTTGTCGTTCTTCTTCAAAGAGGATGTATCGTCGTATCGTCATCGACGGTCGAGATATCGAATCGGGTTGAATCTCTATCCCCCCAGGGCGACTTCCGGCACGCTTTATTATCCAGACGTTGTACCGCTCCCGACCCGAGCACGGAATACATTTTCCAGAGGATACTCGCGCGCTTATCTGATCACGGGATTTAATTGTTTCCGCGAGTCCGTCCTTTCCTCGTTCCCTCTTGGACGTCCCCTACTTCCTTTCCGAGGGAATCTCGCCGTTCCGATTATCCAATAGCGAATATCCAAACTTCCAAACATCCGCGAAAGAAAGAAAGAAAGAAAGAATGAATGAACGAAAGAGAGAGAAACGCGTTGGATTTTTTTTCTTTTTTAATTTATTCTTAATTCGAGGCGCGCATCGTTGCCACGACGCGGCGGCAATCATTGCCACGAGTTAAACGAGTCTCGACGACCAGAATGTTGGAACGTTGGCGCAGATTTATTGGCTACGATAGGGGGGGAGATCATTGCGCAGAACAGTGGAATTTTCTAGGGAGAGAGACACGCACGAATGATGCTCGTCTGGGAACCATATATACGCGCGATTCATTCCCGATAACACGCTCGGCAACCTCGGGCAAAAGCGTGGCGATGCATATTCGACACGCTTCTCTCTCTCTCACTCTCCGAGTTTTTAATCCTTATAGAATACTCGTAACCTCTACCTCCTTCTCAGTTTCTCCACCTACTCGATCTCTCGCTCGGGAATCGGTCAACGTCACGCTCGCCGACTCGGTTAATTGCCGATCGCAATAAATTGGAAACGGACGAATTCTCATTTCGATCGATCTCGTACGCGCGATTCCATCTCGAAACATATTGGAAATATGTGCGGGCGAGTTGTCCCTCGTTGTGTTCGCCTTCAAGAAAAAAAAAAAAGAAAACAAAAGAACGCTGTCTCGCTCTATCCGAGAAAATTCCCTCCCCTCCTTCCCCTCTAATGGATCCCTGCGCGAGGAGTCCTTGGCACGCAGAAACTTTCGTCGGCGTTTCCATCTTTTACACCATTATGATCGCTCAACGTTATGGCACTTCCTTTCGAACGCCTGCAGTAATTATCACGTTCGTTAGCATTAATTCTTCGTTAATCTCGAATTTCATCGTAAAGTTTGCGTTTAAGATGATCCCTCGCTACCGCTAATACACTCTTTATCAATTTTATTAACGTTTCCTCGATCGTAATACACCATTTATCCCGAAGTTTCGTTACATTCGCTCGCTTCAATCGTAGAAATCGAAAACCCTTCCTCTCCTTCCTTTTTCCAGTCTCTTTCTCAACATTCTTTTCCTCTCTCTCTCTCTCTCTCTCTCTTTGTCGAAAGATCGAATCCTTTCGATCGGAATCGTGATTATTCGTTTATTCCCACTTGGAATGGAAATATCGCGTTTCTCACCAATGAATCGCGAATGACTGGCGATCTTTCGAGTAGTCAAAGAAAATCGAGGGTGAAAGAAAAAGGAGACGCGCGCATACACACACACACACATACACATACGCGCATGCGCGCACACAGAGGAGTGATTAACGAGCGAACAAGCTTCGGTAAATAAACGAAGCGGTCGCGTGTAACGTTAGACCGGTCGAAAAGGTCAGAAGGCGAGATCGAGTGTCGATAATGGACGATATCGAAGGAAGGGAAGGCGATTGTTATTCGAGTGATGGGGAAACGACTACGCGAGTGCAACCGTTGAAAGAGACAAGTAGAGAGGAAGGACGCGGCGGACAACGGCTCTCGATTACACCACGCTTCTCGAAAATTGCTAGTTTATTGCACACGACGCGAGACCAGCTTGGAAATTACGTCCCAGATGCGTAAATCCGGTAGGTGGAAATCCTTGAAGCCGAACTACTGAACTCGTCTCTGATGCGTTTCACCTTCTCCTCCTTCTTCTCCAGCCTCGTCGCGAGTGTGGAAAAAAACTGGATGGAAGGCGCGTGGTACGAAAACATGCTCGAAATGTTTGGTTCGAGGAAAGGATCGATTGTGAGGGGGGGAGTGGAAAGAGGCGCGAGAGAGATAAACGACAACCAGCGAGGTGTCGTTTCTCGATTGCCTGAAACGGAGGCGAGGCAACCAATTTTTACGACTAATATTCATTCGCGAAGCGACTTTACGACTTGTACGACGAGCGAGACGAGGACGGAGATTCGAACCGGGAGGAATTCGCCCGTGGGTGCTCCCGTCTGTCCTTCGTCTCCACACGCACAGCCGCGAGTGCCCACGCAGTGACGGTGACACGCGTGCACCAACGCGAGTGGTTCGACCGGTATCCGCCATATTTGGCTGGTCGAACAGCCGCGTGAACTACGGAGACGTAGAAATCCACTACGAGGGAAGAGGTCACCGATGCCATATCCACGCCATCGAGGCGTAAATAAAAGGAGAAGAAGAAGAAAAAAAAAGGCTTTCGACCAAAACGTCTCGACGAGATATCCCGTGAATTATAACTGAACGAGGATCGTAAATAAATCATAATCGAAAGAATACGATAAGTTTGACGGGCAGTAAAAAAATCATCTTCGTCCAACAAGATTGTTGCCACCTATCGATAATTATCTTCTATATTTAGATAAATTTAAAGCCAGAGGCGCGAAACAACCGAATCGAAATTGCCTTCTCGCTCGACGGAATTTCTTTCTCTCTCCCCGTTCGTTTTACGTTTTAACGAGCGTCTTTAGGCAGGATATTTTCCGTTAAAGAATTCCGGCAAAGTAGCGGGGAAAAATGGACGGCACGAGTGATACACGCGTGTAAAATCAGGCGAAAAAGAATTCCCGAACCGAATCCCCCCTGTTGGAAAAAAAGAAGATCGAAGGCTGGAGATCGATCCTCGAATCGGACAAATCATCATCGATGTAATTTTAATTGGATTCTAATCCCGAAATAAAAAGTGATAGGCACTCGAAAGGATCAAGTTTTTTCTATCCAAAATCCGTGGCAAATCCTTCCGCACGATCACGATTACGATCTTTCGTTCCTCCTCCACTCCCCGTGCTCCCTGTATTCCCTCCTGCTTCCGAATGGTGAGAATCGGATCGGACGGCAGGGTAAAGGGATCGGATAGATTTGCTGAAAACCGGAGTACCCTTTTTACCCTTTTCTCTCGGCACTGTTGCGGCCGATGTCCAACGTCCGTGCAGATTGGCAACCGGTTTTCCTATGGCCTCTCCCAACCGATTCCTCACTCCCACTCTCACACTCCCACCTCCGATCCCCATTCCAACAGGCCCCCCCTCTCAGGCATTCTCCGCGCCCTCCTTCGCTTCCCCAGGGGGAAGCCGCCGCGTTATTCCATCTTCTCCCTTTCTTTCCACTCTCCTCTCTCCTTTTCTTCCTTCCCTCCCTCCTCCCGGTCGCTCTTTCACCCGGTGATCTTATCTTTCGGAGGAAAAGCAACGCCGGATGTTACGCGACCGACATCGCCAATTTTTCCTCCTCCTCCCCCCCCCCTCCTCCCACCGCCGCGAACAAAAAACTTCGAAGCGAATTCACACGCGCGCACACGGACGACGCGACACCGGCGACACGTACTTACTTTGCATACAAAGAGACGCGCTCTCTCGCGATCGAACGCGTTCCAATCGCGAAATATCTTTTTTTTTTTCTTTCTTTTTTTTTTTTTTTTCGCAATCCTCTCGACACCATCGCTGCTCGACATTACCATTCCTCGTTTCGCTTCTCGAAATCAATTGGCGATTATTGTTTCGCTTCGTGGCTCGAAGTTCGAACGCGTCACGCTCGATCGACGCTTTTTCATTCCCTCGTCCATCGAGGGGGACGATCGTATCGAGCCGACACGTCCAAGCGGCGAATTCGCAACGATTTCTTTTTTTCCCACACGCGAAATCACGACCACGATGCAGTTTATATCCTTTAACCATTTTTAGCTGGCTTCTTGCAACAACCGCCGGGATTTATAACGCTGAGTGGATTCCACGGATACCGATTCGAGGATAAGAAGCACCTGTCGCACGATCGAACCGTTTCGGAAAACGAGAAGAGCAAACGAGAAGAAGAGGGTTAAAAGTGGGGGATATATATATATATATATATAATAATAATATTCTAAACGTTTCATTATTCTTATTTTTTTCCTTTCTTTCCAAGAGAAATACGTGTACTTGTTATTATATTATGGAAGAGCGAAAGATCCTGAAAAGATGCGAGAAGAACGGAACCAAGGCAAGGAGTCGGAACGTAATTCGAAGCGTGGAAAATCACTTTCCTCCTCGCGTTCCCTTTCTTTCTCTCCACGGAAAGAATCGCGAGCCACGCCGTTTCCAAGAACGCGTTTGATCCTCCGCCAACTTGTTTCTAATCAATCGAGTAAACAAAATCAACCGACGAGGTTGATCTTTCTTTCTTTCTCGAGGGATAAACTTCTTTTTCAAACCTTCGTCGTGGAATCGACTCGAGATACAGCGGGCGGCTGGAGAAGGAGGAGGAGAAGGATCGCGTGATTCATCGGACAACGTTCGTAAATCACCGCGCAATTATTAGCCTTCTTACGCAATTTTCTTCAACTCTTCTCCCGTGTTTTCACACGTTCCACGCGACGAGAGATTGCTACGATAGAGGGAGGGAAAAATTCGCCGCTCTGTAAAACCGGGGATCTAAAAATACTGCACTCGTCGAATTGAATCGAATCGGTCGAAAGCACAAGTTTCTCACCTCGTGTTCCGTCAACAGCGCAACAATTACTGTAATCACGTACACGGGAGAATTTACTACGGGTTTATTGTACACGAGTTCGCACAATATTCTCTCCTCCTTCTGTTGGGAAGGAACAGGAAAGGAAGGATTTCGATTCGGGAAGCGAGATCGAACGAGAAAGAGAGAGAGGGAGAGGGAGACGAAGAAATCGAGCCGCATCGAGGTCGTCGCGTAGAGTGAACGTCCGTCGGCCTTGAGCCACGCATCCATCCATCCATCGTCCACGTGACGTGTCGAAATTCGGAAGGGTTTGCTCACCGTTCGCCCCTGCGACGCCGAAAATGTATATCCACCAGAGGAGCAGTCTTCTTGGCCCGGTCTCCATCATCTGCTACAATCGATGCACCGTACAATCGTACAATTCACTCGAAATCGATCCTTCGAGGAGGCGAGGAAGTGTTTCGAAGGAGGGAAGGAAAGAAGGAAGGAGGGAGGGAGGGAAGGAAGGAAGGAAGGAAGGAAGAGAAAGAGGGGAGAAACGGTTTAACCGTGGCAAAGTCTCATTTATATTGGATCGTCCTCCCCGAGGATCGAGAATTCGTTTATCGCGCTCGTTCCACGACTCACAACTTCCACCGAACAACTTTTCGTTTCGGGATGTTCGAAACTCGCGACACTGGAAGAGAAAGAGAGAGAGAAAGAGAGAGAGAGAGAAAAAGATCGGTCGATGGACGGATCGCAGTCGGAGAGAGAGCTGTTCCCCGGCCAAGAACGCGAGAGACACTGACGGGCCCGGCGGCTGGCGGGAGAGTTCGAACCGCGCACACCGACGCACACCGGACCCAGAGACGTGGACGCGGAACGGGGCAACATCTTTTTAACGGCGCGCACGTGAGATCCGTGGCGCGCCACCTCGTGCGCCACCATTTTTCCCAACCGCTCCTTATCCTCGTCCAGGATTCCAATTCGCTCTCCTGAGATCGATCCCGATTCACCGAAGGATTCGCCACAAAGTTCGTGGAAAGGATAGGATACGAAACGAGAGTCTCGTTTAGAGAGGGAAAGAAGTGGTCGTTTCCCTCCTCCCACGAGCCTTATTAACGAGGTATTTACGAAATGGCTGGCCACGAAACGGCCTTTTCGAGAGGTTCCTCCTCCTCGGATTGCAACCTTTTTATTATCTTGTATACAGGGGAAGAGGGGAGAGAAGGTGGTCTGGCCGTAGGCGTGCAGCTCGAGAGGAGAGGGAAGGGCGCTGGGCCTTACATGGATCTGGTGTGAGTCACTGCCCAAAGTGGACTATGTAAATGTGTTTGGCTCGAAGAAACTGGTCGATCGTTTATCACGGATGAATCTTCCACGCTCTTTTTCGACTTCTATTTATACGTATACTATATATATATATATATATATATATATATATATATATATATATGAAACTAGCTCGAGTCTCGAGCTTCGTCGATACCGAACCGGAATAAATAATTGGAATATATCGATGGGGCGAACACTGGATCCCAGTGATTTATACATATATACTAGGCATAGCCGGGTCGATCGATAATTAATTATCGCGTTAACCGCGAGAGTTAAGGAAAGGAGGGGAGAGGAAAGGAAGGATGAAAGGACGTTTATTCAGGCGAAACAACAGCCTTGGGGCACTTATGGTCGAAGCAAAACGGACAAAAACGGATGTCTGTCTTTGATAGACACTGGCCGTTCGTGGCCGCTCGTGCACGATCGTGCACGCTCGTGTACGGTACTTGGACGAGCCACGCCATTCCTCGGCCCCCGAGGTGAAAGTGTCCAAGGATTTCGTAACGAGCGACCGATTGCGATTACGCTCGCTACGAGAAATCGTTTGCCTCCGTAACGAACTTCCACCGAGCTTCCATGGACTCTAATTGGACTCTCCTTCCTCCTCCTTCTCCTCCTCCTTCTTCTTCCCGAAAAATTCGACAATCGATGGTAGCCATCTCTTGGTAGCGATCTCAGGTTACTTTCCGCCGACTTTCGTGTCAATCTCTCAAAGGATCCGCGTTTCTTTCCCCCCTTGAAAATTAGTCATTTGTGAAATTGGAAAATTCACCTTCTCCTTAAATAACGCAAATATTCGAAGAGATATTTTATTCTTCTTCGACGGTAAGTACAGTGAACGTTTTTAAAAACGTTTTTAAATTATCCTTTTTTTTTTTTTTTTTTTTTGTTTTATCGCGCGAGGACGACGATAGAGCGCGCGCGTCGCGAGTAGTTTACCGATCCAAAGTCCCGTTAATCGTCAACGGGATGGTTACGTCCCTTCTCGTTACGTATATCTCGCAAATGTTCCGCAATCGAGAGATAGAACGTTAAACGTTATAATAGTTCGTGTATAATCGAATAAGGCTTAAACAACGGGACGGGTTAACATATATTATACGAAACGTGTCGCGTGGATGATCGTGATCGGCGCTCGCGTCGTTAATCTCGCTACCGGATCGTTTTGCGGAAGCGACAACTTCCACGGGACTTTGGCCTCATTAGGAGGAAAGGTCCCCATCCACCCTCCTCCTCGTCCTCCTCCGCCTCCTCCTTCTCCTCCTTCCCCCCTTATCTTCTTATCCTCCGTGCGGATAACCGCGCGGATGCTAATTATAAAACGCGCGAATAATGAAATCATCTTGCTAAGCGCGGCTCGCTCGCTCGCCCGCTCACTTCCTTGAGAAAATTTTTCAATCCGGGCCTGCGAGAGAAACGCCTTTATTAGCGGACGGGACAACGATCTGCGGGAGAAATTAGGCTCGTGGGATAAAGCGACTCGGGGTTATTAAGACAAATTGCCCGCTAATCGACACCACCTCCCAACTAACTCGACCACCGTCTATCATCCATCTCCCTTCGCCTTCTCGACAACCTTCTTCAACGAATCGCTACGCTTCTTTTTCTTTCCCAGAGAGGAAAAAAGAAAAAAGGAAAATTCGTTGTAGAGATTAGATTATATATTTTACAAGGATATGATACGTACGACGTTCAACGTCCTCGTACCGCGATACACGTACATGTACACTATGTACACGAGCGACTTATTATACTCCGACAAGCCTATTTGATCGTTATTTACACGTGTTATATAATGGAAAAAAGATCGTCACGCCAGGATGCGTGACACGGACACGGCGATCAGGACGAGGAGGTTCGGGTTCGCGGCCAGCCTCGGCGAGGAGGAGTCGAGCAGGTGGTGGTGGGCCAACGTCCTGCACTGGGAGCTTCGAAAGTGTTTCACATTCCCCTCCGAGTCTCTTGCAAGGACGCACAGCTCGTACCTCGACCCGGTCTCCCGAAGATCCTGAATTTTGAACGATCTCTCGCTGTACACGAGATCCTTCTCGATCGCGGACTTGCCGCTCCCAGACTCTCTCACCACGACGTAAAAATCGCCTATGTCCTCCCGCGATGTCACGTACCAAGTCGCCTTCCAACTCTTGTCCTCCTCGTCGCTGGAAAAAAATATTCTTTCACTTCCAAGAAGAGTCCAAGTTGTGCGTGATATCCTCTCGAATATAATACTCACTACTCGATGTCTCGATATTTCACGTCTGGGGTGATGTCGAACTCGGGATACTCCTTCACGTCTCTCTCCCCACACCCCATCAAGTCCTCCGTGATTCCCGACAATGGTTTATTCGCGAGGAAATGAGGGCTCTGGCAGCTAACGTTCGACCATTCCTCGGGTATTTCCGTTTGGGTGGCCAGCCACCTCTTCAAAGGCCTCACGTAGCAATCGCAGTGCAACGAATTTCCTGAAACGATACGATTCGTTTTCTTTTCTTTTCTTTTTTGTTTTGGATAAAAAAAAAATACGATAAATTCCATCTTACCGCGATACCGTACTTTCGTCCCGTTGCTTATGATTTTCATGAACGCTTCGTCGAATACACCGATCGAGTTGGACTCCAGGTCGAGAATCTTCAAATTTGGCAGCGGTAGAATTTTGTTCAACGGCAGGTGAGTCAGCCGGTTGTGACTCAGGTACAGATTAGTCAGGTTCGTTGGAGGTTCGAAGATATCCGGTTCGGAGAGGTCGTTGATCTCGTTGTAAGAAAGATCCAGCGTTCGTATCGCCGTCAAGTTTCCAATCACATCTGTCGGGCGAGGAAAGAAAGAAAGGAAGAAAACGAATGAAAGGAAAAAATGGAAATATCGAATTACAATCTATTATCCCCTTGGCTAGCCCCGTACATATAACAGCTCGCGTGAACGCACTCACATCTTTGAATCTCGTTAACGTTGTTATGACTTATGTTCAAACGTAGAATCTTCTTCATCCCGGTGGTGAGCTCGTGAGTCAATACGGGCATGAGGTTATAGGATAGATCGATCTCCTTCAACCGATAAGGTATCCAAGGATCGTTGGGGAACGTTTTCTTGGTCACGAACGAGATCTTGTTGCGGCTGAGATTGACCCTCTCCAGGGACAGGCAATCGTCGAGAAGGCCGTGGGTCTTGTTGTCCAATTTTTCCAACTCGTTGCGAGAAAGATCCAACGTTCTCAACGAGACCAGGCCTTGGAACGCCCCGTTCGGGATGCGGGCAATTTTATTGTTGGTCAGATTCAACGTCAACAATTGCAGCAAACCTTCGAAGGCGCGGACGCTCACCTTCTCTATCCGATTGTCGGCCAGATTCAACTCGAACACTATCGGCAGACGCCCGAACGCCGCCTTCCTCAACTCGGTTAATTCGTTCTCCTGAAATTATCGAAATTAGCCCCGTTCTCGATCGTTAATAATTTGTCGAACCTGCATGTAGAGGTACTGCAAGCTGGTCAGCGTGCTCAACGCCTCCCAAGGTGGTTTCGTCATGTTGTTGGAGCGCAGGTTCAAGGTCCTCAAGGTGAGCAAGTTTTCGAAACTTCCATGCTTGAGATTGTCGGCCAACCGATTTCCCGCAAGATCCAACGAGAGGAGAGCGTTCATCGTGGGCCACACGTCCACGGTTGGAATCTCCTCCAACCAATTTTCGGAAAAGTCTAGGCTGGCCAGGGAAATCGGTAACTGGAAGATCTTCGTTAATCGATTGTTTCTCACCGTTAACCTCCTATCGATCATCGTGACTTTTATTTATGTATATATATATATGTGTGTATAAGAAAAAAAAAAGGAAGAATCATCCAAATCGGATCCGTTACCTGCAACTCGGCAATCTGGTCAAACTGCTGCGAGCGACGTCGGTCAATCGATTGTAACTCATGTCCAGTTCTAACAACGTTGCCAAAGGTCCGAACGTGGACGGTTTAATCTTGTCCAGAGAGTTGTGAGATAGATTCAAGAAACGAAGGCTGAACAAAGTTTGAAAGACGGCGTTGTGGATCTCGGAGAGATTGTTGTGGGACAGGTCGATCGTGTGGAGCTCGTACAATTTTGGAAATGTCTGGCGGGGCACCGAATGGATCGAATTGTGAGACACGTTGAGTACTTTCAATCCTGTCATGTTGTGTAGAGGTACCTGCAATTATCGATTCGTTAAATGGAATTCTCGTTCGATAACAACGATAAATGTTGGAACTTGGCTTTCATTCTGAAAATTCTGACCTGGTTAAGAGCGGTCAATTGATTGTAACTCAACTGCAGCTCGGTGGCATAAGTTGCACTGTCGAAGGAATACTTGGAGATGTTTTCCAATTTGTTGTGGCTCAGATCCAGCATCGTGATGTTCACGCAATTCTCGAAAGCGCCTGGCTCTATCTTCGAAATTTCGTTACGAGATAAATCGATCCTGGTCAAGTAGAGATCCTTGAAAGAGAGTTTCTCTATGACGGTGACGAAATTCTCGGACACGTCCAACAGCTGAACAAGAAAAGAAAAACGATACAACGATAATGAGAATACTATTTCTTCGACACGTGTGTGTATAATTCGTACTTCCGCGAATTGCAGTTGATTGAACATCTGAAAGTCGATCTTCTTGATGAAATTTCGTGCCAGATCGATGGTTCCTATCCTAGTCACGGGTCCAAAGGTCCCTCTCCCAACGTCGTTTATCTGATTGTCGCTCAAGTACAATCTTATCAAGAAACGCATGCCGCGAAAAGTGTTGGAGTCGAGCTTCCTTATTTTATTGTGGCTCAGATTCAACACCTTGAGCAGAGAGTTCCTCGCGAATGTCCCTCTACAAGAACACGCGAGTTATCCGATGAATATTCTCACGGATTATAATCTAACCTTTTGCGCTCCACGCCTTTTTCGAATCGACGATTTCAGAGACCGCACTCGTTCGATGAATTTCTTACAGTTAACTTGTGAAATGATCACATTTACACATTTTCTTTATCAGATACAAAGAAAGAAAATTTGTCGAATATCAAAATCTGTATCGTTGTTTGTTTCGTGCGTTTTTTAAATAATGAAACAATTATCAAGATGCATCCTCGGTTTTTCAGGGTTTTTCTCATTCTTATTCAATTTCTTTTGACGAATAGAAATAATTTCAATCAAACTCATTTTCGAATTTCATTGCACACGCTTACAAAATTCAAAAACTTTGAAAATAATATTTCTATCGCCACGATATGTCCAACTCGAAAGATGTAGTCTTATAACGATCCAATTTGAGATAGAAAAAATCTAACATATTTGATAATATGTTATTTTACACTTTATAAGATCGTACGTAAGGAGTTTAGGAATATCTATATATTCTAAAAAATCAAACATAAATATAAATATTGTCGCCGTGTCGAATTGCCGCATCGATCCAAATGGTGCCAGCGAGTCAGCATTGAAGCGCAAAGAGTGAACAACCATGATTTACCTCTTTAAATCCGCGATCGCGTTGTGAGACATATTGCACCAGCCCATCTTCGTCAAATCAGCCAGATGAGAGCCATCGAGTTTGCTGATCAGATTGTGGGACAAATCTAAATATTCCGTGTCCCTCAACCCCTTGAATTGATTTCTCTTAAGCTCCTTGATCTTGTTGCCGTGCAAGTCCAATCTCTTAAGCTTCTTCAAAGGCGCGAACGCTTCGACGGGTAACGAGCTAAGCGTGCCTACGAAGGAAAAGGAAAATGGTTGGGTAATGGCGCGCGATGATTCTGGAAACGCGTTCTCGAAAAAGAAAAAGGTACCGTTACTGATCTCCAACTTTTCGATTTTCGCTGCTGCGGCACTCTCCGCGAAGCTGTTCGCCGGTAAAGTAGAAATTCGATGGCCGGCTATGCTCAGGATACTGAGATTCCCCAAAATTTGCAACGCCTCGTGCGGGAACTTCTCCAGGATGCTGTTTATCACGTGCAACTCCTGCAACGTCCTGTTCACCCCGAGAAAACTGTGCTCCTCGATCAATTTGAGCGGTGTGTCGACGAACTTGAGCACTCGAACGTCGAGGGGATAGAGCGCGGGCCCGTAGAAACGTCCTTCGAACCAACGGCCAACGACCCGACATCACCAATCAGGATCGAGGATCTGCGAGTTTGAGAAGCTCGCAGTGAAAAGCGACACGCTTACCTATGTTGCACTTGTACAAAACTAGTTCCTCGATCGGCGCGCCCTCGTTGCCCAGATTGGAGAATGCCAAGCTCAGGCTGGCCAAATTCGTGTTCTCGCAACGGACGTAAAGCCCTCTGTCGCTACCGCGTGCGCAAGCGCATGGATAGATGTATTTAGGCTCGTTGGGGCATCTGAATCGTGGGCCGGGTGGCACGTAACCGCCCATGATGGCGGGCAGGATCAAGATCCACAATAACGGGAGAGATATCATCTACGGGCAGTGGATCGGCGATTAATTTGTTTCCCTAAACGCTCGAAAAAGTTTCGTTGGTAAGTAATCCTGTTGCCATCACCTTCGATTCGCGAGGGAAACGTGAGAAAGTTTTTTGTTGCGTTAGATCCGCGCCGCGATAATAAACGAGTTTATGTAGATAGATAAATAGACCAACCGAAACGTTCGACCACCGATTCGCCTTTCCTTTTCAACACGCACGGCCTCTCTCTCTCTCTCTCTCTCTCTCTCTCTCTCTCTCTCTCGTCTTCTCTTTCGCCGTTCCGTCAGTATTGTCGATCGAGGACGATTCGAGGCAAAGAGACACGCGTATTAAGCGTCCAAATGAGCGGAAATCATAGGAGCGAGGCGCGACTAATTTGTTTGCGGATCGGCGATCGCCGCCGAGAAGAGGATCTGGAAGAGGAACAAAGAGAAGAGGTCGTAAAGAGACGAACGACCTCGTTGCCGCTACCTATCTCCCTGCCTACGTACCTCGTACCGTTTTTACGAGGAACTGCGCGCAATTCACTGTTATCCCACTGTGTATCATTTCTTCCAAGCCAACACGATTCTGTCCATCCAGTTTATCGAAAATCATTGATGGATAATAAGGCAAGTTGATTAAGATTTTTTTTTTTTTTTTTACCAAACTCTTCGCAAGAGGAAACCGGTAGTTCGATCGTAAGCTGGAAAACTGCCAACGGGATGATAGACTCTATCGGCGGGGGAAAGAAATAGGTAATCGCATTCTCTTGCGGAAAGTGAAATGACGGTTCGCGATTAACTGCTTTCCTTCGATTCGAACCACGTGTTCGCACGCGAGTATCGAATATCGAGTAAATTAGTTCCGCGATTTTCTTGTCGAAAAATTACGAACCGTGATGTGGAGAAAACGATTCGCGCGAAATTTTTTCTTTTTTTTTACAGAAAAAACGAGACTAGGGAACAGAAGAAAGAAAATTAGTCGTTCGATTGTGAACTCGTGGGCGGAGTGGGCCAGGGATGGATGACGATTACTGGAACGATTCTGCGTTATGTTTTTATTTCAATCGATGCCTCAACCATCGTTTCAAACGAGGTCGATGAATTAATAGCTTAAAATTTTATCCAATCCACAGGTTGGAAAGGATTGAACGGCTCGGGAAACTCACTGACCTGAGAAACGAATAACTATTCTTTATTACGGTTCCAGTAATCTAGTAATTCAGCGAGCGAGAAGGTAAAAAAGAAAAGCGGGCTGATCTAGTTTCGCCGCAACCAGTGTTTATGCAACGTTTTCGAACATAATACTTGCATGACAGTTGAACGTAAATACAAAGTACGGAAACACGAGTCCCCGAGACCCTCTTTTCCGATGCAATTTAAAAAAACGTTGGCAAACGCGAGTTCAATAGGAAGCGCGAAATTTTATCGAACGATACGACAGACATTGGGGGCTGATCCTTTCACTTATTCTGAATCGACCTTAGCGATCACGAGCAATGAACCGAATCGCTTGGATTTCATGTTCTCGAGTTAAAAAAAAAAATGTCTTGCACCGGTTCTCTAACTCGCGTAATCTTACGTTTGACACTTGATATTTCTTGGCATTTTATCACGGTGAAATTGAAGAGAACACGTAACATGTTCCACGAGACGCTTAAAACACCTCGACTGGTCGAACAATTAAAAAAGAAATCTACGAGCTCGTGAGAAAAATTGTTTCGATTCCCTGATCTCGAAAGAAATAACTGATGCGCGAAGAAAATACAATAAACTACGCTCTACTTTCTGAAACGAATTAATGCTGTTATGACGACGCGACGCGAAGAGAAAATTTCTAGAATAATATTCAATTCAATTGTTTCTATTCCATTTTCTTTCCGCTCGAGTAAATTTTCTTTTTTTTCAAACGGAACAATGATATGACTTTTTATTTCCTCTCGTGGACTTTTAAAAACCGAATCGAGCGATATTTTTCTTCGACCAGCCGTCCTTGTGCAGATTTCTGATCTGCTGGCTTCGCGTCAGCGTCAGAGATGCAATTTATTTTTCTTTTTTCCTTCCGAAATTCGATACGATTTCGACCAGATCGATGAAACCTTGTTGACCTCAATGATCGATGAAAGACGAGAAACTGTCACTGTCTAAGTTAAAGAACGATAAAAGAGAAATCGAAGAAATTAAAAAAAAAAGCAAGAACTGTATCAACTTATATATTTATTTATGCATTGAAATTACCGTTCATCGAAGCGAGCGGATAACACGCAACGCACGTGGAACAGCGCATCGAAACACCAGCTTGTTTTTATTAATAAAGAAATATTAAATCAGAAATCGTGTAAATTTCAAATTTCTAATCCAAAATTCTTTTTTAATATTCTTATCGAGTGAACAGATGAAATACCTTGTTTTTACTTCGTCCGAAAAGGTTCCGAAAGCACGGTGACAGTCGTTGCTTTTAGGACGAGCTCTGTCTTCGAAATCACATATTCGTCTTTCGACCAAATTGTAATTCGTTGTTTACGCGCGCTCGAGATCAGTAGGAAGAGAAAAGAAGAAGAAGAAGAAGAAATTCACGTAAACGTTTCACCACATTTCTGTCTTCGAGACATTCTGCGAATGATTCCAGGATGAGGCTACCGTGAAAACTGAGCCGTGGCTCGAAACTAAAGAGAAAGGCGGCTCGAGAAGAGAGGGTTCTCCCATTGGCAGTTGATACATGCTGTCCTTTCGTGGACACGCGGGCTCTCTGGCTTTGAAACATTTCCACGAGACGAGGACGTTAAGGTTGCGCTCGATTGGCTCATTGGGTTCCCAGGACCGTATCAAAACTTATTTATTCACGTTCCGTAACAATCGTTTCGTTCTGTTCTCTTCCCATGCTCAAATTTATTGTCAAAAATTGAGAAGAAAGTTGTTGTTAATTTGTAATTGCAATTTTCAGTTTGGAAAGTAATTTTTTTCTTTTTTAGTGAATTTTTTTCACATGGAAAAGCGGTCAACGAAGGCGCATTTCTATTCGGTTTAGAAGAAAGCCGAGAAGACTGGCTGCGATTGGTGAACATTTGTGAAAGTTAGATTTCCTGACTTGTTTTACGAGCTACAGTGACATCTATTGGTACGTAAAAATAATCTTATACATCGTTTTCAATCGATGCTATAGTTTAAAAAATTCGTGTTAACCAATTTTAATTAATCTAGTTTCTCTTTTTCAATGATATTGAGAATATTTTTCACGAAATCGACGATATTGTGAATATGATTGTAATTTAAATGCATAAGTCGATAAATTATAAAACTAAATTATAAAACGGAATATTATAACGGAAGATTCGTTCATAATGACAACTACTACTTGTAATCTATCGTATGTATACAATCGACGCTGTGCGGCGCTGTAATATATTCGAGTCTATTTACCGTTTCGATTCATTGTCGATCGAAATTTATACGCGGTGGAAATCTAATAAATTAAACGAATGAAATGATTAATCGTTAATAATAATATTTAAATATCGTTGTAACAATTGAATTATTCGTGTGAAATTATTTAAAGTTATAATTTTATCGAGTGAAAATGAAGGAAATTATTACGATATATCGTGAATGACGTTAGAGAAAGAAAAAGTGGATTGAATCGAATTCCAATTAAATGCTTATAATTTGCAGTGCTTATAATTATATTAATTCGTAATTTAAAATTTCATTTTTTCGATATACGAATAAACTCGATCGGTTTTAATTTCGATCATAGTCGCATTCTAATCGATAATGTTGGAAACGATACAAGGATGGTAACATCGATATTATCGAATTCTCGAACAGCAAAGCAGATTGAAAATGTTAAATTTGCACGCCATTTTCGCGAATAAATTCGTTCGTAAAATGTTTCGCAAAAATTTTGCAATCTTTCTCTTTTTATGATTGGCGAAGGAGTATCGTCCTTTGATCGAATTAACCAGCCAACTTCGTTAAACGTAAAATAATAACCGGATATCCCGGTTAGCGATCGTTTAGACCATAACGAGAAATGGCGTTACGCTTTTCGAGAAATTACGCGGTCATTAAGGTCGATAAGTTCTCCGAGTGGCATAGTTCGAAAACCGGTAGTGCAAGTAAAGACAGCTACCGCATCAGCCGAGTATCGGTATGCAAAGATTGTAATTCGAGAAACGAAAATCGCGATTTGATCGAACAACTTACACTCATATTTTTTTTTTTTCTCTTTTAGGAATTTTAAAATGGATCATTCGATGATATTCTCGTTGAAGTTTCTACTCTGGGCTCGTGAGTATTAAATTATTAATAAAATTATTCAGAATTTCTTTCACGATCGAATCTTAGATTAGATCGTTTTACAGGCTTGTCCGTCGTAGTCGTCTCTTTACCAACCTTGGGTTACGTAGTAAGATGTTTCGTCTAAAAGTTTTTTGGGGAAAAAAGTTCGAAAAGAATATCTTTTTCTTTTTTTTTTTACAGGATCGACACCGTTTAGAGACTTACGAAGATTTTTCCGAGGAACGACTTGGCGATTTGGATTTTTTTAACAACCTGACCTTTCGATTCTCTTGCGAGGGCAAACCGATTGGCCTGTACGCGGATCTAGAATACGATTGCCGAATTTTCCACGCTTGCGATGATTCGGGAAAAGGTTTCCCCGTCGTCTGTCCGAACGATACGTTTTTCGATCAACGGGAACGCGTGTGCAGCGACGAAGAACACGTGGACTGTGAACACGCGAACGAATGGTAGATTCGCATGAATCCTATTCTATTTCGTACCCTCTTCTTACGACGAATATTTTCAGGTTTTATTTAAACGAGTTGCCATTCTCGGTGGAAGAGACGGAGGAGAATCACGCTCGAACAGAGGAAAAAGAAGAAGTTCCTTCGGTGTTGCCTCTTCTGTTACAGTGACGAAATCACAGATTAAAACGTTTCGCGTTTAATTTTACGTGAAAGTGTAAAATAAAAAGCGTATACCACAATTGATCTTCGGTTCGGTTCGACGAACAATCATCGTGATTCTATCGTATCCAAATGCAGCATTAATTAAGTGTCTTTAAAAATAGAGAAACAATAGCAAAGTGAAAAAAACCAAAGAGCGTTTTATTATAGTTTAAAAAATTAGTGTTGAATCGAAACGCTCTTCCAGACCTTGAAATGAATCGCGATTTCTGATCGCGATATCCAATAACATTCTTTTCCCCTGTTGCTCGTTTTATTCTTTAACAACGAAGAAGAAAGGAGGAGCATCCGAGACGAGAATAATTATATTGCGCGCGCGTCGTAATTCAGCGATTCTTATCTTAAGAAAAAATTAGCGGTGGCGGAGAACAATCGATAAAAAAGGCGAGAGACAAAGGGAACGGGCGAAGAGGTGTTGGTCGAGAAAAGGAAATCAGTGGATTCTGAAGCGTTTTATTCTTCGTAAACGTAGAAACATAGTAGAAACAGACAGTGAGAAAGAAAGAGAGAAAAAAACCTAGCAAAACAATCGCTTACAGCCTTACAAACTAAAAAGACTTTTTTTATTCGATATAACATTATATATTCCTGCGTTGTCTTTGATCATTATCGAGCGCATCGATAAGAAAGAGCTGCCCAACAAAGTTATTTATTTTGTTATTAAACCCTTCACCATTATAAACCCCTCCACGAACGAACAAGATCTGTCGCTTCTAATAACAAATTTTATCCGTGTGTAACAAGTTCGTGGAAACTACTACTTAGTTCGTCCCTAGCTAAGATCGAGTCTCTGCAATCCGTGCTATTATATAGTAAGACTATGTGTATAATATATATATATATATATATTTTGTTTTCCAGGAAGACTGAGAAAGAGCACCGACGAACGATATATACATATACATACATACATACATACATACATATATATATATCACATACACACATATATATATATATACGTCAGTCGGATACGGAAGAAAATTAAAGCTAGCCCAATACAACGTTCATTGCTATTCAACCTTTAATGGAGTGAACGACGAACCCTGGAACAACGAAGTTATAGTCTTAACTCTTAGTACATCAAGTCCCGTGCCTTATTAATAATATTAATATTCTACTATAGCGTACAATCATCGTAATCGTGTAAACCGTGGAACCCACTCTATTCCTTAAAACTGGCTCGTAGGTTAAATTGTATATGTATCCCATAAAAAAAAATCGAGCGATATCGCGTTACCAAATATCCGGAATATCGAGTATCGCTTCCTCTATCCATCTATCAAGCGTGTAAAGAAAAAGAATCTATTCTAGAACAACGTCGATCTTATTATTAACCGTAGTAATGAGGGGCGTATTCGTATTGAGCAGGCCAGGAGATGCCTGGCCCCGTCTTGTCGTTATCGTAAACGTATTTAATTTTTGGATTGCTGCTCGTTCCGAAAAGAGAGTCTCGCATCATGCCGAACATGGCTGTTCCCAGAGCCATGTTGCTGATCATTCCGGCCACCGAGGCGGTGGCACGCGCATGCGCCAGAGCCAATTGGAGCAAGAAAGATAAGACGAGGCCGAACCCTGGCATCATCTCCGACATTTTCGACTTGAAACCTTTGCTCAACGAAGCGGCGGTACCTTTTCTCGACGCGGCCTCGACGTCCCGTAGACGTGGCAATCGAACGATCAGAGTCGATCCTTCGTCGTTTTCGCCTCGTCGGTTTTCATCGTCGATCGCGTTATCCTCGACGTTGTCCACGTCCCTTAGACGCCTACCTCTCGACGAGTATCTCTCCAAAAACGATTTGAAATAAGCTTTAGCTCGTTTCTTCCTTCGCCTCTCCTCCTGCCCCTCGGACAACTCTTTCTCAAAATCGTACGCCACTTGATCCTTGAGCTTCGACTCGTCTCCTCCATTGGGGACTCGTTTCCGAGACTCCAAAGACACGATATCCACTCGTTTGATCGGTTCGATCGAGCGTTCTTCGTTCTTCTCCGAGGATTCGAACGATCGAGACGAGTCGAGGGGCAGCGTGCTCGCCTTGTCGTGTAATTTCGTGCCGAATAGAACTTCGAACGCGTTGTACGCATCCTCCGAAGCGAGATACCCGGTGCCTTCGTCCCCCACCACCTCGTCGGAGTCGTTCGATTTGATCTTATCGAGAAACATGGTAATTATCTCGTCGTCGTTCATCGATCTCTTGATATCGATGTAACCCTGCCCATCCTTCAACAATTGGACATCGGACTCCCTCGACCCTTCTATGCTCCTCTCCCTCTTCTCTTTCTCCTTCTTCGCCTTTTCCCCTTCCGGACGTTGATCCAAAACTTCCTCCATTATGTCGCTTATGATGGTCAGTATGCTGGGTAGATTCTTATTGTCCTTCAGCTTGGCCCCTCTCCCCTCTCTGGAGGACGACCCGGCCACGTCGTTTCCGTAACCTTTGATCTTGAAATACCCGATACTCGTCTCGAACCTCTCCTCGGTCAACACTCTGTACAAGTCGAGGAAAAATCTCTCGATCGACTCCTTCCTTTTCAACAATTCTTTCTCGAACTCGGTCGTGGACATGGCGAAGTATTCCTGCATTTGTTTCTCCGTCTCGAGGGAAGGAAAACGTCCCGGATCGTTGTGTTGAAAATCGTCCAAAGAACGTCCCAATATACCGAGAGCGGGGAAATTGCTGGCGATAAGGGGCCAAACGAAGATGGCTAAACACCTAATGAAGCTAAAGCTTAGGATGCAATTCATGGTTTGGGACGCGAGCCCCTTGCCGGGCGATGCTTGGCCGTCCAGATCTTCGACGATCTTTAAAATTTCGTATTGATCAGCCGTCAAAGAATCTCTGATCGTCGAGTTCAAATTGTCGACGAGATACTGTTTCGATTTCGAGGAGGAGGAGGAGGAAGAGGACTTCGTTTTCTCCTTAACTCCGACCAACAATCGAAGATACTCGGATTCCGTGATATTTGGGAACGTCAGGTTCGGCGAAAATCTGCCTGTCGTTTCGTGATCGGTATCGTGCAACCCCATGGCGCTTCTACGCTCCCTCCTCTTCGATCTCTCCTCTCCGTGAACGATACCGACGCCCGATACGTGCACCTTCTCGCTCGAGATGTCTATGGGGATACCTGTCGGTTGGCCTGCGTACTCGGGGATGATTCCTTCGTTGTCTGAAAGTAGAACAGAAGAGAAAAAAGGAAAGAAAGAGTGAAAGAAAGAAAGCAGGAGTCGGAGAAAACTTTGATAATCTCTGATAGATATCAATCAACGATTGATTCACCTACTGACGGCGTGTTCGTTGGCGTGTTTCCTTTCGTCTCGTCCTCCTTCCCCGGATCCTTCTGCCCTTCGACCTCGCCGCTCCTCGAAGAAGAAGAAGAGGAAGAAGAAGGGGAAGATTCGGTCGAGGATTTGGATCGAGGAATCGCGATCTCGATTCTCTGCTGCGAAATTCCAGAAGACTGGGAGGATTGTGAAGCGTCCGAGGATCCCGACGATTCTGGTCTCGGCTGTTGGGCGACCAATCGGGTGAAGAGATCGGTTGGAAGGTCGGGCAACGTGGAATTGTACCGCTTGAGAATTGGCCAACCGATGTTGGCGACGCAGGTGGCGAAACTGTAACGCGCCGAGCAATCCAGCATCCTCGTCACGTAAGACGACCTGTCCGCCTCCGGTATCCCTCCCTCGATCCGTCTCGCGATAATTATCTGCCGCTCGCTCAGCCCAGAGCTCGCGTTCAAGTACGAACGAGAATCATCCACCTCCATTCCTTGCCCAAGAACGTTCAACAAAGCTTCCTCCAGCTTCTCCTCCTCCTTCTCGCCTTCTCCACTTCTCGCCGGTTTCTCGGGTTCTGGCGCCGTGGTCGATGCCGATTTCCCCTCGGAATCGAGGAGAAATTGGAACCTGATGGAGGCGGGGCCCGGTACACGGGGCGACGTCTGGCGGAGGGTGTTGAAATTGGGGAAGTTGGGGAGCCAGGGATAAGTCTGGGCGATGGTCGGCCACGTCACGTCCCTCGTGCACTCCAAGAAGTTCCTCTCCCCGAGGCAGGGTAGAATTCTCTCGTTGAAGCCGGCCCTCGCCCGGATCGGCAACAGATTCCGCGCCACGTTCATTATGCCGATCTGATGCTCGGTCAGGTGAGCGGGATACGCTTCCTCCTCCCCCGTTCTGGGGGGAGGCGGAGGGGAGGCGGGCAAGTTGGGTAGGGAGAGTTGGACGGCCTTCAATATGTTGAGGATGATCGTTTCGGGGAGCTCGTTCAGAATCGGGACGAATCTGGTGTCGGTTATGGTCACGGTCGTGTCCCCGTGCTGCCCCGTCTTCACGTTCGTCTCGGAGAGGGGGGGGCCGGGCCCGATCTCGGTCGTTTGATTGGCGGTCGTGGTCGTGGTTGTCGTCTCGCTCGAGTTCGCGGTGGTCGCGGTGGTCGACGAGACGATGCCGAAATTGGGGAAGTTGGGCAGCCAGGGGAAGTATTGCATCAGCATCGGCCACGCCACGTCCCTGGCGCACACGAGGAAGTTGTTGTTTTTTCGAAGGCAATCGATCATTTTGTTGGCGAAATCGGGCCTCATGCTCGAGGGGAGCATCGCGTCCACGAGGTTCACGATGCTCGTCTGTTGTTCGGTGAGCAGGTTGAGGAACTGGGGATTTTTTATTGAGGAGGAGGGGGGGGAGGAGTGGGGGGAGATCGGTAGATTGGAATCGAGCGATTGAAGCTGGATCGTTCGGAGAATGTTGAGGATAATGGTCTCGGGCAGCTCGGTGAATATCGGCACGAATCTGGTGCCCGACACGCTGATCACCGGCACGCTCGGAATCCCGTTTCGCGACTCTTTGTCCTGGAACAACACGCTCGCCTTCTTCTCCTTGCCCGTGCTCGAGACGACCCGTTGTTCCTCGCCACGATTCACCTGCCCGCTGCTCGACTCGACCACTCGTCCCTCGCCCTTCGTCGCCGCCCCTTCCTCCGCTTCTCGAGGAAAATCGGGTAAATCGGGCACGTGTTTGGCGATCGTTGGCCAGATCACGTGCCTCGCGCAATCGACGAAGTTGCCGTTGTCGCGTAGATAGGACAGAACATCGGCGATCAGGAGGGGGCGCGCCGACGGCGGGACCAGATACTCGGCCAGCCGTAAAATTTCGATCTGCCTGTCGGTGAACGAGGCGGCGTACGAATGGACGACGTTCCCCGCCAGGACGAACGTCGGCGACGTCTCCCCGGCCGCGTTAACCGATCCCGCACCTTGGCCAGAACGATATCCAATATCTTCATCTCCAACTCGTCCGAGGAGCGCAGCCGCGACGCTCCTTCCCTTCGCTCCTCCCCCTCCTCACCCCCCCTCAACGGCAAATAAGCGAGGGAGAGCGGCTGGCCTTTGTGGAGGAGATAGGTGGCCGGCAGATAGAGTTTGTCCGCTCCGCTCGAGGTCGCTGCCTGCGGGGAGGGAGCTGCGCTCTGACGATCCCCGGCGAATACGTCCGGGAGGGCGGGGACGAAGCGTTTGACCGCGGGCCAGGCGAAGAATTTGAAACACGCCAGGTAATCGTACTCCTTCATGCATCCGACCGTGTTCTCGACGAATCGGGCCCTGTACGTGATCGGGATCAATCGTTCGGCCATGTTGATGGTCAGCAATTGATCGTCCGGTACGAGAGCGACGTAGGCGTCGGTCGATCGATCGAGGAAGGAGGGGGTGGAGGAGGATGATGAGTCGGCGCGACGATCCTTGAGAACGTTCTGCAAGATCTGGATGATGGTCGCCTCGGGCCCGTTCCTCTTCCCCGTTTTCCCGTCGCCCTCGTCCACCACTTCCGGCAACACGAGATCCCCCTCCAGGTAAACGGGGAAGGGGGGAAAGACGGGATACATGTCGATTATCGGGTACCAGGTTTGGGAGTCGGGGAAGGGGGGCAGGGCAGGGAAGTATTGCTTGATGAGGGGCCAGGCGAGGTGCTTCACGCAGCTGTAGTACTCGAATCTTCTCACGCAGGAGAACATCTTCTCGGAGTAGTCGAGGCGCAACGTTTGGGGCAAAAATTTCTCGGCCATCCGGAGGATGTACAACTGGTCGGTGGTCATGAACTTTTTCAACGTGTCGTTGTTGATGTCGATGTAAGAGATCCGAGGCTCCTCGCTCTGATACGTTTCCAGAGCGTCTTGCAGGATGTTGTACACCAAGGTGTCGGGGGTGAGAAGTCTGATCCCTCGTCGATCCCGAGCAGATTTCCCCTTACCCTGGAAGGTAACGCGAGTCGAATAAAAACCGCGAGTTCTCCGATCCGATGGAGAACCAATTGCCGGCCACGTTCGAGCCGCGAACGATCCACTCCTCCCCGATCTCCGTCTAGCAACAACTGGTTCTCCCTAAATTCAGAGACGAATCGACGTCTCTCGGCCGAATAAAAGTTAATAAGCTTTTTACCTCGTTTCCTCGCTGACCGTCCAACTCGACCTCCCGTTTGAAATTCAACACTTTGGCCTCGTCCATCTTGTCCTCCCCCCTCGTCCGCGCGTCCAACGCGTCGTCCCGTATCGAGATCAATCTCTTTATCTGCCCGTCGACGATCGACTGCTGTTCCCCGTCCGCCACTCTCCTCTCCTCCGCGTTCAGGTAAACGGTGGAACTCTTACGATTCTTCGATTTTTCGCCTGCCTCGACCAAGGACCTGTACTCCCTTCCCTCCTCCGAACTTTCGTTCGACCAGATCTCCTCCCCGCTCCCACCCTCGTCATCCTCCTCCAGCTTCCCCGACTTTCGAAAATGATTCGGAATTACCTCTCCAGCCCCACCCTCCGTCCTCTCAGGGGCGACAGCACCCTCGTCGAACCTTCTGATCCCCTCGCTCTTAGCCGCCGCCGCCTCCTCCTCCTCCTTCTCCTCGCCTTTCGATTTACCAACGTCGTTCCTCCTCCGCTTCTTCACCGCGCCCTCGGCTTCCTCGTCCCCTCGCCTCCTCCTCGACACCTCCTCCTCCACCCTCGTAGGAACGCTGCTGGACGTTTCACCCGTTTCGCGCGCATAGCTCTCACCTCGGCCCGACGAATCGAATTGAACACGACCCGGGTCCCCGTCGATGGACGGACGGGGGAGGAGCGGGTTGACGCGGCTCGGGAGCGGCTCGCCACCGCGGGCAACGAGGAGAAGGAAGAGAAGGAGGCAGAAAGATCGAGGAAGGAAAGCAGGAGGAAGAAGTGTCCGGTGGAAGAAGCTGGTGGCAGCCGGTAGCTGTGGGCGTCGCGAGTCGAGTGCTCTCATGGTCGCGGTCGAGAGGCGAATGTCTCGGCCACTTGCGAGCCGGTTTATGGTCACCCATGGGAAGGGTATGTATGGTAATACATACACCACCGCCGGCCCCCCATCGGCCGTAACAGTGTACGTGGAGAGGTTGTTCCTCCACCAACGAGACGCCGCGTTGCGTGGATGCGAGCCGGGAATTTCCATTTTTACCGCGAGCCGCCCCTCTACGACCTACCCCTCGCGAGCGAGCGAATCGAGTTCGCGCTCTAACGGGTGTGAATGCGTTTTCTTTTACGCGGGAGAGAGAGAGAGAGAGAGAGAGAGTGCGCGTGCGCGCGTTTCCACCATCGGGAACAAAGAACAAAGATTCGTAGAAATGGTTCCATTGAACTGAGATGTTCAGGAGGGTGGGTGTTCAGGGGGAGGGAGGGATGAATCGTAATTGGATTCTTTTCTTTTCTTTTCTTTTTTTTCCAGAGGAAAAACGAAGCAGTTCGGTTCGATAATAGAAAAAGTTTAGAAAAGTTCTCTCTTTACGAGAGAAGCAATGGCCGAAGCGAGCGAGTCGGTGAATACCGGTTGCTGACCGCTCGTCTGCTCCAACTCTGTTCCTTGTCGCGGCCAACGCGGTAACGAGCCGTTTAACCTTGAGCCAGTGGTGCTTGGAAAATAACGTTGAAATCTAACTTCGATCGCTCTTCGTCAACCAAGAATTCACCACTTGGTTACAAACCGATCGATGGGTACAAACCGGGGTCTCTTTCTCCGTTTTTAACCCCAAGCATTTTGCCCGCCTGGAATTTTTCAGCCGAAAAAGGAAAAAAAAAGGTTAGTCCGGCAAATGACTCGAATGACTCGGAAGAACTCGCTCCAAAGGGGGACTCGACTCGAGGAAAGATTAAACGTCTGTGCGCGGAGAAGAAATAGAAGAAGAAGAAGAAGAAGAAGAAGAATTCTCGCAGATTTTCTCTCTCGTTTTATTATATCGTTCCCTTTTATCGTTTTCTTAAATTATCCGCGGCGCAGGTTTTAAGAATTCGCTACGACGCGCGAGTTGATAGGAGAGACAGTGCAAAAAAAGCGAGGGGAGGGATGATGGAGGCAATACAACAAGGTGGAATACAGTCGAAGCAAGGTTTCAAGTTCGCCTTTAACACGGCCTTTCTGGTTCTGGTACCAGAAAGGGGAGGAGGGGAGGGGGGAAGGGGAAGGGAGGGAGGGAGGGACGAATTTTTAAGTCCTTGAACCGAATCGAGACTAGAACGGGATGAAGCCAGAAAGAAGGGAGAAAGAGGTGTGCATATCCGTATGTACCCTGGCAACAGGATCCGCGCGAGGGTAAAGAATTTTTACGACGCGCATTATTTTCCAACATGGCCTCCACCATGGTTTCCTTCTTCGGCTCCTCTTCTTCTTCTTCTTCTTCTTCTTCTTCTTCTTCTTCTTCTTCTCCTCTCTTTCCTTCCACATACCGGATCCACCGCGCTAAACCCGATGCAGCAAACCTGTACCGCTTCTCTTCCTTTTATTCATCGTAGTACACTTCGCTCTTAAGGTGTATCCACAATGCTTTTACCGCGATTATCACCGCCACTAAAAACTGTGACCGTACCTGCCAATTGGAACGGAACCCGAATCTGAATGGAAATGGACGATTGCTTTCGTTTCGTTTCGTTTATTCTCGTCCGTTTCTCTCCGTCTCATTTTTTTCTTTTTTTCCTTTTTTTAAATCCCATCGAAATAAATCTCTCGGATGAATTTTTTGAATCTCGACAACGAATTAAAATATCTCTCGATTACTTGTCGTAATTGAAGAAATTATCGAGACCATTACGTCTCTTTTCGTACGCTTCGTAAACAACTTGGCGCACCGGTCAAATTAACAGGGCGTGAAGCAAAATTGAAAACGTAATGAACGGAAGGCCCCCCAAGCTCAAGTGAATCCCACGCTCTCCTCCCATCTCGTCGATTTTCGGAAAAATTGAGGAAAAATCTTCCCCTCTTTTTTTTTTTTTCGACGAATTCACGCCTATGATTGACACAGGCCGGGAATTTAACGATCGTCGCGCGATCCCTATTCGAGGATACGAACGATTGTAGGACAATGACGATGAGTAGAAAGTGGGACGTGATGTACATTCGACGCAGAAAGAAAAATTTCCAACGACGCTCGAAGGGAGCGTATAGTTTTCAAATTCCATTTTTAACTCCTCTCTTCCCTCTCCTCTCCTCTCCGTGTAGCCTCCTTTCTAAAATACTGTACGCGCGCAAAGCGAGTTACCCATCGGCGTGTTTGACGTTAAACGTTTCGTTACGTAACACGATCGAAATGAAGTTTGTGACTCGTGCAATTCGTCGAATTCGTCGGGCCGCGCCTCTGTTCGAAAAAAAAAAAGTGTTCCAACCGCGGCTCGCGTCCACCAAATTGTCCGCTAGGAGGAAATTCGAAGCGCTGCGCAGATCCACCGCGCAGGCCGATCCTCTTTTGAGTTGGAACGGCTCCGTGGCCGTTCGTCCGAATCATACGCCGGCTCGTGCGAGCTCGATAAACACGTTCCAATTCGTGGTTCCTGAGATTCGTCCGGATCCCAGTGGAGGTTTTTTCGACATAACACGAGATAACAAGAGGAAGAACGAAGAAGGAATTCTCGAGAAAATTCTCTCACCTCGATCGAATACGCGGTGTCGATGAAGAGGGCCACGTGATCATCGCAACCGGTTCGATAATGCGGCCGATTGGTTGGGCGATGGCGTGCGCGTTGCTCGCGTCTACTTTTCCAAAAAGTGCATCGCTACTCGCCAGCGTGGAGGAGGAGAGTGTCGATGGTGTCGTTGCTGCTTACCGCCGTCCAACTCGACGCGGCGAACTGATCGAACTGCTGCCCATTTTCAAGGACACTGCGCAGGATGCACACCGACTCGAACAATTCCCCGACGACGAGAGGAGAAGAAGGAGAAGGAGGAGCGTACAGGGTAAAAAAATTTTAAATTCAACGTCTTATTCGAATATACGATTCGAATAATATCCCGATAATATCGTATCGAGCCACTCGTGGACAAGCCACTCGCGTAATAATCTCGTGTCGAATGTTTAGAAGGGACGAGAAGGGAGGGTCGAACGTTCGGCCATAAGAGAATCCAATTCATGTTGATGCCGATGATGTACAAAATGGGAGTGATGATGACGATGCTGATCGTCTTGACGGCGATCTCCGTCAAGGGATTGCTCGTTGGTAAGTGAGAAAAATATCATCGTTGCGTCTATGTATCTATCTATCTATCTCCTTTTAAGCCGAGGAACGACGATGTGCGCGCGCATCGCCGTAAAATTCTACGCGTATTGTAAATTCCCCCTTCTTGCCTTATCGCATCGGTCTGAACGCGAACTTGCCATTACAGGTGCCATGTTATTAATGCTGAAACTGAGCACGCTAATAGCCAAGTTCTCCTTCGGTTGGCAGCACAATGCGCAGACTCCTCAACCGATCCATGTGCACGTTCACAACAGTCCACCAACGGCTCACAATCAAGCGTACAGCGGTTGGATGCCGGGGAGCGGTCCAGGAGGGGAACACCATTACTACTACAGAGCATGACACTCTCTCGAAGAGAGCGTTTCCTCGATATATTTGTCGCAATTAGAATTAGGCTTATTCGGGGCCTCCTCGTTCCTTCCTCGACCATATCCATACCTCAATATCGAAGAAAAATCGCGATTTTTTTTTTTGTGATAATTTAATCGACGAACCGATGCTACGTTTGCTCTCCAAACCAAAGTACCAAAGGATACTCTCGAATTTAAGCTTTATTTAAGTTTTATTTATTCGAAGTGTAAGGCGGACACGACTCGCGTATAGATATAATCGAGAGAGAAAAAAAAAAAATGAGAAAAAACCAAATTGAGAAACCAAAATTGTGTGAACATTGCGTTACGTTTAAGGAACAATCTCAACGCGTTTACCTCAACTTAGCGATATTAGTATTAATTTATTTTATTATGTAGTAAGGAAACAGCTGTCTCGATATCTCCATGCACGTTTCGATCGTAACAATTACATGTGTATCACCGTGGAATGTATTTTATTAAATTATTTTTTCCTTTTTTTTTTTTTTTTTTTTCATCAAATCGATCATCCTTTTCTTCTTTGCCTCTCGTCATCTCTTCTCGACCTTTTCTCCTTTCTCGATAGAGAAAATTCGACGGAGAAAAATTTGTTGCACGCGAGGCAAGACTTCGAGGGAGGGGGGTCGAAGGCCTCCTTTTACGAACGAGAGAAACGAAGTTAAATTTTCCGCGTTTCAAGGTCCGCTTGACTCACGCGTCCGCGACCAACCGCATCGCATCTTCTCACCGCCGACGAATTGCACGAGTTCCAGTTTCCCGGTTTAGTGGGGTAAGCGCAGAGAGTGCAAAAAAGAAAAAAAGGAAAATGTCCGTTCTCCGTCCAGTCTGGTGTACCAGTCTGTTCACCGACTGTTCGAAACCAAGAACCGCTCGCCGTTTTGCTCGCCGAAAAATTATTTGACTCGAGTTTCGGGGAGAAAGCAGGGATTAACCGGCGATCGTTAAAAATTTTCTATCATCTCCCCTAATGGTGGAAATCGATGGAAGGGAAAATGGTGAGGGGACGCGCGAAGAATTGATTAGTTTTAATTAGAGAGGTAGTCGGGAAATAAACAGTGTTGATGATTCAACATCTTCCCATTTTCTTCGCATTTAAGAATTAACTTTCTTAACTTGGAACGATGAATAAAGTGGACGCGATTTTTTGGTGTTTGTGCATCGCGATTATGTATCAAACGTTGACGCGCGCCGACCGCGCCGCCAAGGATTCGGGCAACGCTCTGAGAATCGACATTTCCCGAGGAATCGCCGTCTACGTGACGAATAACGAAGCGACCGTGAGGCTGAGCATGTCGTCTTTGTTCGAAAGTAAGTAAAAAAAAAGGAGGGGGGGGAGGGAAATATAAATATAATATTTTAAAGTCATCGCTTTATTCACGAATCTCGTCTTCTTCTTGTCAAAGGGGACGATCCAGAGGAACGAAAATTCGGAATAATGAGGTTGAAAAAGAAAATTATAAAAGGAATCGGTATGGCGATGATGATGGTCCCTTTGATGATACAGGTTTTCTTTATATATCTTTTCTATGAGAAAGAAAAAAAAAAAAAAAAAAAGAAAGATCTATCTAAGCGGTCTAACGTTTTTAATGTTTAATTTTTCAGTTAGCATGGCTACCGGTCACCCTCTCCTCCATCAAATTGAGTTTAATCCGGAGCTTGGTCGTAGGGAAAATCGCGTTGGCAATAATGCTGTACAACACGCTGAGGAATTCCAAGAAGTCGGAAACGATAGTGATCCACAAACCTGAATATCACCAACACTATTACGAAACTTATCACGAGCCGGAAGCGGATAACAGTTGGTGGGGAAGAGGAAGGAGATGGCACTTTTCCAAATAGAATTATATCCTCAAATAATCGTGTTTAGTTAGTTAATTATTATTCCAACGAAAATTATATATATATATGTATGTGTGTGTGTGTGTGTGTGTGTGTATAAGTCTGTGATACCGTGATCGAAGAGATCGTGATTATTTGCACGAAACTTATAAGAGAATAAAAATATAATTTGCATGGATGAATGGGCGCTCGATCGGAACTAAAATTGAATTGGCCGTCGTGGAAACGTCCGGTGTAGAGCGACCGACCGACCAAGCACGAGATACGCCGAGCGGCCCACTTTCGAACGGCATCGTAACGGCATTTCGGTCCAGATTCTGAACCACCGACCACGTACCAGTTTTCCCTTTTCTCCGCCGTTAAATTCGACGTCGAAATCGAAATCGAGATAACACCGTTTCCCCGCCAAATACAGCGACACGATCCCCCGAAATTCTTCGCGAAGCGAATCCGAAGCGTTCCACTTTTCGAGGGGAAATATATCGAATGTACAGATGAATTCGAATAGATCGATGCTTAGTTTAGGGACACGTAACGAAATTCAATGTCGAATTTATCGTTCAAGGTTTCGTTATTCGGTGTGCGTATACGTGCCAGAAACCCACCTTCCGCCCGTGTTTAGTTGGTATGCTATCGATCGGCCGTATCGACAGCTCGCCATACGAAACACGTGCGCCTCTGTATACCGTTTTCTAAACTACAAAATGCGCGATGCGCGCCGCATACGTTAACGCGGCAAATCGAACCCGGATTAATCTCGAAAAGTATGCTTAGATCACATTGTCGCGCGACGACGTGAAAGCATCCACGCTTTTTCAGAAACGCGTTCCAATTCTCTGTCCTCTTCCCCCTTCCCTCAACCAGTCGCGTTTCAAAACTTCTCCTCTCCACGGAGAGGAAGTCGGAGGCCCTTTATCGCCTCTAATCTCTTACGTTTGCGCAACTCGCGTTTTAAGCAAGCTCACCTTTCATCTTGACGAGGATACCACGTCTGATAAATCGTTTCTATTTGCGCGTTCGGATTCGCCGTTTATTCACCCATAATCACGAACGAATGGAAATATCTTATTAAAATGATCATCGATCGCTTTTTCTTTCACACCTTTTTCTATGTGTATATGGATATCCGTGGTCGATGGTGAATTATTATCGCGTTTTTGCAAAAAATTGCGCAACAAAAGCCGATCGAGAAAACAATTATCATAGGATGATTGGTTAAAAGAAATTCGCATATGATTATATCGGGGAAATTGAGTTTGTCTTCGCGACTGGTAGATACCGGTGAGGAAGGAAGGTTGTAACGAGAATTTTTATGGCTTGCGTGTCTTCGCGATAAACACGTGCACTTACGATCGGTCGTAAAAAGATTTACAACTCGTTGTCGTTGTAATTATTCGAGCGCATGGGATGAAAGCGAGCGTCGAGGATTTTTCTATTCTCTCGGATTTTTCTCTTCGATAATACGATTCCCTCTCTCTCTCTCTCTCTCTCTCTCCGGCAGATATTTTTGATAAATCGATTTTTTTTTTCTTTTTTCCTTCTCCTCGTTTCGTTGCATCATCGATGAGGATTCGGCTCGTTCGTTTCAATCTTTCGATCGTAAAGTTCCAGCGTCTCTCCTCCCGCCGATTCGATGACGATCGAAGGGGAATAATGTTTGAACATTTAATAAACGAGAATCGACGACGACGACTCCTCTCCCTTTCTTTCTCTGCACCCTTTTTCTCTCGTTCGCACGGAAGGAGCAAGCCACGAGGACGGATCGTCTTCAATCAACATGGTTGATTTCCAACACACTCGAAAAAATGAGTCGAGAAGAGGAAACACTTTTGCACGTATGCGTTGTTTAATTAAGACGTCGACGGGATTATTATTGGAGGAATATTATGGATTCGTAGCTGCGTGCATGATCGAAACGAATAGAAGAGTTAAAACTCTCGTAATTTGTGCGAAGAAAATTATTATTATTATTATTATTATTCGAATATAACGCCGATCCTCTTCGAATTCGAAGCGAAGGGCAAGAAATATTGAAAAATAGGGCGAAAGCTGGAAAGAAGCTGGAGGCTGGAGACGATGGCGAGCGTCTCCATTGGGGAAGGACAAGGCTGGAGATCTCGGCATCCTTCGTTGCGAGTTAATGGAAAGGAAGAGAAAAACGATGGATTTTATGCGGATAAAAAGTTTAACTCAGCGTCACGAGTTAATTCAATGATTAATTTTACATTAATTTTACAGAAGGGAGAGAAATAAAAGATTCGAGGGAGATACTTTGGAAACGTGGATAACGACGATCAGATATCGAGAGAAAGAAAGGATCTTCGCTATCAGTTCAATTACAGAAGTAGTATCGAGACCGAGGGTGAATTTGTCCAACGAGTTCGGTCATCGACCCAAGGTCTTTCAACCTTCGTTTCCAACGCGGCCAACGAACCTCAACGAGGGTGTTCCTCTCTTCGATCCTGAGAAACTTTCTTCTTCTCTCTTCTCTTCGTTTTACTTACCTTTGATTTGACAAGGAGTAAAAAAGGAAAATGAAAAAATCGCAAATCTCCTGTTTGATCGCTCTATACGGATAATCGATCGATAATCGAATCGAACGTTTCGACCAGCGCTCGTAGAATCTTTTGCATCGAGCGAGAAAAGTTCACGGTGATTCATCCTCTACAATCGTTCGTAAGCAGTCGCGAGCGTTCCCTCTTTCGCGCCGATTATGCGGCTCTGGGACGTTTTCGATTATGCTAATCGAGAGAATAATTATTCGAAAGGAATGACGGGAGGAGAAAGATTTTTACTTAGATCGAATCGAGCCGTGCGAGTTATCCCCTTAATCCAAATTCTTAATTCCATCGCGTTTCGAAAGCAACGAGCGATTTCACGCCACGGCTCCGTAGTTTAATGAAAAGAAAAGAAAAAAGAAAGATGGCCAGAAGAATTAGGTTGTATTAGCATCCCAGCGTCGTCCAAGCGGAATTTCTGTCGATGGTCCACGTACGTGACTCACACGCGTGCCAAGCTACACGGGTACAATGTTAATTCCATTATGCTTTTCAGTAACTGGAAAAAGAAGAAAAAAGAAAAACATTACGACGTGCCATTAAAAATGTAACGGGAAATGCGATAGAATGTCCAATTACGGGGGATGCCAATTTCCAAGGAGAGAGGCAAGGGGAGGACGTTAAAAAATTTCCTCGTAGAAAGAAACGAAGAAAAAATTTGGAAAAATATTTTTGAAAGGAGAAGGAGAAAGAAAGAATTAACGAAAACAAAAATATGACTGTTTCTTTCGGTCCTACGCGCGGATAAAACAGGTAATAAACTCTTTCCCGTTCACAGGAGCGGCTCGACGAGGCGGTCGAAATTCCTTAAGGAGAGCCAGACGCGGCTCGGTTTCAACAACAATGTGTGCCCACGAAAACCGTGGCAGTGGGGGGATGGCGAGCGAGGTCCGACTTGAAACAGGACCAACTTGATTGGCGGAAGTCCAAAAGGAAGGGGTTAGAGTCTGATATATGTTCGACCACGCGCCTTCCACAACCACTCCGTGCCCGTGACACGCGGTCCAAGGATATAAAAAGCGGAAGGCCGAGTCGAGTTTGAAGAAGAAGAAGAAGAAGAGGAGAAGAATTGGAGAAGGGTGAAGGACGGGGAAGTAGTTGATGACCTGTGATCTCGGTGTAGAGTTTTCGACAAAGTGTTTATCACGATGAGGATAACGGTGGCCGTCTTGTTTCTCCTCGGGATTACCCTCCACGCCCGGGGTGAACCGATCAAAACCTCGGAGGAGAAGAGAGACGAGGCGTTGCTCGACTGCGCGTTACAGGAGAACACGTTGGGATGTCTGGGCGCGAGGCTTGCGAGAAGCATGGATCGAATCGAGATGCAAGTGACGGGGAAGAAGAGCGAGACACCGATGAGCGTGGTGATCGAGCAGGCTGGTAATTTCGTGGCCGAACTCGTCGACGACATTCAAAATCCCGGAAGAGCGGATCAGATGGACGAAGCCGCGCAACTTGGTGAAGAACACGGTGAGAATAGTGATTTCTTTCTTTGTCGTAGTAGAAACGATTCCACGCTTTTGTGACGATAAATCAATTTCTATCATAGGATAGAGTCAAAAAGAAAGAGTTAGTTGAAAGAGAAAAGCGACGATTTCGCGCGTCGTAAACAAAAAGATGAAATGCGAATTTTTCCATAAAAGAAGGCCGCTGACTTTTACCGATTTTAAAATTAACTCGTTTATCTTCGAAACTTGACGATTCGAGATTCGTCTTATTAGCTTTTAGATGTCCAGAAAATTTCACTGACCTCTTTCTATCTCTTTCTCTCTATCGTAATCTTTTATTCTTCGTCGAATTCGAAACGATAACTTCCATTCCCAAGTTGTTTATTTATTTTTTGTCCTTTTTCAACCTTAAAATCTTCGAAGGAAATCATCCGTTTAAAAACAAACTTTATCGCGATAGATAGAGAGAGTAGAAAGAGGAAAAGAGAATAGAATAACCGGTTTCGAACTTCCTATATATATATATATATATATATATTATATACACATATAATATACATATATATTTTTATACATATATTATTGGTACGACGAAGCAAAGCAAATGGAACTAATTACATTTACACGGAACATTTCACAACGTTGCGAAGAAGCGCGTTAACACGGGAACGTTAGACGACGAGGCGTGTAGTCGTACGTTAGAAGTGAATACGTGTCTTTAGGTCAACTAGGACACGTTTGACTTGAAATTCAATATTCGATACGTCAACTTCTCTCTCGGTTTGCACACTATTTAATGATTATGCGAATCTTGGGCAAATTTGCTCTAACGGTATCACCATGCTCGTTATCCTATACTTCGTTATAGTCATTTGTCAAGCGAATCGTAGCCGAGAAATTGAACAATTTGACGGTACAATCTTCCGTCGGTTGAAGCAACGATAATATCGTCGTTCTATAATCTCTTTTTTTTTTTTTATTGAAATGTTCATTAAGCGACGAATTTTTTTCGTCGAAAGACCGTGACTCATTTTTTTCTTTTTTTCTTCTTCCTCTTCTTCGAGGGGAAAGCCATCATCAGAGGGGAATTATGTGGCCCACAACAGTTGAGAGTATCTGGGTCACCGGACTCGTCTCAAATTATTCCGATTACTCTTATCAATTTTTTTTTCTTTCTTTTTTTTTTTTTCTAACGAAACTAATTCACCCGTAAACGTTCGTCGAACGATCGAAAAAGTGAATGAAAATAGAGGCGCGCACACAATACGAATTAGCGTGTAGATGTCGCGTTACACTTAGACTCGCGTAAACAATCGATGGTGATGCAAATCGCGGCCACCTAGGCGACCTAAGAGAGTGAGTTCGTGGTAAAGAACGTGCCGAGTGTTTTCATAGTTTCTGCGTCGATTCGCGCTTTATTATTAATGTTTCCTCTTGGCAAAATAGATAAATGGAAAATTGATATTTCTTTTTTTTTTTTTTTGTGACGAAACCAATTCACTCGTAAACGTTCGTCGAACGATCGAAAAAGTGAATATAGAGGCGCACGCACAATACGAATTAGCGTATAGATGTTGAGAACGCCTCGCGTTACACTTAGACTCGCGTAAACAATCGATGGTGGTGCAAATCGCGGCCACTTAGGCGATCTAAGAGAGTGAGTTCGTGGTAAAGTAGTTTCTGTGTCGATTCGCGCGTTATTATTAATGTTTCCTCTTGGCGGAATAGATATAGAAAATTGATATTACGTATTTCCTTTTTTTCTCTCTCTCTCTTTTTCTTTAGAAATTAATAATTTTTAACAATAACACCGATAAAAGGTATTTTCGATTCCTTTCATTACGGACACTTTGGTATTCCAATAAAATCGTTCGTCCGCAAGATTTATCTGTCCAAGTTTTCTCAAGTGGAATTTCGATTTGCAGAGGAAGGACGTGGCAGGAGAAAGAAGAAGAAGAAGCAACTGCAAAAGCTGCTCGGTTTGGCAATGTTGTTCAAAGCGAAGCTCAGCCTACTCCTTCAATTGATCTCGACTCACTTCCAGCTCAAATTCTTCTTCATCGCTATAGCGACCCTCGTCATCAACGCTACCAAATTCTGGTTAGATCTGAAGAACGCTAAACCGTCGAAAGTGATCTATTACGAGCACGCTCAACACCAGCATCATTACGATCACGACGATCACGATCACAATTATTGGGGACGATCCTCCTCCAACGATTCTCCTCAAGATTTGCCTTATTCCGCCTACGCCCCGAAAAATTGACATACAGGACCTCGCATCTTTCTCAAGGTTCACGAAATGACGAGCAGTGAAAAATAAGGAAAGCACAGCCGTCGCTGCCGTTATTTTCTCTCCCTACTCAGGTTTCTAGATAAAAAAAAAAAAAAAAAAAAAAAAAAAAAAAATGTTAATCATCGTTCCCTTTCGATAGCATTTTTAACCTCCGTCTAACAATTAACACGAGCCGTGGTGTAATCCATATGTTATTCTTTGTATTTATTAGTTATATTTATTTATTTATTTATTTATTGTTTTTTTTTTATTTATAGAAAATCGCGTTTTTCTTTTTTTTTCTCTCTCTCTTCTTCTTCTTCTTCGTTTCGCAAAGTCTTCGATAGAGATCGCATATTCTCGAACCAAAGTCTCTACTTTGCGTACCTGTTTGTTATTATTATTATTATTATTATTATTATTGTTTATTATTATTTATTCTTCATACGATCCAAACTTTGTTGTACCTTTTATTCCCTATAAAATAACACTTGTAAGAAGCGTAAATAAATTATTTTGGTAATAATAATTTTCGCAAACTTTTTCTACCTTGGATAAAGAGGTCGGAAGGAGAATTTGCTTGGTAAATTCGTGAAACGTAGATCGACGTCGATTTTATCGACAGTGAATAAGAAGAAGCGTGGATCGGGCAAGCTCGTTGAATCGACCTTCTTTCTCCACGGGGAGTTGGACCAAGTTTGTCTGGTTAAAAACTAGCAGTACCTTTGTATTCCTCGTCATCCGCCGCTGGAAGAAAATGCGACGAGAATTTTCAACGAACGCCGATAATTTCGGGGTTGTTCGCCCGGCCGTGATTCCTATCCTATCGATAAACATTCGAAAATTTTTCTCTCAATAACGCCGCAGATGTTTAATTTTACAATCATATTATTTTTGCACGATCGAAAAATCCCATTTCTCTTCGAACGAAACGCAAAGACAAATTTAACGTCCTTGGTGCTCGAGGGAACAGGTGCATAGCTGCGCGTGTAATATACACATATATATATAAGGATAGGACGTGTGGCTGTCATGGTCAATGACCAGAAACGGATTCGTGTTTCGTAACCGATCAGGCCCTCACGGATGACTCTTATGTATTCAAATCCCGAAGAATTGGCGGCGAGTGACGCGACCTTAACGAGACGACACGAGGACCGCTTTCGCCCTCGATCGTTTCTCTGATTGGAGCCCGGCCAACCGAAAATCATCGAAATTCGTGGGAAACATCCTTCCGCCGTTTCATTTGTAGAATTATTCTCGGTGGACGGCCTACGTCCAACTTTTCTTAATCAGCAGACTCGAAATTGAAATAACGCTTAATGCTTTCCATTCGCATCCGTCCTTCGAACCGTCCTCAGGATATCCTCGCCGGCCGCCGCACCCTTGCCGATTCCTTTCGAGAGAATACCCGGAGAGATTGGACCCGATCCAAGTGCAAAGGGCGTTCGATCGATTGGCCCTTTGTTCGCGCGAACGAAACGATTCTTCTTTAAGGAAATAATGTTGAAAAGAGAGAGAGAAAAGGAAGAAAAATCGGAGGATTAGGATGAATATCGTCACGCGATGGAAGGAAATTTCGATTGCACGTACGGGGAGCATCGTATCGGCAAATCAACGGGGGGGAAAATTTGCATCGGGCCTTCGAGGATGATGTGGACGTCTGGATGGTCATTGGCAGACCAAACGTGACGAAATTACTAATTTCCGTCTACCGAGAATCGGCCATTCATACAATATTCAAGATCCTCTCCGCCCGGCTTCCTCCTATATAACACCCTTCTACGGAACGGACCACCAGTCTTCACAGGATCTTCGTTCACAACGAGGAACAGCTCAACTCGCCTCTTCGCGATCTCTTTCGAATCATGATTCGACGAACTTGTCTAATTCTGTCCCTCGCCCTCCTTCTCTCCATCGTTTGGACTTTTCCACAGCAGCCCAAGTCAAGGAGGCCGATCCCCCAGTTCAAGGTTTGTCGTCCCCTTCCTTTTCTCTTTCTTTTGGAGCGAAAACAATTTTTCTCTCCCACTTTCAGAACAAGACCGGGGGCTTGGAATTGCCGGACAACGCCACGTTGATCCGGGAGAATATCGTTGACAACTTCTCCTGTCAGGACAGAATTTACGGATACTACGCCGACATGGAGAACGATTGTCAAATTTTCCACGTTTGCATGCCGCAGGCCAGGGGCTCGACCAGATGGAGCTTCATCTGCCCCGCGGAGACGGTGTTCAATCAAGTGAGTAGTAAAATTTCCCCTTCTATTGTGTACATGTTATTCTCGGGACGATAAATCGATCCGTTTAGGCGACGTTCGTTTGCACGAAAACGGAAAACTCTATACCGTGCGAGGAATCCGAGAAATTCTACAACTTGAACGAGGCGATCGGCAAGGAGGTGGAGGAAGAGGAAAACGACGTGGAGCAGAAAGAATCGGACGCGGAACCGATTTCGAGCAGACCACCAGCCAGGACATCGAGGATCTCGAATCCAAAGAAAATGTCGCGGGATCAGCGATCGTGAACGGCTGTGTATGTGTGTGTGTGTGTGTGTGTGCGCGCGAGAGAGAGAGAGAGAGATCAAACTGTTGAAAGAGAAAAAAGAAAAAACAACAAGATTAATATTACGCTTGCTCGACGAAAAGCAAAAAAATAAGTTTGCTTGGTATTTAAGATATTTAAATGTAGAATAAAAATACATGAAATGTACATTTGAACGTGTTGAAGATATATATATATATATATATTTGTAAATTGATGAAATTACGCACAGTTAGAGAAAATAAAGGGATCGTAGTCTCTGCAACAAATTTTATTGCATATACAATGATACGAGCAAATTAATACTGCTATTTCGGTAATTAAGCAATCACGCGTATAAGAAAGTTTACACAAATGTCCCAAGCCTAGAACGAAAGTGCGACGATGGTGCAAAAGATGAATGCGAAGATTTAAAAGCAAAAAAAAAAAAAAAAAAGTAACTTAATATCTAGCGAATTAAACGAAACGTCGAAAAATAATAATTCGTATTATCGATGCTAAAGACGGTTGTCGATAACGTTTTTCCTTTCTTTTTCTTTTTTTTTTTTTTTTTGTTAACTATTTATTTACAACGATTGATATGTGTCGATATTGGTCTTGCTTGACTTAAGGATAAGTCGAGAATAAATTATAATACGTAACAATAGTAAAGAAAGAAAAATATACTCGAAACTTATTGTACAGAGGGAATAAAATGAAAGTAAAAAAAAAAAAAAAAAAAAAAAAAAAGAAATACACACACACACAACACACGCGCGCGCTCGCGTGAAA
The DNA here is from genome assembly GCF_048593485.1 of Apis florea. Taxonomy (NCBI): domain Eukaryota; kingdom Metazoa; phylum Arthropoda; class Insecta; order Hymenoptera; family Apidae; genus Apis; species Apis florea. Next base: position 4,855,810 of record NW_028256703.1, read on the forward strand.
AGCGGCTAGAAATAAATCCAATCTTTTTTTTTTCTTTTTTTTTTTTTCATATTTTAAATTCAAAAGTTAGAGAATTATTTACGAAATTGCAAAAGTCACCGAAATCCGTCGGTAATCTTCGGCTTCTTTTCTATTCGGTATCTTTGGATAACTAGCCATCATATCGTGGATATAGGCAATACCTATTTTCCCCGTTTATAAATGCCGATAAAATAGAATTAACAACAAACAACGATTAAATCAACTTTCACGTTCAAACACAACTTCACCGCGATCAGATCAGACTCGTGAAACTCGTCATATCAATACTCAAAAGCATTTTATAATCGAAAGGAAAGGAATTAAGATTAACGTAAATCTCGTCTCGTAGCCATTTCGTGAGAGTTAAACGAAGATAATATACGTAAAAAAAAAAAAAAAAAAAAAAAAAATAGATACCTAATGTTTAATATCTAAACGATTGAAAAAGGATACAAGTGCACTTTTTTGTAAATCACTCGCACCTTTAACAAACCTTTCACAAACAAGTTTCTAATATTTTATTCCTTAAATATCTCTCTTAAACGAACTTAACGCAATCTAAAATATATTAAATATTTTCGACCATGTATGTACCCTGTATTGTCCATCGAGCAGACGTATCCATCCCGATAATCCAACGTAACGTAATCCTCTTCGAATCCTTTTATCGACGGAACGGAAGAAGATTCTCGAGTCGAAACGAAAATAACTTTTAGGCCTCGGAATCCACGGCCAAATCGGCCGCCATTTCTTCCGGACTCCTAAGATCTATGGCGAACCTTCTCTTCGCCCCGTTCTTGCCCGCCATTTCCGCCATTTTATCCTGCGCCTTCACGCTCCTCGAATAAATCTCGAAAGCAGCGGCCAGAGCGTAGGTGAGCTGCCTCGCGTGATGTTTCGACTCGCAGACGAAACCGTAGCATTCGAACGGCGACATTCTTCTAAAGTTGTCCGTCTCCCGTACAACGATCATTGAGAATACCCGGGTGTAGACGAGATCCTGGACCCCGTAAGAGATCGTCTCGATAGCGTACATCTTGACGAAGTTGGGATCCTGCTTCCTCTTCTCGATAGGCAGCAAGGCTACTCCTTCCTCGGACACGACCAGTTTGATCAGAGGTAGCATGGTGTTGGTCGGTAATGCCTTAGCCGCAGCGACCATATTATCGACCGGTCTCCTCGTGTGCTTGATACCCCAGAGGCCCCTGGCATCATGAGAGCCCAAATATTTCACCTGAAAAGGGGCTCCCCTTTAGTCTCCGTGACTCGAGGCTCCGTTCAGGTAATAATTATACCCCGGATTCCTAACGTAGTCGTGTATACGAGTTTTGGTATACGTAAAATTGGTATATATAAAAGTTGGAAAATTACGTATTTACGCTTGATGTAAGGTTACGCGCGAAGATCGAGAGTGCGCGTGGATAAACATTGTGAAATATATATATACCTGGAACACTTGAGGAAGATCCGTAGAACCTTCGAAGACGTTGTTATCGATGGACAGACGAGATAGCTTTGACACGAGATCTTTCCTTTCTTTGTCGGTCGAAGACGCGGGACTTTTCTCCTTCTTCATCTCGATCACTTCTTGACTTGTCTGCGTTGAAGGAAAATTTTCGGTGTTACAAAGTTTTCTCTTTTCTAACGATTCTAATAAATTAAGAAAAGAAAGGAAAAAGTCGCACGACGAATTAATTAATTGTGATGTTGCGTTAGAAAATTGCGACGCAACTTCTTGTTCTTCGATACTTTTTTCATTTCTCGAAAACAATCGATGAACGAATATATTCGATCGATTTCAAAAAAAAGATTTAAAGAAAAAGTCGATCGATACTCACGCTACTATTATCGATTCGAGTAGTGCTAATTCTCTGTGTTTGGCCAGGCTTCACTTTCAGATGATACTCGACCACGTTCGGTATGTTCGGCGGGTTGGAAACGACTGAGGAAGCCGGAGAGGATGAAGAGGCGGTCGCTGCCCGCTCAGGGACGGCGTTTCCGGCCTTGGTCGCCCCGAATAACGGCGCTGTCATCACTGATCTATACCCACCACCACCACCACCACCACCGATCGTTTCCCTCGTCTGACAAATTCGAAACAAAAATTTCCTTTCACCTTTTCTCCTCGTCAATTTTTTTTTGAAAATGGCTTTTAAAAACTTTTAACTTTTTTTCTTTTTTTTTTTTGTTTTTTAATCGAACAAGACCTTCTCTCCCGAGGAGCAGCTATCCTTGTCACTTTTCACCGTTTCCTTAGAGTCAGCCCTTTTCGAAGCGAAGCCAAAGTCCTCGTCTTCCATGTTCATCGGTCCACGCGGTTCTCTCCTTTTCTATCTACCACAAGTTTCTCTCTCTCCTATCTTCTCCGATCCGTTCCTTGAAACGAACAAACGATCCGATTATAAAAATTACGATCGTAACACAAGCGACACGAATACGAATATCGATCGTCAGCTCGTGTTTCGATTCGAGGGAAACAGTGTGAAATCGTGCGAATGGACAAAATGATCGTTACGAATGATCGTAACTTTTGCTATTATTATTACTATTAAAAAAAAAAAGAAGAAAAGTGAAGGAGGTACGTAACGAGCAACACAACAACAAGGAGAGAGAATTCACCGGGCCATTATTATTATTATTATTATTTTCATCGTTGAGCCGCGAAATTAAAAATGTGGTCAACGTCTCGACTCGAGGCGGAAAACAGCTGTCGCGCGGCACGTGTTGCACCTTGCGCTCTCGATCGTTTCTTTCGCACTCTTTCCGCCCGGCACTCGCTCCACCCCACCCCACCCCGTTTCCAAACCGTTTCATCCGCAAATATACAAGCGCGAAGTTTCAGGGAACTCGCGTCACTCGAGAAATTCGAGACCGCGTAGTAGCAGTCGTTTCACCTGCTCTATTTTGCACAAAGCCCCCGCCTTTGTCTCCGCCGCGGTCACACAACATTTTTCAACATTCGAACGGATGCGCCTCGGACACGATACGATCGAGAAACTCTAAATGCGCACGGGGGGCTTGGCTTTGAACGAAGGAAGCAGGAAATGAGTCAGGTGACCGATGGTGATCAGGTGAAAAAAAAAAAAAAGGAAAAAGGGATTCATTAATGTTATTCCGTCCGTTGGTCAGGTGTGTCGGTCGGCCATTCTGTTGTCCCCGTCGAGGGGAATCCGTGTGCGCAGTTACCGTTTCGAAAAACGGTGGCGCTCGTTTCCTCCCGGGGGAGGGGGGGAAGGGGGAGGGGAGAAATTCAAGAACGAAGGTCGAAACGAGCCGACCGACGCGAGGAAAAGACGCTCGTGAAATTTTACTCCATCCCCCCTCTCTCTGTCTACGCGCGCGCGTATACGAAATCCGATCCAGTCCAACTTTTCGCAAATAAACAAACGTGTAGAGGAGGATCGAGAAAGGTCGAGGTGTTTACTTTTCGGACCGCCCTGTATATATCCCTTGCGCCTCATACACCTGTCCTCCAATTACACCCGCGATACTAGAACTGTAAACACGCCGGGTGTCCACGTACCGGGTGTACCAATTCGGAAGGTGTAAGTCTCGAGTAAAGTGAAGTCGGTTGGTATTCGAGAAATGCGCGAGAAAAAGAAGAAGAAGAAGAAAGAGCTCGGGTATTAGCAATAACGGTATATATCGTTCGAGGATGAAACGAAGCTGCAGACAGTCACCGATCGTTATTACGGTTTTCCAAGATTTCCGTTAAGCCGCGGGATTATCGAACTTTGCCAATCCCGCGACAAATCGTCCACTTCTCTCTCGTTGGGTGCAGAATCGAGTCGAGAAGAAAAAGAAAGGGGGTCCCCTTTCGAACTCGCGACGGGGTAACAACGATACCGGAAGTGTCGGTGGATGACTGGCCGGAAGCAATTATACTCGTGTCACGAACGAACTGCAACGGCGCGTGTCTCGAATTTAAACCGCGGTGCAGCAGCAGCACCGCTCGTCCACGTTAATCCGTGAAAATGTTTTTTCCTTTTTTTTTTTTTTTCCTACTTTGATCGCGGAATGAATGCGCATCCTCCAATTATAATTAATTCAATACGGCGAGTGTTGATCAGATTTCCAGCGAGCGAAACGAAACCGGTGGTAATTCATTGTCGTTCAACACACATTTTCTCACGATTTCCGAGATACTCGTTCCTTTTTTTTTCTTTTCCATCGGTAAAAAAACGCGGAAGAAGAATGGATCGAAGGTAACGCGATCGGTGAAAGAAAAGGGAAAAAAGAAAAAAGATATTTGCTCGAACAATTCCTTTTTCTTAAAAAAAAAATTTCAATTCGATATCGTTTCCTTTCTTCTTTTATCACCGATAAATATCAACGAGAAGATAAGGAAATTTTTATGATACCTGATAATATACAGATATTTCATTTCTATGCGAGATATAAAAAAAAAAAAAAAAAAGGAAAAGAACAGGCATTGGAAAATAACGCAACATCAGAGGATCAAAGTAAATATATCTTAAAAAAAAAAAATTGATCTTGTGCCATTTACCTGTACAGTTTTCAGATTCATGCGTCATCGACATCACTGAGGACACGTACAAATTTTCCCTCGCGAAACGCGACGATCTCGAAGAGTATAACGATACGAATTCAATCGTAGCTCGAGTATGGAGAAACGTGGGCATAGATGTACGCTCGTTGAACCGCGAAACCGTTCTGAAGATGGACCGATCTAGGATCCGCGGACGATCGACAACCGGCTGCGTGCTATGCGCTGTCGCGTGTAGCACGTACGTGCGACTGAAAATCTGGGACACCGCGACTCGCTTCGACTCGCGTCGACTGATAAAACACGGCGAGGCGAGTCGCCGCTACGCGCTCGATGCCACGACGCATGCCTGCGCGCCTATTATCACCAAACTTGTGATAAATCTGAATCAACGCAGCCGAGATAACGCCATTTCGTTATGCTCTCGTTAACATCACAAATAAATTATTTATTATTTCGAATATTCATTTTCTTCTTTTCTTTTTGCCGCGATAATCGAAAGTAAAAAGAAAAATTAGAATGCAAACGCTTCTGTTGGATGTATCGAGCGTTGCGCAACAAGTCTTTCGAACGCTTATTAATTCGCTCGTGAACAGGTGTCGAATGTGGGACAACCTTCGTGTGTGCCGATGCACAATCGAAATTAATCGTAGAATAAGCGTGCCGATGAATATCCGTTTATTATACGGATGATAAAACTCATTTGTAAACAAAACTGCTCTCTCGACGGAGCAAAGTGTAAAAAGTAATAAAAAGCGAGTTCAAGCTTGAGGCTGGAATCGGTACACAAGGAAAAAAAAATAGGAAGATCGTTTCCTAGGATTCCTTATAATTGACGTTACATTGTTTACGTAACGTTTGAACGCAATAAAATCCATACGTTACCAGCCGAGTGTTACGTAAAAAAAGTTAGGAAAAAGAAAAAAAAAAAAAGGATAGCAAAGTTTCGATTGTGTGCACGTGTATCGAGATGCGGGATAATAATAATAAAAAAAAGCGAGATATAAATTGAATAATAGTCAGACAATCGATGTATAAAACAAATTAATAAAGATTTAGACTGGATCCAACTAGATAGATTTGATAAGATTAATTATAAGATAATTGTCGAATCGAGCGTGGCCGATAGATTATCATCGGATAGAACGGCTACACTTTGTCGTAGCCTCTATAAAACTTGGGATTTATACATCGGATATACACTGTCGACCGATACACATTATCCCACAATATCGTAATTAAATACATTTAATCGGTCGACAGTGGTAAAAACGTGAGAAAGTCTTTCGTGTCGCTTTTGTGCGAGGAAAGATGCTCGAAAGTCTAAACTAATTATGAAATTATGAAAGCCTATAACGACCGAACAGTTGTCGAGCGTGTGAAGATTATATATATATATATATATATGTAGAGTAACCGTCTGTCGAAAGTGTCCATTAAAACAAATGATCCTTCTTCGGTTTCCTTTCTCGAGTGTAACGTACGTAATAAAACTCGCGCTTTTTTCACTCGCGCGAGATAACATTTTGTTAAGATGACGAACGTTCTTTTTTCTTTTTTTTTTTTTTTTTTCAATCGAATCAGGTTTTTCCTTATTAGATAAGGGAATTTTTCGACGCGATCATAAAATATATCTAATCGCAAATGGTTGCTCAACGACAAGGGACGTGAACGAAAGTTTTCTTTCCCTTCCACCAGGATGCGCTGGCATTTCCCTCCGTATTCCATTCCACCAATCGTAAAAGAAACGAGCGGACCTTCCCACGAATGTTACACGTATTTTGTAATCGTCCCAATATATAATTAACGATAATTTAATTCAAGACGACACTTCTATCTTCCTACTCTTTTATCTCTTTATTCTTTTTTCTTTCCTTTCCGCGTTTAAAGCGTGTAAATCGAAACGAAACAAAGGGAACCTTGTTATTTACGGTATTAAATGATTAATCGCGGGAACGAGAAGCCGTTTGATCATATACGCGGAGAATATTCGAAAACGACGCAATACTTTGTTACCTAATTCGAGAAAAATATGCGAACCGTGGCTAAAATCGAAACCATCTATTTCCACGGAATTTGCACGTCAATCTCGAAAAGTTCGCGGTCAGCAATTACGCGCAACGCTAATTGGCGGTGAACGCGCCTCGAAAATTAAGGGGTTATCGAGAAGAAGAAGAAGAAGAAGAAGAAGAAGAAGAAGAAGAAGATGAAACAGGTATGCAAATGAATGGGTTGATCGTGCGCGAGATTCCCGTTTCCCGCCTGTTCAACTACGACGCACGTGTGTAATAAGTGCACCGAGGTATCGGAAGAAAGGAATTACTTTGCAACTTCCCGCTTTCTTCGACAACATTTTTTGCAAATCTTCGGAAAACTTTCCAAACTTTTTACTCCTTTTTCGATCGATCCGATTATTTAAATTTTAATCTCTATCTTGGATAACGAAACGAACTATACTTCTCGACTCGCGAAGAAAGAAAAGAATATACGACGAAATGCGATCCTTCGAGGATGTTTACTCCCCAACAGAGTAAACGCTCAAATTTCTTTTAATCCATTATTCGATGATGAATTTTATTACAAATAAACGGATCGTTGCATAACAAATTCGTCCATTTCGTATCTGTCGAACAGGGATCGATCTCCCATTCCGAGCCACCCTCCATGTTCGAAGAAACGGGGAGAAAAAGTGGGGAGGCTGGTTCAAGTACGATCCATTTTCACGGGTGTAAGAGCACGAGAAGGATTGCGTAAGAGAAGAATCTGCGGCATCCCTCCCCCACCTTCCTGGGATCTTCTCTTTCTCCGTTCGTCCGGTGTGGGAGCCCCGGAAAAGAGGGGCTCTCAAGGAGCCCCCCCTCGTTCCTGCTCGATCTCTAAAGCCATATATATACCACCACTTCGTGGTGGCATCCTTCGAGAAAGAAACTTTGCCCGTAACACCGCGGGGAGCGAACCTCGCGGGCGGCGGAGGTCCAGCGGGTCGGCTGCCGTCGAGTGCATTGTGCCGATACGTTAGAAATCGATACCGAGATCCCGAAGATAAATGAACACCACGTGGGGGGACGCTGGAGGATTAAGCTGATCTTTTGCGCAAAACAAGGTAAGTCCCAAAAAAATCCCACTTGATGGTTGATTTCTGAACCGATCGATTCGTTTCGTTCATTTTTCGCTCGATTTTGATTTTCAGATGATTTCGCGGTACCAAATTTTGTGCCCGCTCCTGGTGCTCGCCGCGGTTCTGCTGTATCGAGCGATGGCGGTGAGTGAGAAACGGCTGAAAAATCTTCGATCGTTCGAAATTCGACACGTTGTTGCGCGAGCGTGTATTCGCCACCTCGAATACAATACGATTACGAAATAAGTGGCGAATTAAACTGCGAAATTATTGTTGCTGTTATTATTATTATTATACATTGTACATTGTTCTCACGCGCAACAATGACAGAGGGAGGACGTGTATTATCTTCTCGCCTCATCTTCTCCAGGTGGTGGTGGCATTAAGTAATTCATTAATTAACTCGTCTCTTGCGCGAGCATGCTTTCTCGCGCGAATTCCGCGCTCCCTCGGACAAAATCGCCCGACTCGGCTTAAAATTTCCGCCTCTTCCATTGCGCAATACGCCAGAATCAGGTGTTCTTTGGGAACTGCGCGCGTGCAATTCCGTAATTAATTACGAAACCTTCGAGCTTGTATTATCGCCCGTAACCGTCCACGATATTTTATTTATTTATTTTTCTTTTTTTCCACTCGAACTGTTCCATCGATGGACGATCGTACGTGCGTTCATTTTCACCGGAAACGATGGCCGTGGACGGCGCGGAGGGGATCCAAATTTTCAATGCCGCCGAGGCAGTGGCCAGAAAACTGAGAATCATTAATTAATCCGTCGATCGTATCGCGTTAACATTCACGGTACACCGATAAATTTCTTAATCCTTCGAACGACCATCGTAGCCGCTTCCTGACGTTCTTTCCGTTCATCTTCATCTTTCCTCTCGAGAGGAGAGGAGAGGATTAATCTTCTTTTCGAAAACTTAAATCTTTTCGAAAATTTTAAATCGAGCGCGTTTAAATTTTCTCTACAAATTCATTCTTAACGAAACTGATTAAGCTTGCGGAGAAGAATATGAAAAAGTATCGATGATCTTGGGAAGGGAAATCCTGACCCACCCTAACAATTTCCAGCGCGGCGGCAAATGGATCGTTGCCGTACCTTTTTACCAGGCGTCGAAATCACCCGTCACGTCGAGAGGGTGGAGGCGAATGCCTTGCGGTTGCGCGCGTAGTGGTAGTGGACAGGAGATGGAATACAAAGGCACGGAGATGCTTGCATCCGCTTGCGGGGAACAATGTAACTAACCGACTTCCGGTCAGACATCGGCACGTACACGCACTGGACTGGCTCCGCCAGTTTCGTGTGTCGCAACAGCCTCTTTTTTTTCTCCCCCCTCTCTCATTTCGACCAATAGCCGATTATTGCGAAAAAGATCGCACACCGAGATCTCCTTTCAACCCGATTGCGATTTAAACGTTTCTTTTAAAAGCTGCTCCGACCGTTTAACCTTTTCCTCTCGTATCCTTTCGCGTTTTATCCACCAAAGAATGAAACGAACGGTTAAAATTCTCTTCTTGTTGGCGATAGAGAAGGACCGTTTAATAATCGATAATTGCGCTTGGTAAGGAAGAGCGATTCATAGCGTGCATCCGTCCACATTCCATCGCGAACGACGATAAATGACGAAAGTTGTAACCGATGTTTCGACAGAATCCCAAGGGAATTGCAATGTAAATAATACTTTCCAGTAGTTGCGCCTCTCGGATAATTGTCTTTGTTCTAGGAGAAATCAACGGGTAATTCACACACAATTTTTTTCGAATCGAAATGAGCGAACAACTCGATTGTTCTATACACGTTTTACAAATTGCACGTTTTCTCCGAAAAATCTTCACCGTCGCGCGTGTATTTTGTATCCCTGTAATAAACTCTAATCAAGGTATATTTATTTTTACCGACGTTTCAGCAAGTAGACGGTTACACGCCTGGTGTAGATTATCCGATCTACGACTCGGTGCCTTTCGGTCTCACGTTTACCTGCGGAGGCAAGTTACCTGGTTATTACGCCGATCCCGAAGCTAGATGTCAGGTAAGTTTGCCCTACTAACTCTTACGCCGCCATTACACGACCACGATTTCGAATATTTTCACCAGGTTTGGCATTGGTGCTTGCCAAATGGGCGCATGTTTAGCTTCCTTTGTCCAAACGGTACCGTTTTCAGCCAGTCAGCTCGCGTCTGTGATTGGTGGTTCAAGGTATTCATTTTTTAAATGTATAATTACTTCAATCATTTTGACTCAGGGATTAAAGTCGTTTGTCGTTTGTCGTAGGTTGATTGCAACGATTCGCCAAGACTGTACGGTATCAACGATGACCTGTACAGAGACGTGAACGGGAACAAGATTTAATAACTGTTATCTGTGAATATTTAAACGCGTGTCGACGAAAAGTATTTCCGTCACTTCGACGAGAGAGTATTTCAACGGAAGCAAGATGCGTGCAACGAGTTGCGAGTTTCTAGCTTGCCGACGGAGAAAAGCAGAGCGCTGTAATATTGTCAGACGATTAAATTACACGATAACGATGGACGTTACAAAATGCTCGAACTTGTAGCTACATTTTCGAACCAGTTAAAATTTTTCCGAGAAATAATCCAAATAACTCTTAATCTCTTTATAACAAATTTGATTCCTCAATAAAGAACAACAGATGCATTAACCTTTTCTCTGCGTGTTAAACACGATCGTGTTGATTGATCGCTCGATCCAATTGTAACCACGGTTTTTACCATAGAGAAAAAGAGAAGAAAAATCAACGATCGCGCAAAAGTCGAAATCTCATTGAACAATTTCTTGGCATGATTGAACAATAGAAAGTGAAATGGTCGTCACAAACGGCCGGTTCGTTGTCTACGTTTTTCTTGTCAAACGTTGTCTTCCTTCGCTACACTTTTCCATCCACATGTTTTACACGCACGTCTCGTTCACGAATATTCCTTTTTTCCCTGCGTAAACGGCCCAAAATAAAATTGACCGCGATTCCAGATTCGTTCAAACCTCTCTTTTCTTTTCCTACCCGGTGAAACGTAATTACATTCCATTCTATTCGAAAGAATTTCAATCGATATCCAAATAAGTTGCGTAAACGAATAGAAATTTGTGTCCACTTACGAAACTATATTCGACTCTTCCGTTTGTCGAATATGCGTCAAGGCCAAAGTCATCGCCACGACACGAATCAGAGAACACACAGCATCGTCGCTCCTTCGTTTCGTGTAATGTAAACGAGATCACGAAACTGTTCAGACGAACGCGTGCAGCGTCGAGCATCGAAACGGAATTACGAAAAATATTCGTTCAACTTTTCCAAGCGGCGAACCCGTGACGCGTTAATATTCCTGATGCGTAAAAAGCACGCATCGAGACGTCCTCTTTGAGCGAATCGCGAACGTAAATGCCACGGGCGTACGACTTGTCCTGAAATTCTTGACAATCCCCTTTCAAAGATCAACAGGCGTGTCACGGTGTGCGCAAATCTTCGCAACAACGGGAACAAAGTGTGATCAGGATTTATCGTAGATTGTGCGGCTCGTTACTTCAGATTCGAACACGGGGGGGGGGGGCGGGGGGAATGGAAGCAACCCTAATCTCGTTTCCAGGAAGGAGTAGGCGAGGAACTGGATAATATCGGGATCCTTGGAATCTGGAAAAAGAGAGAACTCGTTGTCCTTAGAGGAAACGGTCAACTTTGAAGAAACGATCGATCTCACGACGAGATATGGATAGAACTCGGCGTATTAGGTAAGAGATGAATCTCAAGACAAGAGATTCGATGATTACTTTTCGAGCAACGGACTGAAGAGACGCACTTTATCGAATTTATTCGAAACAATGGCGTGCACGTACGCGCGTTTTAGATTCCACTCAATGTTAGAAGGGAGTTGTTGGAAGCAGGTCAGAATACTTTCTTCGGATAGTTCTATTATTCGCTCGGTGTATACGACCTTGAAGGTAATTTATTGAAAAAGCTAGAGGAGTCGATCGCTTTTTCGCATTCGACAGTCGTTCGGATTACGAAAGGATCGTAGCGCAAGCGTCGAACGGGAAATCGAACTTCCTATTTCCAAACAGTGGTGCACTATTTTTATCGATCGATCGATAGATCGAATTCTCGAGGATGCGACGATTTTATCCTACTCGCGGGGACACGTTTCACTTTCACTCGATTCCTTCGCTCGATCATTCGAAAAATCGAAATAATTGGATAGGCTCGGTTATTCGGGGGAGGGAAAAAAAAAAAAAAAAAGGAAAAATAAATATAAGGAGAAGGATGCAAGTGTCAGAATCTCCTGAAGGCGACTCGAGACCTTTCGGCTCGACCTACGTCCACCTACGTTTGTTCGGATCTCGAAACAGGGGGATCTCGGATCGAGGATGAAAAATAGACGTGGTAAAAGTAAGCGACGATAAGACAGAAAAGTCCAAAGTAGAAATGGATGGCCTTCTAACGCGACGTTTAAGAGTCAAGTTTGAAAGGTTGGAGAACGTTGGAGTTGCATTGGCTATCAGGTGGCGACGCAGGTGCTCCTTTCGCTCTTTCGGTGGGGGATCGTTTTTTGACGAGGGCTACGCCAATGCGAGAGCAGGGAAGGCGCCTATGTCCGTCCAAGCCCCCCCACCTCGGCGTTATCCTCCTGGCCGTAGAAAGCTCGACCAGACGACGCTGGCCGGAGCACAACGCTCCTGCCGCTGGCTTTTCCACTTCCATCGCGCAGTCTTCTGGCCGGACCGGACGCGGTCTTGCCCTCAACCGACGGAACAACAACGCGCTCTTTCCTTTTCCCCGCCGATTCTTCTCTCGAAAATTCCAATATCCATCCACCCTCGTTCGTCACGTTTCTCGAGATCGTTCGCTGGCAGAGAAGTAGCCGCGCGGTGTATAACGTGTGACAGAAGTATATTACTTTAGTTGGAGTGCGCCTCGATGTGAAGATCGTGTTTTCATGAGGGATTAACGAAGAAACGGAGCCGAGAGACAGGTTTGTGCCTTTTTTTTTTTCTTTTCTTTTCTTTTTTTCGAAACGGGTGGATATAAATATATTCCATATATTTGAACCGTGGTGGAAAATCCGCGAAAGTTTCGAGAGATCGTTCCTCTCGAAGATGATTTGGAAAAAAAAAAGAAGAAGAAGAAGAAGAAGAAGGAAAGAAGAAGTGGAAACGAGGTTAAACGAAGAGTCAAGCTTCGATTATCCTCCTTCGTTGTTACGATACGAGAGTTTACGAGATTTAACGTGGCGAAAGTAGTGGCAAATTTCCTTCGCTATTTATATACCAGCGAACGTTGCCTGCCATCGAATCCAGACGAGACGAGCCGAGACAAATGAAATTTGAAATTACTTAAGCGGCGATAATCACAGTGTTTTATTCAAGCGACAGAAGTGGTCGACTTCTGCCCGCGGCCAGAATGTCAGCATTTTCTTGCGACAATCCCTCCACGTGAGCCGTACCTCGCGGCTAGTGAAACCGCTCCGACCGACTCATTTCGCTCGATATAGTTGAGAAAAAAAAAAGAAGAAGAAAAAAAATGGAAGAAAAAAGAGATTTCAACTCTAACGCAATGTTCTGGTATCTAAACGTATTATTTTCGTAAGAGGAGAAAACAGCGCGCCTCGAAATGCTCTTCTCGTGATCGAACGACTGGAATGGAATTCGAACGACGCACCGCGACGAAGACAAATAGGACGCATTCAAATCGTGAAAGGACGATCGATCGTTGAATCGATAGTTTCATTGAAGCGAGATAAAGGCGGCAAAACTTTCGCCGGCCATCGGTCGCATCCTCTTCTTTTTTTTTTTCACACCTTCGAATGTGACAACGAAAGCGAACTGGTTCTATCTCTTCCAATTTGCCGATTCCACTCGACTTTCCATTCCTTTTTTCTCTCTCTCTCTCCTTTTTCTTGCTTCGAGGGAAAAAGTACGCCTACGCTTGCCATCTCCATCGTGGTTGTCTAAATAAAGGTGAAAGGAAAAAAAAAAGAAAAAATATATATATATATATCGCGATATATTTGCAATACGTTACGCGAGTTTGATCGTATTTTAACGTATTTTTATGATTTCATCGGGAATCGCGCGTAATCGGAACGCGGAAAATTGAATTTCCATTCTCGCTCATCGTAGATCGAAGTTAACGAGCGGAATTTCGTTTCAGGAAATACGCACGGCCAGTGTGCACGTGTCGAGAGTAGTAATAAAACACGCGAATCGGCGCCACGCGTCGAGAAAATACGCAACGATTGAAATCCGTATTCTTCGTATACCGATATCGAGTAATTCCACTGACCTCGCGCGAATAAAATACATTTTCACGCTGTCTCGATTCCACGTTGGAGAGAAGGATAATCGAGTTTCCATTCGAGATCGCCGCGAGATTCGAACGACGTGACTCTCGCGTATTCGAATCGTATCGCGAAGTGTGTATGTATATAAACTTATACCAGCAACGTTCGTGCCCCAACGTTGTGCGCAAGTGTAACGTTTCCTCTGACGAGTTACGACACCGCGTCGGTAAAGAAACGAGGATAATTCTGATATGATCGAACGGCTCGTACGCCAATTAATTTCAGTTACCGATTTCTTATTATCCGATCCAATGAACGAAACTCTCCTCGTGAACGGCGGTATCGGTTGTCGATTAATCTCGCGGTTTTCCGTAACCTCGACAGTGCCTCCACTCTCTCCCTCTCTTTCGCCGTCTCCCCTTTCGTTCTCTCCTTCCTCCTTGTTGCATTCTAACGTCGTCGTCCACGTTCACTTTCGATACATCGGATTCCATGCCCGATTCTATATACACACACACACACACGCTTGAAAGCGAATTTATTTTGCTCGAGTAGAGCCTTAAACGCTCCTAGACGCCCTAATACTCGCGTCATACCCTCTCCGAATATCCTCTCCAATTCCATATCTCTCGAAGGATATTAAACGGTCCGGAAACGCTTCTTGCTCGCTCGTTATCCTCGATCGAATTACCTAATCGAGCGTCAAATGGAATCAATTATTGTTTCGCTACTGGAAGAGAAACTATTGGTTAAAAAGAAGAAGAAAAAAAAAAAAAAAAAAAGAACGGAGAGACGTGAAAGCCTCGCGACAACTCGGAATCACGAGCTCGAGGAAAGTCGAGCTCGAAAAATGAAACGTTTCTTTTCTTCTTCCCTCGCGAAAATAAGAAATATCCTCCTCTCTTCTTCCTAACCTATAATTACAATTCCTGGAATCACAGCACAAAGGTGATCGCGCATAAAGCAATGCAACTATTATTGCTGCGCCTTACGTAATCCACGTGCCACTGCTTTCGCGGCACTGTTTTGACACGTTTCGACCGATACTTTGCCAGATGTTTTACAATAAACAATATCGGGAGCGCGAGCTCTCGAACGAGCCACGTTACGACACGAGAACAAGCGTCGTCCGGCCGCGGTCTGCTTTCTCCCGCTATACGCTGACGGAAAAATAAACGAGCCGGTTGCTCGTAATCGAACAGCTCGAATGGACGCTTAATCGTTTCGATCGGCAATTCGTCCAATTTTTCGTGAGCCCATGGATAGAAACGAACGCGACGCTACTGCCCTCTCGTCGGTGATGGGCGAAATTTAATAGTTCAAGTTACGAATAAACTTTACTTGGACAAGTTTATTGTCGTTCGAAACGATAATAATAATAATAATAATAATTTGGAATAATTGGGAAACGGGTGCAATAGGTACGAATAAATGTTGTTGAAGCGTTTCAACAAGTGATCAAGTGGTCAACTTTATTCGAAATTTTTAACCAGTTTTACTTTTTCAACGGGTTAACGGCCAACTCTGTCTCCCCTCTCCCATCTTCGTTTTCGAAAGGTCAACGGTACGATAATTTTTCAAGGGCCTTGCGTTATATTTGCGGTCGCTCGAGGTCGTACCTCGACCATATCGCGCCGCTACTCCTTTCCCGAACAGTTTTCTCGTAAATGAGTATCATCGGTATGGCTAACGAACCATCACTGTCCGTGTCCAATAACGCGACATTAGAATTTATTGACTTTTCTACCGTACGATTCTCGAGACGAGTGGATTTCGAAATTCTCTTTTTCCTCGAACAATAACGACGGACGGCGTCTGAGATGTAAATATTCCTCGCTCACTCTTGCTCCTCTCTCCTCTCCTCGCCGAGAGAAGAGTCGTTTCGCGCGATTGAGTTCTCGAAAACTTTGCTTTATATTTTTCTTCCTTTCTGCTTTTTTTTTCACGCAGTTGTACTGCGTGGTCCAACAATCATGGTAAATTTGAATTTCGTAAAAAAAATAATATACAACGAGGGAAAAATTAAGCGAGAAGAAAGGAATAGATGTATAAATTCGGCGTGATAAATTATTTATCAAGAGTTATAATACAGGTTCCTTTTAATCGCTATTCCTCGCCTTAGGATAGAGCGAAATTTGACCATCGCCACTTTCGAAACGAAACAAAGTGTGTCAGACACTGTTCTACGCGAGGCACGCGTGAATATTGCGCGATGTCTACTTTCGATGATGCGATCTGCACCGATGAATCGAATTTCAGACGGTCCGTTCCTCCTCGGATAAATAAATGATACTTGAACAGGGGAGCAAACATCGACGACGAAACCGAGTCGGCGAGTGAAATTCAAACGAAAGCGAACAGAGATAATTTTAGAAACGAATCAATCGACTACGAAGAAAATCACGTCTCGAGAACTATGCTTCTTGTCTTCTTCTGTGATCGTCGATTTCGGGTTTGCCATAGAAACCGTAGAAACTGTAATTTACACGGGTAGGAAGCAGTCGTAAAAAACGTCTCTCGTACGATACTGGATCGGTCTCTCGTTACGATCTCTTGGCGTATAATTATTCCTTGTGGCACAGCCGCTTCACGACACATTAATTATACACGAAAACCTTTCCTCTCTCTCTCTCTCTCTTTTTCTCGAGATTTGAAAAGCAGAAAGGAAGATACCTATTCAATTTCCTATTCCGGCAACGTTTCCTCTCCTCACCGATTCTCACTTTCTTGCCGTTTCGAAGGAATTACGTCGATCCCAGTTACAAAATTTTCCCTGAAACAGTGATGGTGAAATTGGATTCTGGATCGTTCAACGATCACTGGTTAAGGGAACGGAAAGTGTACGTCTTTATTCTTCTCTTCTTAATATCCTCTTAATTTCAGATCAACTTCCTTCTACTCGTTTGCTCGGCCGTTTTTTGTCGAACGAAGCAAAAAAAAAAAAATTCGAAGAAATCTTCTTTCTTGTTTACCGCTTACACAATGCGCCGACAAAATGTGACCGACACCACGTTTACGATTTACGGTTGAATAAATTTTATTCATCGCGGTGAAAATTATTTATATCCGTAGCCGGTTCTCTTTTCTCAGTGGATCCAACAAAAATTTCGAGTTTATCGAAATCGAAACATTCTCCCTGTCCTCGATCGCTCAAGTTGAACGAACTCGAAGATGGCCGGGAAACTCGCGGATTTAGAATTATTTAAGAGGCACGGTCGATGAATGAGCGATTACGTAAGTCGGTCATTTTCACCAAACGCGATTCTTCTTGCATTTACGCACAGAGGTACAAGAAACGAATTATCGAAAAATCCCGACCATCGAGGTTATTCGTCGACGATTTCAATCTCAACGACTTGCCACGTTTGTTCGATTCGACGGTTTGCTTCCCGTGTACGCAGGCGTGTCAAAAATCTCGCGTGTTTTTGTCAACTTTACTAACACGCGATCAATCCGAGATAATTCTGGCACCTTGACACGAAAAACCAGTCGGCATTAAGTCGCACCTTCGCGTTTTCACGCGTTTGAATAGCACACGTCTCGGATAGAATCTATGCCCCCGAGCTTTCAAAGTCTACTATTCGAAAGAAAGAAGAAAGATTTGCAAAGATGGCGGATCCGCGAAGTACCCCAATTCGCCGCGATTACGCCACCTGTTCGAACTATACCACACAGTTCCATATCGCACGGCGAGCAACGCTATTGGCGTATTCTTCTTACCAACCGACACAGGACAAGGGAAGAGGGGGAGAAGGATCAACGACGCGAAGAAAACCCGCATTCGCGGTCTGCCTCGTTATCCGCCAGGAATAATCATATTCATCGCGATTTTAATTGAAAGCGGGAAAGAAGAGTGTGTGCATTTGATAGCGCGACCGCAATCGTCTCGATTTGCCACGCGTAATTACGTCCTATCCTACGTATCCCATTCCGTGTGCGACAAGCGTTTAACGATCAAGAAGAAGACGAGTTCGCGTGGAATACGCAGTGGCGCTCATTCCATCCCTCGTGTTCGATTATCGGGCAAATATCACCTTTCTTTTTTCAGGATCGAGCGTTACGCCTTGACCTCGCCCGTTTCGTTGCGTCAGACGAGAGGCGAGCGATCGTGCGCCTGTAATAGCCAACGATCGGTCAACGAGTATTCGACATACGAATCCGCGCGTCGTGAAAAAGAACGAATCGAATCCGCTCGGAGTTTGGCCGATAGTCGACTTTTTTCGCTCGACAGAAGGATTCCTCCAATGGCTTTCCAATGGTGAACGCGAACGCGTCGAGGGAGAGACACGATCGAAATGGGAGAACGCGTCCCGCTTTTGAGCGTGATTATTGTTCATACGATTGAGCACCCAAACGCTCGTGTATCGACAGAGGGGAAAAAAATGTGCGCTCGAAAATATTTCGATCGAGGCAAAGAAGCGTGCGCAGCTTCTTCGATTCACTCAATAACCCGTGTGTTTTTATTCGAGGAATAGGCACGAAAGAACAGCAAGCACGAGGAAATGAAAGCTTGCTGCCAACTCGTACGGGTTTTGAAGGCTATCGGGTTTTCTAACCACGCCTTCTGCCAACGTTTAATCTTTAAAAAAATCAGAAATGTCTCGAGAGAAGCAACAAACGCTACGCGTTGTATGTGCATAAGTTTTTCTTTGACCCGATTCCAAAATTATTTTATCTCTTTGAAGAAAGAAGTAATAATTTTCTCTCCAAATGCAACGAAAAAAAGAAGAAATTGTTTTAAAACAAGAGGTGTATCTCGTGTCGTCACTTTGGAAGAAAGGAAAGAAACGGTTAAAAGGTTACCAGTTGTTTTGAGAAATTGATCGGGCAGCTAGTCGGGCTAGCCATTTACTTCCGGTGACCTTTAGCGGTCGCGGGTTGACCGTTACGTGTGTCGTAACATAACGTAATTTACCGTAAGGTAACGTTACGAGTGTCGCGTCGTTGCACGCGCGACTCGATAAAGAGGAATCCTACGAGGAAAAGAAGAAGTATTTGCGGTAAAAAGTGTACGTCGTGTAAAATAATAATAATTTATTATTACGATTCGGTGGATCGGCAAAGAGGATTGAGAATTAAATGGCGTTTTCTAAAATGGCGAAGGGAACGAGCGCTTTCGTTAAACGCGATCGCGTAATCGCGACTTCTTCCGAATGAAACGGCTCAAAATTTCCCAGCACGCCTGGGAACTCGCGTACATTCGTCGTCGTGACACGTAGTAAAGAAAGCAATCGCGTAGAGACTTGTGTAATCGAACAACGCGCGATTCCATGTTTCCATTTTGCGGAAAGGAGCAGTGAGCAGGAGGCATGCTATATACTCTCTCCTTTTTCCACCACGCTTTTACACCAACGATAACGATCCGTCCGCGAACTGGAGCGCTTAATTAATGCGAAAATATCCCGCGTCTATTGGTCTACATTTTTCTTTTCTTTTCTTTTCTTTAACTTACCGAAACTGAAACGCGAGTTAGAAAATTCTGGCCATCGATGTACCGAGACATCGATAAATCCATATCGCTCGAGTTCGTTGATACAAACTTTTCAATTTTTTTTTTTTTTTTTGCAAAGACGATAAGGAACAATGGATTCGTTTGCGGTCAAAACGCAATCTTATTACTTTCAGCAGATTACTTTCACCGATTTCCGTCGAATCTGTCGTTCTTGACGATTCTTCGTAAATATCCCCCGTTGATACGTTAAGTATCGTTCGGTTAACGGTTTCGTTCAAAAAGTGTTTATCGTCGAGCAGGATGGAGTGTAATATTCTCTTTGTTTTAACGATTATTAAAAGTGGATAGCGTGCATAGCAGTGACGACAAAGTCACACCCGGTATTACGTGATCGTGCATTTATATAACACCTACATTATCCTTGCATTATATGGTTAGCAGTGGTGACAGCACAGAGAAAGTTCCCCTAACCGTTCCCATATGCTCGAGCGCCTGTACCCGGTCTACGTTCCAACGCGATTGCCATGCCTCGATTATGCTGCGTACAACTCAATATCGGCGACAACGTACGCGAAATCAATTTTTAACCCTGTTACGAGCGGAAATCCCGCGAAAAACTTTCCCAGATTCTCGAGAATAATCGGGGACATTCTTCTTGTGTGTTACAGTAGCGCCAACATGCGGGAGAAAAGGTGGCTTCTGCTCGCTCTGTACGGTAAGTAAGCACGTACGGTATAGTATAGCGCGCGTGTAAAACCAATCTCGACTCGATCGAACTCGATCGATATGAGGGGGGGGGAATTCTAAAACTTTCGTCCGTTTTAAACTTAAAAACTTGGCGTTTAAATTGGCACGATGGAAGTATAAAGGCTTCGCATTCGATTTGCGCCGCGGGCAAAGTGTCCTTGGTATTTTCGGACTCTCCATATCCGGAGAGGAATGCCGGTCGACCTTCCATCCGAGAGTTTCGCGTCGTTCGATGTCGTTCAAGGTTCGTTCACACCGGTGTCTCTCTTCTCTCGATCGATTTTTTTTCCTTTCCTTTTTTTTCTTCTTCTTTTTTTTTTTTTCTTACGATACGAAGATCGAACCCGGGAACGTGGAAAAACACCACGTTTCGTATTCATAACGCAAATCGGATACGCGTGACGCGCGAAAGAGCTTGACCGAAAGATTCCACGAAGGTAGTGGATACCGGTGTGCATATCAACGAGCCCGTTTCCTTTGTCCTGTTGCGACGAGCTCCAAAATTCTCTACAAACGAGGTACATAATCGACTAAGAGTTTCGCTTCGACGCAAACGAGATAAGATTGTTCGGTGAGAATATCGCGAATGTGGGTTTCTGACATTTTCACCCGTTCGACGACTATTCGTTTCTCGCATCGAGAGACAGTCCTTCGAGGCCTTCGAAAACTTGTTTGAAAGCTATCGAACGATACGGCACCTTGCACCACGGGGGGAGAATCGAAAGAAAGGAAAAGAAGAGAAGAAAAAATCCCCTGTATCGATACGTACGCCCTTTCTTTTCTTTTCTTTTTTTTTTTTTTTTTTTAACGAGAATGTCGAGCCATTCCCATTCGTTGCTCGAAGCGATTCGTCACGAAAACGTGGGGGGGTGCGACCACGTTGGAACCGTTTCCCACAAACGGAATGCGAGCACGCTCGTTCCCATAATTCATTTTTATGCAACCGCTTGCATCGATCCCCTCCCCCTCCATTGGAAAACCACGATCCCGTTATAAACGTGGCGACGCCACGTTTTCCACCATCGAGGACATCCACTCTCCAGAGGAGAAGGACCGTAAAGACGATACCGTGAGACGATATCTCTTCTTAAATTAAACTCTTCCTCCCTTGAAAGAAGCAAAAGAGAGAAGAAAGTATTTCTTTTTTTTTCTTTTTTTTTTTTTCCCCGTTCGACACGGACGAGACACGCGTCTCTCGAGAGAGGTTTTCTCGTCCATCCACACCGACCTTGAACCGGTTTGATTTAATTAGAGGTTGCTCGTCGGTAAAGATCCGCCGATAATTCAAGTTCATTAACGAGAATGCCGTTACGGGTGAGGTGGAGGGGAAGAAAAGAAAAGGGGAAAAAAGATGGAAGTTGACCCTCCCTGATGAAATAATTGGTTAACAATTAATCTCCTCCTCGTCCCTCCAGCGGAGAACCGTAATATAAACTGGCGCGAGAAAACGATCGATAGATATAGCCTTGATCCGCTTGAAAACAATTGCCCAACCGAACGCGTTCACCTGTGCCGCGAAAATTGCAACACTAACCGAGCTCCTCTCTCGAGCTGCTCTTCTCATGTGCGGATTTTGCAACGCCGACGCTTCTTCTTCTTCTTCTTCTCGCTTGCGCAACCCGTGGATGCGTACCTTTGATTATTTACCATCCAACCGGTGCCGCCGACTTCGACCTTTTCCTTTTCCTCTTCGCTCGATCGGTGTTCGCCTTCCTTCGCATTTCACCGCGTTTCCTCCGTAATTTCCAGGAATCCTATTGGCCAACGCGGTCTCGGCCGAGCGTAAGGCGACCAGGCCGAAATTCAAGATCGCCACTACGTCGACCACCACCACCACCACCACCGAAGAGAATCAGAAGAACGAGAACGAAGATGCAGAGGTACGTTTCCACTGTATCCCCCCCGATAATCGCGAATTACAATTACAAACACGATCCTCGTCTCATTTATCGGGATGATGCAAGTGAAGGATCGGTACGGCAATATTTCCCTCCGGATTCAGATCGTATCGCTCCAAATTATACAACAATCTAACTCAGACACGCGCTATGCGCGTACAAGTTTACCTTCGCATAGAAACAACACCGAATGACATCATCGAACTCATCTCGACTCCGTTACTTGGAATCGAAATTACTGACGATTCTCTTTTTCTCGATCTCTGGCAGGCGACCACAGCAACGGCGACCGCCAGCGGGGAGACGAACGCGACGAGCGGCCACGTCCTCACGGGTATCCCGCAGATCGACTACATCTGGGACCCGAATTTGCCCCGCGAGTTGAACGGCTACAATCTGAGCGATTACCCGTTCTACAACAGCATACCCGAGGACATCGACTTCAAATGCGACGGGCTCCACGACGGATTTTACGCAAGCGTGCCGCACAAATGCCAGGTGAGGAGGAGGACGAGGAGGAGAGGATGTATTCGTAATTATTCTATCAAGTTGACGAACGAATCCATCGATCGCTTAGTTATTCTTGGCGATGAAAATTGGTAGACTTTCTCTTTCTTTAAATAACGCATCGAAGGATACCGTCCGCTTAAAGATGCCTTTAACGTTTCCAAGAGGGACGCGCGCTCGCTCTTTTTCTATATATATATATATATATGTATATACTTTGCATTCGCGACAGTCGGTCCGCATAATTAAGCAAAAATTTATTCCTACTCGGGTCTCTTGGAGAGAGACCTTCGCCGAGCGAAATAAATAAATCTGAAAAGATCGTGGCGCGAAAAATTGAGAAAGAAAGCTCGAAACGGATCCGAAACCGCTCGTTCTCGCATCTTGGTGATGCGAGCCTTTTTTTAGACTCGATCTAATAAGGTTCTCGGAGCTAATTCGCTGGTCGACAAATCTTCGCCGCCGATTCGTTCGTAATAAATAAATGAGTCCATTTCTTATTTCTTTTTTCCATCACGAAAGAAGAGGCGCTCGAAACTCGATCGAGCAACACGAGAGTAAAAGTGGAGTATCGGCGATCGGTCTAGCGAAAAGGAAAGTCAGTGTCATCTGGACGAATGCCCGAAGGAAAGATTTTCTTATCCGCTGGATCGTCGACCATCCGTGACCACGGGGAGGAGATGCGAGTTTTCTCGTTTCTCGAACGATTCCACGACGGAAGTGGAAAAAGAACTCGAGGAGAGTCTTTTCGCGGTCCGATACGCTTCCCGTCCCTGACCGTTTCGAGATTCGCGGATTGCGAAAGCGATTGCAACGAATATCCCTTTCCGACGTTTTCTTATCGATTGTTCACCTAGCCAACGAATGGGCCATTGTTATGCAAATCTCGATTCGCCTCGCTCGGCGATGGAGCAATGGATCCGGCGGATATCGCAAGAAAGAGAAACGAGCGAAAATTTATCGCGAAAAAAGTCGAGATCTAAATCGAGACGAAGCTCCCTTCGTCGAAATAATTCCGTTTCGTTAACGAGCAAACAACTCGTGACCGAGGCGTACGTTTGACATTTATACGAGGCGAAGTTGAGCAATATTCCCGATCCATCACCGGAGCGAAATCGCTCGACCGATTCGGTTTCTTTCGGTTTGGAAAGAGGCACGATTTTTCGAGCCGAGCGAATTCTGCAGTTTAGAGTTTAGGCGGGTTTCCGATAAAATTATCCGCGGTGAAAACTTGGAAATGGTGAAAAAATTCGATCGGAAATTAAGGATCGAGCGAATCAGCCACGTACATCTCGAATACTTGTTGGAGAAACGTATTCGCTGATCCACGTTCTCCTACCGATTACTCGTGAAAGCTAGTCGACGTCTAATAATCCTGTCCTGGAAAAATTAATAAAATCGTATCTTCTCCTCAAGGTGTACCATCACTGCCTTTTCGGCACCCGATACGACTTCCTCTGCGCCAACTTCACGGCGTTCGACCAAAAGACCTTCATCTGCCATTTCGTGTCCGAGGTGGACTGCGCCAATTCGAAGAAGTACTGGCACAGGAACGACGCCCTGTACAAAGCGACCACGACCTCCACCACGTCCACCACCTCGCCACCACCACCACCACCACCACCACCACGTCGGCGCCGGCGACGGCCGCAGGAGGCCGCCAATCGTCGAGGGACCTGCCGTCGAGGAGGAGGAGGCCGTTCAGGAGGCGGCCTGTCTACGATTACTACGACGAGGAGTACTACGACGACGACTACAGCCGGCCGCGGGGCTACAGCAGGGACGACTACGATTACGAGGATCGAAAGTACAGAAGGGATCGCGACTTCAGGGATAGAGAGTTTCGAGATTCGCCCAGGTCCAGAGAGGGCGTCGACCGGTACAGAAACAACAGGAGGGAGCCTGTTGGCAGGGTGAGGGGGGATCCTCCTTTGGAGGAGGATGCCAGGCCCAGGCCGAGGGATCCTCCCGACCAGGGCTCGAGGCCCTCCGTGTCCAGGGAGGTCGACGACGCGGAGTTGGACGACAGACGAGTCGATCCCAGGCTCAGAGATCCCGACGATCGTCGCTATCCGGATAAAAGGTAGGTTTCTTCCTTTTTTTTTTTTGACGATCGAATTCGTGATTACATTCGAGGAAATTTTTGGTTGGTTGGGTACAGGTACAGGGACGATTACGAGGACAAGGATCCAGTTTCGGGAAGCACGGACGGCCTGGTGAAACCAGCTGCGCCCGCGACCTCGCTCTACGCGAGGCCAAGAACGCCTCCCAAGATTCGTAGGCCGGTTCCGCTCTCCGAGCAGGATAAATACGCTTACAAAACTACGGCCGTGCAATCGACCGGTACAACCTTTGCAACCTTTTCCTCGACCTTTATTCACCCTTTGCGCTCGACGTTTTATTAGTATATTTACATTGGTATAATAAATAAATGTAAATACGAACAGTTTACCTTTTGCGCTCGAACGGCGACCCTCCGGCAACGGCTTGGATCGAACGGCGATATTTATTTACCTTTGATTCTTTTTTTAAACGGATTACTAAGCTCTTTGCGTATAATCTTGTAAAAGCGTCGAATTTTTTGGATTCCGATCGAACCACATTTTTGGCTTTGCTCCCAGTTGGACCGAGCCCAGTGGCGATAAAACCATTATTTTCAAGGTTTTTCAGTTTTGCGTGCTATTGAATAACGAAATTACTTTATCTAACTTAATTTGTTACAACGAAGATGAAATGGGAAGATGAAAGATAAGTAATAACATTTATCGCCCTGACGAGCCGAGGATGCATCTTGGCATGCAATTGCTACAAATTTTCCTTCTTCGTACGATACGTAAAGTATTTCAATAAAAGTTTCAAATCATTTCAAGTTAATCGTCAATAACAGTTCACCGAGTCGTGCTCGAAAAAGGGAGCGCAAAGGGTTAATAAAACTCGAGAGATGACGACTCCTCTTTCCCTTCTTTTCTTTCTTTCTTTCTTTGTTATACAGAGGAACCTCGAAGAAGGCCGGTGGACATCGCGGAGGACGATTACTACGAGGACGAGTTGGAAGACGTGAGGCCGATTCGAAGGCCGTTGAGGAGGAGGCCATCGTCTTACAGGGACAGGGATTTCTACGACGCGATAGAGAGAGACAGAGGCCGACCGTTCAGGTAAGGCAACGTACGTACGCAAACACCGATCCTATTCCCTAACTAAATCCAGCATGCATTGCACGTCCAACGTTGAGAACGAAACGACTTGATTGATCCCATTTTCCCGAATAATTCAGATCGCGATATCGGGACGACGAGGACGAGTTGCGGCCGAGGAAACACTCGAGGGATCGCTACTACGATCGAGACAGGGATCGAGGCAGAGATCGATCCCTCCTCGATCGTGGAAAGGATCGGGGAAGAGGGCAGGAGCGACCCGTCGACAAGGATGTCGTTCAGGGCGATCGTTCCAGATCGAGGTCGAAGGATTCGCAAGAAGATTCGAGACGAGATCGCAACAACAATCACGATCGTACGGAACGAATCTCCACCACCTCCACCACCACGACCACCACCACCACCACCACTCCCACCACCGCCGCTGCAACGAGCACCAGCACCACCTGCTCGCCCGAACAACCCCCTCGCAAAACGGAATCCCTCTCGAAGGAGGGAAACGAGGGTAGAAAAACCGTGGAGGCGACCGACCCTCGTCGACCAACGAGCCAACACTCGTCCGATTACCAAGAGCAGGAGAAACGCTACCAGACCGCGTCGATGGAGGAGTACTCGCAGGAGGAGTATTACGACGAGGCGGAGGATCCGCCGGCTCCACCGCCGCGCGCCACGATCCGCGTGGTTAAACGACCCTTCCTGCCCTCCAGGGGGGGTAATCCCAATCCGAGGGGGTTGTCCCCGGTCGGCGCGAAAGCTGGCCCCGCGCCCAAGAGGGTAGAGGAGGAGGAGGAGAGCGTGCAGGAAAGGGGGAAGAATTATTATCAGGCGGAGGAGAGGCCTCGAGAGGAGGGGAAGGAGGATCGGAACGGATACAAAACGGGCGTCGAAACGGACGGGGAGTACAACAGGATGGGTGGAAGGTACGACACGGCGAGAGGCGCGCAGATTCGAAGGCCGTCCGTTCATGAGGAGGGGGAGGAGGAGGAGGAGGAGGAGAAGTCGAAGCAAGGGAAGAACGAGGATCCGTTCGAGGATGGACTGGCCGGGTGGGAGGCCGCCGTGGAACAGTTCTCGAGCCCCGCGCAGGGCAACGAGGGGAGCAACGTGCAAACGGCTGCGTATCGGGGCAAAGGGAGATTGACGGAGAATCCGATTTACGGAACCGGTTTCAAGAACCAGGAGGAGATCCAGGAGAATCCGAGCGGGCCAGGTCAAAGTTTCAGGGTGAAGCAACGGTTGAACGAGGTGACGCATCGGCTGCAGGACATCCCCGAAAGCGAGTACGACGTGACCCTGAACGACGCGTTAACGCCCACGTTGAATCAGGAGACCAGCCTGCCAAGCGGATTCGTGCTGCCTCTCCACAGACAGATCGGAAGGGACGCGGTCCTCCAATCGTCCGAGAGTAATTACAAAGTTTCCAGGCCCGTCAACCAGCAACAGAAACCGTTCGTCGCCAATTCTCCATTTTTACCCGCGGTTAACGGCGACAGGCTGAGAACCGTGTATTACAGGACGGGGCCCGAGACGATTCAAGTAGGCGGTGGCCAGTACAGGCCGCAGAGGGGAGGATTGTCATGGCAGGATTATACCGGCTACTGAAAAACGAATTTCGAATGAAGAGAGAATGGAGAGGATTGTTATCGAGATCGATCTTGCAACGCGAAATTTTCCTAAGAACCAGCGAAATTCGCTTCGATCGAGGGAAAGTGAAATTTTACGAAAATTGATCGATTTGCCCTTTTCGGGGCAAGTTATTAATTAGATCCTTGGATCAAAACTTTTCGATGCGATTCTTTCGATGCGAGGACAGGGAGGCGGGTAGTTTTATCGGAAGTGGAAAACGAACAGGAGGAAAAAATGTAAATGTGGTGCAAGGTACAACGATCGAGTATAGTATCAATCTCCAAGATGGTCGAATCTAGAATTGGGATCAATTTCGAATTCCTCCTTTCCTGCGAGATTCTATTTCGAAAATTATATTTATATCGTCTCGATTAGTTAATCCACTTCGATCCAATTTGTAAATTCGTTCCAATTGTAATTCTTTCTACTTTCGGCATAAAAACTTGTAAATATGCACGCGATTGTGCCCAATTTTATTATCCTCCTTCGGATTAAATTATAATAATATCTTAAGTGCGTGTAAACGATTTTCTTTGTGAAAGCACATTCGTCGTCTCGATTTTTTTTTTTTCTTCTTCGATATTAGCAGCGAATAAGTTTTCTCGAACATGCATTTTACCTTTGATAAATAAATTGTAAATTATATACCAGCCTTGACGTACGATATTAAAGAATGGAAAAAAAAAAAGAAAGAAATATACAAATCTATTTGATCTATCCTTGAACTCGAACGAACTCGTAGAAAGAAACTTTTCTTCTTTTTTTCCTAAATGAAAATCGGAAAATTAGCGAAGAATTAAAATTAATTCTCGAACACTGGATGTTCGGATTATGGATAAATTATACGTTTCTCTTATTAAATTTTGACAAACAAATATAAAAATGATAAAAACGAAGCAGTAGAAAGTAAGAATCCAATAAACGAATGTTAATCTCGTAGCCATTAGCTCGATATTATGCAATCCATATAACGATATCATCGTAAATAAGAAGAAGTGGTATAACATATGGATAAATAATAATATCGATTTCCCAAGTCTCACCAACGTGGAGGTTGCTACGGATGGAGACTCACAAAAATAAACTCGTCTTAAAGGATCATATTCGTTATCGCAGTTAAGTTATTACGCGGGAAACGAGACGAATGGATTGATTCGATGAATATTCTAAACGTAGGTCAATCATAGTATACGGAATAATAATTGAAAAGGAATATAATTAATAATACAATCAATCACAACGATTTAAATGTTATTTTCTTTATTTTCTATTTATTTTCGATGTTAAATATTTACAAATTCTTCGTTGCGGTCACAAGTGATGACCTAAATCTGACGACACGTTTCACGTACGCATTTATCAAAGTTAGATAGAATTTCCAGTGATTTTTCCAGAGAGAATTATGGCTACTCAATTTGCAATGCAAAAAAGAATGTTTCGTTGTTGGAAAAACGATAAAATTTTTTTCTTTTTTAAATCTAAACAGACGTATCTATCACGCGTATATCTATACGTGTATATATATATGTGTGTGTGTATATATATGTACGTATATATAGATGTACGCGTGTATATACGTACAATGTCGAAGAACAAAACGACACGTTCTTGAAATCGAAAAAATAAATATCACTCCTGACGAATCGTCAAGAGTGTGTCACAATGGAAAAAATACGTCACAGAATAAAATTTATCCAGATCCGATAGAGCCACGTCTACGCAAAATAAATCATCACCATTATATAGGAAAGATGAATCAAGATTGCTTGTACAACAGACAATTTTCTTCCCCTAGTGAGAGCTAGTCGCTCAATTTTGGAACTGTTGAACAACAATCGTTGATGCAAGATTGTCCGTGCTTTTTCTTCTTCCTCTTTTGCGTAAACATGGCTACGATGAAAAAAAAAAAAAAAAACGGTAACAATAATGAATTAATCGGTCGAATTCTCTTCTGCATTGCCTGAATTCTGTAGCCTTAATTAATAGACGTGTCTCGAGTAACAAGCGAGAAGAACGGTGGCCATTGTCGTCTATTAATTGTATCGCAAGTTAGCAGAAAAATTTCGACGATACAAAATTAAAAACGATAATTCGCTAGTACCAGTCGCACCGTTTTAATTTGTACTCGCGAACTATAAAAATATTAAATCTCCTCTCGCGATGTCGAGCGGCCTAACGAATCAGAATTGATTATTTCGAGCACCGATTAAATTGCCCTGATTAACTTCTAGTGCGTAGCTCTGTACAAAAATTATAGAGTACAAGAATAGGTTAAATATATATATATATATATATATATACATATGTATATTATATATATTTATATATATATATCTCGCAATTATGTACGTCCCAATCATCTTTCGCGAGTGGAGGCTCGTTTTTCTTTAGTAAATTTATAATTTATATATGTAAATTTGTTTCAGCGATTACGTTACACACTATATAGGAAAGAGAATGATTGGCTGGCAAGATTACGCACCCGCGGAATGGCGGAAACTTATTTACAAAATTTATTATATTACAGAAACAATACCGAGCACGATAAAAAAGAAAAAAATGCAATGTTCTTTTGGTATGAGTGCAATAGTCTACTCTATACGTCTTGCAATTTAAAAAGTTAACTCCTTTATAGATCGTCTTCAATTCAATCTTGAGCAAAAATATCTTTATATTTCTTCTCGTCGAATTCGAAAATTACGGTAATGCAATTTATTACCGTAATATTGCAGGAAACGTGCTTAGAAAATGTATTTATTTGTACGTAACGATTTAATTATAATTTAATTATATAATTATATTTATAAATTTATATAGAGGTAACAATAGAAAAAGTTTCTCCAAGTTGTTATTATTATTATTATTATCATTATTATTATTATTATTATTATTATTATTATTATTATTATTATTATTATTATTATTATTATTATTATCCCTAACAGGTTATTAATTTAGACTCGCTCTTTGGTAAAGTTACAGTTTGTTTTGCGGAAAGTTATCCTTGAAAAAAACAAGACATTAAGAGAAAACGAGACGGAAGATTTATACAGGCGGCACGATTCCACGATGGACGCTACGGATGGATCTATCGTCTATCGTCAATTTTCAAATTTTCCAATTTTTTTCCAAGAGATAATAAAAAGGAGATCTTGCGCGTTAAAAAAATATATAGGATCGCATCGATTATACTAATCGGGTCGCATGCATAAATTTCACTTGCACGATTACAATAGGTTACAATATTATTGAGAAATGTGGATAATTCGTTCTAAATTTTACACATGGTATACGAAATATGTGGATCGACAATCATCCATTTTATACAAGATATTAATAAGACGTGAACTTCACTGACCAGCTTTTTAATATCATTGTAAAAAAATTATCTTCTCGATATCTGTTAATCTTAATCTTAAAAACTATCAAAAACGCAGTCAGTTATCCCGCAACCATCGTACATAAAACATAGAAATGGTGATTGTGTAAGTAGTTAATACTTTCATGCATGATTTTATTACTTCTATAAAAATTATTTGGATAGAAGAAATTTTTGAACAGTATATAAATATTAATTTAATTATTGCAATCTTTATTAACGCTAATAATAAGATCAATGACGATTCATCACCATTTTATCCGTCTATGACTATAAAAAAAAAAAAAAAAAAAAAAAAAGATCAATTAATGCTTCGCTTATCGGTATAAAATACATCTACTTACACTAACACTCGTTTACATTTAGCCTCTTATTTCAGTTCGACGATATGTTATGTATATCATGTATCTAAACCTCTTCTTTATATGTACACAGAGTTACACAATATTGTTCCCTAAGCGTTATCAAGCTTCGAGAGAAGACTTTCGTGTGCGACGTCCAATCTACGAAAAAAATTCTACGAAAAAATCTATACACAAAGGTATATAATAAGTAGTTAAACGTGTTATTGACTGTGGAAAATCAACGAAGAAATCGATTGAAATTTTCTTGCAAGCCATCCAGAAAGATGATGAAATTGGAACCGGTACTACTTTTTCTTTTCTTCTCTCTCTCTCTCCCCCTCTCCCTCTCTCTCTCTCTCTCGCGGTTATTCGGTAAGGCGATCCGTTTACGCGTAACTCAAAGCTTGTCGCTTTAAAATTATGAATTGTGTAACTGAGCGTTTCTGCGTCAAAGTTCATGTTTCTGTTAAAAACTTTCGCACTTTGTACACGGCACACATATTAATTATTCCAATTATTATTATTATTATTATTAGACGTCTGCTTACGCTATAGGTGGATCGTCATCGTCATCGTCGTCTCTCGTGACTAGGACATTACCGTAATGGTTTGGACGAAGCTGTCGAACTCGTTGTAACCATTTGTATCGCCTCGCGACAAAATACAGTAATACGCTCGTTACTACGAGAAAAGTTGGTATTAACAAGCCAGCGGCTACAGAACTACCTAAACAAAATTCAAACAGAATTTTCTCAGCAATTTTAGCACATCGTCTTACGTAACCAATCTTTTTCACGATAGATAAAATATAATACGATACAATAATGATATCGTTATCGTTATTAATAGTTTATCGTGCGATAAACTAATATTATGAGTCAAAGAACTGAACTAAGTAAAACAGTTACGACAAATAATATTACGTATGTCGTGGAAAATTTCTTCCTTTTCAAAATTTAATTCTTTGTTATAAAATTGCTTTTAATCTCTAATATAAATACGAATATTAATTTGCCATGATTTATATAATAACGATGGTAATATTGAACGATGGCGATATATTTGTAATTATATATTGCATGTATATATATATATATACATATATACATATATACCTCCTGAATTGGCCATGACGTTTGGTTGATCAGTTACACTGGCAACCGTGGTAATTGTAACCTGGACGCACCGGCCTTTCTCCAGGTCGTAACCTATCTTGCATTTGCAATACGCTTTTTCCCCCTTCGAATTTTGAAAGCATCTCTCATTTTCATCGCATTGATTCTCCATCTTTTGGGTATCGCATTGTTTGGTTTGATTTGTGACATTTCCTGCAGAAAAATCTGAACACACACACAACACAAATTAAATTAATCAGAATCGGGACGTTACGTCGAGATCAACAATTAACGTTATATTACGTACGAAGCGAGATTCAATGTATCGCGTTACAAAGATTGGACGAATTGAAAGCAGTGAATACAAAAAGCTTTCCGAGTTAATTCACCTTATACAAAGGTTAATATACGACTCACGACATAAGGCGAATAACAGTGAAGATAATAAAGTCTTTAATGCATTGCGATAAACATTTCATGAACATTCTAACGTTAAAAAAAAAAAAAAATAAATCACGTCATTCATAACTTTATCAATTTTAATTCGATCAACGAATATAATGTTGTATCAACAAAAATGTAAATCTTATCATTTTAATGATATATCATTATCAACTGAAAATTTATTGTTATCGTTCGTTATTATTATATTCCATATCTGTCGCAATTACAAACTCGGGATTATTTTTTTAATTTTCTTTGAACAAAAGAAACAGGGAGCGGTTGAAGAGTGATGTATCATTGCGACTCTATCGACACTGTACGAGTTGAAATTGGCTGAATCACTTAATTGAGACGAATTTTATCAGTTAAAATATAAAGGTTAACTGTACCGATGTTAAATAAAGCAAATTAACAAACTTTCGTTTGATTTAAATCGTAGTATTGTAATAAATTCGATAAACTGCAATGCCAAAATAATAATAATAATAATAACAATATAACAAATAATAATACCGATTATTTGGAACGATTTCAAATAAATGAATATTCAAGAGATTAGAAACATTTGCAACTTGATTCGAAATATCACATTCAACTTTCCGTAATTAATTTATTCCCATTAATACGTGTCAATGAACTTTTCCATGATAACAATACAGAATTCATAGGTCAATCGAACAATGAGACCTTTTATTCCAATTCTACGTCATTCGTATTTCTATTCAAAAGATAAAAATCAAGAATGAGACAACCGAAAAATATTACTCAATCATTTATGTATGTGCTAGAGTCCTTGACTTGTACATAGACTGGCTACGAAACTGTGTATTTTACGCATGTCATATATAAAAGTGCGATATAAAGAAAGAATTCAACGTAGCTATGGATAATTGTATCTTTCATAAAATAAATTACATTGCAGAAGAGCAGTATAAAATGACTAACGGAATTATCGCGCAACATTATTCATTTACAAAGTTAGTTACGGTTATAAAGTATATAAGTTATAACGTGTTAATACGTTAACTGCACGTTAATTATTTCCTACAAAATGGATTGCTAAATATAATAAAGTGATATTTTGAATCGAATGTATTCGTGATACGTTTTATTTATCGTGCACCATTCGTTAATGAAGAATGAAAACAGGCGATACTGATACTGATATAAATACTGGTACTACTCTAGTACTGGTTTAGTAAAGCTACCAATACTCGTACTGGTGTTAAATAGCGTTAAACGCTACGCATGGACTTTATTATCACATTGACTCATCTTCTTCGTTATGACCAAATACTGATGAGCGTTTTCGCCAGGGAATCGTGCAAAAATGTTAAATATATTCATCGCGATTCAAAAAGATAACTTTCGTTAAACATTAATTCATTTGTATATTTATGAAAATTTCTTGGGATAACTAGAAAGAATAACTAAACGTATCAAATATTATTACAAAATCGTGTTATGTATCAATTACCGAATAATCGAATCAAATTGATTGTGCGATAACGAACGTTTCCTACGTGAAACATTAAGCATTTATCTTCCATTGAGACAGAATATACAGTAATTGTGGTTTGGAACATGAAGTATGAACAAATAAATCAAGAGACAAACAAAGTATTATCGAAGTAAAAATACATAATTAAGGGAGCTTAATTTCTTGACCACAAGCATCAAGAGAGAAAGAAACGCGCGAATAGTTGGATCAAAAGAATCAGAAAGAAATGAAGAGAGAGACAGAGAGAGAAAGAACGAGAGAGGGGTAGAGAGAGTGATGGAGAAAAAGCGGAAGAAGACTATTGTGGCCTTACAGGGGTGACCCCAATGGTTCGATTAAACCAACTAATTTTGGCTTCGCTCGGTACAGAGACACTTGATTTATTCTATTAAACAAACTGCAAATTATTTCTCAGAATCCATGCTTACCTGAAGCGTAATTGAATGGCGCTAGAAAAATTGCCACGATGAGATAACAGAATACATAGACTCGAATGTTTTGCATTTTCCTTTGTTTTTTCCTTCTCGTGTTGTCGCTCTCTCTTTGTCTTTCTCTCTACGTGTACTTCGTTCCCAATTTACCGTCACATAATAATGAACGCAATTATTTAAAGAATATTTACGATCGACGCGTTTGTGCCACTCGGAAAACGTAATGTTAAACGCACAAATATACACACACGTATTTTATTAAAATATTCACGTAGATAACCTAAAACTTTAGCACGAAACAATCAACAGGCACGCGTATGCCGGCTCATCGCCGATCGGCCGGCCGTCACCAGTTTTGACAGATAAATGCTAGACCGCGCCGCAGAATGCGTTCAATCATCTGTTATTAAACGACCATTTGCAATTATCGAACTCAATTGACATCGAGAATCGCAAAAGACGTATCGAGACATATCGAGCACAAGATGGCGTCATAGAATGCGCGCATCGCTATTTGGCGCGACATTCAAAATTCAATTCCATGCAAAAATTATTTAAATGCATTTTTAATCAATTTAAAAATGAAAAAAACTGTAAAATGGATTAAACGTAATGAAAAATAACATCGTGTTCAATATGTTTCTTTTTTTTTTTATAATTTTTAATTTGATTAAATTTCTTAATTTAAAAGTGATATTGCAAATAAATAAAAATGACGATCAATTGTAATCTTAAAAATCTTTTTGATATTATTCTGAATTTGTGACAAATAGATATTTTTAGATCAAGTAAAAATCTATTTCGTATCTTCTAGAATGTAGATAATTCGGATATCTAACTAGAAAAATCGATTTCTACAGATTATTTTTAAAAAGTAGAATCTTTACTTAACCCAAAAAATATAATATTCATGGAATATTTTTAAATATATCATGTGAAATGTGTTTTTAATCAATCGCATAATTTGATGCTATGTTATCTCGAATTTATTTTTTACACGTTGAAAGATATTTTCTCTATTGGAATGCACAGCCGTTTAAAACAGTTGCGATGACAGCGGCACGTGTCATGGCGAGTGTGTTGTTATAAACGAAAGTCGTATACTGTTAGTCGTAGATAGAATTGAAAGCTATCAATTACAATATTCAAAATGAAGGAAGAAACAGTGTTAAGTTTAAAGTGGCACAGTTTTCCATCGCATTTGGCGGTTTCTCTCGATACATGTTATGAGAAGCAACAGTTTGTAGATCTTTCTTTAGTATGCAAAGATGGGACGATTATAAAATGTCATAAAATGGTATTAGCTAATTCGAGCTCATTTTTTCGTCGTTTATTAGTTGCCAACGATCATCCTCATCCTATGATTATTCTTCACGATATTGAAGCAGACGATCTCAAGACTATCGTCAATTTTATGTATTGCGGTGAAATACAAGTGGTTCAAAGTGAGGTTAGAAGGTTGTTAAAGTTGGCCGAAATTTTGGAAGTCACTGGATTACGACATATTAAAACTTCCGTTTTGGTAGGAGAATCAAATAACGCATCTCATGATACGTCCAGGAAAACAACTACGGTATCTCGTTTAAAAATCGAAGAAACAAAGAGTCTACCTACCAAAACAGTACCTGAGCATGATTCTAATATTAGATCACAAACTAAAACTAACAATCAAACAAAATTTACTTCATCTACTCACCTTCATAAAAGTGGAAACAAAGTTCCACTAGAGGTCACTAAGAAAAATGAAGAGGCTAATATTAATTTATTAAGTCAATGTTTAGACACAGGAAAATCTGGAATCAGTATTGTAGACATT
This sequence comes from Apis florea, assembly GCF_048593485.1. NCBI lineage: Eukaryota > Metazoa > Arthropoda > Insecta > Hymenoptera > Apidae > Apis > Apis florea. The sequence continues at coordinate 4,892,159 of NW_028256703.1, forward strand.
AATGATATGCCAAGTACTAGTAGAGGAATTTCCAATCCACCACCTCAAAAAAGAAAAGAATCCTCTGAATCTGTTATTAGTTGGCCTCGTGTTTTATCTGCTATATCAAAGGATAAATCTTTACCTTTGAAAAAATTATGTATTATGGATGAAGTTGAAATTACAGCTGGAAAGCCATCTACAGCTAATCAAGAGTTTCAGAGGAATGAACCTTTAGACAGAAGAAAACAAAGGACTAATTCGGAAAGCAATGAATCCATGAAGTGTGCAGTTTACATAAAAGACGAAGTGGACATATTTGAAATGGAAGAAGATGCAGATATGGATCCTCTTGAAGTTGAAGAGATAGAAAATGAAAGTTCAGATACTATTATGGGTTCTTCTCAAATTTTTCCTGTCACAAATGTTGAACAAACATATTATAATGCAGGAACACTTTCGGAATATCCTCCAAGAAAAGGATCTAATGGTTAATACATAAAACACTGTGTTTTAAAATTGAAATTATTGATATATATTGCTTTGAATATAACACTTAGACTGAATAAAACTTTTTGTGATTATAAATCTTTTTTAACCAAAAAAGCTGCAAAATTTCAATATATATAAATTAACCATAATTCACTATCATACTTGTTACTTTCTTACATGATCTTGTTCATTTTATAATAAACCAATTCAAAATAAATGTTTCATGCTTATTTAATCACTTAACCCATTTGACATACATATTTATGTTACCATGTTATATGTTTCTATGGAAACCTTTCACAGTTAGTCTCAAATATAGTTAGATCAATCCTGTATAAAAAAGAATATTTATAATATAAAATGAATAAAATAGAAGATGATGATATATTAAAACACAAAATAATAGAAGGGCAACAAATTATGGATAATTTATCAGTTGATAAACATGTAACTGAGGAAGAATTTCAGAACTTTATGCATCGCGTTACCGAAGTTGGTAAGTATTATTTCTTATTTTAATTATAGACATAATTTTCGATTCATTCTAATTTTTTAAGAAAAAATTGTGAAAAAATTGGCATCTTCCAATCCTGAAGAACAAGAACATGGACAAATATTGGCAGATAAAATTTTGGATGGACGATCGGAAAGTAATATTAGCGATGATACTGAATTAACAATAAAAATGAATCGTACAGTGATTAATAAATGTTCGACTAACGAAAACTCTACTAATGAAGAAATGTCCAAAGGTATCAAGTAATAATTTTTGTCTCTTGCATTCCCATACTAATTAAAGTTTTATTTACATTTAGAAGCGTTTATGAAAAGCGTAGAAAAAGATGCAAAAGAAAGGGCGGAAAATAGAAAGATTAGAAATGAACGAGCGGAAACACTGAAAACAATTGGTAATGGGGCATTTAAGGAAGGAAATTACGAGAAAGCGGTAACATATTATACTAAAGCGCTAGAACAGCGAAAAGATTCAACCGTATTATGGAATAACAGGGCTTTGTCATATATTCAGCTTGGATTATTCGAGAAAGCCTTAAGCGATTGCGAATGGGCATTAAAAGTTAATAACACGAACTTGAAAGCCCTATTAAATAGCGCTAAGTGTTATAAACAACTAGGAGATGAAACGAAATACAAAGAATATATTCTGTTAGCAAAAGAAAGAAATCCACATTTAACGAATTTTATTAATGGTACTTTGTTGATATTTTTTTTACATTGAAAATATTTCTATCACAATTCTAAACTCTTTTATTTAATTTATTGTTACAGAATTTGAAGAAAGTTTGGAAATGCGCGTTAAATATCAAGCTTCATCTGTTAATAATATTAATTAGTAAACAATAGAAATATTTCTTATGCAGTATGAATATTTCTTTTGCAATAATTTAAAATGCATTTAACTGGTGTCAAGATGGACCTATTTTTGTCGCATAACCTTCTTTAATCTCTGAAAGAGATCTAGGTTCATGCAAAAAGACTGTACATTCAATACCCTGAAAGAATTTATTACTAGAATTATTTAAATTTGTCATATTTTTTATAGTACAAATACTTATACCTGCATACGTGCTGCTCTAACAAATCCCTCATTTGCAGATACTGTAATGCTTTTCATATATTCTCCTGTTGCAAAAACTAATCTAGATCTGTCTTTAATTTTACCACCTAAATTTAACTTCTCCATTATTCTGCCTGTTGATATGTCATTAACAATCTGAACTTTATTTAATAATTCTTTTGCTCTAAGAGTCTCTTTAGGTCCACCAATGACATCTATAATATTCATAAAATTTTCATAAGCAGTTTGACAAACAATTAATTCTTTGCCTTTGAACAAATTCTCTAAAATTGGTTTAACTGGATATTTTCTCTCCATTTCTGCTTGTTGAGTAAGTAACGGTTCCCGATAAATAAAATGATCATATCCATTGGTCATATTTGTCACATATGCTAATAAAGTTGATACATCCAAGTTAAGAATCTTTATTTCAGTTTTAAGAGAACATGTGTTTAGACTATTTAAATCTGAATTTATGTCTTTTTTATAATCATCCAAAGATTCCTCAGTGGATTCTAACGAATATAGCCATGTAGAAATTTTGTCCTCGCTATCTACCTCCAGAAGAATAGATATAACCGTAAATATGATTTGTTAATTTATATATATATATATATATCATACATATTCATACATTTATCATATTAAAAAAAATATATACCATATATATCTATATTTTTTACATCTTCGCATTGCATTTTATCTCCTTCAACAATTATTCCCATGTGTTCCAAACGTGTAGCTAATGGAATTTCTATACCATAAGCAAAATGGAATATAATGTCAGGTGGCCTATACAAATGTGGATAGCATTTTGCACATTGTAAGTAACTCGTTGCTTGATCAAGCACAGATTTTTGCCCATATTCTCCATTACCCATTGAAATCATTGTAAGAGCTCTAGCATTTCTAGCAATAACTTTTATCCATGATGCACCTCCATTACATACAATATCTACTTCTAAACGTGATTTTTGATATTTAAAAGGTTTCATAACATTGATGGGTTCATTGGCACAAAAGAATCGTGCTACAATTGCATTCAAATGAATCAGATTTGTGCTTTGTAAATGTTCCTTCTTTACATGTCCTGTGGATTGTACCTTTATGAGAATAGCATATAGTTATAATTCTGATCCTTTTAATTGAAAAATATGTGACAATTCGACAATTTTTTGTACGTAAACATAAAATTAATAGAAGGAAATAGAGTGAAATGTTTCATAATTTATATAAGTTATAATATATGCTTAATATCGTGAAAGAAATGTAGGTATATGATATCTGTAGTTTTGTAATCTTGAAAAAAACATACCTTTTCTAAGAATCTAATTTCTTGTTGAATCTTTCGTATAAGTTTTTCAATTCCATCAATCTTTCCTACAAGTTTCAGTCGATCTATCGTGGCTTTGCCAGTGTTTATTTTTTCTCCGAGACATGTTAAAAGTTCACCCTTTTCCTCCATCCTTTAACATTAAACGGTTTTCGACAAGTTGGCCATGAGAAATTGTATTTTTTGTAGTAATTCTAATAATTTTGAATAGTTCACGATCGACGAACGTAGTGTTAGCAGCCATCTTGCATTACAGTTCAATATCGCGTAATGTCGACGGGTCGCTTGTCAAACTCGTCTATTAACCTCACAAACTTTTATATTTCACTGAATAATTGACAGTCAAACATAATTCATAAATCGTAATGATACCATATTCCAACGAATCGTGCGAAATATAAAACTATAGGCAGAAAACTAATTCGCGAGTGTAAATCGAACGAAAACAACCTTATCGTGCCGTAATTACCGCGCACCGTCAAGATTCCTCTGACAATAATAGAGAATATCACGATATTTAAGTTTAAAAAATGTCTAGTGCAAAGATCATCGAAAATCCAGAAGTACCGGGTAAGTTTTTATTCCTAGGAAAGAATTTTCTTCATTGATTCACGTTGTTAGAGACATATGTACGTATATTCTAGTGAATCTAGTGTGTCGAAAATATACAAACTCCTGAATCTCTCAAACACATCGATCATTGAAAAAACATTTATTATATTGTTATTAATATATATATGAAAAAATATTTTTTATAAATGGAACTGTATCGTCGCAAGTACAAATATACTGTATGTAGTCGTAATGGAGTCTGTTAGAAATAACCGGATATAATTTTTGATATGCCTATATCAATCAATTATCAAAACAATTACTTAAAGTATGCACATGCTACGTCCAACGTTAAATAGATAAAATAAGAAAGTACATTAACCATAGGATATTTTTACGTTTAGTTTCAAATTTCATTCAATATTTGAATATTTAAATCAGCTGATGACTTAAAATATAAAATAACAAATACACGTACCGATACATATACACAGTGATGTGATAGTTGTTTGTCACTTTTGTCACCGAAATCAAATTTTTTTATATCGAATCAGATTAGATTAGCGATAAATTAAATAAAGATATAAATGTAAAGGGATTATGTATATATAAATTATTAGATGTGGTAACATGTAAATATTCAATTATCATTTATGCGTGATATTTTGTTAATCAACATTGATCTTTATTACCATTTTTTTTTTCACTCTTTTTGCGCGATACTAATTTTTTCGTCAAATTTATTCAATACATTATTATTCAATTATTCAATAATTACGATTAATTTTATTATTTCGAAAAATTAATCGTGCAAACAAAAATAATTTCTTTAATCCTAAATCACTGGACAAAATGCGTTTTATATATATATATATACTTAAATAGGAGGAATTTTATTAATAACATAAATCTAATGTTAAAAAAATATTTTCTTTTTCATATATCGTATACAATTATTATTATTATTATTTTTTCAATTAAAATATATCTTTCATTATATACAGGATTGGAATGTTTTTTACCGCCACCTCCACCACCCCCACCACCAATCACAACCTCGAAAAGCAACAATTTGCCAATTATGACGGAACAACAGCAACCGGTAACGACAGAAGCGACAACGACCGGTTTATCGAGCTGCGAAACAGCGGGAAATTTAACAATTGAAGCAGCAGCTACGGCGTTTCCAAATCTTCCTGTGCCAACACCATATATCATGCATCCAGCGATGCAAACACAAACACCTGGACAACCAACTACTCCTTGGTGGATACCCACAGACGCGGACACTTCCGATCTTTATGCACGATGGTACGACACGACCTACAAGACGACAGCTGCGGCGGTCGCATCACCGACGATATCGGTTTCCAACAAAGCTAAGAACAAATATTACAAACGCAAGAACGAGTTCATCGATCCCGCTCAAGATGCAGGTAATTAAAGAATAAGTTTCGTAACATATGACGAGAATCAAATGGAATATATGTATTTTACTTTAGAATTTATTTTTTTTTTCTTTTTCATGTATTATCAAATTATTTTATTAAGAAATCAGATCTCAAATAGGAAAGGGAGTTCAACTAATTAAAGATTGATTTATGTTTCTATTTCGTAGAGAAAGTCGCAAGCGCCCAGAGGGAACTGTCAGCATTAATGAAACCGCTGAAATGCGATCTGTGCAATGCAGTTGTAAGCCTCGATTACTTTATCCGATAATAAAAAAAATATACGAAACATCCTGTTGAATAATTATGCCATCATATTTAGCACAAAATATTTAACCAAACGAATGTCGAACGAATGAAGCATCGCTTAAAAATAAACGATTTCAGATGAACTCCACGTTGCAAGCTAAGTTACATTACGATGGAAAGCCACATCAGAAAAAAGTATCGATGTTTCTGAATCAAAGCGTAAAGAAACAGAAAACGGAAGACGGCCAAGTCAGTAGTACGACCAGCGATTGGCAAAATTATTGTGATGTAAGATCGAATGCTCGATTAATTGTGAGGGGGAGTCGAACGTGGTCGAATGGTATTTAATTTTTGCAGATTTGTAAAACGTGGTTCACGTCGCAAACGGATGCGACGCAACACTACGCTGGTAAAAAACATATTAGAGCAGTAAACGGGGGACGTCGTGCGAGGTACAGAGATGTATACTTGTCCCTAATTATTCTTAGAAAGATAGCTGTGTCAGCCGAGATCGTCATAGCAGAGCGTTGAATTCTACAGGCCGTCGAAGAAGTCGCAAAATCAAAATCAGTACAGTCAAATAGATCCCACCGGCCGATTCGGGATAGGAATGGCTTTTCAGGCAGAAGTGCAATCTACACCGGCACAGCCGGTAGTACCTGACGGTACCAATGCGGTACCTACACCAGGAACGGGGTCCATCTACACACCGCCTCCTTATCCAACGCCATTGCGTTGCGATCTTTGTGGGGTTTCCGCTAATCGGCAGGACCAATTGGAAACGCACAAACGTGGCGCTAGGCATTTGAGAATGCTTAGGTTGAATGGATTACCCGTTCCCGAGCCTGGTAAGAATTCCACTATAACACTTGTGCCTCCGTAACGCGATAAATAATACTCATCCTGTGGATTTTTCAGCTACCGAGAGCGAGGCGATACCCGCCACTCCTGGGCCTATAGATTATTCCATTTACCGAACGCCATCAGGTAGAGACAATTGTCGACAATTTTAACACGCGTTGTGATATGCCAATTGCCAAGCAACCTGTGTTTTTTATTTGCAGGCCAGTATTATTGCGCACCGTGTAATCTATCGTTAAATTCCGAGAGTACGTTTGCTCAACACGTAGAGAGCAAAAAGCACAAGAATCAGTCGAACCCAAAGTCGCCGTCTAACGCCGTGGTGGTGTCGAAGAAAGCTAGATTCAAGAAGAAATAAGGGGTTGGGGACGTGGCACGCCGTGGCTAACGTGCTATCCATGCACGTTATTTCTTCTCGTCTGTCCATTGTTTTCACTGAAAACACTTTTCTCTCATTTTTTTTTTTTTTTTTTTTTTGATCAAAAGCAGATGTATTGTCGTTGTAACGAAGGCAACGTACAACGATCTGTGCCTAAAGATAAGAAATAAAACTCTTGTTCGATACAGATCGTGTCGACGACACTTTTCAGAAAAACCTTCTCGGTTCCTCCAACATGGCCGCGAGACTATGTAAATATATATATATATATAAAAATTATAAATTGATGCGAAGATAGATCGGATCGTCTGATGAGAAAGATAAGTCTGTTAGCGCGCGAGCGTATTTAAATTAAGCAGCGATTAACTCTAAATTCGATTTTTAGCAGAGACGAACGGTTATTTAGATGGTAGCTCGTTAACCGTCTCGGAGGCTACGCGACTAATCGCCCACATTTATTCAATTACGAAACCATTAACTCGAACGTTCCCCCGCCGTTCAATTCGCGAAATCACGCGCGCCTCTACCAACACGCGTTTGTCCCGTCCAAGTGAAATTTATGCGTCGTTCATTCCCGACCTTCCACAAAATTTATGACCGAGCGAACCAACCATACCGAACCCTCCTCTATTAATTACCTCCTAAGACACGTATGACGGATTAACGTTTTCAGCCTGTTTTTACTGTCACTTCCCCACGACGAATATATCTTTTGACAGCGGTGACCAACCAAATAAAAATGTCGGTGTAAAGCATGAATCAACGAACGAGAAACCCTGGAGCTACATTCACGATACCCAAAAATGGCAAGAAGGAACGTAAAAGCTCCTGTCTTTACGTTCTGTCTTCTTTCGGTAAGAGAGAGGTAATAATAATAATAATAATAATACCACGATGTGAATGAAGCAGAAGCAAAATTTTTTCAAAAGAATAATATTAACCGTATCGTTCCATTCTTCTCTCAAGAAAAATTGAAGCAGTTTGAAATTATTGAAAAGAGGATCAAAGACTTTCGTGGACGGTGCATAAATCTCCCGTTTACTTGGAAATTCCTACGAGAAAAAAGAATCAACTTCTCCCTCCCTTGCTTCGTGAATCTGCGTTCCGTTAAATTTTCTAACAAATTCACGTCACGGCAATTCTTTTTAGTCGTCCTACCATTTTCTTTCTGGTACGCTTCCTTTTAGATTTTCATCTCGAGATTTCAAGCTCCTATGCTATTCTACCAATGTCCAGAGATTAGGATCATCCTCGCACTTGTAGATCGTTGCTTATATACCTGGATTTTTATGACCCCCCCCCCTAATTCCACGTGTGTCTCCCTCCTTCCTTTCTTCCTTTTTTATTCCTCTCTCACTCACCGAAATCCCTTTTCCATCTTCTCACCCGTCCTGCACATACCTACGCGCTATCATCTCTTTCTGTTCCCGCCTCTACGAGAATGGAAGATGCCGAAATGCTGATTTTATGCAACGTGAGCATAACGTGAGGGGACGTTTTAAAAATTTCCAGCAAAGACGATGAACGGAAGTGAATTCGCGAGACAAAGGTAACGCTCGAACGCGATAAGAAGCGAAGAACGGAAATCGATTTGTCACGCGATCAGATGTAATGCCCATAAAAACTTATTAATCATCGCCCGTCCGTCCGTTTAGATACCCGATGAAATTCTTCCCGATGACTGGAGAGAATTTCTCAGAACTCTGAGAAACTACAACAAGTATGAGTCGTCTTTCTTTTTCTGAAATTGCCGACACTGACACGACAGAATCACGCGATAAACGAGGGCAAATGATCGGCTCTCGTTCGACTCGAATTAAAGATAAAGCAGAAAATTGTTTTACAAAGAATTGCCTTTTTCTTTTTTTTCTTTTTTCTTTCTTTTTTTTTTTTTTTTTTGATTCAAGCGTTGCATAGTTCTCGTTGAATTTCACTACGTATATACCACGTGACCACGTACATTATGTTACGGAACATATAACAGAGTGAGAACGTATAAAACTTTTGATCGATGATTATGCAACTATTCACGCAGAAATCCTCTTCCGTGATTACGTGGGTCCGCGTTATTAGCAAGACACCGGCCGATGAATAAACGTCTCGGATAATGAACACCAATTCGAACACAGACGTCAATTTGCAGACGTGTATTCGTTTCTCTAAAAAGTTTCTAATGTTTATGCATAGATCGTGATAAAAAGAGGCTTTACGATGAGATGGAAATTAAATTCCGATTCCACGATTCCGTATTGGTATTTCAATGGCCCCTCGCGAGCCGGTCCCGCGAATTTTCACGCGAGCCTTCATTTCTAATTCCGCAAACGAACGGCTAACTCTGTTAACGCGAGAAACGGTACTGGTGCCAAGCAAGAGCAGCCGCTCCTTTGTCTCCACCGAATCCATTGTTCCGCGGTTCTGAGAGTAATGAATCGGTAAAAAAAAAAAAAAAAAAAGGGAAAAAAAACAGGAGCAAGAATGCAAGGATTTCTTTTCTGGTCCCGTTCGCCAGCCCTCGAACAAATTCGTACAATTATTTCTCGATTAGGCGGGATCGTTGGGCAAGAAGGGCAGATTGCCGGCCTGTATTACCTGAGGGGAAAAAAGGGACGCGTGTTTCGCAACGTGGCTGTTTCTAATCGTGGAAATTTTGCGAAAAGACGACACCCCTTTTTAATAAGAAGGTTTTTACCGAACCAGACAGATAGATAGAAAGAGGTAACCCGTTGACGCGACGAAGACGCGAGGAACGCGAGACGGGATGAAAAGAAAGGGAAGGGAAGGGAATAAAAAGTGTTCTCAGGCGCATCTCGGTGGGGCTGACCTTGCAAGTCTTCACGGGCCACCAATGTAGACCGACAAGAAAATAGAAAATCGTGCTCCTAAATGCGGGCGGTGTGATGTCATGCGGAAATAGCCGTCCGTCTATGCTCTCTACCGCCGCGACAGAGAAAGGCGAATGAAGGGAATCTTGATCGTTCGACCGATTACCTCGTCACTGGGCTTCCAACGAGCCGATAGATAGTTTCGCCTTCGCTAGTCCGCCAACGAAAGTTCGTTTTGCGAACAATCCTCATCATTTTCCACTTGATTTTTTTTTCATACGCTGTTAACCCTCCTTATCCTTCCATCGAATTCAATTCCTATCGAATATATAATTGCGCGAATTTTGTATTTCTTTTCCACAGAGACTTGTTTACGTCACTTATCGCTCATTGTGGCCAAAAACAATAAATTTATCGATTATACGCGATAGCAGCTGTATCTACGCGAAAGAAATATTGCGAAAAATACTTATCATCGAAAATCGTAGAATTACGTTGAACGAGCTAAAGTCGAATTCGTGGAAATCTTGCGATCGATGAGATAAAAATGTTTACAAGATCGGCTGGATTATCTGGTAATATTTTTTTTTTGTCGCTTAATTCTCGCGTAATCTCTTCTGCCATTAACGCGTCGATTATCACTGAGTACACGAGTATTAATATTCGTTTCATACGTTGCGATTTATATTTAATTTTTAAACATCTTTAAACTACTTTAACTTTTAACAAGGGAAATCACAAACGAATCGATTTTTTCACCGTGTTCCGTTTTGAACATATCGTAAATATAATATAATGTAACCACTAAAAATATATGTGTCACAATTTTTACACGTGTAACTTCGTAAATAATATTATAAATTATAATATTATAAAATCAACGATTTTTTATTTTATTGATTCAATAACGATAGAAATTAACAGTGATGACATGATCAATGATGATCAACGCGCCGAATCAAGTATACAATAAATTACCCATGGTGCACTTCGAATTGATCATGTGATTTCAAAATACAAGAAATTGGCCAGTTTGCATTGCGATGGATCATGTGATTGGTAGTTTGTCGTTGTCGATTAAATAATTTTTAAAAAAATTGCGAAGAAATAATTAAATATCGTGTATTTATTTATACCAAATATCATCCGTGTTATCCGAAAAGCGAATACGTGGCGAATGAAGATAATTATAATATTTTTCAAAATTTTTAAATCGTATAAATTGACAAGTACAAATATCTAAAATAGACAGTAGAATAGATCAAATTGATTTTCTGAAAGAAAGAAGGAAGAAAAAGAAGAAGAGAGGAGAAAGAAGAAATTTTAAACGGTATTTCGTCGCGAGCGTCGTAGATAAAAGTCACCAGGAATTCAAGTCCAGAACTTTGCGGATGTGTATGAGAACGCTCGCTGTCATACCGCCGGCATGATTGCGCATGCGCATGGCTTACACTTGACGGGCTCAAAAAATCAATGACCCCGCTTAGTCGTGGATCCGTTTACAAGTTTTTGTCTACGAGTTAAGAAGTGGAAGATTGAAATCAGACATCTATTCGAGGCAACGTGGACGATCGAACAACCGATCAGCGTGAACGGGACAAAAATTTGAGATGGAAAGAAGCGATCGAGGAAAATGGACAGTAAGGGTGCAGCCCCGGTGGCGGCGCTGGTGTAAAACGGCCGAATAGCGGTTCGGTGAAACTAGTCGAGCGACCTCGGCTCGTTTCGGCTCGCCGCGTTAGTTCGTGTTCTCTCGCAGTACGCGACGGATGTGCTCTACTCGCGGCGAGTCTCGTGTTCTCTATTCGGAGAAAAAAAACTGTTATCCGTCACCGAATGAGCGTGGAACACGTAATTTAGTGATTCGCGTGTAAATAAAAAAACTGTGTTGCTAGTTGAAAAACAGAACGGAACGCGTATCTCGCGAATAACGATCACACGAGGTCATAGTGCTCCAACCGGCGATAAAGTTTCATAGTGACTTGTGTAAAAAAAAGTGGTGAACCAGAGTGCGCGAGTATATCGTTCGTATCGTGTACGACAGCATCGAACGCAATTTACGACGAAAGAGGTCCAATAATCGGATCGATTTTACGTGGTACGCGGTTCGGTGAATTGTCAGGGAAGAATATACCATCACCGTCGCCGCGGTGCACCGTCCATCCACCTTTCGCGTTGCCGCGAGTGCACGGGATAAAATGGCGCTTGGTTTCGTCCGTGTACCTCTATCGACCATGACAAACAATTTAACGACGGAATTGCGTCGACGCCACTCGCGACGTTTTTGAGCACGGAACATTTCGCGGCATCGTTTCCCCTCTCGCCCCACCTTCTTGCCCCGTTTCGGTTGTTTTCTCCTTTTGTCCGTGAATCTCGAACCGAAATCTCTATATCGCCTCCAGCCACGAGTTCGACCCGAGGAACACACACAGTTTACATTGGAGAAAAACAGTCTCGAAAATCTGCTGCGTCGCAAAGTGGAATTTTGAAGCTACAATAGGCACGCATCGTTTCGAGTAAGGTGAGTACGACGCTTCGTTACAACGTATAAAATTCTCACGTAATTCGTAAAATCTGGGAAAGCGTTAACGTTCGTGACGTCGTTCGAAAAATTATTTAACCGCTTTGAAACTACTTATATAGCATAGGGGGGGAAGTGTTGCGTTTTGCGTTTGTTATTTCGCGACTTGCGACACGAGATATTAACGATCGCAGTGAAAGGCATTGATTCGTCGAAGCTGAGAATGCTGTGTCAGGAGCGTAGATTCCATTCGAACAGGTTTGCCATTTCATTCGCGTTACCTTCCCAGATGCAAGAGTGGCCAGTAAAACGCAATACCGATTCGCAATAGCGATCCGGATTAGGTTATGTCGAGAGGTAGGCACGTTTTTCGAATCTTTGCGGATTCTTTCGCAAAGTAAAAAAAGTGCGCATCGTGTTTGCCATTAACAATTCCATAATTATGCAAATAAATCTGAAAGGGTGGACTATTTGAAAGTCCGAGTGACACGCACGCACATACATAACAGATATCCGATGTGTGCATAGGTAACGCGTGTATACCCAGTCGACTGAGTACACACGCGCTTTCGCACGCGCCTAAACGTGCCAAACGTGGTTCGCCCGTACACGCGGGTTACATACATGTACTACTCGGAAAATGACAGGCCATCGGTGAACCGGTATGTTTGAGCTTGCCTCCTCGTGTAAATATTTTGCGTTGGTAAACACCGGTCATGATGGATCATGCCCTCCTAGTAGAAGGTAGACGAGAAGAAGGCGAGCTCGTACCCGCTACAAACAACGGGATATCCTTTCGCGTTTTGCGTAATCTCGCGAGCAAAGAGTCACGAACTCGTCGCATTCGAAATCGCAGGATCGTAACTTATCGCGTTGCGACACAATTGCTACGTTATCGACACGTTCGGCTACATTGTTGCGTACGCGCCATGTTTTCTCCGCGTCGTAATCAGATTCCATTGTAAATGGGAACGCGATACCACCGTAGAAAACGTGGTATTCGCAGAAAGAGTATACTTGTTTTGCGGGGAGGGGGGCAGGAAAAAATAGTTAAATAAATAAATTTTGACGGAACGAGAGAGAATACGAATTCGGGATTGACGTGGCCAGATAGAAAAATGCCGGCAACCCCTACGGTTTTCTACCTGTTGTTGGCACAGGTAGAACGCGTTTCTCGATCGAATGGTACCCAATGCCTGGTTTACCGAGCTTGTCACGTTTTCAGACGTGACGAAATTGTAGAAATCTCGCTTTCCTCGTTATGCCCCCCGACCCTGCATTCGCATTGCGTGGAACACCGGGCACGGATCGTTCAATTAACAATTAACGTTGACAATTGATTATTCGTATAATCTCTCGAATCTCGTAAAAATACAGATACGTAACACCATGATCGATAGGTATTCGCCGTTAGTAAGTTTTTTTTCGTTTCGTTTTTTAGTACAGGACCGGAGACATTCTCGAGCGAGTAATTAGCCTCAATTTCGAGTTCCGTCTCGAAAGCCGCTAATTCACGGTATATAACGTTTCTTGGTCTCTCGGTACGTTCCTCTTTCTTTCTTTCTTTCTTTTTTTTCCCTCCACGTGAGAACGAATTCTCGATGTTTGTCTTCACGGTTGTGCCACCATCCGCTCGTCAGATCTCGGCCGATAATCGTTGGACCGTTAGACGAAAACGATCGCTCGCCAAGAAACGGCGATTACGGCGTGAAGGTATACACGCCGAGGTATCTATTCGTTCGAACGCGGGGATCTGCTCGCGGTATTCGACCGATTAATTATGATCGCCGGTGTTATTAGAGTATTCGCGGCTGTGTATGCGCGTCGTTAGATCTGTAGACACAGCGTTGTGCGCACGCTGGTGCGTAATTGCATCGTGAAAGTGTTACAAAACGATTCTCGTCGGCCCTGTGGATACGCGTCGTCGCTCGATCGAGCGGTCTGCCGCGCCAGACCTGTGGAAATAGTGAAAGTAGTGCAACCACCTGGCTCGTCCTTTGAAAACCACTTGCACCTACCGTGTACGTACCTTTGCCCATACGCTCTCGTTTCTTTGTCGAGCTATCGAGTTACACGTTTCCCAAGAATCGAACTCAACTCTTTCCGCTCCCCTCCACGAAACCCTTCTCCTTCTCCTTCCGTGTCGCTCCCTTTTTCCAATTATCGACGCGACAGATATCGATTTTTTTTTCGCCTTTTCGAATCTTCTCGGACCAACCAGGGAAAAAACCTTTCGAAATTTTGGGTCGCAAGTGGTAGCCCGATTCGAGCTTTACGTTTCCAACAATAGAGGGGACAGGTTTTCCTACTGCTGCGCTAATCTCGTAGCTAGAATCTAGGATCTAGAGTTACCTGGTTGTACACTTTGGAACGCAGGCTACTCGCCCATCTTTCGCTACCTATCCATATTGCGTCGTTCGCAAGGTCGGTTTCTTTTCTTTTATTCTTTTTTTTGCTCTGTACGTATTTATACGTAATCCATCGGTAGAATAATACCGTGTATACAATATATATATATATATATTTAAAGATTGGAATCGATTTCACAATTCCGTTCCTCTCATTAAACTTGACACGCCGATATTTTTCGTAACAAATTACAAGTTACCTCGCCACACGTGTAACTTCGCTACCGGAATCGTTAATGAGCTCGCTGATTTCCATACCTTGGAACATTCGAATTGATTCCTCTCGCGGACGGTGGAATTAATAATTGCGCCCGTTGAATTAATAAACTGGTTGATTAAGCTTCGGGAACGGGACGCAGACTTTGGTTCGTCGCCGCGGACATATTAGTCACGATACCATCTCGTCGTTCGAAATTCTGTGGATAGAAAGAGAGGAGAAGGAGGAGGAGGAGGAGGAGGAGGAAGAAGAAGAAGAAGGAAAGAAAGAAAAAGGAAATACGTACGTAGATACTCGATGGTACCACTGGTATCAAATTTCACTCGCGCGATACACTCGGACAAATACACTCTCGGCCGGACATTATTAATTCCGTAATAAAAACTAAAGTACCGGGAGAAAACGTGCTTGCGCAATTTCATTTACATAGGATTTTTTTATTTCGTCGATATACGCGTCGAGGGAGGGGGGGGGGGTTTGTAAATTTTTAAAATAATCTCGACGGTGTTACGTGTGCTGGTTCGGAAAGAGAAACGATCGAGATTGGCCGGAAGGAATTGGCGAATCGTATAGATTGTAATCGAGAGCCACCTGTGACAGTGCGAGGATAATGATAATAATTAACGACGATACGTTGCGAAACACGTTGCTTGAATATCGCGTTGCCCAAGGGTGAAAGGTATTTCGACCTAGTTGCCTGTCCGTTTTCCGCTCGGGATTAAGAAAAAAAAGAAAACTTGCCACCGATTCGAAGCGAATCGTCCAAACTTATTCGAAGATCGTTACTTTTGCCCCAGTTCGGCAAAAGAGTTTTCGTTTTCGAGGAGAGAAACTTATCGAGCGTTGACAGCTTTGCATAAATTACGGACGAAACGAGGATCGAGGAAATTTATCGCGACGTTATCATTATCGATTATTTCTTTCTTTCTTTCTTTCTTCCCCCCTTCGTTCCATTTAACGGAGAGAAAATCCCCAACGGAGGGGGAAGGACACGCTTTTTTCTCGGCTCATGAATTTTCTCGTAGCAAACGAAGACGACCACCGCCGTCCAGCCACGTGGCCGTGCATCAAACGATAGGCCACGTGTTCCCTTTTAACGCGCGATTCTCCACCGACCCGATTTTCCAAAGGGACGATAAATTCGATTCAATGTATCGATTAAACATTGGTTTAAGGGACGTCACTTGGTCGAAGGATCAAGATTTCATTTTATTTCATTTTATATATAATCGATCCGAAAAACGAAGCGCGATGGAATGGAAGAGGAGGCAGCCGAGTCTCTCGCAAGTGGTTGCAGCCCGATCCAGCTGCTAATTCGGAATTTAAAGTATAATGTTCGCGATGCTCATTGTTTCGGGTGGCTGGCTTAGCGCACACGTCGGCGAATTGCCAGAACAATAGCAGTAATTACCAGGATTTCGGTGGAGGCCCCGATTATGCCCCGGCAACAGAGGCGAGCTGAATTTAAGTTTATTTTCTCGTTGACAGGCGAGCGTGAATGGAGATTCGCCTTATACTCGGTGCTCGAGTTTCATGGGAATCTGGCCAATGGCCGTGCCCCATCCCCCCCTACCTTTCTTGCGCGCACCGTGCAGTTAGCGATGTACATATGGCTGCGTTTTTTCCTTTTCATTCGAGGGACCATTTTTTTGGGAAGTGGGCGTACCTCTTTCCGGTTTTCGCCCCATTGTGTTCCGCCCTGTCCGATTCTTCTTCTTCTTCTTCTTCTTCATCCTTCCCTCCTCTTTTTCCTTCATCTTCTCCTCCTCCTCCTCCTCCTTCTTCTTCTTGTTCCTCGCTAAGAATGTACCCGAACTATGGTATGCGTGGACACCGCGAGTGTGTTGGACGATCTCGAGTGTTGGGGGAGCGCGAGTAAACGCACGCAACGCGTTGTCTGTCTACAAATACAAATGTCGCCGCGTTTCTTTCGTGTAAATCTGTGTACACGCGGCGAAGATAAATTCGCCGGGAGAGTACGGGCTCTATCCGTGTAACGATGATCGACGATTAACAACGATCTCTCTCTATACGGAGGGGTTTTAAGGTCACGAAGCCGCAATGCGGGGAAGGATTAAAATCGGAGGACGAGATACGAAGGTTCGACGACAAAACGTAGCTGGCCGGGCCAATTTCGTTCGAAAAAGCCGTAAAGTACAGGTTAGGCTGGGTCCGGCCGGGAAAGAAAGGCTCGGTTCGCATTGTGGCTCGAGACAAAGGGACATTTTTTTGTGCGCGATCAAAGGAACGACGAGAGAGAGAGAGACCCTTTTACGTGGCCTGTATCGAGCGACTGTATTCTCGACTTGGCTTCGACACGCTCGAATTAATGATTTCCTCGTCCACGAGCATTAATTCTTTCCCCGTAAAGGAAAGACTCGACCCGATTGTTTTTCCTCGAGTCGAGCAACTCGATCGCGTCGCGTTTTCGCCGGGGGATCCCCCGAACGGGGGGCAGGGGGAAGGAAGGAACCGTTACAACTCCCCGCTTCTCGCTCTCTCACCGAGCTCGCCACGAGGAACGGTTATCTCGCGGAGAGGATCAAAAGATTCGGGTCGAGGTTAATCTCCAGCTCGTCGAGCCACCTCGTGCGATTAATTTCCTACCACCTTCTCGCCCTCCGTTTTTTCCCCGAAATATTTCGATCGAAGGGGAGGAAGAAACGAAGAGTCCTTCATTTTGTTTGCACGATCGGTTGCCTTTCCAATTTCCTGTTTCTTCTTCTTCTTCTTCTTCCTCTTCTCTCGCGGTGAAGAAGGGAAATTCGAGGATGGAGGGACGTTAATCGAAAACGGGTCCGTTTGTTGGTTCCTCGTGTTTGCCTCCGGGATCTGGGAGACCACGGGTTTCGAAAGAATCGGAAGGTGGAGAGCTTCCTCCTTCTTTTATTCGAACGCCAGATCTTTGAATCTTCGGACAAATATTTGAGGTGCGAACAGCTGCCGCGAAAAACGCGTTGGTGACGTTTCTTTCTCTCGATTCGAGGAAACGTCGACTCTCCGCGACGATTCCGCGCTAACTCTTTCGTTAGAATTAATTTGTCGGAGGCGCGCGATCGTTCGAAAATCCGTTTCTCTCAGTCGAGGAAATGGAAAAGATTTTTGGAATCGAGGATGGACGATATCGCGCAAACAACCCCCGGGACAAATTTTTCATCCTCTGTATTCACGGAGAGAAGAAGAAGGTCTCTTCTCACCATCACGAGATTTTCTCTTTCGGGGAGCGGTCGGCTTTCTTTCGGACTTTTGTAAGGGCGGACACCTGGAACGACGATTTTCCCCCAATTCTCATCCCTGACCAACGAATTCAAAGACGACTGAAAAATAAAGGAGAGAGAGAGAAAGAGAGAGAGAGAGTCGGCGCAACTGCGGTTCAATTTGTCGCGCCAACGATCACCAACGATCGATCCTATTGCGCCCTTTCGACCCGTTTTCGCCTCTCCTTCCACCGTTTTTCTCTCGTTCGACTCGATCGTTATCGGCCGGTTTCGCCGTTCTTCTCAGAAGCGGTGATTCAATTTTGTATTCCGGCGAGCAGATAGCGCGTTAATAATACCGAGAAACGGTATTATTACGGGACAACCGGCCTTTATCTATATTTCATTATCAACGTCACGACAGATAAGGGGCGAAAGAATCTCGCGGGGCACAATTGGATTCACCGGGATCAATCCCGTTCGCTCTTTGTCTCCTCCCCTCCTCTTGCCGTGCCAAGCAACTGGGTCGAGTCAATGCTCAAAAGACAACGATTTAAAACGTTCTATTGCTTCTACCACCCTTCCTCCTCCCCTTTTCACGGTCACCGAACGGTAAAAGTCGAATGTGCTCGCGATACCCAAATTTCTCCCAAACCAAGGACGATTTTGACGATTTCTGGATGAAAAGAAAGGCAGAGAGAGAGAGAGAGAGAGAGAAAGGAGGAAATAGATGCATCGTAATTATATCCCTTCGTAATCCATATCCCTCGTTTTGTGGCTCGTTTGTCGGAAAATTCGTGAGTGGATGTTATACATGAGCGGGCGAGAGTGACACGAAATAAATATAGGAACGGCCGGGTACAATTTATGCAAATTATTGGATCGAACGCGATCGACGGGACGAGCTCCCTTCCTGGATCGAAAAATCCACGAATGATATTCGAAACGGCGTCGTTTCGCTTTATCCCCTCGAGAAAGGGAGGAAACGAGAAAAATTTCTTCTTTTCTCGGAGAGGGGAAATAAAAGTACGAATCCCGGTCGAAACAGACTCTTTCTGTTCGAGGAAGATTGAGAAATCAGGAGCGTGTGCGTCCCCTTCCCCTCCTCTCCCTTCTGGTTCTTCTCGTTCACCGGCAGGATATATATATATATATATACACACAGAGGGCACGTCTCTACCTTCCTCCTCCTATCAGGCGGCTACATTAGCCTTTGTAGATAGCGCTAAGTGCCCCTGGATATTTCCAGGCCTGCCAATGCCAGCGGCGGATCAACCGGATATCGGCCGAGTGGTACGTTGCAAGCGTAACGTTCCTCCGTCACGAGCCGACCGGTGTAATAATCGCCGCTTCTTTCCTTCTTCTTCTTCTTCTTCTTCTTTAGAAAGCTCGTTCGAAAAATCGATCAATTTGAAACGAACCTCTCCCTCCCTCGAAATACGTACGGGGAATCGAAGGAAGGATCGAAGGTAAAGGAATTTATCGAGGCGTTTAGACGGGTGTCGGTTACGCGGCGCAAGTAATAATTTAGTACGTGGTGTATCGCGTGGTGGAAACTGAGCGGGACCTAATAAACGTAATGACAATGTCGTGCATAGAGAGAGATATACGTGTCACGCGTTGGCCTGTAATTTCGTATGTAAAATAGCGCCATTGTAACCGGCCGTGTCCCCGTATAGTTACACGCGTGTCTTCCACACACGAGAGGCCCTCTTCCTGTCCCGCGGCGACCGCGGGACTCTACCACTGCGCTCTCTACGACGCGATAATGCGCAGCGCCGTCTCGCGGCTCTACTCGACTGCCCCCTCGAGGCTCGTTCGCGTCCCGTGGAACGACAACGAGCCTCTCCGATCTTTTTTTCAGAAACTCCACCAGACTTTTAACTCCACCTCCTTCCAAACTTCGGACCGAGCGAAAAGCGCCACCGCGCTTTGTGCCAGTCGATAAGAGAATTCTCGCGCGGGATCGACGCTGCGCGCATGCGCATACGGCGATCCTTCGCGCCTGTCGTGTTTACTTGGAGCGGAGCGACGCCAGTTTCGGCGAGAGAGAGAGAGAGAGAGAGAGATAAGGTAATTCGTTCGTGGAAATAGAAAATAGGGAGGGAGTTGTTGTTCGCGGAGAAATTATTGAATTATACGCAAATGTCGGGATACCCTCGCTCGAATAAATAACGAAACCGGTTCCTATTGCCGGGGTGATATTTTTCTGCTCGCGAAACTGGTCCATGGTTATTCGCGATATTTATGTAACTGGCGCCTGCCGGGACACCCCATTGCCCTAATGTTGCCGGACAAACCAACAAACATGCAAATATTATTTTACCCGTGTTCACACGCACGCATATATATATATATATATAGTGGATTGGCCCGGAAATTCTCCAAACATTTCGCTTTGCCCCCTCCTCCCATTGTCGCCGCGAAATTGGGATACCGGGAGGGAGGAAGAGAGCGTGTTGTTTAAATAAATAAACGTAAAAGCGAGTTTCCGATGCAAACACACACATATATACACTCTCTCTCAATTCGCGTGGAGAGAAAATGCCGGGGAGGAAAAGCTTTTTAATGCCATCGTTTTTTTTTTAATCGCCGATATATATCCGCGATAAACGACGCCGCCGATGTCGGGTTTAAACGTTCGAGATTCTCCCAGGTTAATCCTCTTAAAATAAGATGGCGGTCGGTTGGGAATAATCCGTAATTATTCATAAATGGATTTACGATAGGAATTAACGGAATAAACGAGTCCTTTTTCAACCCATCGATCGTGGATATTCTTGCTCGATTCGTGTAGAAAAAAAGGAGGAGGTGTCGAGTGAACGAATAAAGAGGCTTCGTAGACAGCCACGAGCGAAAACAAACGGCGAAGAAAAATCTAGAGGAGGGTAACTCGTAAAAGTCTCGGTGAAGTCGTAAAAACTGCACCCGACCGTAACCGCGATCGCAACGACGATGTTACGATGTAACTCGCGGCCTTTCCACCACCAGTTGTTTCGTTCCCTACTTTCACTCTTAGTCTAATGAAGAAAAGACGAGAATTTCGTAGAAGAGAGAATTCTTTCATCGGCAACTTTAACCTTTCTTCGTTCGAAAGATTTCTCCTGAAAAGAGGAGATCGCTTTCCAATTTTCCCGCCGATCGATATCGAATGGATATCGAATCATCGGCGGGATAGACACGCGTTAAAAGTAACTTTTACAACGCTCCTGGGAGCTGCGCGAACACGTCCCTGTGACCGAGAGGCGGCAATTCGTGCACGATCGGTATATGCGCGATCGCTCCCGGATGACTCGCTCTATTTTCGAAATTCCAACCCCAAAGTGCACTCTCGTGTAGCGCAACAACGCGTTACAATTACTTTCCTTTTTCGTCGACACTCGCCACGCTTCTCCTCGCTCAAAGGAAGGGACCGGTCCGAATAATCGGCCGGCACCTTCCAAACATCCTCCTCGAATATTCGCGATTTCGACATTCTTCTTCTTCTTCTTCTTCTTCCTCTATTCTTTCCCCCCTCTCCCTTCCTTTCTTCGTATCTAAATATTTCTTTAACGGGCCCGCAAATATCGCGAACCATTAAAAGAAAACGACGATCGTTTTTTCCACCGATTCACGAAACGCCCATTCGAACGCCCTATCCTTATTATACGCGTGCATTTTTAATTTATCCGCCAAGC
The DNA here is from genome assembly GCF_048593485.1 of Apis florea. NCBI lineage: Eukaryota > Metazoa > Arthropoda > Insecta > Hymenoptera > Apidae > Apis > Apis florea. The sequence goes on from NW_028256703.1 coordinate 4,913,870, forward strand.
AACATCTGCCGCTTATAACGCGGCACCACCTCTTCCAACTGTGCTCCTTGTTGCACGAAAAGAGAAAAAAGAAGAGAAGGAGCGTCTCAATTTATATAACGCTCGTCGTTATTTCAGCGGAGCTGAGTGGGTGGGAGTATGGGGCGAAGCGACGAAATGAAAACGAGTTTGGTGCTTTATACCTTGGCCCGTTTCGACTCCCGTCGAATGTCTCGTAGGAATTTTAAAAGGACCGATTTGTCATAGTTTCCGGCATGTTCCGTGTAATCCCGGTACATCGTCGAGCGGCGATCCTTAATTGGTGGAGAAGATGGCTAGAGATGGAAGAAGAATGGAAGAAGAGAGAGGCCGGCGGTTTATTTTTCCAGTAATTAAAAATTCGAACGTCTCGTCGTTTCGAGGCTACTATTCCCAGAGCTCGATTAATTATCGCCCCCCCCGAGTGGCTTTCATTGTCAGGATCATTCATTCGTGGAGGCCATTACGCGGAGGTAGGACCGAAAAAGGGAAGGAAGGGAAGAGGGCCTGGATGTGCAAAAAGGGCGACTCGAAAGGTCTTCTCTCGCACCTTATACCTTGTCGTAAGCCACGCTCTACGCTCGCTCGAACGTGACCGTGTAGACTCGAAATTCCGCAAAAAAAGGCTACCGACCGACCAGCCCCTTGTACTTCATCTCTTCCCAAGCTTGCGTTTAATTCCGCCTTAAGTACCACCCTGTGTTCGGCCACGTATATCGTTAATTCCCTCGATTCTCGGTCGAAGGGGATCGACGATTATCCGAATTAAACGTATATTCCCTCGATCGTTATTTCTCATCGACGATCCCTCGTATTCGCGCGTCGATGTCTCTCGAAGAGTTGACGCCCTCGCACAAAGCGCTCGACATTTTGGGATGTCGGGGAGCACGAAAAATCGCGAGAGAGAGAGACTTTGAGCGACGCATTATCGGGAGGGTGGTGGATGAAAGAGAAGAAGGAACGAGGAGAGGAAAAAGCCGGTGGAAGGGAAAGAAAAGAGGCCGGGCGTATTGTAGTGTCTGTGCATTAGCGGGACTCTGCCACGCTGGAGTATATCATTAAATATGAGAGCCGCTGAGTCGGGAGCAGCTCGATCGTTTCTTTTTTCGTTTCCTCCCCGGCCCACCTTTCTTCTTTATCCTCCCTCCTTCTCGCTCTCCTTCGCTCCACCGTCTCGCGGTCCACCGCTCACCTTCTCCTTCTTTCCGTCTTTTCCATCCGTTCCTCTCTTCTCTCTCTCTCTCTCGAGCCGACTTAGGTGTACCTGAATTCTCGAGGTCTCCTTTCATTCCCATCTCTCTCTCTCTCTCTCGAAACTCTTTCTTCTGTCGCGCGGCTCTCTTCTTCCCTCGGCCGCTTCCTCCATCGGCGTCTCTCGTAATTGGCGTGACATGCTCTCTCGGTCCTTCGTTCTATGGTCGACTCGGAGGAGGAGAAACGGAGCGTGCAGACGATGGACTCTTTCTCTCTCTCTCTCTCTCTCTTCGCGTTACGTCCTTCGTCCTCGAGGCCTCCGCGATGCTCCCGCTTAGCAAGGTTGCCGCTGTTTCCCTCCATCTCGAATTATGGATTTCCGAGGATCGCTCGCCAACCGAGGATTCTCTGGCCGATACGTAAAACAGAGGGAAATGGAAAAACTTGGCGAGCGAATTCCCTTCGTTTCGGTTTGAAAGTTGAGTCTCGCCAGACATTTCTTCCCTCCTCTTCTCTTCGTTACTTACGACACTTTTGTATTTTTTACCACCATTTTAATCGAAACCTCGATTCAAACTTCTTCTTCTTCTTCTTCTTCCTTTATCAACTCTTGAACCGTTCGTTAAATCCGATGCGTTTGTTTTGCATAGAAATGCTTATTGTCTCGTTATTTCCATCCCCGATCGATCGACTCGAGTTCGTCGAATTTGAGACTTCTTCCAAATCGGACGATCCAATTTACCGCAAGGAAATCCTCTTCCTCTCGTCTTTAATAAAACCAAGCGTCTTGCGAGATTTTTCTCTTCACCGTCCTTAATCGCTTCTTCCTTGATTCTCGAGCGACAATTATTTCGACGATTACGAACGATAGAGGAGAAATAAATTTGGTAAATTATTTAACCCAGGGATTCCCCTAGCGGGGCCATTCACCTAGCGAATCGAGGTTTTTCGAGCAGTACGAAAGCGTTTCGCCGGATTATTCGTAAATTATTTCCAGACGCGACGAGTATACGACACCGGTAATACGGGCTGGATGCATCGGAGAGAGAGAGAGAGAGGGGGGGGGCGGTTGATTGGTGCAGCGGCACCGATCGTTGCATTTCCAATAATTGCGTGATCGATCCTTCCCTTTCCCGCTGCTTCCCTTTCGCTTCAGGATCGCTCCTCGTCCTTTTTTTCGGCTCCTCCTCGACGAGGAAATATCGGGACCGATAGCTCATCCGACGTGAATTACGCCTCGTTGGTCGCTCGACATTATTTAAGCGGTTGAGTTGCGCGGTTATAACCGCACGCCCTTTCCTCCTCCCCCTCCCCTAGCCACCGCTCCCCTCCCTCTATCTCCACTCCAATATTTTCTCTCTCTCTCTTCCCCCCTCCTCTCTCTCTCTCTCTCTTTTTATCGACTCGTATCGACACCGATGGCCGCGTATCCACGGTTCCAACGCAAATCGATGCCAATCGAGGGAGAATAAAAAAAAAAAAAAAAGGGATCGGATATAAACTCGAGGAAAACCTTGGAGGATTCATTTCATTCTCGAGGATCTTTCCTCCTTGTTCCTTGTCTCTCTCTCTCGAAAGAGAGAGTCGTAAAAATATTTATTACGACGTCTGAGAGCATTTTTCATCGTCGTTTCGATGATGAAAAGATTACGTGGGAAATTCCGTCCGTGTTCGTTATCGTCTTAAGTGGAGGAGGGGGATCGTTGTTCGAAGAAGCTCGACAGATATGGTGGTTGGAAAGGGGGAGGTGGATCTCGAGTTGGGAAGACGCGAGCAAAGTAGACGGTAATCTCTCTTCCGGTCTCGAGATTATAACGAATGTCCTCCTCTCGAATGACAGCTTTATCCCGATAAAATATCGCCCCATTAGAATTAATACCAAGTTTTTCTGGCTTCGAGTTACTTCCAGTTACTTCGAGTTTACTGGCTCGAGTCCCTGGAAAAGGGTGGGATCTCGTTAATCGTTTTTTTTTTTTTTTTTTCCTCCTCCTCCCCCCTTGTTATCTCGCACACGAAACACTCTCTCGAGAAATTAAGAGAGTCAGAAGAAATTGACTCGCCACCGTTCTCCACCGTTGAAAATCGAGCGTGAAACGCTGGAAATCGCGGATTCCTTCCCTCCGACCGAGCCGGTGGTAATCGCCATCGTCATCAGTCGTACGAGAAGAAGGAAGGAAGGGTGGAAGGAGGTGTATCAGCTGTTGCTTTCCTTTCCGTGCGCGTCTACTCCTCGCCTTCGTCCATCCGTCTCCTCCTCGGGGTCATTAAGAATCCATTAAGAGTTTTCCAAACTCGGGAAACTAAATATAAACCGACCGAGGTTGGCAGGTGGCGTCACGAGCGAAATACGCGCGATACAACGAACGCCCCTCCTCCTCTCTGGGCTGGGAAGGGATCGTGATTCCGGGCACGTACGTTTCGTATCTTCCGTCCGCGTGTTTCTCTTTTCTTTCCCTTTCCTTTCCTTTCTTTTCTCAAGAAAATGACATAACGCGCGCGCAGTGCTATAGTTAGATATCGGGATACGCGGAAACGCGGACCGTGACTAGGCTACGTGACCCCGAATACAACGAAGAAAATTATATCCGCGAGGGGGAGGCATGTACCGGCGGATTTCTACTGTTTTATGTATGTACATATAGTGTGTGTGTGTGTGTGCGGTACTGACAAAGTGATATATGCAGTTTGCGTAATAATAATAATAATTCGAGTCGTCCAACTCGAAACGGACTCGACTCGAATAACGATCGAATTACAACCTCGAAACGGTTCTCCCTCCTAGCTGGTGGTTGGGTAGATCGGTAGCCTGGAGATAACCGTTGGTCGGAATTTCCTGATGTCTTCTTCTTCTTCTTGTTGTTATTGGAGGAACGACAACGAGGCTAGTCGATGACGATGGGCGAGTGAAAGTTGGTCGTCGGACCGATCTCGCCGACAACGGCGGTCTTATCCGTTGAGGTGAAAGTCTCTCTTGCCAGGATACCGCGGTGAGTTTAATCGAAAACCGAAAGGCCTTCGAGAGGCATACGAGATCCTTCCATCGCTTTGCACCACGGTGTATATTCGTCTCTCTCTCTCTCTCTCTCTCTCATTCCTGAAGGATTAATCATCCGTTCACGTGCGCCAACCAGCTCTGTCCTTCGGCGATAAACTCTCTTCACTCGCGCAATATTCTCACAATTGAGCCGACCTAGAAACGATCTATTCTCTCAAGAATTCGCGATTCGTTGATCTTGGATCACCTCGATCACTCTCTCATCTCTGAACGAATATATGAAGTCACTTTGGGGGAAAAGTAACGAGCGAGATACGTGTCTTCCTTCGTTCGAATCTCTTTGAAGACGAAGACTGGACTTTCTAAGCGCCAGGCCATGGTGAGATTCGAAACTTTTAGGAACGAATCGAACGAAGATCGATGGGGGAAAGAAGAGAACTTGACCTCGACGACGGATCGGAACGGTCGCTCGTCGTTAACGGCATTTCCCCCATCATGCGTGGGGCTGCGGGCGGAAACCCCATGCTGCCTTCGTTTCCTCTGGGATCCGTCCGTGGGATCCCCTTCACGGGGATCTCCACCAATCCCCCCGTCGTGGACACTTGGTGGCGGAAAACGTCGCCCTTCCCCTCCCCGTTTCCACCAGAGATTTCGAGAGAGAGGACGATCGTCCCTAATGAACGAGACCCGAGTCATTAACCGTCCTTTTTTCCACCCTTTGTTTCGAAGGCCCCGATCCAATCTCGCGCCGCATATTCGCACGGAGTTGCTTTATCGACCGCGGGCTTTGACAACTATCTATCCCACCTCCTCCTCCTCCCTTCTTCTATTGCCGCCGGTATTCCAAATGAAATTTTTATTGAGAAAACGCGGGAATACGGGAATTTGCATCGCTGTTTCATCGCCGCCCGTCCGCCATTAAAATTCACCGAATCGAATCGATTCGTCTCTTCTTTGCGATCGGATTTTTTTTTTTTTTCCTTCTTCTTCTTCTTCTTTCTACCTCGAAAATTCATCCGCGCGGAATTTCCCTCCCTTGGAATTTCGATTTTTCTTTTTTCTTTCTTCTTCGAACAGATCTCCTCCAGCGTTTTTTCAAGCAGATTATCGCGGACGGATCTCGATTCCTAGCATCCTTCCTCCTCCACTCTTTTGTAACTCTCTCCATCCCTCCTTCTCCTGGGACGAAATATCCTACGTACAAAAGTCGAGCGAGCAAGGTCGGGGGAAGGGTCGGGCAACTGCATCCCGCGGTCAGCGAAATACATCCCGAAGGGATCTCGGGGAAAAACGTGCGTATGCCGTGTGGGACGCTACCCTCCCAGAATGCGTCTGATCTGCGCAAAAATGCGGGGATGGATGAAAGAGAAGCGGAGATCGTGCACGAAAAGAAAGAGAGAACGAAGGAGGATAATCCGGAGACGACGAAGCCACCATCCCGGAACGAATCGCGAGTTTCTCTCCTCTCCCTTCGACTCTGGAAGGAAGGAAGGAAGGAAGGAGCTGATTTCGACAGCGCGATTGTTACGATATGGATAACCAAGGAAGAGGAGGGGTAGAAAACAGGAATAATTTCGTTTGGAGGGGATCGAAACTTTCCAGTCGAGAAACTATCCGGTTTCGTATTATTATCGGACGTAAGTGGCGCGCTTCGTTTCGTAGGAAGGGAGGAAGAGGGGGGCAAGTACGCGTAGACGACCTCCATCCCTGGATCTTTTGTTTCGTAGACGCGATTTAACTTTAAACTGTTTAATATTTCCCCGTGATTAAAAAGCGAGGGGGAGGGGGAGGGATAGACTTTATCGGGTCGGCGGGTGCACAGAGCCGTGGAAAAGTTTTCGGTTAAGCTCTCGAGGCGAGGAATTCGGTTTATGGAATGTTGGATGGGGGGAGGATCGTGGCGGGATATCCTGCCGGGATCGCATTAAATTGAACCGCGTAACGTTATTAATTGATGTCTCGTCGAGGGAAGGGTTATATCGATATGTAAGAAGCTAAGCTAAGTTGTGGCGATTTCTAAGGAAAAGAGAGGAAAAGGGTGGTAAAAAAAATTGGTGGTTGGCGTGGAAATAAGGCGCGCAGCGAGAATGCATCCGTGAACAAAAAAAAATGCAGTGCGCGGAGAACTGTGAAGAAAAAAAAAAAAAAAAGAAATTCCGGTAATAAAAAGGAATATGGGGATTCCGAGAATAAAGCGAACAAACGAGAGATTCTTGAAATGAGACGCGCGAGGATCTGCATGATCGTAAATAATAAATTCGAATCGCTCCATTTCCCATGATTCTAAGAGGATTAAAATTCGATCCTTCCCGTTAACCCCTTTCCCCCCGATGTTATTAACGCTAGTCGTGAAAGAAAGAAGGAAAAAACCGGCGATAAACGGTTATAACTGCTCGGGGGTGGTCCTAGCTCTCGTTCCGCTCGGCTATTCGAGGAGGAAGTTCCAATCCGCCCGTTCCAAATATAGAGCGAAAGATCCGCGAGGTTCTGAATGCCGCGAGGGAGAAAAAAAAAAGGGAGGGGGAGAAGAAGAGGAAGAAGAAGAAGAAGAAGAAAGAGAGATAACTCGAGCAGGAGGAAACGAAAGCCATATGGCCCTCTCGACGAAGCGTGCCTCTACGTAGCAGCAGCAGCAGCAGCAGCAGTGTCTAGGAGGGAGGGAAGTTTGGGCAACCCTGGTTGAAATATAGGGGCTGCTAGGCCTCTCTAGGAGAAGGAAGGAAAAGTTACGAGGCACGCGAGACTCTGTGAGACCGAGAGCGTTATTGCCACCAAAGACACGGATATATCACCCGCGCTTCCTTACCTTCTCCCTCCCTTTTGGAAAACGCGTTTCGAGGGCGCGAACGACCGACAGCTTATCGTCCAGATTAGAGACGTAATAAATTACGACCACCGTAATTTTTACCACCCCCTCTGCTTTCCCCCTCCCCTCCCCTCCTCCTCGGCCGCGAGGAAAATCCAGGCCAGGAGGAGACCCACTAATGGTCGAACTATTTTGACGCATGCGACGGATAACACTGGAGGAACGTGGATCACGCCATTAGCGTATCACCTGCGTCCTCCTTGTCCCTCTTCCCCTGCTGTTGGCCATTACACGCGTACGAGAAATGGCGAAAACTCGATAACCGAGGGGGAGAAAAGGAACGGTGGCTCGCTCTCTTTCGAGAGAGAGAAAAAAAGAGAAGGGGGAGGGGGAGGAGGATAGCGTGACCGATGGACTCGACGGGGAGAGGCGGAGGACAAGACCATTAGGTTATTTATCATAACTCGGCCCCGCTGGAACACGATAACCGGGTATTTCGGTAATTTCGTTTCCTTCTCGCGAATTTCTACGAATTTCGCGCCCCTCTTCTTCCCTTTTTTCTCGCGAGAAAGAGATAAACGAAAGAAAATTCCGTTTATCGGGGAAAGGAGGGGACGAGGAACGTATTAGAATTTCCTTCTCTTTTCTTCTCGTTGACGTGCGAGTCCACTTCCTTCGCCGTGTTAGCTGCTACGCGATACAGGATGTTCGCTGGATGCTGGAGTCATCCGTTTTTCTTCTATTCTCTCGGGGGGGTGGAAGAAGACGAGGAATGTTTAACTCGTGCGTCGCCATATAATCGCTATATTTTATTACATTCTAGGGAGTCACCGTGATCGCCGAACCTTGTCAAATATAATAATACGATAGATCTTCAAAGAGGATAATACTCGCAAATATTGCTGCCATCCGCTCGATATCGATCGAGTTACGATTATCGCAACACGGCTAAATACGTGGTTAATTAAGCCAAGGAATCGAAGCTTAGACTCGATCGGTGCGGAGTTGGCCGGCTCACTTTCACCCGCAGTGCGCCCGGTTCGTTGCGAAATCAACGGAGCGGATCTCGCGAGAAAACGCGACCGAGAGATTATTAAACGCTTACGATTTTCTCGCGTTTCGCAACATTTGTGATGAACATTCGAGCGCGTGGGTGGGACGCAAACAGCGCAAACGTTACCAAATATCGCGGGTCGAAGCGGTTTTGTGTTTATCCGTTCGAAAGATCGTTCAACCCCTGTATTTTCGTAGCGCGTGGTGGTGTTTTCGCGAGCGGAACGAAAATATCTGGAACGATCACCGCCCGCGTGCACTCTGCGTTATCGTTTTTAATTACGGGAGGAGAAAAGAGAAAGGATTCCATTATTCGTTTTCTTTCTTCAGGGGAATAAGAGAGTTTAGGAGAGACGCGAAGACGAGGGTGGTTTTTCAAAGATTTGCCTCTCCCTTCGGCAAAATCCTCGAGAGATGAATAATAAACGATTTTCGTGCGCGATCTTGCCGCATTCTCGGATCGGAAATAGAATTTGTCGGATTCTTTTCGTCGCCGCGCGACACGGCCGCGAACCATCGTCCATCGATGAAAGAAAAAGTTGGCGTGGAAGAGCGGTAAGTAGTGGAGAGTTGGAAAATAAAAGCGATCGCCCAAGGTATAATAATTTCGGGTATAAATTTTCTCTCCCTCGTCTCCATCTTCCGCCCTATATATTTCCCGCCCCCCTCTTTTTTTCCTCTCCTCCTCCCAACTATACGTCTCTCCTTTGTTACGTTTACGAGTCTCCTCGGATCCGAAGTAAAATCTCCTCCTCCACCCTCTGCTATCCGCCGCTCCTCTATCCTCCCCCGTTCTTTGCCCCACCCCACCCCTCCCCTCCCCTACCCACCGTGCCTCCTCTCCACCGAGTACAGCCGTGAAATAAATCCGTATATTCCGGAGGGTCTTAAATTCAACCGGAAATAGAATTTGTCCCGAGGCGGTCGCGGAGCCCAATGACGCGAGAAGAGAAGCAACAAAACTTTTGGTAGGAAAAGTCGGGATAGTTGGGATGGAAGAAGAAGCGACGGAGGGAATTGTATTGGTTAGAGGGGGGCCGCTTTCCTTTCCTCGAAGGAAACGTCATCGAAAAGGGAAGGCGATTTCATTCTCATCCGTAAGAGAACGAAGAAGAAACTCAGGTCAGGATTTACGACGCAACGATCGAAACGATCGAAATATTCGCGTCTAATATTCTCGATCGGGATACGAATCGAGGGGTTGGGACAAGGTTTCGCGGGTTGGATTAAAATTTTTAAACATTCGATTAGTTTCGTCGTATATATGGTCCTTCTTCTTTTTTCTTCCTTTTTCTTCTTTTGCGTTCGAAAGTTCAAAGGACGTTTTATAACGCTCTCGCCACGGACGGGAGGAGGAGGAGGAGGAGGAAGAAGTGCTCGTTAGACGCAGTGGCGAACGATTGTATAGTCTATCACGGTTGCACCTGTTCAAGTGCTATTAGAGAGACGGGTTAAAATTTTCACGAGCCTCTCGAGGGCCAGGCCTTCTCTTGGCTGCCGAAAATCTGCAATTTGGCGGGTTCCATCGTGAGCGGGCACTTGGAAGGAAGGTCTGCGTTGGAAGAGAATAGGAAAAAAGAGCGAGGCCTTTGCACGCTGAAGAAGGTGGCCAACCACCTCCGGAGTGGTCGACCTCGCTGCTAGACGATCCTCATCGTGTTTACATCTACTGCTTCGAAGGAAAGTAAAAAGTAGAAAAAAAAAAAAAGAAAAGAAAAGAAAAAAAAAAGAGAGAAAAAAATGAGAAATCGTGGCTTATCAAAGGAAGGCAAGATGTACTAAACCTCCCCACCCTCTCCCCACCCCCGTGCCGACAGGCCGCATCGCTCTTCTCCCTCCCTCCCTCTCGACACGAAACTGTTTTCGGCAATTGCTACCGGTTCTTGTCAAAAAGTTGAAAGAGCGAGGCTGGTGAAAAGAGGCACTACGGATTTCTAACCTGGCTAGAGAGGAAGAAGGCGTGGGTGAAGGGGGAGGGAGAGAAGGACGAGAGAGAGAGAGAGAGAGAGAGCGGAGAGTGGATGGAGTAGGGTGAGAGGAGAGGAGAGGAGAAGGAGGAGGACATCTTAAATTTTTGACGAGACCACTTGTGCGAGCAACGGCAACGGAAGAAGGCAAGCACCCGGGCGTAGACCTAGGAGGCGCTGCACAACCACCACCGGCATTTCACCCAAGTCTGCAATTTCGCGGATGCATCTTGGCTGGCCTGCCGGCTAGAGCAAGAGAGGCAAGAGGGACGGGGGGAGGGGGGGAGGAAGGAGGGGAAGGTCTTTGCCCGCTTTAGAAGAACTCCTAAAGCGCCCTCCTTCCTCCTTCCTCGGCCCACCACTCTCACCACTGTATTTTGGTACTCTAGAATTTCGTGCTTCCTCCGCTTCCTCTCTCCTCACCCACCCTCGCCTTTTCTCCTTCGTCTTCGAACACCCAACTCTTCCTCCTTCTCCATCTTCTTTCCCTTTCCTTTTTCTTCTCTCTCTCTCTCTCTCTCTCTCTTGTCCGTCAAAGAATAGCGGCGAACGAGGATGCTTCTCTCTCTCTCTCTCTCTCTCTTCCTCCGTCACTCGCGCGTTCTATGTCTCGCGATTCTACGTGTGCCTCGGAGGGAAGCGAGAGAGAGAGAGAGAGAGAGACGGATAAACGCATGGTATTGATCCCGAAACCCCTTGCCTCTCATCCCATTCACCCCTTCCACGCTACATCGACGAACCCCGAACTTGCGTTTCCTCTCCTCTCTTTCGGCCGTCTCCCCCCTCTCTCTCTCTCTCTCTAGACTCGGCTAGATGACTGGTTAACAACGAGCAACGAGTTACGCGAATTTCGCCGAGCTCGTGTGTGATGCGGCTCGACCTTGAACTAGAAGTTACTTACTTCCCCTGGCTACATACGCGGCTTTTGTCGCGTATGCGCTTCTTCTTGTTCTTCTTCTCTTCTGCCTCGAGGAGAGCAGCAAACCTCTCGCGTGCCAAGCGAGAAGAAGGGATCTCTCCTCGGATCATCCCGTGCCGCGTCATTTGGCAAGGAACACGAGCAAGAAACAATGATCCCTGCACAGTGATCGGGTTTAACGGTGCAGGTGCCAAACCGCGTGGTCGATCGTGGCCGTTAACGCGGCCCATTCCATGGCCGATGGATTCGAGCCAAATATATATATATATATATACGCGTACATACATATTCGTGTGTATTCGATTTTCACGAGAACGTTCAGGGGACGACGAGGGTGACGGAACGATCGGTCACATTTGCCGCGAAAGAAGCTCGTTTCCGCTCGATGAATCTCGATATACGAAGTCTACGTTTCACTGGTTGGAAGTTTATTCGAGTTTATTCGTCGGTGGAGAGGGTGGAAGGCGACCGGTAGCGCTTTGCAGCGATGAAAGTAAACCGGTCGGGGGGGGTAAAGCCGCGCAAAAGCGTCTCCAAAGTTTCCCGTTCCGTTTCGGGGGGGGATTTAACTTAATCGAAGTCGCCTGTCGTCTTAACCTTCGAAAACCAAACTTTCCCCCTCTGATCGATTCTCGTCCGATCATCGTTCGAATTTCCTCCTTCGTGTCCGAATTTATCGAGACTCGCTTCGATAACTTTTTTCATTCTTTTCGTTCCGTTTATAAAATTTATGGGCGAAGCGTGCAACCCGTTGTTCCGGGAGAAGACTGTCTTTGTCACTCTTTGCACTCTCGTTGCGAAACGTGAAAAAGGAATAAAGATACGAGGAGAGACGTGCAATTGGGGAGCGCGCTTCGTAAACTTGGAAACTTTGAACCGAAGCCGTTTAAAAAAGTATCTCGAAGTAAGAGACAAAAGAGGGAAGGGAAGTTACATAAAGCGATAGCAGTTGGATCGCGAGGCCAAAAAAAAGAAAAAAAACGAGCATGCCGCATGCTTCCATTTAGGGATGTCATTAGAGCGATTCGGAATACCGAGCGAGAAGAGAAACAGAAAGAGGAGGGGGAGGAGGAAAGATGGGGAATAGAGTAGTAGTGGTAGTAGTGGTAGTGGTAGTAGTTAGTCGGTAGGTGTCTAGAGAACTCGTCGTCGTCGGAGAGTGGAGACGAGAAGAGATAGGTGGAAACGACGAGAAGGATATTTCGCGGATTTTAATTAATGCGGTTGATCTTTGTTTCTTTCAGACGAGGCAGATTCGTCCGCGACGGAGATTCGAACCGTCGACGGAAGGAAGGAAAAAAGAAAAAGAGGAAGAATCGAAGAAGAAGGAGGAAGAGGAGGAGGAGGAGGAGGAGGAGGAGGAGGAGGAAATGCGACAAATCTCGGCTCGTCATTAAGCGAGGCGAAGGAAGGAAGAGGGGGGGAGGGCGGGGGGGGAAAAGAGAAGAAAGATCGAACGCAGGGATCTTTTGGCGGAACCGGCCACTTCCGGTTATATCAATATCGCCGGAAAACAGTAAATGCAGCCGCGTCTACGTCGTTGGCCGCGCGTTTCGTGGAAGCGAAGAAGAGTGGAAGCTAAGAGCGGCGGCGGGCGGATACGACGCGACGAGCAGGTTTCAACGTTGGGCCTAATCGCGGTTAATGGTGTGGAGGAGGAGGAGGAGGAGGTGGCGGAGGAGGAGGAGGAGGAGGAGGAGGAGGAGGAGGGAAGCGATCGTTTTTTTCCGTGAGCGGGAAGAGAGGAGTGGTGGGGGAGCGGTGAGCGGTGAGGAAGGGGGGGAAGGGACGAGTTGTGGAGGAGAGGCGAGGAGGAGGGTTGGTTTTCGGGGGGCATAAGGAAGGCGGCGAAGGGATTTCGAAGGGTTGCGCGACCTGGAGCAGGAGCAGGGGGAGGAGGGGGAGGAGGAGGAGAGGGTGGCACTAGGAGGAGGGTGTGCGTTGTGCGCGTGGTGGTCGCGTGACGTGGTCGAGCAGACGAAGCGTGGAGGAGGCATGAGGAGGAGAGAGTGACGACGCTGCCGGTGCTGCAGCCTCGCACGGATCGTGAGAGGACCGGCGGCCCCACGGTGGGGCTGCGATAAGAATGGCCCCCTTCAATATGGCGGGCGTAGCAGGCCTTCTAGCCACCTGCGCCGCCGCTGCTGCTTCCGCTGCTTACCTTCTGCCGTTGCTGCTGTTGCTGATCTGCCCGCGAGGGACCCACGCGGATCCAGGTAACTCTCTTTTTTATACTCTTCTCTCTCTCTCTCTCTCTCTCTCTCTTTTCTTTCTCTTTCCGCCTCTTATCTTCTCTACACCTCCATTCACAATCACAAATTTAGATTCGGATTAGACACGAAGTTTCGAGGTTTGAGCTTTGACTCGAAACTTTGTCGCATTATAGTTTGTAATATCTTCTTCTTCTTCTTCTTTATTTTCGATCGAAAGTAAATTATCACGTAGCTTCGTTACGTACTCTATTAAGGATTGGAAGGAAGGGAAGAAGTGTAGGTACGCGTTTGTATCCAAAGGATCGCATAAAGGAAGATGATAGTTGCGGACGACACCTCGGGACACGATACGCGAGCGCGATTGCTATTTCCTTCTGTATACTTAGCTAGATGCATCGATTAAGTCGTACGCTTGCCGCCAGACGCGTAACCCTTCTTCTTCTTCTTCTTCTTCCTCTTCTTCTTCTTCTCCTATCGAGAAAGAAAGTCTCTCCCGGTACGGTGCACTGGTGTTTCGAGTCGTTTTATAGAGACGACATAATTACCAGCTTCCCCGAGAAAATCGAGAGATATTCCTTCTCTATTTTTTTCTTTTTCTTTCTTTCTTTTTTTTTTTTTTTTCGTGGAAACGGTGACGAGGTCGATCGATAGATTTCTCGATACGACCACCGTCGATCGTTTGCTTGTAAATAACTTAATTAACGTTGAAGCGCCGCCAACTAATGGAATGTCGTTTATCGAAGATACCATTCCTCCAAGCTGCTTCCCGACACTTTTAAATCGCGTTAAAACTCGACAACCGTTTTCTCGAACGATGGAATGGACGATGGACGTTCCGATCGTTGGAATCCCGTTTCTTCCCCCTCCCCCCCTTTTTTTCCTATCCGTTCCTCACGTCTCGATCCTCGAGATTCGTCTAGCCCCTGTTTCTTACCAGGCGAGAAATCAATCCGAGAGGTTAGCGAACGCTACGTAGAATCCTCGAACGTGCGCGGCTTAATCTTGGCCGGTTCGTTCCCCCGCTGATATTTGCTCGATCCACAACCAACCGTCGAGAATATTCATCGCGGGGAAAAGTCGAGGAAAAAAATTTTCTCGCGTGATTTCCGCTCGATTAAGCGAACGAGCAATCTCGATTCATCGACTCGAGTGAGATGGAGGACGGGAGGATGATTCTTAAACGATTCTTTCTTAGACGGCCTCATCTATCCGTGGAGAAATTTATTCCGGGAACGTTTTCCATATTTATAGCGAAGAAAAAGTTTCTTTTTTCTTTTTTTTTTTTTTTTTTTCCACCGCCCCGGGGTTTTGGATGGGCCCGAAAGCATCCTCCTCACCCACCCCTTCCTTCATCCCCGTCGTTTCGTCGTCGGGGCAATAACGATAATTTCGTGATGCGGACCAATCTTCGGAATTGCGGGATCCTTCGAGATGGTGGCGGCGGTGGTTAGTGGCGCTGCATTAAAAGGGGATCATTTGGACATCGAGGAAAGGAGGAAGGAAAGGGGGAAGAGGGGAGGATATATATATATACACATACACTCCTGTTCGAAATTGAGCGGCAAACCGAGCTCGCATCTACGTTTACTCTACGTGAGCCGATTCCTCGATCTCTTCCTTCCTTCTCTTCTCGATCGCGCGATACGGAAAACACCCGAGCTGTGCCCGTTGATCCATTCCTCTCACGAACATCGAATTCTACCATTTCGAGAGAAACGTAAAAGTTGGAGGTCTCGAGTCGATCAGACGGATGTAAATCCTTTCGATGGGCTCTCTCTCTCTCTCTCTTTCGTAGACGATGAATCGGCCTAATGAAAGTTGTTCTGAAAAGTGCGGAGACGAAACTAACTTTGTTTCCCTGTTGACCTATGGGAAACTCGAGATCCCTCCATTCGTCCATATCTCGTCCCGTTACCATCTTTGAATTTTCATTCCTCTTCGACCGGATCCCTGAGATCGACTACTCGTGTTACGGTATCGCGTGAACACCGATTCTTCTCTCTCTCTCCACGATAAACTCTGCGGCCAAGCGAATTTGTCGAGCCGCCAGCTTTCTAACCGATCCCACCGCAACTCTTTCCACCGCTCTTTGAAAATTTCACGCGGGACGGGATTAGAGAGAGAGAGAGAGAGCGTGTCGATCAAATCAGTTCCCGCGTCTTTGTACTTCCTTCCATCGAATCGGACAAAACCTTCTCCTCGGCCAGTTGGAGCGAACACGGTACAACACGGTGGCTGAAATTCGATTACCTTCTGGAACGACGAGCAAAACTGCTCCACGTGGACGCGCTTAGAGTTCGATTACTCTCCTCCCTCCTCTAGTCTGTCTTTTCGATTTTCCTTTAACGATGAACGCGTCGCGAAAACCAACGGATCCAACGAGCTTTCCATTCTTTGTACTTGGGATCGAGGGAGGAAGAAAAAGGAGGGGAAAAAATTGGGTTTCGAAAAAATGTTGAATGAGAAGAGGGAGAGAGAGAGGAAGGGAAGGAAGCGAGGTGGTGTTGTGTCGCGGATCCGTTGGATGGGCGCGCGGGGCAAGGCGAAGAAGAAGAAGAAGACGCGGGAGCTGGAGCAGAAGCAACGAGCCGAGGGAGAAGCTCTCGGGAGCAGGTCGAGGCGCAGGGAGAGGCGCAGCAGTTGCTCTCTCGAACAAACTCGATTGCCTCCACGAAAAGGCAGAAAGACTCGTTCGGGGCCCCGTCGTGGTAGAAACTCTCTCTCTCTCTCTCTCTCGGCCCGATCGCTCTCTTCCTTCTCTTCGTCCCTGCCGGCTATATCCCTCTCTTGTTCTTCGCTCGACGGGGCCTTACGGTGTGCACAAGAGACGCGGCAACGCCGCAGGAATGCCCGACCAGCCCACCGCGTGCATACCTGTACAACCTACTATACCTCGGTCCGACCGTAGCAAGCAGCATCCTATCGAGCTGACAAGGACGGACTGAAACTTGCCCCCTGCCAGTCCACGGAATCAACCGACCGAAGAGAGAGAGAGAGAGAGAGTTTCTCGACGTTTGCGTGTGCTCCGCTGTCTCTTCTCACGGGGGAACAGAGCTGGCCGTACGTACGTGTGTGCTCGTGTCCTTTTGTGTATAGACGCGCGCGTGTCCGGAGAGGCGAGTGACGAGAGGAGAAGGTGCGCGCGCGAGACGCGGACGAATGTAGGTGACTGCTCTCATTGACCGTGGTTGAGCGTGCGAGGGGAGGAGAGCGTATGTGTGCGAGTAGCTCCAGAAGGGTTCCAGAGACGGGACGGGATCTCGACGTTGGCCGACGATCGAAACGAGATCCTCCTCGAGGAGGAAGAGGAGGAGGAGAGGGTACGAAGGAATTTTAGCAAAGCGGTACCACCGCCAAATACCTTGTACAGTTACCTCGATCCGAGGGGAAACGAACGGTTTTTTTTCGTCGCTTTTTCCCAACTTCCGCCTTATATATATATATATATTTCTCTCCACTCTTTGCCGCACAGACTCGATTTAAATTTTCGATATACATATATATATATATTTCGTATAGGGGAGCGCGCAATATCCATCCTCGCGTCGCCACTACCGGGTCACAAAGGTGCGGTATAACCGGCCGGATTAAAAATCAATATTTCCGGTGAAAACGGTCGCCTCACGGTCCAACAGCGCCGCGTCGCGCCGCTCCGACACAACCACCGTCCTTCTCTCCTTTAACCAACGATCTTATTCGGTCTCGGCGATCGCTTTTTCCCGGCCGCGCTGTTGCCATAAAAGCGAGTCACTCGACCCCTTCCCCCCCCCCCCGAATCTTCGACAAATGGATCTCTCGTCCTTCCCCTCGAGTAAAAAGAGAGGCGCCAAGCCGAACGAAACGTTTCGTTGCCTCCTCCTTCGATGTATTTCGCGCGAACGATACTTTATTATTATTTATCGGTTACGCGATCGCCGCTCCCCCTTCGGTGAAAGTGGCCAAGCTCCTTCGCTTATCTCTTTTCCCGATATATCCCGTTCGATTTCGGCCGAGGGATATCCGTAACGCGGAGAAAAAAGAGGCGTGTGCGTAACTCGGCGCAAAACGAGCATCGCGCGAGACGAAACGCGATATGCAGCAACGAACCGGTACGTACACGTACGAGCGAGCATAAATTTTAATCGGCGAGAAAAATCTCGAGCGAGCGAGTGTGTGCGTGCGAGCGAGCGAGGATAAGGAAAGGAGGAGACGAGGGTAGAGATATATATATATATATATAATAGAGAGAGAGAGAGAGAGGTTAGGTATGCCGGCGAGGTAAAACGCCTCGAATAGCGGGGCTCCAAGTACGACGCGAAGAGCATCGAAAAGGCCTCGTGATACTACTCGTTTCTTACGCTTTCCATCGCTAACAGCCGGAATTTTCCTTCTCCTCGTCCAAAAACCCTACCCCCGGAATATCTATCCCCCGAAATTCCCAAGGCTCTTCTGTTGTTCCGCGTAGGAAAATTGGCGCGGAATTGAATCGAAGGATATATCTCGGACACCTCGATTTCGAGCGAGAAAATAATAATAGGGGAGAACCGAGAGCAGAGATGATGCGTCCCCTCCTGCTGAACACACCTAGCGTGCCACGTATCGGAGGAGATATCGGAGCGACATTTTATACGTATTCTTCTTTGTCGCTTCTCACCCCACTCGTCCCTCTTTTTATCCCCAGTTTTGTCTCTCGCCCGCTTTTCTTCCATTTCTCTCTCTCTCTCTCTCCCCCCCCCCTGCTCTCCGTAGCAGTAGGAAGCAGGTAGCAAAGTCTCTCGAGGCGTCGCGTCGACGAGGGCGTGAGCGTCGGTTGGTTACATTTCCTAGCAGACCATTATTCCTCTCCTCCACACCCACGGAGACTCACACGCGGGCAAACTCCGTGGGCGCGCAGAGGCTCGGATAGACTGCATTTTCTCCCTTTTTACCTCCCTTGCTACTACATTACCTTTCCCTAGCAGGGAGTTAGGGAGGGTGTCTCGCTGCATATTAATGAAAAAATTTGTGACTTCCCTCCGACAGCAGCCGCGAAAAGAAGGCGGCGGAGGGGTGGCGGTCGCCTCCTCTCCGCCTCTCTTCCGCGATAAATGAGCACACGCCGTTGTCGTCCGCTCGTCTACTCTCCAAAATAAATTTCAACGGAGACTTTGCCCTCTCCTACGCACCACTACATCTCGATACCACTTATCTATCGCTCCTCCCCGCTTCGTATCGATTCTTTTCATCGTGCCACTCCACTCATCTCGCTCTCCCTCCCGAATCTGCACGATTATCCTCCTTCCTCGATCCTCTATATACATATATGTGTGTGTGTGTATACGCTTCGATAACAATGGAAGAATACATATATATATATATATATATAGCTCGATGCTCTCTGAAAGTCGCAAAGTCGGAGGTCAAAGGGCATGGGAAATGGTACGTACGTACGGTACGTAGCGTAGGAAGGAGGAAAGGCCAAGTAGATAAGAAAATAGCGAGGAGGAAGGAGGGGGGGAACCGGTGCACGTCAGAGCCAATAGAATTTTACGAGGCAAGATAACCCAAGGCTGTTTTTCGTCCCATTGCACCCGGAGGCCACCATTAATAATACAGGTAGTTGGAGGCCGGTGATAATATGGAGGCAGACTGGCGAGGCGAAGGGACGTTGCGGAGAGGGATGAAAAAGTGGTAAAAGGGGGGGATCCCTAAATTTTCCCTTTTCCGAGAGATAAAGCGCTCCTTCCTCTCTCTCTCTCTCTCGCTCTTGATCTCTCGCCGCTTTCGCGAGCCATAGATAGGTCTATTAGGTCTGGCCTTTTACGACTAACCAACTACCGTTACATTTGCATCGCTCGCCACTACCTCCTTATTTTCCTCGCTTCGACGCTCGGAACACCTTCCTTCGTCGATCCTTCTTCTTTCCTTTCTTCGCGAGGAGGAAAGAAATCGAGAGAGAGAGGGTAGAAATTAACGAGTTTTCCCTCGAGAAATGAGAAGAGAGTTGGAGGAGATATAGTATTAAGCGGGAGGAGGTTACAAGGTTCGGAATAAATGGAACGGCCGCTAGATCTGGTCTAACGCGGTCTCTCCACGCTTGGAAACGAGTTTGATATCGCGTGGAGCACAGGTGCGCTTGGATGTATTTCCGAACCGGCATAATGGATTCAGCAGCGAATGGCTGCGTTTAACGCGACACCAAACTTTTAACCTCTCGAAATATACGAGATCATCCCTCTCTGTATTTCTCTGGATTCCATCACCGCTGGATGGAACGCGCGTATTTTAGCACCATTCACCGCCACGGATCACTCTGCTACCGTTGTTATACGCGGAAGGAAGAAATATATATATATATATAGGAGAGCGATAGGAGGTCTCGCGGATTATACACTTTTCAATTATGATAATACTCTCGAGCTCGTGGCACGACCTCTTCTCCCTGTCGCAGCTCGCGCAAATCTCGTTAATCTTCGTGGGATCGTAGCGGCGGCGCTTTCTCGGTCTTGTCTCGGTCGCGCCCGGTAATTATTTTTAATTCGAGGCATATCTGGGGCGGCCTGGTGAAAGAAAGGATCGAGTTATCGAACGATTACGAAACGGAGAGAGGGGAGTGGGGAGAGGAGAGTGGTCCGTCGAATATGGGATATCCCTCCGTGGGATGATGGACTTTTCCTGGACGGGATCGGTCGGTCGGGACGTGAAACGAAGCGAGGGAGATAACTTATGCACGCGGATGACTCAGGTTTCTCGTTATTTCGGATCGTCTCGTAAAATCTTGGGCTTAACGACACGCGCGGGGAATATATACTCTCTCTCTCTCTCTCTCTCTCTCTCTCTGGGAATTAAAAAGATTCCCGATGATGGAAAGGAAGGGGAAGGGCACGGATCGAATACTTTCTTCCACGACCGTTAATGAACTCCCTCCTCCTTCTCGTCGTCGGGTTCGCTATGCGGTGATTAACGATTCCTCGAAAGAATCGCGGAGAACGGAGCATTCGAATCGATTCGAGGCACCGGATTCTAGGAAAAACGTTCCGTGAAGGCATCGGCGTTCACGTGTTTCTGACCGATTTACCGTTCTCTAACGCGTTCGATCCGCGTTTCGGCAAATTATTCCATCTCTCGTCCTCTTGATCCTCGATGGATCGTGATTCACGCTTCCTCGAAACCGGACCCATCTCCTCCTCCTCCTCCTCCTCCTCCTCCTCCTTCTCGATTCCTCGACGATAAAGTAAAGCGGGAAACGACTCGTCCCTATCGGCGCACAAAAGTCACGTTGTCCGCGAAACGCGCGGCTCGAGCGAAATAATAATAATAATAATAATAATAATAATAATAACGGATAGCTGGATGGAGTGGCAGCAGCGAAGCGAAAAATAAAGAACTCTTTTGATCGTTGCTTTACGGGATCGGGGACGAAAGTCGAGGAGTAAGAAGAAGAAGAAAAGAAGAAAAAAAGAGAAAGAAAAAAAGGAGAGGAAGAAGAAGAAGAAGTAGGCGAGGGAAAAATAATCTGCGAGCGGCCGTAAAGAGGAGGATAATGAGTGACCCGCTAATAAAATAATTATAATATTGGGAGGCCGGTAATAGATTCTCGGAACGCATTAACCGGTCGAGATAAATCGCGGTCGCGGAGTGTACACGCCGTGTGTAACGTCCAAGTAGAGAGAGAGAGAGAGAGAGAGAGAGAGTCGGTGGTATAACGAAGGCGCGGCGACGAGAGGCGCACGAGCGTGTAAGATCGTGTAAGTAAGCTTGGGGCGCGGGGAGGAGGGTGTAGAGGGCGAGCAGGGATCGAGCAGCAGCGATAGAGCGTGCTGCGGTATCGAGCGAGTCGGGTCGCTTGCCAGTCCCCGCACGCGCGCGCGCGCGCAACGCTGGAAACGTATCGATGTCTAATATTCTCGGTATGCGAAATTACCGACCGGTATAAATTGGCGATCGGACAGGTGGCCGACAAATGGAGTGGAGAGAAAACGGATACGCGTATATACACGTCGTCGGCCCGGCTACCGCGAATCGGAATAGTTTTTCTCCCATCTGCCGCTCGCTCGCTCGTTTTATTAATTAACTCGGCCCGTAATCCGCCGTCGAACAACGATACATACCGGGAATGGTAACGATCTTGGAATACCTAACAGTACTCGTGCGTGTATATATATATATATATATATATATATATATATATATATACATGTATATATTCGTACTCGCGCGCGGCGTGCTATACCCGATCCGCGTAAATTTCTGATAAATGATCGATCGTTGAAAGGGACGATTTTTCCATCGATCGAAGAAAAAACGGAACGAGAGGAATTTCTAGGAATTGGAATTGGCTTTTGTTTCGTAGGGCGTCGAATATGTACAACGGTTTGCCACGATTGATTCGATCATGCGGAAGTTAAATTAATAACGGGGGAAAGAGAAACGAGGGGGGAGGGAGGGTGGAGAGGGAAACGTCCGTGGAAACGTGAACGGGAAGAGAAAAGTGGAAAGGAAAGGAAGGCAAGGTTATTTTCGTTCGAGACAAAGGTTGCCAATCCTTAAACGGTTCTTTAAGAAATTCGATCGACTCGACCGAGCGAAAGGCGAGAAGCGAAAACTGATGATGGCGGAGGGGTGAAAATTAACAGGGAGATTAACCGATGGTGGACGAATGTCGCGAAAAAGAAAATTTACGAGAGAGAAAGACACGGTCCGCGAAAGAATTTTATTTATCCCAGCGGGAGAGCGTGGGATCCTACATCACGTTCGGGGAAACGAATAAGCATTTCGACGACTTGGCCCCGATCCAACGAATGATCGATGCCACCTCGCGCAACCATTTTCTTTTCGCCTCGATACGCGTTTCACGCGTTTCGCGGGTGGATTTGGAGAGCCGGCGGGTGGTCGCCTCCCCGGTTCTCGTCGGCGCGTTGTCTGTCGTCGTGCGTCGCGACCAGCAGAAACTACCGAAAAGGGAGAGGAGAGGAGAGGAGAGGAAGAGGATTGAAAGGGAAAGACGCGGATGGGGCGAGGAATAAAAGCGAGGGTGAAGGAACGGACGGGGGAAACAAAAGAGAGAGGAGGGGGGGAGGGGGATTGCACTTGAAAAGCACAATTGAAATTCAAGATCCATATGCAAAGAGCCTCGCGAGAACTCCTCGGCGAGGGGAGGAGCGGAAGAAGAAGAAGAAGAAGAAGAAGAAGAAGGCAGAGAGAGAGAGAGGGAGAGGAGGCGAACCGACGTCTCCAGACATTTTCTCTTCCCCCCTCGGCCGAGGTCTGCATCCATCCGCCGCGTCACCCATCGGGATCCCCATATTGTTTAAATAATTGATTTAACACGTGTACATACATTATGCGCAAACATAATAACACTATGTAAATGGTAATTCCAGCGATGGCTGGCGCGGCGCTGGCCCATCCGGCGTGGGCCGAGCCGCGTTAGGGGCCTTCTTTCGTTCGGGCTCCCCGCGCCGCCCAGTTGGACCCAAAGATCGTGAACGCGCGGGATCCCGCAGAGAGAGAGAGAGAGAGAGAGAGAGAACGGAGACCGGGGTTAAGTTTCCGAGCACCTCATATTTTTTCCGCTTCTCCCTCGAGACGACCGCTGCTTCTCCCCATCCTCCCCGATTCACGCGTTTTTTCCCTCCTCTCGATTCGCTCCCACGGTTCGCTCTTTTCCCTCCCCTTCTCCCCCTCTTTCGAAATCCATTTTTCCATCCCGTACGATGGATCGAGATGAGAAGAGACACGTTCTCGATCGAGGAGGACGTTTCTTCTCCTCGTCGTTTCGAGATCGATCTGCGTATATATCTTCGACTCGATCCAGAGAGAGAGTTTGTCGTCGTTGCTAGGATGGGGCGTAGATCGTCCGATCGAATTTGGCGGATCCCGAGCCGCGCTCGAAGCGCGCCGGTTCGATGGGTCAACGACATCCTTCTGGTGAACGGTTCGAGGTGCGATAGGATACGTCGCCGGGTGAGGGAGCGAGCGAGAAGAGGGATTCGAGAAGAAACCGGTGAAATGAGGGAAGAGAGAGAGAGAGAGAGCGCGAACGGAAGGAAAGGAGAGGAGGAGGAAGAGGAAGGAGAAGGAAAGTCGGGATCCTGACAAATTGGAGGGCCGTTAAGGGCCAGAGGCGCGGAGGAGGCGTCGCGTCGGTTTCGCGTTGAAGGGAAAAGAGCATCGTTTGGATTGGATCGGGGGAAAAAGACGAGACATCTCGCTCGGCATTTTTACAGCCGAAATAAAGCCGAAGGAACCGTAATACCGTTGCACACGTTCGCCGATATCGTAGGTGGTCTCCTCTCACCGGCAATCTTCTTCCCTTTGCCTCACCTCGCCCCCCCCTCCTCTCTCTCTCTCTCTCGCACCGAAACTCGTGCATCTCGACGAAGCCTGGCCGCCTCTGGCGGACTTGTACAAACACCGATAATCGAACGCACGCGCGTTCCTCTCGTTTCTCCAACCGCGATACCTATTACCACCAATCCCCCTTCCCCTATCGCGGTTCCCTTTGACCTTTCGCTCGCGTAACTCGATCCGCCTATTATACCCACGATCGATCGATCGATCGATCGATCGAATAATGGAATCGTAATATTTCCTCGTACGATCGCGTCTGGACCCCTCGTCCTCCCCTGCCGTTGAAAGCGGTTTACCGGTCGAGAGATTGAATCGTCAGAGATTTAACCGTGGATTGCGCGGGGGGAGGGGGGGGGGGGAAGGCAAGTTGGATAGTTGGAACGGCGTGGAGACACGCAAACACCGTATTTCGACGAGTTCCTCTTTAGAGAGAGAGAGAGAGAGGGAGGGATATATAAAATTCGAAACAGAGAGAGAGATAGGAAACTTATAAATTTCCTTAAGGGAGGGATTGCGTTGGCGAAAATTCGCCAAGAATGCGAGGGAGAGGCGCAGGTGTGCGTGCGAATCGTAATCTTAATCGAGTTGAGCATGAGTATAGTATAGAGTTGGTGGATGAGTATAGTAGGTAGGTAGGTAGGTAGCCGCTCGGATCGCAACAGGTTTCTTTCTCTCCCCGCGCGCGATTCAATCGTATGTTGGGTTATAGAGAACCGGCCGACCTCTCTTACGAGAGGTACGTATGGTAAGAGCAGGCTCGTTACGTCACTCATCCGTCGTCGTCTCTCCTCGACCTCGGCTATCGATTTATCGCCCGAAGAAGAACCGGCCGATATTCTCCCTTCCACCGCGATTTCCCGATTTTCCGCCCCTTCGATCTCTTGCGATCGAATAAACGATTGGAGGGAGGATGTTCGGTGATTTTCTTCGAGCCGAAGAAAAGCCTGTAGAAAAAGACTTTCCAATTTTCTCGCTCGCCTCCTCCTCCTCCTATACGCGTTCTCTCATTTGAATAATATGAAAAATCGTGGATCCCGTGGTGTTTCCTCCTGTGGGGAGCAGGGGAAGAGAGGGAGGGAGAGGATGGATAGATGGATGTATAGGTGGGAGAGAGGAGAGAGGAGCGATCGGCCGGTGGAGCGAGTTAGGGCCGGCGGGCAACGCTATGCATACCGTCACACCCAGCGACACGCTCCAAATTTGAAATTTAAATTCGGTACGTCTCACGGGACCGCGTCGTACACCGGTTACTCACACGCGCGCGCGCGCGCGCCTCTTTACGTATTCGTGGGAGTGCGTGTTGGGGTGGAGGAGGAGGAGGGTCGAAGAGAAACGCGAAGAAAAGGAACATCCGACGAAAAGGATATACATCCTCGTTTTCACCTCTCCGTAAACATCGTCCTCGGGGACGATAATTCGACGCGCTGTGACCCATCATCGACTTCGTGTCCAGACCTCGTCTCGTCGATCCACGATTTTTATCCCCGTATACCGGAATAAAATCTGTGGATAAAGGAAAGAAGGAGAGAAAATTCTATCCTCCTCGAGGAAAAACGAAGAGAAAGCAGACTCACGCTCTTTCCTTCCTTCCTTCCTTCCTTCGATTTCTCTTCTCGCGCGTATCGAGGCAAGTTGGTCGTTAACGACGCGTCCAACCTTCTCCTCCTCGTCGTTTCGAGTGTGTGTACGAAATACTCGTCGCGAGTAAACCTCCTCTATTCGGAACCACTTGCGAATAGCGGGTCAATCCAAGAGAGGTTCCCAAGTTTGGAAAGTTTATATACGGGATCTTCTTACTTTGCGAATTCGTAGCGCGGCAGGCATCCTCTTGGGATGTATCCGAATTAGTTCTCGAGAGTGCTCGAATTAGGCGGGGGCGCTGCAAAGCCCATTACACACAATGAGACGACTTGGAAGAGAGTCGGATCGGGTCGAGTGGCTTCGCCTCTCGAGAAGTGGATCCGTTGCTTCGCGAGAATTCACGGATATATATATATATATCTATCTATGCGTCCATCTCATAGAGACTTTCTTCCCTTCCCGATTCCATTTATTCGTTCGCGCTGCGTAATTTTCTCGAACGAGGCGAAAGAAGAAGGAGAAGTACTTTCGAATTCCCTTTCCGGGAGACTGGCGGTAAAAATTTGGCAGGGAGAAATTGCAGGGGGTGGGTAGGATAGATAGATAGGTAGGTGGCGGCGGGACAATTATTTTCACCGGCCCTCTCCCCCGTGTTTCGACGCGGTCGTGTCTCGATGAGGTCGGGGATAATCGCGGTGGAGCGCGTGAGAGCCCCTGGGATTCTGCTCGTCGAAGTGGTGGTAGTGTCGATGGACGGGGAGAGAGAGAGAGAGAGAGAGAGACAGGGGGTGGCGGAGAAGGGCCGCCTCGGATGGATTTTGCACCGCGCAGTTTTCACCTTTGAGATTCCATCCGACGGGCGGGCCGCCACCAACGAACGCGTCGGCTCGGGTACTTTGGTCTAGGAATTCAAGGACCCCCTCCCCGTCGAAGTGTGCGGGATCGACGACGACGACGACGACGACAACGACGACGACGACGACGACGCGGTTGATGGTGAACACCGTGCGACGAGGACACGAGTAATGGTGGCGGAGAAAGGTGGGGGAGATGGCGCGAAACGAAGGAGGAAGAGCGACGCGTAGAAAAGCGGAGTGGCGTTGGAAAGAAAGAGGGAGGGAGAGGGTCGGGGCGAACACCGTGGAAGAAGGACAGGCAGAGGAAGGGGGAGAGAGAGGGCGCGAAAGTGAGACAAAAAGATGGGGGAGGGGGGGAGAGATTGGCGCGGGTGAAAAGCGAGGGAGGGAAGGGTAGGAGCGAAGGGTGGGTTGTAACAGCAGCCGGTCGATACGCGTGTCGTGCGACGCGCCACGACCGGCTGTGCTGCGTGTGCAACGATACGCGCGCGGCCACCCTCCCTCTTCTCCTCTCCTTCTCCTCCCCCTCCTGCCTCTTCTCCCTTCAACCCCGGCTTTCTCACCCTTCTCACCCGTGTACAGGAAGGAAGGGGGGAAACGAGAGCTGTGGCGAGAAGCAAGGTGTTTTAGCACGACGGTCTCGAGGATCCGCCATTTTGAGAGGGAGTCGTTCCTCCCTCCCCATCTCTCCTCCCTTCAAACGTTGACTTTTCACGGTACGATCTTCGCTAGGGGCGACTCTCTCTCTCCCGCGCTATAGTTTTCGATACCGAGCGTGTACACGCATATATATATATATATATATTTCGTCGAGTCGAGGAATCGCGACGATCATTTTTTCACCCCTCTCGCTCTCGGGGTAACTTTTCTGTATTTTCTCTCTTTTCCTTGCGATGCAAAAAAAAAAAAAAAAAGAAATGTCACCGTTCCGTTCGATCAATCTTCTTTCTTTCTCTCGTTTCAGTTGTTCTCTTGGACACGACGCAAGAGGAGAAGCTCGAGTGGACCAAGTATCCTTTCGGCGCGGAAGCTAACACCCCAGGGGTAAGTTTTGCCATCGTTGCGATACTCGATCTCCTCTCCTTCGAGGGGATCGATGTCTCGATCCACGCTCGAGATTCTTTCGTCGTGAGAAGCGTGTCTCGAGCAGGATCGGGGGAGGAAGGAGATAAAGAGGATTTTGGACGAAAATTTTCTCGGAAATTTCCGTACGGAAAGTGTAGGGGACGAAATGGACACACGGCGAAGAAGAGCGCGGATTCGGGGGAGAGGTATCAGAAGCGCTTTATGGTCTCGATGCGCGCGGCATACGTGGGCTCCCGCTGGCCTGTGCGCGCTCTCTCCGGCGCCATGTTTGTTTTTCAGTTGTTAAGCGCGCAGCGGGCCGCCAGACAGGTTTAAATCAGCCACTACCTCCTCCTCCTCCTCCTCCTCCTCCTCCGTCACCTCTCTCTCTCTCTCTCTCTCTCTCTCTCGATCGTACGCGCTCTTCCTCTCTTTTCCTCTGTCCCGGTCTTGCCTCCTCGCTCCTCTCCCCCGTACCCGTCTCGTACACACACACACCGCCAAGCGGACCAAGAGTCAGTCCGCTGGGTAACAAATTGCTTTTTGTTTGAACGGACAAATTAGAGAGACGGCCGCCAGATAGGGAGGAGAGGAGAGAGAGAGAGAGAGAGAGAGAGAGAGTGGTGGTCGCGAAACAGAGAGGATGCGTTTATTTAACGTTCATAGTTTCCTCTGTGCACGCGTGTATATATATGTGTGTGTGCGTGTGTGCGTGTGTGTGTATACGGTTGAAAATTGTACTCGGAACGCAGGTGTCGCAGGTCCCCTAAATATCTGCCGCGCCTTCTGTGCAAACTTTATCGAGGGGGAGGGGAGGGCGATAAAGTAGCGTCGGAAACCGCTTTGCACCGCGAGAAACGCGCGCCGCTTTCCACCCGATATTTACTCGATTCTCCTCCCCTCCCCCCCCCCCGATTCGAACCGATAACCGGCGATAATACGCGATAATTAATCGTCCGTCGATCGTCCGTTCCCTCCTCTGAAACGGAAACGGAATTATCGGTGAACCTTTTCGGTTATTACGCGTTCGATTTCAACGCGTTTGTTGAAATCGGGTACCGACAGGGGAAGCGCCTGTTTCTTTTTTTTTTTTTTTTCTCTCTCCTTTCCCCTCTCGCTTTCAGCTTTCGATAGTTAGCGCCGTGCCGCTAATCGAGCAACGAAACCGTTCCGTTTGAAAAGGTTCTTTCGGTTGATTTTACCACCCGCTAAACGCCCTTCGAAACGAACGGGATCGCACGGAAGCTCGTTCCTTTTTCCCCCCCTTTTTTCTTTTTCCTTCGAGGAACGGCTCGAAAAAAAGAAGAAGAAAAAGAAGAAGAAGAAGAAAGAAAAGAAAAGGAAACAAGCTCGTCCAAGTCGTCGGTACTCGAGTTCGCTTCGCACCTCCTCCTCCTCCTATTCTATATAAACCGCGCCGCTCGAGAATACGCACAACAGTTGGCGGAGGAGCGTCGGTTTCTCTACGATCCGAGGAGTTGTTCGCACGAGTTTATCGCCTCGTTTCGGGAACTGGCTCGTCCATCTCTCTCTCTCTCTCTCTCCCGTCCTTATATCTTTTCTCTTCTTTTTAATTCTACACGCACGAGCGTGTAACGAATCCTTCTTTGGGTGGAGCAATTTATCCGGTTCGAGCGGGGGTAAGGAATATATAGAAGCGATAAAGAAGAGACGGGTAAATAACCGTTTCGAAATTCTTCGAGGTCTTATAGGACTCGAATGAATAATTAGCGAATTCTCCCTACTCCCTAAAGATCTTCCTATCTAATTCGTTTCGATATTTGTTTCCGAACCGATCGAGTTTAATCGCGGTGTTAATTCGGTCGGCGATTATCGGCGATCGCGCGTGAAACGAGAACGTTCCGAGAACCGGCTCACCCTTCGAATTCCATCGAGTCCGTTCGTTCGTTCGTCCGTTGGTGTCGATGATCCAGGGGGGAGGAGGAGAGGTTTTATCTCGTTCCTTTCGATGACGGAACACCGTTGTCGTCCGCTCGAGTTAATCTCCCTTCCTTTCGAGAAATTTCTCTCTCTCTCGAATACGTTTTGATTCCAGGTTTACTCGGATCGGGATGAAAAACGGGACGAAATCCTCTTAGATCGATCCAGTTTCTCGATCCAACGATGGTTTCGAGTAATAGGAGGATAACGGGGGATAAAATTTATTTCTCTCCTCCTGTTTCGAGGTTGGATGGATTGTTATTGTTTCATTAAAAATAAATGTGTACAGAAAGAATTAATAATCGTTGCGTTTAACCGATGTGGAATACAAAGAGGAAATGAATATGAATACGAATATTTGCGATTGTGAATCGTTAAGTGAAAAAGTGAAAAAGCCGATCGAACGCTTGGAATTTGGACATGAAACGTGTAATAAACTTGAGCTTGAAAATTAGAAACGATTATTCTAAAGAGACAAGTGTTATATCAAGGGGAAAAAAGGAGTAGCTATTTGTTTGGATATTCGCTCGAAGGAATCGAAAGAAATAGAAAAATTAGGATTATTATTACTACTATTGCTTATTCCTTCAAAATATAATATATGAATTAACAGTGAAAGGATATATTACAACGTAAGATATTATAATGTGATGTAATGTGATTTTTCAAAACAAATACGGCAGCGAAGAAAAGTTTAAAAAAAGTTTTCTACTTTTCGGAACGTATTTAAAAAAATCATCGACGAATCGTTACATTGCTCGAATTTCTGATTTATTACTTAAAGTTTAATTCAAAAAAAATACTCATAATATAATTTATATTTCGAGATGTTCCGTGCATAAAATCGAAATTTAAACGCCTCTTAAAAAATTTACCGAATTTACTTCTCAACTATTTCGAAACGAGCGATCCGATCATTTTTATCCATTAATAATTCTCCCCCCCCCCCCTCCTATGTTAATCTCGTAAACGTTTAAGAAGACACATTTTTTTTTTTTTTTTTTTTTTTTTTTACACATTTAAAAATTTGTCCAACCGAGGACAAGCTGCGTTGCGGTCGAACCACCGTGCGTGACGTCACGATGGAAGAACTCGCGCGCACGAACCTCCTCTTCCCCCCTAAAAGCGAGTCCTCGACTCGTCCCATTCAGATTGTTGGACCGGAGACTGCGCACACGATCCTTTCGTGCACCTTTCGTGTACGAAAGCGCGAAAGAAGGAAGGAAGGAAGGAAGGTTTGATCGAGGCGAGGACGAGGAGAGTCGCTTGTTTTTCGCCTTTCGGAGGAGGAAAATCGCCGAGCAAGCAGGGAAGGGGGATTATATTAATATAATCGGACGGCAGGGCGAACAGCGTCGGGACGCAAACAGGGCAAACGGAATTAGCTCGGAATATTTGAACGAGGTTGGGGTGGGGGGAGGGAAGAAGGATCGCGTGGCGAGACCGTGGTCGCTTTGATGGCGTTGCAAGCGAGAGGAAACTCCGGTGCAAAGGAATATACTCGAAGGTACTCCCCTCGTTCGCGTGTACGTACCGCTAATCTCGATCGCCAGGACCTCTGTCAAAGAGGATCGCGCCCGGATCCAATAATCCCCTCGAGGATTTCGAGAACTTTAAACAAAACGAGAAGAAAGAAGGGGGAGGAGAAAAACTTGAATTAATCGAGGATGCTCGAGTTTTCAACAAACGGACGGACCATCGTGCTCTCCCCTTCTACGATCGGTTTACTTCATTCGTTCTTCGACCAACTCGGAGGAACTCGCGTCGCTCGTTACGCGTGAGTTATCTTTGGAATCCTCTCCTCGAAATCGATCGAGGAGAGGAAGCTACGTTTCTCTCTCTCTCTCTCTCCTTTTACTTGGGATCTCTTTTTCTTTTCCCTTTCTTTTTCCTAGAAAAATTTATCGTCGGTTTAGCGACGACCCGACCCGTTTCTTCGTGTCGTGTAATTCTCGCGCGTAGGAGAGGCGAGCGAGAGAGAGAGAGAGAGAGAGAGAAGGTTTAGAAAGTCGAATAAACAATGATGGGGAATGAATTTTTGGGAAACACGAACTCGTACGAGAGACTACGATGTACTTTATGCTCGTTAATGTAAATTATTGGAGGTGTATATACACGCCGTTTACCGATCGGGAACATCCAATCTACGGGAACACGGAGGAGAAAAGTGGTCGATAGCAGTCACAAAGGGGGGAACGCGACGCGATTTATTTCCACGGAGATAAAGTTTCGAGATGGAACGGGTCGAGCGAGATCGAGGACTCGTTCGACGGAATATTTAAATCATTTCCTATTCCCGGGAACAAGGAGAAGAAGGATATTCAAATGCACGCCCGGTCGAGGTAGTACAACATTTTCGTTCGAGTTTTCGGTTTCGTTTAACTTTCGAAAGGGAGGGGTTTCGTCGAAACGAGAACGAGAACTAGCGGCGAACTAACGGTACTCCGTCGCGCGAACTGGTCGCCTGGAGTGTTGAAAAAGAAAAAAAAAAAAAAAAAAGAAAGGAGAAATTTGGCTTCCGAAAGGGGATCCGTATCGCTGGTTGATCGTCGTCCAGCGGAGAAGCCGGGAGCCAAGTTCATCTCCGAGTCGATGAAACGTGGCGATCGT
This sequence comes from Apis florea, assembly GCF_048593485.1. Classification (NCBI taxonomy): domain Eukaryota; kingdom Metazoa; phylum Arthropoda; class Insecta; order Hymenoptera; family Apidae; genus Apis; species Apis florea. The sequence goes on from NW_028256703.1 coordinate 4,945,400, forward strand.
GTTTGCGAAGTTCTGGCGAAAAGGTCTACCACTCCGACTCGCACGTGGCGCTCGAGTTTCTATCTGACCGTTTTATCTCGCGTTTCCTTCATCTTCATCCTCCTCCTCCTCCTTCTCTCTTGCTCCTCGCCTTTCGCCTCCTTCTCGAAATATACACGGCCATTTCCTCTCACCTTTCCTCTTTCTTCGCTCGTTTCGCTCGTCGGTTCGTTCGCTTTCGCTGCTCGCCATCCTCTCTTCGTCCTCTTCTTCTTCTTCTTCTTCTTCTTCTTCGGTTCTCCTCCCGAGGAGAGTTTGGTCTTTTTAACCGCGGCCGTATCTGCATCTAAATGCGCTCCTCGGATGCGAAATTCTGAGGACGTCACGTGGTGATATGTGACTCGGGTAACAGCGTCTTCGGGGGCTCTCGCTCGTCAAGGATCGCCTTCCCGGAATGCGAGGCGATGGGACGCGCGAGAAAACGCTCGCTCCTCGCGTGTGTATATATTCCTTTTTCGCATACGACCGGTAGCGATACTACACGGTTCTCGCGAATTTTCGAACGAAAATAAAAAGTTTTCCAAGCTCTTTCCCTCTTCTTCTTCTTCCGTTCCGAGTCGGAATTTTCGGAAGGAAGGAACGACGAACGACGACGTTTCGGAACGTTGGTGATTCTTTGGCTTGAAAAAGTTTTTGTCGATCGATACGTTGTCGAGAAGAACTTGGTCGATAAGGAAGAATGTGGAAGGATAGGAACGAGCGGGAAAGCCAATATCGGTTCGAGTTTATGGAGGTGGTGGAGCGTCTAAGTAATTACCCGTACCTCGTAAAAAGACTATATAAATAGGAGGGTGGAGACAGGCGCGTGTGCGTCTCTGTTTTCGGGCCGAGCGTTGTACAACTCGGGTGGAGCGCAATAATCGTACAGCTGTGAACATTTCGGAGCGACGAGCGGGAATAATAAATATCGGGTTACATTCGGCGAGGGAGGGAGGTGCGTCCGGGATAACTAGCCGACTATTTACCTAAATATTTATTAACCAGATAAGCCGAATGATTTATCCTCGTCTTTTTCTTCGACTGACTCGTCGAAGACCGCTGAAAAGAAAAAAAAGAGAGAGAGAAAAAGAGAGACGGTGGTTCGTCGTTGGTGGCGCGAGAAGGAGAATACAAATTCGACGATCCTTCGAACGAATTATCGCCGATGAACGGAAGAAGTCCCCTTTTCTCTCTCTCTCTCTCTCTCTCTCTCTCTCCTTTTCATCCTAGTCCCCTAGAGGATGAATTATCGGCCACGTAATTCGAGACCATCGCTTCGTCCTCGATCCGCGAGCCGCTTCTTCCCGTAACCCCGTTTATCTCAACCTCTCTCTCTCCCCCTCTCTTCCTTTTATCTGTGGAAAAGGATACGCTCGGCCCGATTTTGCCATCAATCGAAACCGAAATGATCGTCGTCGTCGTCGAGTTTCTTCCAGGTATGATGCGCACGGTGAATCAACCGTTCTTTCCTCCCTCCCTTATCGCTTATCCAATTGTACGCGCGTCTTCTTTTCTCGTCTCGTGGAGAGAGAAATGGAATAATGGAATGCTCTCGGCCGCGAGGATCTCTGGTTGGAGATCTTCGCCGCTCGGAAGAGGAAGATAAAGAACGAGAGACATCGTTCTCGAGTTTAAAAATTAAAAAAACGGAGGAGGAGGGGGGAGATGGAATCGAGGAAACGGTGGTAGAAAACGTGGACAGACGGCGGAGCTGCGTACACGTGTTTTTCGGTGTGCAACGCCATCGCGGGCAAAAAACGGAACGGAACGAGGCTCGCCGTACACGGCCATCGAACGAAAAGTATCGATTACAGATACTTCTCGTCTCTCGGGGAAGGACGACTCGCGGAACGAAATAAAATCGCGCACTCGGCTCCGATCGATAAACGCGCGATCCTCTCTTCCCTGTAACCTCTTCGTGTTACACCACGGTCGTGGACACGACTCGCGTACGTATCTCTCCCCGATGTATACGCTCAATGCTCCACTTCGGATATGAGAAAATATCCTTCTCCAACGAAATATATATATATATCCGCTATATTTCTTTTCTTCTTCTTCTTCTTCTTCTTCTTCGATAATCGCTTCGTAAAAGAGAAGGAAACGTACAACAACTCGTGCATCTCCTTTCTTTCGAGATTGGAATCTGGAATAGCGCGATAAGTTTAAGAGGCGAGAGTCCAATCCGCGGAGCAACGATCTCGCGAGCGAACATAACGTTTAAACGGAGAAAGAAGATCTTTTTTTTTTTCTCTCGTGGAAAGAAAAGATTCGACGAATAATTAAGAGGAGCGAGTAATAAACGTCGGTATTTTCTCGGTTTAACGGGAACGCAGGGTGATCAAAGGATCGCCTTTAACCGTCCCGCAAATGCGATTATCCATAAACGAGAGGAACGGTGAGAGGCGGTAAAAGACAAAAAAAAAAAAAAAGAAGAAGAAGAAAAGAGAGAAGAAAAGAAAAAAAGAAAGATCAGACCATCCAACCATTCTCCTTCTTCGCGGTTGGGATGGGTTGGTACGCAATTACGCGAGACAGAGAGAGAGAGAGAAGGAGAATATCCTGGGACACTCTGGGAGGCTCGTCGTCCCAAATCGTGGACGGGGAGAGTCGTCGGATCGATGCTCGTAACCGGCCCTTCCTGACCCAGGTGTCGCGCTTACGCATCTGTTTGCTGATTTGTGGCTCGGCGTCGTTTCACCCACGGATTTTTATCACGGCCAAAAGCTATCCCGTGATTGCGTCGTTAAGAATCTTCCGCGGCACCAAAGTAAGAGAGAGAGAGAGAGAGAGAGAGAGAGGCTTCTTTCCTTTCCTTTTCCTTTTTATCCTCCGCTTCTTCTTCTTCTTCTTCTTCTTCTTCTTCTTCTTCTTCTTCTTCTTCTTCTCCACGCGGAATCCATCGAACGTCCGTCCATCTCCTTCGTTATTTTTCCACGCGTTTATTACGCGTCCATCGATTTACACACGCGGCTCGGTCGCCGGCACGTTCGTGACGCGATAACATTAATCGCGATGCATCGGTGATTGATTCTTTTTTTTCTCTCCATGCGCGCGCGCGTGTAACATGCAGCCGTGGAAAAAAGGATACGCGGATTTAATGGATACGAAAGCATCAACGCTGAGAAGGAAGGGAGGAGGATCGCAAGGACTCGCTCGTCCCGTCTCTCCCTCCTCCTCCTCCTTGCTCGCGTCGCAGCCGATGAGCCGGGACGTTTTATCGAGACACTCGATAGATGTACGATCCTTCTGGATCCTTCCCTCCTCCGGATCGCGTTGTCGCGTGATCCGCATCGTCGCTCCTTTATTTCATCCTGTCCTCTCGTGACTATCCGACCGACCGTGTACCGCCGCGGCTCTTCCCGTCGCCAGGGAAACGAAATCCCTCCCTCTCTCTCTCCTCCCCCCCCCCTCGTCGAAGTAAGAAAGCGGAAGAGACGAGACTCGAAGTTAACACCAAACTTATCGACAATTGTTGTACACTTATTTCTGGTAATAAGGCGGGCAACACGAAGTAGAAATATTTCTTGGAAAGGAAAAGAAGTAAAAGTAAATAATACTTTGAAAAATATATTGCACGCATATTTTAGGAACAGTTTGATAGAACTGTGATAACTGTGATAGGTTTAAATACGTTTAACGAAAAGTGTGCACGAGAAAGATCGGTTGCTTTATTGAAAAATTGATGATCGAAATATACGATGCTACCACGATACTACTAATTTTGAATTAGATTAGAAAAAAAAAAAAATTGTTGCTTACTCAACTCTACGAGTCAAGTTTGGGTTTTATCATATAAGAATAGTTTCTTTAGGATTTACAGATTTAGTATATTTACATTTATTTATTCGTGCAATATTTAAATCATTAATATTTATACGCGTTAGGAAGATTTATGCGTTATATAAATAGAGTCCAAGATTTATAAGAATGGATATATTATGGAATATTTTATATTTTTTATCCTTTAGAAAGAATGATTTTAATATCTTCTATATTAAGATTTCGAGAGAAAGATACTCGATGTGCAATAACTCCAACTCGTCATACCATACGATACGCGGCACCTCGTTCAGATAGTCGTTAAGCGAAAGGTAGTTTGATCAATTCGACCGCGTAAGTTTAGCGTTAAAGTTGCGCGTCGATGATCCCCCATTTTTCTAATCAGGAAATTTCAGGGCGAGAATTCGTTGGTTAAAAGTCGACCGTTTTCTGCGCGATCCGTTTAATCGTTATCTGGCTGCCTGGTAGTAGCGGTAAAGGAATCCACGTTCCTTCCTTCCAACTCTCTCTCTCTCTCTCTCTCTTCTCTTCCCGTTTTTCCAACGTGGTAAATTGGCGGAATTCGCGCCAGTGTCGTAAATCTAATGTCGCCCTCGAAGCGGCGCTACCGTGATAATTACCGGGGGAGGGCGTGGAGAAGGGAAAAGAAAAATAAGTTTCGATCCAGCGTTGGTTTTCGATTCGTTTGGAACGGATCTCGCGCAGCAAGGGTGGAGGGAGGAGGAAACAAGGAGGAGAGCGTTCCTCCATTCACACCGAGATACCCGCCGAATTCCGTGTTTTCGCTCTCATCGTCGGCCGGCAAACAAGTCGACCAGCGACTGGTCGTCGCTCGTGGAACGAAATTAATGCTAATCCCCCGGCAATTAATCCTCCTCTCCCCTTCCTTCCTCCTCCTTCCGAGCATAGGTGAGGCTTACCCCTCCGACGCCATCCGTCACACACTTTTTCTTTCTCGATGCTCGCCGCGCTTATTATTTCGTAACGCGAAAATATCCCCTTTTCGACACCTGGAATATGGTTTAGACACGACTTGTTTCGAAGGAACGAGAAGAAGAAGGAAGGGTCCTTTCTTCCGTTATTCGCGAAGGAAGACGTTTCGAGTTAGCGATCCTCTCGCGTCTATTAGCTAGATCTATCTCTCGATCTCGACATCCGAATCAACGCAGAGTTGGTGTCGATCCCCTTTCGTTACGCGGGTTACAAAAAAAGAGAAGAGAAAAAAGAGGGAGAGAGAGAAAACAGGGGTTCTTTGTATCTTTCTCCCCCTCGTTCTTTTCGCCGCCCCTGCACGCACACCTCGTCGGCACGCGTTGTTGTCTCGTCGGATTTAACGATAGATCAGGAAGGGAAGGGGAACGAAACGTAGGACCGTTTATTAGAAGTGATAGCGTTTTAACTGGCCGAGATATTTCAAGAAGGCGAGACTTCGAGGAGGGGAAGGAAAATGGAGCACAGGACCAATCTACGCTGCGTTTATTACGCTCCGCTCCCGGACAAGTTGGGAGCAAGATTGTTCTCGAAGCGTGTGGGCCGAATATCCTCTTGATTAAGATTTAATTTTTAAATCACGGCCACTCGTCGAACGATTCGTCGGGACACGTGCTTCCCTCTCCACACTCCCCTTCGAATTCCTCTTCGACTCGAGGAAAAGAGAAAAAGGGAAAAATATAAATGCTTCTCAGCTTTGCTTTTTAACGAAAATAACGTGTCTAATTGGCTCGAGCTTTATTCCGAGCAATATTCTCTTGTCGTTTTTTCGTCCGCGCGAAGGCAGGATCGGGCGCGTTAATCAAGGGGGAGGAAGGCGGACGGTTTTCTGCCGATCGATCGGCCGAGGTTCGAATGAAAGCGGATCGAGCGATTCGAAAGACTTCTTCCTTCTTCGCCCGACACGATTCAACGAACCGCGCGAACCGTATATCGCACGCAACGACGAGACGTGGGATTACGATCTTGTTGCGGAGAGATCGAGCTCGATTTTCCAGTCGTCTTTTATTCGTCGATGAAAAATTTCTTCGCCTGTGTCGTCTTCTCTCCTCTCTACGAAGGAAAATCTTTCTTTTTCCACGAATGGATCGGTCGGGAGAATCCAATCTCGTTAAATCTCTTCCTTCTTCTTCGCTGCCTAGAAACTTGGGTGATGCGTGTCGATCTCCAGTGGTTGCCCCCTTTTTTAACCTTTTGCACTCCTTGTTCATTCATATTTAAGAAGATCATTGCTAAGATCAACTCGGAATTATTTTTCATTTTCCGATCAATACATCTGAAAACGTCTTTCTGGGAATATATATTAATTACTTGCCGTTTTAAAGTTGAAAAAAATATTCGATTTTTCAAAAATTTTTAAAAAAATAAGTAAAACTAACTTCTAAATTGGAGAGTAATGGAGAGTGACGGGAATAAATGCTCCGATAAAGTATAAAGTATATATATATATATATATATAAAAAAAAACAAAGATTATAAAGAGATTTAGAATTTTACATCGTTCGAAACAGTCCTCGATACGTAATCCTGGTTTGGATGGATCTGCCACTTGTCGCCTATATTTGTTGTTGCGCGTGTAATAAGAATATATGGGTCTAATATATAATATAATTATACCTTGTCTTTCGAAGATTTTTTTCTTTTTCTAAAGAAATGATCTCAGCCTCGAACACCCACACCTCTTCGTATCCCATACGAACCGCGTTTCTTCCGAAAGGCGAACTTCTCCCCAAAACGTCTCGAAAATCGAGGAGAAGCGGAACCCTTTTGTTAAACCTGGAAAGTAATATCCAGGAATTAAAATCATAAAAATGACGGGGGAAAAGAAAAAAAGGAAAAGGAATCCACACGGCTCTTTCCCAAAGAGGAGGAGGCACACAAAGGGAAGGAGGACAAGGTGGACGGAGTTCCACAAAGCGTGCAAACCACCCCCTCGAGCGAATATAAAATTCAACCTTCCCGAAATTTTCTCTCTCTCTCTCTCGTGCTTCCACGAAATTAATAAGATCCGCGCGAGGGATTCGAATCGAGTCGTCTCTGCGAAGGATAGAAGGACAGTCACGCGTGGAGAGTTAAATGGATGGACAGAAAATACGGTCGGCCTTCTCCATCTCCCGCCACGTGAACCACCGCGTGAATTTTATGCGCGTCACGGAATGGATCGAGATTTAATTTCGGCTTTTCGTTGGCGCCGATATTCCGAAGGAACGGCAGTCGTTCAAACAACGCCCTCTGCCCTAAGATTTATTATTATAAGAGCAACGGCAACGATTTTTCGATTACGTATTCAAAAATCCCTTGATTGCGATTTTTCTTTAATCTTCGATTCGCTTCCTCGTGGTGCGAACCGTTTAAACTCGGAGAGAGAAGGGAGAAAGAAAGGAAGAGAGAGAGAGAGAGAGCGCACCCTTGGGTATCTAGGAGGAGGCAAAGCCTCTCCTAATGCATCTGTACGTTTCCCATTACGATTCGGCGCGCGTGGGTTAAACTAACGAGACGACTGGAAGGGTGAGAAGAGAAGGACAGCGCGGGCTGGCATGCCGGTTGGATTAAAGAAAGATGGGGGGAGCGCGAGAGAGAGAGAGAGAATACGAGTCGAATACGTGACGAGGAGAAGCAGCGAGAGGAGCGCACCGGAGAGTAGTAGGAAAGGGGAGGGAGAGAATAGGAGGAGGGGGTGAGGTTTCCCATCTCGATTCGGCCCGGTTTCCATAGCGACTGGAACGTGACCACGTTGCCCGTGGGGAAGACGGGCGAAAGAAAGGCGAGTAGAAAGGGACACGAGGGGAAGAATCGAAGGAAGGAGGGGGGGGAGAGGAGAGAAGAAGCGCGGGTGCGATACCGGCGCACGGTATTCTCTCTCTTTCTCCTTGAAAAAAGAGAAGAGAAGGGTAGCTGGATAAATGGATACGTACAGGGAGTATATATATATGTAGAGAGAGAGAGAGAGAGAGAAGAGAGTGGTTAAATCAACCGTGAGGTCACGTGGGAGCACGGCGGTAGACCCTTCGAAAAAGTTCCGGTGTTGGAGCGCAACGAGAAAAACTAGCGAAACGGTCGGTGAACAGTCGTCCGGAATTGAATTGAAACCCGAGCGCTGGTCGTGGCTGGGTTGAAACGCGCCGCCTCTGCCTCGCCTCGCCTCGCCTACACCCGAGTTACGGGGGAGGGAAGGGGAAAGGTAATCTAATTTTCGTCGCTCGGAAAAATGCGCGCAACCCCCTCCTTGGAAAAGCGTGATCGATCGATCGATCGATCGGCGTTGGAAAAATTTTCACTCGAACTCGTGGATATCGGGAGGACAAAGGAAACAACGATCGAAACGTAACGTTAACCGAGGACACTCGAGTCGACGTATCCCTCGAGAGAGAGAGAGAGAGATTGGCAATTTGTCGAAGGGTCGGTCCAGTACCGGTTGGATTGGCACCGCGGTACGTTCGGTCCCCTCAAAGGACCAAACTGCCACCACGAGATCCCTCGAAGCTATGGTACAAACACACCTTAACCACTACCACCACCACGTACGTGCGGTGATGGTTTAACTGGAATCGATGATTCATCTCGTCGCATTGTTGCTCCGAGTTTTCCCTCGGAACGAGCCACGCATACGAAAAATTTACGCGCCTCCTACGGCGGGGAAGGAGATGGGGCGAAAGTCAATTTGGAAAACCTCGGCGAGGGTGAATGCGTGTCGGATCAACGACACCACCTACGAAATTGGCGTTTCTTCTCTGCCGGGTGGGAGGAGGGGAGAGGAGAGGGACGCCCTTTCGATTTATCCCGAAAGAATTTGTTCTTCCCTTCTTCTTTCTGTTCTTCTTCTTCTTCTTCTTCCGTCTCTCGTCCGAGAACCGATAGGATTCCGATGAGAAATTTTCTTCGGACGAGTCCGAGTTCTTCCTCTCCCTCTCGGCCGGGTGTAGTGACAAAGCGATTCGTAATTCGATCTTCGCGCACCGGAAGGGACCTCGTTATCCGTTCGCGCGATTGCGATTACGGATGAACGTAATTCCGTAAGGAACACGATCCGGTCGCTGAACTAGAGGAAAATTAAATTGGACGGAGACTATCTATATATCGATCGAGAAGATCGAGGAAATTGGTTAACGATTCATGAGCGGAAAATAGAATATCGAAGAAAAAAAAAAATCCTTTCGTTTCGTTTCGTTTCTTTTCTTCTTCTCTGATCCGCGATAACAGTCATTTCTTGGGGGAGGGAATGCGGCGCTCGTTAAAATTATCTTACGACACCGGAGGGAGAGAGGAGGGTTAGAGAGAAATCGTGGTGAAGAATAAAAAGTGGCGGGAGGTGATAAGAGGGAGGAGAGAAGAAACGAATCCGCGACAACCGAATTAACTTCTCTAGGCATCCCGATCTTTCCTCGTTTTGTCATTGTCCCCGCGGATAAAGATCTACCGAGCTCGCGCACACTCTACGCGCGTACCTACACACACACACGCGCGCGCGCGCGCACATATATATATTCTTAGCCCTTTACGAGCGGGGGAGGAGGATGGTGCGTCCTTCTCTCCGAGCGGGTTTCTATAAAATATGAGGGACATTAATATTCCAAGCCTGGCGAGAAGAGGCGCGGCGCGGTGGATGGAAAATGGTAGAACTGCCGAGATAAAGTAGAAACTACCGTCCACTCGGTATTTCGAGACATTCCGTGCCCTGCTTTTCGCCACCACTCTGTAATTACCCTCTTCTCCTCCTCGCCTACCTACCTAGCGGAGAGTACTGTAATACTTTTTTTTCCGCTCGCTTCTCCACCGATTCTCCACCGGTAAACGCGACGTTTCCGTTCCCCCCCCCCCCCACTCGTGAACGACGTGTTTTAAAAGTTGCCGGTCAACGTTTTATCATATATCGTTTACGAGGATGGAAAATAGCGAAGACGGGGAAGAAGGACGAGGGGGAGAAACTAGGATAGATAGCTCGGTTACGTCGTAAGCTCGCGGTGGTCCTTGATCGCGATTGGACGAGACCGGAGCGAGATTGGATCTGCGAGTATCGATCATGCATCGGGCAGAGCTCCTCCGTTCGAGTACTAATGGAAAGACTGGTATTCATGTGAACGGCCTTCGGGGCTTCTGCCAGGCCGTTGCCTGCACCGTCAGTCCTTTCCTTCTCTTCTCTTCTCTTCCCTGCCTTTTATTACTACTTCTTTCCTTCCTCCTCTTATTCCCTCTTCTCTCTATTCGTTTGTCCTTCTCTTCTTCTCCCGCCCCGTTCCTAGCTGTTTTTTTTCATTCTCTTTGTTCGAGCGGGCCGCTAGCTTTCTCTTTCGCGCGGCTTCGGATCCCCGTATATCTGTCATCCGCGCCGCGTCGTTAGAAGAGAGAGAGAGAGACACACTGTTTATTGACACGAGTCGTCGTCGAGTGGCTCGTCGCGTTTCCTCTCTCTCCCCGCGTTCCCGTGAACGTTCGGCGAAGTGTGCTCGCGCGCGCGCGGCTTACCGCGCTTCCAGTTGAGATCGCGGCGGCGCCACGCGCGTCTTTCCGTGGCGAGAGAATTTCGCGAGCGCGAGATCGAGCGGATAACGAGACTCGTAGAGTGGCGCGAATCGAGACGGGTGAAAGACGTGGGTAGAGAGAGAAGGTATAAAAGGACAAAAGAGGTTGCGAGAGGAGTTTCGAAGATCCACGCGTCGAGAATTTCCTTCGCTTCGAAAATTTCGATCTCTCGCGGACAGACAGAGAAAAAGAGGTCGGTCAATCCTCTTTTCCACGAGGAGAATGATCGTAAATCGTCGAATTAATTCTTGTCGAAAAGTTGGTGTTGGAAGCAAAGACGTCGGGAAAGGAAATTGCCAGCCCCCTCGGGAAACTGGCGGTGTGTAACGGTTGCTGCTCGAGGAATCCGTAACATAAAGTAGAGCCCCGAAGCCGTAGGAAGAACAGAGGTTCTCTGATTCTCCGAGACTCGATTCTTAAAATCCCTTTCTTTCGTTCCTATACGCGAATCGTTGTTATAATTATCAAAGTTTCCTCGCTCGGGCCGAATTGGAACGATACTCTTGAATATAAAACGGAGGAGGAGAATCGACTCAAGAGGGAACCCCTCGTACGTTTTTTCCCTCCGGCCGGTGGCTGTGTGCTATCTCGAAGAAGCGGGTTATCTCGTTGCCGATCGAACGGGGTGCCGAGGCGGCATTATTTTTCTTCTCTCTCTCTCTCTTTTTTTCTTCACCCGGTGTCCCCTTCCGTTTTCCTTGGAACGAGAACGTGGGGGTGCTCGAGCCCTGCTCGTGAAATTCCTAATTAAGATTCGGGAGCCGAAAGTCTGGGAGGAGAAAGAGAGAGGAGAGGAGAGGAGAGGAAAAGACCCTCGCCGTGTCCCGGCTTCTCTCCCTCTTCTCGCGGCTTTCTTGCTAGGCGTAGCCGCGGGCCATTGCGACTCTCTCTCTCTCTCTCTCTCCCTCAGTCGTTACCCACGTTGTTCCATTGTTGGATTATCGTAAACACAGTTTCGTTACTGCGATAAAGATGGCGAGGCTTTCGGCCGAGAGCGTCGGACGCCACCCCCCCTCCAGGAGAAAGGGAAAGCGAGACTCGAAGTGGAAACTCGATTTTCTCCAGTCGGGATGGCCATTCTTCTCACCCACCTTTTCGCCCACCTTGTTTTCTTTCTCTTTTAACGATATCTTTCCAAGACGAGGCGAAACGAGATTTTGGCATTGGCTCGCCATTGGTCTGGAAAAATATTTGCATCGAGAGGGAGGGATCATGATTGGGATATTTTTAATTTTAACTCGTTAATTTGTCGTCGTGCCGATGTCGACGAGTTTCCTTCGAAACTCGACTGTTTCACCGAGATTCGGAATAACTCGAGGCGTCAAAGGTCGAAGCGATGACACGACGAGCGCGAAAGAGAGGGAGAGCCGCACAATGGGAGCGTAGAGGAGGAAAGGCTGCAGGTGGAGAGATCGTTTCGCCGCGTACCATCTGGACGTCCGTTATTATCGCACGTGGCTCGACGAGTCGTCCGACGAGTCGATCATTAACCAAATCGATCGATCGAACGCCTGACGAAACGAAACGCCTCTCTCGCGTTTCCCTTTCGCGATCTTCAAGTTCCAGCTTCCTCTCCAAAATTCCACTGCCAGGAAAGGAGCGTCCGTTTTAAAACTCTGGCAAAACTGTGGGCGAAATGCTGTGCGTCGAATTCGAACGAACGACGCAGCGTATGTCGCGTTGGGGATATCGATGGCGCATTGGAGGGCGACAGATGCCTCGATTCGCGTGCTGTCACGCGCGAGTAATCGAGTGTATAATGGATTCCTAGGATACTGGCGCGATACGTCAAACTGACAGGTCCAGGGGGCGTCCGATCCTTTTCGATATATTAAACCCTCGCCCCCTCGTCCTAATTCGTGATTACGATTTTTCCCTTCCTTCTTTTCTTCCTTCCCCTCCTCTCGTCTCGACGAATATCGCGAATTAGCATAAGATCGGTCCCACCTTCCCTTCTCGATCAACGAACGAGGGGTCGAAGGGGGAAGGGGGCAGGAATTACATCCAGAAAGAGACGGCAATTCGGAGATGGAGAAACGTGCCAGCTCGTCTGCCTCACGATCATTGCCCGGCTACGCCCCTCGCGCGCCAACGCTCGTCGCCGTCTCGAAATAGTATCGGGGGATATCTTTGGACCAGACTCCATTCACACTCCCGATGTTGGGCCGAGCCTCGTTCTTGTCGTCGTCGTCGTCGTCGTCGTCGTCGTCGTTCCTCGTTTTATTGGCTTGGCCTGGCCGCCTGTCTGTCTGTTGTTGGCCAACCGACCGGCCCGTGGTTTCCGACGTCGGGATAAATTGCGTTGCTGAGCGTACGTTTTTCGAGAATCCTCCTCGAGAAAGAGAGAATTGGTGGTGTCTGGGAAACGCTGTGGAGGCTAGTACGGTCCTACGTACAGTCGAGTTTTCAGCCCCCTCGCGGCCGAGCAGCCCTCCTCGTGACGTGCCGTCGTCTCGTCGTCGGAAGGGGGAGGGCGCGTTCAGCCCTTCCGACGACACGCCGAGTTAACTCGAAATATTACGACGCCGGTTAGCCTCATTATGGGGCGCGCGAAACGATAATTGTATTTTTTTCGCCAAATGGAGAATCCGATTGATCGCGAATCTTTTTCGTGAATTCATAAATCGAGAGAAGAGAACAATTCGTCCCTCGACGATATCTCCTCCCTTCCCTCATCCGAAGAGAAATCTCGGGCGAGAGTAAGAGCGCCGTTCCTTAAATGCCGTTCGTATCGGCGGCGAATAGACGATCCTTGCAACGCGTATATCCGGTCAGCCACGACGACCCTTCTTCCCGGGATCGAACGAATCCACCTTCTCCGAAAAAAAAAAAAAGAAAAAGGAAAAAATGAGAAGGAACCACGTCTGCGATCCACCACTGAGCTCCTCGTCTTCGAACGGGGATATGGCATCCTCGAGGAAAGGAGAGAGGAGGAAAAAAAATTCCGCTCGATCGAATCTCCGACGCTCGTACAAGTTGGCGTCGAGTTAATTTAACTTTCGCGATTCGTAGCCCGCGGCCGCCTCCGAAACGGTCGAAACGGAGTGGAGAAATGTGATGCACGTAGCGGGTGGAAGAGAGGAGGGTGGTACGTGCGGGCTCGACGTGCTGCCAACCCCAAGGGCGAGGGATGCGCGAGATATATATATATATATTAAGATCCACGAGCCCTCCACTAGATAGCTAGACCGAAACTTGGTCCACCCTCTAAGTCTTGGCTACCCCTCCTCCTCTCTGGCTGCTACACCATCGGAATTGCGATTATGGTGGCGATATTACGGTCGGTCGAGGGAGAAAGGAGAGGAGGAATCGTTTCGTACACGCCCCCCCCCTTCCTCGCTTCGTTTCCACAGGCTTTATTGGCTTTATCCCGGCGTCTATTTGCACGGAGTGTACACGCCGGATCGAAGAAATAGAAAACGGAGTGAAGTGGTCTATCTCTATGTTATCGATAGACGTTTCGCCTCGTTTCGGGTAGCGGCGATTCTTAATTTCATCGAATTGCCGCGGAAACGAATAACAACGCGGAACGAAACTTTTTTCCCCTTCCTCTTCCTTCTTCTTCTTCTTCTTCTTCCATATCGATGGATGGTTATATCTTCTCGCTCGAAAATACTACGTTTCGAAAAAAATTTAATCCCCATTTTTAATCCCCGAACGAATCGTTAATCCGTGGAAAGGATTGGAAGGATAGCCGCCGCTTTCGACATAATTTTCGAGGGGATTAACAACGATCGATCGATACCGCGATGCTTGTATTTACGTCCGCTCGACGAAAATGGCGGCAGTGGAGCGGAAATATCGGTGGCCATTGAAACGCGGACCGATTCGAAAAGCTGTGGGAATATTTTTCGGAATTGATCTCGAAAACGAAGAATTTTCAAAATAAATCGTGCACATCTCTCGACCCGTAACGATAACGATCGAGAAGGGGCGAATCGAAGGACGGCAAAAGTCACGTTGCGCGAGATTGTTGTAATGTAATCTTGCACGCGGCTACGTGCCGCGAAACGCGTCAAGTGGCGTAATTAATTTCGTTTCGTAAAATCTCTCCACCGCTTAGGGAGAGATTGAAGAAACAGCTTGCCAGCTTGATCGATCTGTCATTCTTTTCTTTCTTCCTCCTCCTTTTTCTCCCCGCGAAACTTCACGCGGAGGGAGGAAAAATCCCCGAAGAATCGGCACGGCGCCGATACAAAAGAGAAACCAATTAAATTCCGCCCGCCGTTCCAACCAACCGCTCCGCACGGAATCGCTTTTTTTCGTCGGTTGGCCGAGTTAGTCAGTGCGTGCGACGAAAGAACGAAGCGAGCAAAGTGAAAGCGGCGCGGAAAGATAGAGCGCGGTGGAGGGAGGCTGGTTGAAATTTACCGTCCTAACGCAATTTCCCAGGCGATAAAACTGGCGCGTAGGCGTCGAAATAACATCTCCGCGACTTTTCTCTTCGCTCCTCTGATGGCGTACGCGCGATGTCGCCACCATCGCCACGCTCATCGCTTCCCCCTCCCCCCTCGCTGCGCCGAACGAACATACCTGCCAAAGTCGCCGTTTCAGTCCGTCTCGCGGACAATCGGCTCGAAACCCACCGCAAATTTTCCCGATCCGCCGCACGGTTTTGCTCCGTTTCGACCTTCGTTTCGCCCGTCTACCGAAACGAAATCCTTTTTTTCCTCCTCTCTCTTCTTCCCTCCTGTTTCTCCTCTCCTCCATCGTAATAATCTCTGTTTGCGCCACCGAGGCTGAACCGTACGGCTGAATTTATTGCGGCCTCCCTGCCGGAAACACGTCCGCAAGAAAATCTTCTGGTTAAGAAGGCTGATCTTCTCGATCTACCCGTTTTTTTTCCCTCCCCCCTTCTTACCTACGTAGCCCTCTCTATCGAGAGAGAGAGAGAGAGAGAGAGAGAGAGAGAGATGGAATATGGTTTCCAAAGCAAGAGAAGGAGGAGGAGGAAGACGGCGATGACGACGACGAGGACGGGGTCCTTCTTGCCCGGTCGGAACTTTTTGCGGTCTCTCTCGGGACGAGTCCAAGCCGAGGGGGGCAATAAAACTAATGGTAACGCGCGCCGGTAATTCCTTGCGGTCTGTTTGTCGCGAGTCGACGACCTGCCCTGCCCTCTCCTCGTCCAGAGGGAGGACATATACCTCCGTACGTCGACGGACGAGTGATCGACCTCCCCCTCCTTTTCGGCTGATCGGTGTCTGGAAATCGAGGCGTCTCTATTCTCTTTTCCCTCTCTCTCTCTCTCTCTCTTTCTCTCTCTCTCCAACGTTGTTTCTGTAAATAAATGGCGAAAGGACCTCGAAGGCCAAGAAATGTCGGACGGAGAGGGAGCAAAGCTGATTTCGTGGATGCTGACTCGGTGAAATCTCGCGTAATCCAAACGCAAACACCAACGTGTCTCTCTCTTGCTCACTTTCTCGAGGGTCCTCTCGAAGGAAAGGAGATTCGCGTTATTCGAACAAATTTGTCTGGGAGAGAAGGGAGAAACGAGGGAGATCTCTTCCTTCCTTCCTTCCTTCCTTCCTCTCTCTCTCTCTCCCTCCATGCGCGTTTCGTTAATCAACGAATCGTGGAAAATTAAGATCGTCCCTGTTGAATTGCAGTGGGTGGAAGAGTCGTTCACCAACTTCGACAAGGGCATCAATTGGCGGAGTTACGTTGTCTGCGACGTGGCGTACAACAACGTGAACAATTGGCTGTGGACCCCGTTCATCGAGAGGGGACCGGCGAACCGCATGTACATAGAGATCAAATTCACCACCCGCGACTGCTCCCTGTTCCCAGGAAACGCGCTCAGTTGCAAAGAGACGTTCAGCCTGCTTTACTACGAGTTCGACGTGGCCACCAAGGAGCCGCCCCCGTGGGAAACGGACAGTTACAAGTTGATCGGTAAGCTCGGCCAAATCCCCCACTTATTTACTTGCTTATCCATCGCCTGTTCAACTGTCGAAATAATCCACTCGTGTCGTATCCGCAGGGCGCATAGCCGCAGGCGAGGGAAGGTTCAACACGAACACCGAGGTGGTGATAAACACGGAGGTGAAATCGATCCCCGTGACGAAGAAGGGCGTCTACTTTGCGTTCAGGGACCAGGGCGCTTGCATCTCGATCCTTGCCATCAAAGTTTACTACATCAGCTGCCCGGAGATCTCGGTCAACTTCGCGCACTTCCCCGCAACGCCGACCGGCCGCGAGGTGGCGCTGATCGAGCAAACGATCGGCACCTGCGTGGCGAACGCCGTTGTGATCGAGCAGCCCACCTTCCTCTGCAAGGGGGACGGCAAGTGGTACCTGCCCAGCGGCGGATGCCACTGCAAGCCGGGATATCAGGCCGACGTTGAGAAGCAAGAGTGCACCGAGTGCCCGATCGGTAAATTCAAACACGAGGCGGGATCGCACAGTTGCGAGGCTTGCCCGGCGCACAGCAAATCGTCCGATTACGGGTTCACGGAGTGTCGTTGCGATCCAGGCTACTTCAGGGCCGAGAAGGATCCCAAGAAAATGCCCTGCACGCGTGAGTTGTTATCGTTTACTTTCTTTCTTTCTTATTTACCGATCCATTTCGATCGTTTAATCGTTTTCTTGGTTTTCCATAGAACCACCGTCGGCCCCGCAAAATTTGACCGTGAACTTCGTCGACCAGTCCACCGTGTTTCTCTCTTGGAACGCGCCTCACATGCTCGGCGGCAGGACGGATACGACTTACAGGGTGGTCTGCGACGCTTGTAGCATGGGTGTCAAATACATTCCCAACACCGTACGTTCTTTTTTGCCTTCCTTTCTCTCGTTCTTTCTCGCGCGCGCGTGCGCGTGTGTGTGTGTGTGTGTGTGTGTGTGTGTGGATCGTGGGATTGAACGGTGTTCCCTTTCGTTCAGGAGGTTTTCAACGACACGAAGATCACGATAACCGGATTGAACGCGGTCACCACTTATCGATTCCAAGTGTTCGCCGAGAACGGTGTCTCGGCGTTGGCCGGCAAGTCGGAATACGTGGACATTACCGTGACCACGGATGCAAGCGTGCCCAGTTTGGTGAGCAACGTGAGGATCACGAGCGTGAAGAGTTCCGAATTGAGCATCAGTTGGGACGCGCCGATAACCGAAGGCGGGGACAGCGATCTGGTTGAAAGATACGAAGGTAAAAATCGAACGCGAATTCCCGATCCCTCGAATTCTCGATCGATACGATACTTTCCAGTGAGGTGTTATCCGCGTTACGACGACGCGACCAACGCCACCGTCATCCAGACCTCGGAATTGTCGGCGACGTTCAAGGGCCTGAAACCGTCCACGGACTACGCGATACAAGTTCGAGCGAAAACTACGCGAGGTTGGGGCGAGTACACGCCTGTCGTTTACAAGAAGACGCCTCACGCTATGGGATTAGGTAGGCGTGTTACAAAAATCGGGGAAAAATCGTTGAACGATCCATCCATTGTTGCGCTATTGAACAATTCTTCTATCTCCTATTTCCTAGATTACGTCGGGGAGGACGACAATATGCAAGTGAGGATCATAGCTGGAGCTATAGTTGCTGTGGTGGTTCTTCTCGTCATCATCATCATCATGACCGTTTTGATTTTGAGAAGGTAAACGAATCGCGCGGAGATTAAAGACACGAAATGTGTTAACTATATATATTTATATATATTCTTTTACACGTGTCACAATCCGTTTGATCCGACTTTATTGATGTGGTATGATTTCGATGCAGCAGGGCCTCGGACGAATGCAACAAGAAACAGCCGAGCGATTGCGACACTTTGGAGTATAGAAACGGCGAAGGTACGTTTGCCGATTCGGCTTCCATTCTCTCTCTTTTTTTTTTTTTCTTTCTTACGTATATAAATTCATTATCGCTATTATTATTATTATTATTATTATTATTATTATTATTACTTATACTTATTATTATTACTACTACTAACCCCCCCCGCCGCCCCCCCCCCCCACTCTGTCACTTTCATAGTTGTTTCACTACTAAGCCCTCGTGTCTTGCGACTAATATTTTTCGATCACCAAACCCCGCCTCGCCCCCCACCCCCCTCATCAGTTAGATCCAAGTGCAAGTGAGCCCGCCCCCTTCATGTATACAGTATATACCCCGATACGATATAATGTCTTGTTTTATGCCAAATACCTGTATAGTAGACTTTAGAGATCTCTTTGCAAGTCTCTATGCAAGAAAGAAAGATTAGATGAAAAGGAAAAGGAAAAGTTTCGTTCGCGGGACGAAAGTTACGGACGATCGATTTCAGGGCGGGAAAAAAGAAAAAGAAAAAAAAAAAAAAGAATGAGAGACGATGATGATTTCTCGTTGCGAAAATTCAATATAGTCAGATCTGGCCCACTAGTCAAACTGTCATATATTTGTTCTAACCAAATTCTTTCGATTCTTTCTTTTCATGTGCGATTCCCCTAATCTATCGAACCTGCCTCCATGAAAAATCCATGAAAAAACCCAATGAAAACAATGTACACAATCGCCTGCTACTACAGGACTAGTTGTGACCTACAGTAAGTCTTCTCCAACGCCTCAAAGTTTTTTTTCTAGGAACTCGGTTTTTACGTAGTTAACTTTTTGCACCCCCTTGCAACTTGAAAATGCATCTCTTTGACGCCGTTCCAAATTTTTTTTCGCGCACGAACACGCACCATCCTTCCACACTTTCCACAGTTATTCCTGTCACAGGAACAGGAATTGCGCGTGTCGATCAACATTGTTTTTCTTCAACGCGTATGGAGGATAGTACACGCGCGAAAGATGTGCGTGCACGTGCTTTTGTTGCTTGCGTACGTACGGTTGTTGTCATTACATGTTCTGCATGCTGTATGTTGTTAGTGTGTTATCATTGCATTTCTTATTTTTTTTTTTTTTTTGTTTTTTGTTTTTTCCTCGTCCTGTTGTTTTGTTTTGTTTTGTTTTGTTTTGTTTTTCACACCAACGCTGAATCAACGCGAATAAGACGAGAATAAAAGCAATCACAGAAGAAACGGAAACGCATTTCCCTTCCCCCCTCCCCCCCCCTCTTTTTTTTCTTTTTTCTTCTTTTCCTTCGATCATTCAATAATTTCAATAATTTCGTCGTTTTCGCGGCTCCGCTCGTTTCGCGCGTCATTAAAATTAAATTCATCGAACATCACACCGCTTCTATTTTTTTGTTTGCTGTTTGTTCAATTAGTTGTGTTGGTTGTTGTGTTGTTCACAGTGCACTGCAAAATGGACAGTTCACCGATTGTGACAACCCACACCAACAACAAGAGCAAGTCCTCGCGTAAGTCCCAATAAAACTTGTTCGAGAAAAACCGGTCGAAAAACGCGCGAACGACGCTCTTGATCCATCCTTGAATACACTTGAATACACTCGTTCAAAAATTGCTACACGACACACGATTGCCCTTATTTTTTTCTTTTTTATTTTCGCTCGCACCACGATCCGTTTCTTTCCTCTCTCTCTCTCTCTCTCTCTTTCTCTCCCTCTCTTCTTATCTCTTTCTCTTCCTACGTATCTTAAATTTCCCTTAAATTTTTTTTTCAACTTGGTAGATGAGAGACGCACGAAAAAAAAAAAAAAAAGAGAAAGAAAAAGAAACGCATGAAACTTCTTTATTCTCGTTGCGCATCCCTCTTCGAATTCGTTCCATTTTTTTTTTTTTTTTCAGCCGCCCACCGATTTTCCTGCCCCCCAATAACAACGTTTCCTCTGTAACAACGTTCCTCTGTACTCTGTCGAAGCGCGGCGGCGAAATGTACCGGATGTTTCGGTGGAACTCGAATTAATTTGGCTCTTGGAGAGAGAGAGAGAGAGAGAGAGAGAGAGAGAGAGAGAGCGGTAGTCGCAGATGCGTTCGCGGATGTAAATTAACAGGCGACGAAGTAATTCGATTCGACCGGGGCATCCTCTTGCGCTCCATCCACCGCGCTACGACTAACGTCATTCAATCTGATGCTGCATCGTAATTGAAATCGTTTGGCGTTTATTAGGCATGCGAGAATTTCTACGCTGGCATGAAAATTAGTCATTTGCGCGATCTCTCGATTTTTGTCTTTTTTTTTTTTTTTTTTTTTTCTTTTTTCTTTTCTTTTCTTTTCCTTTTTTCATTCCTCTTCACAGATTTCGTTCTTGTATATACATAGTGGAAGTATTAGTCGAAGTTTCGTTTTGTTTTTTTCTTTCCTCGTTCGTTTTTTCTTTTCTTTTTTTTTTTTTTTTTTTTTTTGAAAAACGATTTTCAGAAAAATCAATTTCACGATAGAGAAAATAGAGAGATAATTGTTCTGTCTGTTTATCTCGTCGTCGCGATAGAATTGTTTCATTCGAGAGTAATGATATTAGAAGTATTTCAAAATGAGAAAGCTCTAGAGAGATAACGTACAAGATAAGCTTTTTGTACAGAGTTTTTTTTTTTTTATTATATAGCTTTTTTTTTCCCCGCCCCCCTTACTCTGCGTATTTCTCTCTCCCTGTTTTTTTTTTTTTTTTTTTTTTTTTTTTTTGAGCATTTTAGAAAAAAATCTTTTTTTCGTATAAAGAGGAAGGGTGTGTGAGTGTTTTCACGGGATGATACGGTTGACAGTCACGGAGCGAACGATGCTAATTTCTCACGCTCCGAGATTCCGTCAAAATTTAACACACCGGCCCTCGTGTTAATATAATGAACTCTGTTTTGGTGACGTTGCAGTGACCACGCCGCTGTTCACACCTGCAGTGGGAGTTGCCGCCGCGAGTGCTGGTGGCGCGGGCGGTGGCGGGGCGAGAAGTTACGTCGATCCTCACACGTACGAGGACCCGAATCAAGCTGTACGAGAATTCGCGCGGGAGATCGACGCGGGATACATCACGATAGAGGCGATCATAGGTAACGATCATCATTTTCCTCTCTCGTTGAATGAAGAATACGCGCGTATACGCGAAAAATTCCTCGATCCGATCTTGCTTGCTAATTGTTAATTTTCTCTCTCTCTCTCTCTCTCTCTCTCTCTTTCTCTCTCTCTCTCTCCTTTTCTTCCTTTCCCTCGTCTCGTACGAAACACGAAATTGGACACAGGTGGAGGGGAGTTCGGGGACGTTTGTCGGGGTAAATTGAAATTACCGCCGGACGGTCGGACAGAGATCGACGTTGCCATCAAGACATTGAAACCCGGCTCGGCGGATAAGGCGCGCAACGACTTCTTGACCGAGGCATCGATCATGGGCCAGTTCGAGCACCCGAACGTGATATTCCTGCAGGGCGTGGTGACCAAGAGCAACCCGGTGATGATAATCACCGAGTTCATGGAGAACGGGAGCCTGGACACTTTCCTACGCGCGAACGACGGCAAGTTTCAGGTGCTCCAGCTTGTGGGCATGCTGCGAGGGATCGCGAGCGGGATGCAGTATCTGGCCGAGATGAACTACGTGCACAGGGATCTCGCAGCGAGGAACGTGCTCGTGAACGCCGCCCTCGTTTGCAAGATCGCCGATTTCGGGCTTAGCAGGGAGATCGAGAGCGCGACGGAAGGAGCGTACACGACCAGGGTAAGTGGTGAAGCCTTATTTCTCGTACCCCCCCCCCCCTTTTTTTTTCTCTTCCAACGCGGAATTCTTTTCATATACTTTCGAGTCGAACGCGAATCATCTTGACTTGTGATTTGACTTGCGGCAAAAGGGTGGGAAGATCCCGGTGCGATGGACAGCTCCGGAAGCGATAGCATTCCGAAAATTCACCAGCGCTTCCGACGTGTGGAGCATGGGGATCGTTTGTTGGGAGGTGATGTCGTACGGCGAGAGGCCGTATTGGAACTGGTCCAATCAGGACGTGATAAAGTCGATCGAGAAGGGATACAGGCTTCCAGCGCCGATGGATTGCCCGGAGGCGATCTATCAGCTGATGCTCGATTGCTGGCAAAAGGAGCGAACTCATCGCCCCACTTTCGCCAATTTAACGCAAACTTTGGACAAACTGATACGGAGCCCGGACACGTTGAGGAAAATCGCCCAGAACAGGTAAAACCTTCTTCCTTTTCTTCTTCTTCTTCTTCTTCTTATTCTTCTTCTTATTCTTATTCTAATTCTTTTTCGCTCTTCACTCGATATTTTCATTGTTCAACGTCGCGCTATCGATTCGCGTGTTTCGCGTATATATATATATATGTGTGTGTGTATATCGTGTATAACGAAAGATATCGAAATATTTATTCGCAGGGGAAAAAAAGAAAAAAAAAAAGAAAAAAAAAAAGAAACGCTTTGTCACGTGCCTTCATCGAAAATAATTCGGCAGGCTCCGGAGGACGAGACAAGATTAGACGCGACGTTTTAGACAAGATGTTTTTTTTTTTTTTTGGAAACGCGGTTTCCTTTGGAAAGGAACGTCGGGAGCCTGTACCGACCGAATTGTTCTCCCAAATCATCTCTTAACACGAATCATGCCGCATGCTGATTTGCGAATCACACTTCGTGTCCATAAATTAATTTCTCTCGACAGCCAAACAATTTCTTTCTTTCTTTTTTTTTTTTTCTCCCCCGTTTTCTCCGCTCGTTACTCAATGGAGAAGAAGCTCACATGCTCTGCGCTCTTCACGTACGCTCTTAGCTCTGGGCTTTGATGTTGTTTGCTCATATACATATCGTATACATCGTAATTAAGGATTAATCTTAAAACGCTTAAAACGAATAATAGAGAGAGAGAGATATATATATATATATATTGGCCGTCAAGGAATAATCACGATGTGTGTGTGTCTACCCGATCCGAGAGAGAATCGTGTGCACGTGTCGTCCAAACTCGTCGAGTACGTCGATATTTTCGATACATCAATACCTGATTGGCATTACTGGAAACGGGCATATAGTTACTGGACTGATCTTTTTCGCACCTTTTTTTTTTTTTTTTTCTCTTAAGTTCTAGTAACTTTCGACCGACATTTTCTTTTTTTCGAAGAAGCTACTTATTTCTCTCATCTTTCTTTTTTTTTTTCTTTTTTTTTTTTTCTTTTTCTTTACGTTCATTTCCGTAGCTCAAAGAGTCGTCAAAATTGATTTGTACAGCGCCTCCGCTTCCTCGCAACTCTCGTTCTCTTTGAAATTCAACGACGCTGAATTAAAAGACGGGAACTTGCCGAGAAAAAAAAGGATTTCGCGAGCGACGAAGCACGGGACGGGGGGGACGGGACGTGGAGAAATAAAAATTTCAGTTGGATTTTTCTTGTGTTTACAGCACATATTTTCCACGAATTTTGACTAATAATCTCGTTAAACGGAACGTCCGAACGCGCGTTCGTAAAAAAAAAAAAAAAAAAAAAAATGTCGTCCCAAAGTTTTGCAATGATGTAACAAGTGGCTTTGCCGCGCGCTTAATTCTCCTCTTAATTAAAAACGGCTTAATTCCCTTTGGAAAACGTGCAAAAAGATCTACCGCTACTTTCCGTTTCTGTTTCGTATTACTTGTTGGGAGGAAAATTAATTTATGGACGGAAGTCTTTGCGCGATCATTTTCGCGGAATAATTTTTCGTTCGCGTTTCAAGAGAACGGCGAAAAGTGCGCATCGTACTGCGGTGGCTTTCAGAGAGCTTTTATCGCTTTAGCGCTTATCGTTTCTGTGATCCTGGAATCCTTTAAACTCTCCTTCTCCTCCTTCTCTTACCACCACTTATTTCCACCGCGAAACGCAAAAAAAAAAAAAAAAAAAAAAAAAAAAAGGGGGAAAAAAAGAAGAAGGCGAACAAAAGCGGGGGATCAAACGATACTCGAGAGTCGAACGTCTCGTTCCGCTTTATCGTCCCGACTTTATCGTTGATGAAGCAATACGAGAAAAGTGGCCGTGGCGTTACGAAGGAGGATATCACAAGAGGATATCCTTCGAGGATTCGTCCCAATTATCGATTCGTCGCATCGAGACGTACGAGACGAATCGATTATCGGTTGATTTGATCGGCGAGAAATGGAAATCGATCCGATTATATTCCATCTCCGCTTGCCGCCGATCGGTCCGGATCGATATCGGCCGATCTATATAACTACGATCTCTATCTATACCCCTGCCCCTCCCACCCTCCCTCCCAAGAAGAATATATTTCAATTTCTCTTGTCGTCGACGACGTCCCTTTTTTTCTGGGCTAATTCTTTGTGGTTTTGGTTTTGTGGTGTCTTTGGTACCCGACTACGAACTGCAACTGCGACAACTACCATCTACCACCACCAACTACAACTCAACAACTACTACAACTCAACAGCGTGAGGCCACCTGCACACAATCCGTACTATGTCACAAGCCACGCGGCTGCCGCACAGGCCGCGGCAGCGGCCGCTGCGATTCCAACTGCCGCGGCAACGGGTCCGTTCGTAGATGTAGTCGGCCATCAAGCCCAGTCGACGATTGCCGTTCCAGTAATGCCACCAGGAGCCGGCCGTAGCTTACACTATCACACACACGCAGCCACACACGCATTGCCACAACAGCCACCGCTTACCTATCCCAATTGGGTCCCGTTCACTCACTTTGGTTGATAATCGAGCGATTAAATATATATATATATATATATATATATATATATATATATATATTACATCGTTTATCGTTTATTCTGCGTGGCGAGACATAGTGTTTCACTAATTCGTTTGCTTCAACTTTAGTTTAACGCGGGAGGAAAATGCCTAGCGAGTCGAAACGACGCGTGCGATCCGTGCAAAATTATTCCCTTCAATTTTTTCGAATCGAATTCCACGAATCGTTGTTGGACGTGCCGTTGGAAACGAGTCTCGCGGGGGACGGCACGGGGACGAGAGGGACATCCTTCGCTAGGACCGCCTATCCCCGCTTCGAACGCTTTGTTGACAATCTTGAGGACGCTACGCAAGCAGTAGGCAATTCGTAATAAAAATTATATTTTCAGAAAGTTAGAGAGTTAAGTTAAGGATTTCCAATCATGCAAGACTGAGATATTGATTCGAAACTGATTGATTATATTTTATTACGTAATTATTAATATGTACAATTATCGTTTTTATAATTGCTCGACGAATACGAAATTCGACGTTTGTGTTAAATTAAACTATTGTTACGAATCATAATTAGTCCACGCATATTGATGAGAAATAAAAAAAAAAAAATTTTATATCGCATCGAATATACGTTATTCGAATACTTCGAATTCTATGCCTACATCGTTAATGCATCGAGGTTTTTAAATTTGAATAGATCGTCGTTTTGGATCAGATATATGTGTTAAAAAATACAATGCTAAGAACAAAAATATGTGTGAAAATAGGCGAGAATTCCTCCCAGATTACCGACCAATCAGACTCGCGAGATTCCTTCCGCGAGACTTCTTTCTTTTCGTCATATTAGTGAACGGTACATCGATATCGATAGATGGATCTCGACGAAAGCTCGTTGAAAAACCCCTCCCCCCTTCTCCCCTTTACGACGTTCGATCTTTTCCTCGTCGTTGTATTTTCGTCCAAGGTCAGAGTTACGCGATCGTTGTTTTTTTCTTTCTTTCTTTTTTTTTTTTTTTTTTTTTTTTCTGTCCAAAGCAAAGCAAAGAAGTCCTCTCTCCTTTGCTCGTCGATGCTCGCCAAAGAAAGACGCTCGCGCGATTCTGGCTTCTGACGATCGGAATCATTTTTAGATGGAACATTTTTCCCTACCCTCTCCCCCCTTCCCTCCTCCGTCGAATAATCGCGGTAGATGATTTTTACGCGCGTCTCTCTAGAGAGTCGTGCAATCGTTAAACGATGCTTAGGTTTAATCGATTAATTAATTCCGTTAAAAAACGTATTTACATACGATATAAAACGAGTAGCGAATTTAATCATTATATTCATTAGGGAAAAGAATTTTCACGGTTTCTAATTAGATACATAGCATATAATATATATATATATATATATATATATATATATATATATATATATATATATATATATATATATATATATATATATATTATACTTATTTATAAGAGGGAGAAAAAGAAAATGTTTTTATCGTGATGTTCAAGCAAGCGCCAGGCGCGATAAATTTTATCGATTTTAGCTGCCACGTAGAGGCAATATTTATGATTCTAGTTAGAGGGATTTAAATGGAAAAATTTTATGAGAGAGTATATACATATATATAATATATATATATATATGTATGTATACATATATGTATTTTGCAGTTTTTTCGTAGAGATAATAAGAATTTATTAGGGGACGAATCGAACCAACGAATAGCAATATATAGATAGATTGGACTTAAGCTCACACGGAGCTTAATCCGTGTGACGGTGGATTTTAACCGCGAAACCGTGTTGTCATAGTCTTTCAGATGTTTTTCTAATTCTCGATATACGTAATGTATATGTATATAACTTACACGAGTATACGTAAACATTATATATTATACATTATAAAAAGCGGATATATAGTATATATATATATATATATATATATATATACATATATATATTTATCGATATGATATTTATTATAACGTCACCGACTTTACCGCAACAAAAAAAAAAAACTGCAAAAGACTTATTAGCATTTAATCACGCGAGCTACCGATTCGACCAGATTAGAATAGTATTTTTCTACTTGAAAACGAGGACGAAAAGTCAGGAAACCGTACATAGAAACCGGATACACGGATATCCCAGGCTGTTCTCACGCCTGGCATTCGATTCGTGACCACACACACGTCGTACCTAACTACCCTCTTTACGTTATAGCGAAAAATCTCCCAAAAAGTCGATCCATAGAACGAATGCGTCACGACACACCATTGCAGGAAAAATGATCGAGATGTAATAATCGAGAGAGATTTGCCGCGCTTCTTTCGAGTGTCGGATTCTTAAACGATTTTCTTTTTTCGATCGATCCATCGGGAGAAAGAGAGGAGAGAAGAGAAGAGAGAGAGAAAGAGAAAGAGAGAGAGAGAGAGAGAGGCATGTTTGTCTAAGAGAGAGAGAGAGAGAGAGAGTGCATGTGTGTGTAACAGAGGAGAGAGAGAGAGAGAGAGAGAGAGAGAGAGAAGCGAAAATCAAAACGGACAATCAGCTTAGATGCGTTACGCCCGCGGAAATCGAATCGATATGCGCTACTTATCTTAGAGCTTACATCGACAATCGCGATAAACGCAAGCTTCGCACAAGCACACGATCACATTTGCACAAACATTTGCCGTATACACTCGAGAGAAATTAGGCCAGATGGGTTGAGAAAACGTATGCGACACGTACGCAAACATATTCACACATACGCATACACACACACAACATACACACATACATACACGCAAGCACACGCCAAACGTGTGTGACCTCCATCGCACTAACAAATGCTAACAATTGTCAGAATCAGGGAAAGGGGTGCTCCACCCCCACCCCCACCCGCCTCGTCGACATCCTCCAACGTGCATTTGAGGAAAAGGTAAACAATCAAGAACAGCTTTCAGTCGACCAAAAATAATGAAACGTAGCGGAACGAGGGAGGAGCAAAATAAGGCAGGAAGGAGACAGAGAGAGAAAAAAGATGTTACGATCATCGGCGGACAGAAATGTTTACAAGTGTGAAACGCGTCGCGCTTCACATCGTTGCCACCCATCGATATTGCCTTGTTGCCTTCTTGCTCCTCTCCATTTGCTTCGTTCGAATTATCATGAGTATTGCTGCCACGTAGACAGCATTTGCTCTGCTTGTATTCCTATTAGTTATTCGTATCGCACTGCTTGCTTCATACGCACCATTATCCATTCATATTCTACGTAATATGTCTGATCTCTTCAACTTGTATATCATCAATCGTAATCACACCGTCATAGTGCTCTCATTACCGCCATTCGCAACTCTCACTCTCGTATCACCATCGATCACCATCGTTAATCACCAACGAATCCACTCACGAAGGCTCACGAATTTTCACGATCTCGCCTCGGTCTTACCTCGTTCGTTTTCGATCGATTTTTCCGTTCCAGACGAGTTTATTTCGCTTTTCACACTGTGACCGCGCGTTGTCTTCGTATGTCGATGTTACCGACCGGGTCGATACGCGAATCGAAGTAGAAGAATTTTTATTACGACGCGGTCGTGAAAATTTATCGAGCCTCGGTCAAAGTGTATATAAAGATATATTTTACCGACCCCCTTCTACGAACCCCCGTTTCATATCGTAATATCTACCCGTAAACCCGTCTTTAATAGTGTAAAATTAAGTAAATGACACCAATGGAATAATCTTGAATCCTAGAAATGAGTAGTAAACCACCGAAACTCGATTCTAAATCTCTCACACTCTTTTACCCTTTTAACCAGCCATTTTCTTTACCATTTTCGATCCCCTAATTTTTTACTTTCGCTCGCAGAACGTCTTTTACAATCTACGTTGTCCATTTACGAGAAATCGTAGATTTTTGAACATGATGGAATATACAATTTTAGAGAAATGACTTTCTACGAGCAAGAGATACTCGACTATATCTATATGAATGTTCTTACCAACTAATGATATTATTAGTGTATATATATATATATACATATACATATACTTGATATACAGGATGAGGTTGAAAGATATTCGCAAGATGGTGATTCCTTGTGAAAAAAATTCATTTTACTTTTTTTTTTTCTTTTTTTTTTTTTTACAAGGAATTATCGCTTCATTCAAAACATCATTCGGCCACATTTCTGTACTAATCCCCTTTACCCCAACGGATGATCTAGGATTACGTATATCACAAGAGTAGCCATTTCGATAATCAAAGTAAGAACGCGAAACGGCTAATCTTCCCCTGTAATAAAAAAAATATCTCATCGATAGAATCTCCGAAATGAAAAAAGGAAAAAAGGAAAGCGTCTCTGTTTCTCTCTAGTTTCGACGTTCGTTTTACACGGAGCTGTGTAAATTTCTCGAGCCTCAAGAGCCGCTTTTCATTTTTCCACCCTTGTTCTTAGATTCTTAGATCAACGACCTGTTGAGAGGATCGAGTCCAAGATATTCCAGGTCTTTGATCTCGCATAGTGTGCCTTCCTCGATCCCTCGACAAAGATAATATATATATATATTAAAAAAAAAAAAAAAAAAAAAAAAGAAGAAAGAAAAGAGAAATCGGACGGAAAGTTAATATTAACACTGGAATTTTCGACAGGGGCACCAATCCACTAGCGCCGGACGCGGTGGATTTAACGCAATTGACCTCGGTCAGCGAGTGGCTGGCTTCCATCAAGATGTCACGGTACGCGGAGAGTTTCGAGAGATCCGGAGTGACTACGTTGGAGGCGGCCGCTCGGGTCACCGTTCAAGAGTTGACGGCGCTTGGGGTGACGTTGGTAGGCCACCAGAAGAAGATCATGAACAGCGTGACGGCGCTGAGAGCGCAAATGTCCGCCACCTCGCAAGGATTTCTCGTTTAATCGTTTGGCGCACGGTCGGTGCGCTTCTCACCACACGCAATTTCACGCAATTTGACGCAGGATTCGATATCCTATCGACCAAACGCATCCGTTCACTCGAAGAGGGTTTCGTCCTCCTCCGGTCGATCCACCCGCCTAGTCAGGACGATAGACCTGTTTCTTCGAACAAACATTCATCCCTTCCTTCGCAGACGACCAACAGCGATCGAGACGCTACGCTACAAGAGGCTCCGCCAATCTCGAGGCATAGCGTTGACACTCGCTGACATTCCAACGCGAATTCGCTCGAATTCGATCTGTCAGTCGGGCTCCCGTCTCTCTCGACGGAAATGGAAGACGACGAATTTCGCGGCTGCGACCGCTCATCGACCCAATCAGGTTGAAAGCCACGGTGTCGTGCCACGCGACGAAAACTCGTAACGGGATCAATAAGTGAGAAAAGAAAAAGGAGAAAAAGAAAATATGCACGACTCCGTGAACGAGTCGGCCATTAACTTTGTCTTTCTCTTTCTATACAATATCTTTCTCGCGCGTGGAATCATCGCCGCATGAAAGGAATCGTCTAACTGCCACTATAAATCACTGCCGCATCGATTGCACACACGTGGAGAATCACGTGCCGACAAACGCAATTCTTACATCTTAAACTCGGAATTTTTCGGAACCGTGCTTCGGGAATCGTGAATTTGAACGCACTGAATCGTTGCTCACACGCGCTCGTTGCAGAGAGAAAATGCAATAGTCCTGCCAATCGACTTTCCGTTTTATCGCTCGAAACGATTTTTTTTTCTTTTTTTTTTTTTTCTTTTTTTCCAGCCACTTCGACGAAGCCGCTGGTTCCCTTGTTTCACAGTGTGCTCCTACCTTACTTGTGTTGCGCAGCGGTTAACTTAACACACACACTCGTTAAACGTTGAAAACAGGTGATCGTCGATCGTGCTTCGAACGATCGATCGAAAAATAGATTCGAACTCGCATCACCACTTGGTACAGACCACGAACGAATGGAAAAAGAACGGCCTAAAAATCAACAACCCCGCGTATAAATTGTATAACCCTCGTTTCTGCCCCGCGAATATACGAAAGTTTTTCGAACAACGATTGATTCTAGGCAAACTGAAACTGAAGATTCGAGAGAGAGAGAGGTCTAAGATGTAAACGTAAGTGTACGCTTTAAGGTGACGAGCATAGATCGAGGGAATGATCAAGGGCAAGCGTGCGCCTTTAACGCGAGCGTAGTTTTTCGCCGTAATTTTATGTCCTGTGCAGCGAATTTATATATCGTCTAGCCCTTATTAATAATCGCTTAATCGATGTACAAGACACGATACACGCATATAACACGTATACACACACACACACACACACACACTACACACGCATACATACGTTACACAGACGTTGCAACACACGTAGATATATATATATATATCTATACGAATACGAAAGCCACCCCGTTCCGTTCAGGCGAAACGATGGAAGGAACGACAGGTAATACGTGAGACTGAAAGCAAGATTCGTTCGAAATAATTCTAGAATATGTTTAATATAACGAGACGATGAGACAGAGGTTGAAGAAAGGAGAGAAAGATATGATTCTTGCCTTCGCGTTACCTATATAAAGTATATGCGATATGTGTACAGGTGTACCTGTCCGATGATTAGAGAGAAGAAAAGAGGAACATGTGCCAATAAAGAGGAAAAACAAAAAAAAAAAAAAATAAATAAAAATAAACGGAGAGAAAGCGTGCGTGAACGAGGGAAAATGTTTTGCGTGAGAGAGGAAGAGAAGAAAGAGAGAAAGGGGGCTCGCTATCGCGCGGCCGTTGAGTTGCAAAGAGAAAGAGAGGATCCCTATTTACATATACGTATTGAAAAAAAAAAAGAGAAAAGAAATAGATTATATTATAACGCGAGACAAATTTATTCGAGATGATTGGAAGGCCAACGAACGAAGAACGTGTTCGAACAAGAGTGGAAGAAGGTTATTATGCCGAAGAAATCATAAAACGTGTCCCTCGGCACCGTGAACATATCAAGGCGTATTGGAGAGAGAGAGAGAGAGAGAGAGAGAGAGAGAGAGAGAGAGAGAGAGAGAGAGAGAGAGATGAATGATAATGAAAGGTGAATATATAAGGTGCGTTTACCGGGTAAAAATCTTTTTCGAGGCAACGACGAGTAAAAGATTTGGCGTTAATGGTAAATAATTATCTAGAAAAGTTTTCGCGGCGACACCTTCGACGTGATATTGATTTTCGCGAAAGGAACGAAAGCTGAATTGATTTAGCGATCGTCTCTATAATATACATATAGTAGAGTATTTACTTTTAAAAGTGAGCGATTCGAATTGTTTCGCATCGCAAACGCAACGTCCACATCCCAGCACGCGTGCACGCGTATCACGATATCACGGTATTAGCATTGGTTAAAGAGAGGGGGAAGAGAAAAAGGAAAAGGAAAAAAAAAAGGGAAAAAAAAGAAAAAAAAAAGAGAAAAGGCTTGTTTCGTCGAGATGGATGGTCTGTATCCTTGTTACATCCACGTTCGCTAATCGTGTAAAGACTGGTTCCCACTGGTGTCACATCATGATCACGGGGAAGGGGAGGGAGAAATCCCCGCGTGAGATCGGCGGCGAACGTTCGTCGAAAAAAAAAAAAAAAAAAGAAAAAAAAAAGAAAAAATGGATGGATGATCGAGACGAGCGCGACTCGAACGCTTCCAAACAAAAGTCGGGCGAGCCACGGGAAATTTTTTATTCTTTAATTTAACGAATTAGAAATATAGTTGATTAAGGCTCGGCGTGACGATGGTCGACGAGGGGGTAGGGAGAGGACAAAGATGGCCCTAATAGTCGAAATTATTCTCGCGTATATAGATCGATCCGACGTAGTAAAGGACGGACTTTATTATTATTATTATTATTATTATTATTATTATTATTAGTACTAGTAGTAGTAGTAGTAGTAGTAGTAGTAACTTTATTTCTTTCTTCGAATCGAGCCATCGACGCGTCGGGCCTCTCGACATTATACACAACAGGTCGTTCCGTTTGCATTCGAAAAAATGCGAAGGAAGGTCCTGGAGACTTGTAACTCGACCAGCGGCGTTTCGTTTTCTCGACGAGACGGCGAGACGACGTCGCGTTTGGTGGACGTTTGGTCTCTATTAGGGGGGAGAAAGAGAACGAAAAGCTACTGAAAATGGCGACGATTAAGAAGCAATAAGTGAATACACGCAAATGCAGATTTTTATATAGAAAATGTTAACAAATTTCAGAAAATATTAATTATCGATAGCGCTATCTTCCTAAATGTTCGTATTAAAAGTTAACGAGAAGTAAGGTAAAGAATAAGAGTGATGAAGTCAGGTGGAGTCCCAACCGAACGGCACAATATCGAGAGAGATCGAACGAAATTCGGGTATAACGAGAAAATATTGTACCGCGGTGTAAATCGAATCTTACCCGGGTAGACGAAAGCGTTGAGAAGAGGGAATTAAGAAAATTCGGCCGGGACTCCTTCAGAAAGAGAGAGAGAGATGAAAGAAAGATTTTTAAGAACTTTCAGCCGTAACTATTTGTGTCTAGCGACGAACCTGCGAGTGCGACCTGAAGTTTTGAGAATGTCGATAGTTTCAGTGAATTAATATTTAGATTTCATAGATCTCTATCGATATTAAACGATCGTAGGCACGAAACGAGCAGATGATAATTAGTTAGAGCGTAAAAAGATATCTTACTAGAGACTTCTTCGATTTCACTTGAGTCTTTCGCGTTCGAACCGCCTTCCTTCTTTTCCTCTTTTTCCTTCTTCTTCCTTATCCCTTTTTTCGTCTCAACACTTGTATTTTCAAAGCTTT
Organism: Apis florea; assembly: GCF_048593485.1. Classification (NCBI taxonomy): domain Eukaryota; kingdom Metazoa; phylum Arthropoda; class Insecta; order Hymenoptera; family Apidae; genus Apis; species Apis florea. The sequence goes on from NW_028256703.1 coordinate 4,978,952, forward strand.
CGATCATACTTAATTATTAATTCACTTTCATGTCTATTCTTCGTTCCATCTCTCTTCGTTTCTTTATCTCTCTTTTCCCGCTCGCTCGTTTGCTCGCTCTCTGTCTTTACCTCTATATCTCTCTATTTTTCCTCCCCGGTTTTAATTGACCGCAACACGCTTTTTATGTTATGTAAGAGACGAGAATTCAAAATGCAAAAATGCCGAAAGAAGGAAGAGCAATAAAAAAAAAAAAAAATGATCGCGTAATCCGAATCAAAAATTCCCTTCGATTCACGCGAATAAATTTTGCTTTTCCTCCTATCGTTTTTCTTTTTATTCGTCTTCTTTTTATTACCAGTTACGATATTTTTTTTTTTTTTTTTTTTTTTTTGTAATTAATCATTACTCTTTCTATCGAGGAAACGTAGCGATGAGTAAACGAATGGAAAATCGTTGAAGACATCTTCCTCAGACACTCTTTTACTTAAATACTTTTACTCGATTAACACTTCTGTACTACTATTTATTAAAAGCAAAGAAAGCCTTATTTATTGTTTAGAGATCTGACTAAATTAAAAAAAAAAAAAAAAAAAGAATTTTCTAATTGTGGTAGGTTATCTATTTACCTTATTAGAATTGTACGAAAGGGGACGAAAGAAAAAAAAGAAAAAAAAAAGAGAGAGACATTATTTCCTTACTTCAGAATTTTCGAAAAACTATGCCATTAAAGTAAAGGGAGACGACAGGATAAAAGAAAAAAAATGGAATACAACATCATAGATACGATCGTCGAGTCTCTAAGCAGTTATGTATTAGTTAAGCGTTTTTTTAAGCGAATTACGTGCACGTTGTTTAACTCTCTTTCAATTGTTCTTTTTTTTTTCCATTATTATTTTTTTCTAACAGTCTGTTTACAGCGAACTTTGTCAAAGTACCTGCTTCGGAAACGAAAAGCAAACAAAAAAAAAAAATAAAATAAAAAGAAAAGAAACAAAAACATATATTAAATTCGCGAAAAGACAAAGCACACAGGTACCGTCCCGTATATATTATAAATAGCTCATCTACTATCACGTACACGCATCATAATTTATGTATACTCATCGAACTGAGTTTTTACACTATTGGTTCCAGCAAATCACCATCGTGTGTCCTCGATTCATTGTATAAAACAAAGCGACAAAACGCGACAGATGCAATAACAGAATTAATATCGACAAATTTTGGAATGTGTCTAAAAACATTTTTCCTATGGTGTTGTCAAGACGATGTTGAATGTAAATAAGATATAATAAATAATATACCTTATACGATGTAAGAATTGGCTTCTTTTTTTTATTATTTAAACTCTTTTCTTAATATAATCCTTTATTATTCTTTGTTCAGATCAGATTACAATTTCGAACAGTATGAAATTTTCTTATGATAACGAATAGTGCCTCTATTGAGCAAATTCAAAAACAGAAAAAAATTTCTCCTTTAACGTACAACTTCTAATACATATTTAGTTTATGGGGAAATAATTCTACACTGTTTACTACACTAGGGAGTATTGCTGTTTTGTGGCACAAGATTGCGCTTGCGTATAGTAAAATTTTTCCAATGTAGTCGTTTCCTTTTCCGTTTGGCTCTACGAAAGGTTCGTTTGAATTTTATATTACGTTTAATTACCCAAATTATTTAAATTAATCTTTAAAGGTGAACATGTTTTTATAATTGCTTCGAAATCTATATTTTTTGACAATATAATTTATTACAATATGAACGAACCTTTCTGCTAAGAAATAAATTTATATTTCAGAACCAAAATGGTACAGCGTTTAACCTATCGACGTCGATTGTCATATAACACAAAAAGTAACAGGAGACGCGTGTAAGTATCTACTTTTATAGAAATATTAATACAAAATTCGCGTATTTAATATACACTTGTTGTACAAATTACAAAATTGCAAAAAATTTAATAGAAAACTTAGTAAAAATATAATGAATCATTTGATCATTTTAGGTTATGTTTTGATTTATTTTTGTGTATGAAATTTACATATTTGCTATGTAAAGTCGTATCATTTTACGTTAATTGAATATAAAATAACATTTTGTTTGAATTATTTATTAAATAAAAAATTTATTTACACCGTATCTATTTTTCATGAAATTAAAAATTTCATGAAACTAAAAAAAATTTACATATACCGTATATTATATATTTGCAGCGTTCGCACTCCTGGTGGAAAATTAGTATATCAATATCTTAAAAAACCGAAAAAAATTCCAAGATGTGGTCAGTGCAAAGATAAATTGAGGGGTATTCAACCAGCTAGACCTATGGAAAGGTCACGAATGTGCAGACGCAAAAAAACTGTGAAACGAGTATATGGCGGTGTTCTTTGTCACAAATGCGTCAAAGAAAGGTATATCTTTATTTCTTTCTTTTCTAAGAAAACAATAGCAACAGTGCAAATTTATTTTTACGAATTTTTTATTATAGGATCGTTCGCGCTTTCCTTATCGAGGAACAAAAAATCGTTATAAAGGTGATGAAAACTCATGCGTTCGCAAAATTGAAGAAAACAGAAAAATAATCATTTCGTTTTTATTAATTAAATAAAATATATTTAAAAGTACAAAAAATATGAGTTGTCTATAATTATATAATATAACTTGTTACAAATTGATATTTGCTGCTTGAATTGAAAATAATATTGATCAAAGTTTGATCGATTCAACAAAATCAATGCATCATCTTATTGATTGAAAAGTAAGATAAAAATATTTAAAATAATTACAATTACTTAATTCGATTAATATAATTAATTACTACTTAATAATTCCTATTTCATTTTATTTTCTATATATTTTTCATTATTTTTCTTATTTCTTTCTACTTCTTTATACAATCTTTTTTCGAAAGTTAACGTCATAATTTTTTATTACATTACATTGAATTTGTATATGCAAACATCGAATTTGAAGTATAGTTCATTATGATAAATAATTTATTTCTTTGTAATAAGATTGATAAAATAATGTTTAAATTGTATTCATTCTACTTCAAACTTTAAATTGATCTGTGACAAATATTATTCAAGAGTATATTTTATCATATACATTATTTTCGAAATAATACTTCTAATCGTTTTCCAAACGGGAAACGATATTTAAATAATAAGTTCTAAATTATTTTTTAAAATGAAAATTTTAATTTGTATTTTTAAAAGTTAAAAAAATTTTGAAAAATTTTATCGGGAAGCGATAAAGATATTAGAGATTGTTATATTTTTGTTCTTATAAGTTTTAAACATTTTCAAAATCATGGTTGAAATTTTATCATATTTTATTTATTTATCAGTACACATGATATAAACAATATAATAATAAAAATAAAATTGTATTGTACATGTATGAGGAACTTGTTGAAAGGCATATGGCGAACGAAGAAGGAAACCAATCTCGTCTACGTCTGCTAAATCGATCGTACCAATTATCTTGTCGAAAAAGTGTTGAATGCGAGGATTTGTGAAAATGATTTTCCAGAGTTGACTCGTAACATTGTTGTAGAGGAGCCTCCCAAAGATCATCTTTCCACGAAGCTAAAAGTAAAATGTAATCTCCTTTCCAATCAAGACCAATTTTTGCTTTGAATTTCAAAGTTGTAGGAGTTTTGAATCCGGTTCGAGGTTTGCAATTTTTTGACCATAAATTTGCTTCGTTTCTCCTTATACGTTTAATTTTTCTTACTTCTCTCATAGTTTTTAATCTGCAACTTGTTGATACTATCTTACCAACAGGAATTAAAAGACTTTCAAGAATTTGTAATTCCAATTCGGTTGTTCCAGAAGGTATCGTATTATGTTTCTGGATTTCAAAAGGAATTATTCGACCAATGAATTTTTGCGGATCAATCTTCTGCTTCTGATTTGATCGTGATATAACCGATTCTTTGATATCTTGTGAAAAACGAGGATAAATGCTTAACTCTAAACTTTTTTGAACTCTGTCCAATCGAATTTCGTCGTTGAATATATTTAAATTTTGATCGCGCGTTTGTCGAACAGCTCGTAAAAGATAAGTTCCAGCTGCGGTAACCGTGTATAAAAAATTCGAACACATTGAATCGGAATAATAACTCCAACGCCCGAACCATCTATTATCATCGGAATAAATCCGGAAAAATCTTCTAGACCAAAATCCTCCATCGACGCTTTCGCATCTAATACTTAACCAAAAACCGTCGATTACTGCTGGAAGTGGTGGCGTTTGATGAAACAAAGGCGGGCTATATTCGGTGGCACGATACACGCTTCCACAAATCGGACAGTCAATAGCCTATATATATATATATATATATGACGTTAAATTGATATTAAAATGAATAGAAAAATTAGAAGCATAATCGATAAAGCATTCTTACCGTATCAACGCGTAACAACGATGTAGATTGCAATCGATTTGGTTTTGGTTGCATTTTCTGAGAATGAATGTTTCGAGCAGGCCCGCCTAGCAATAATTCAATTCTTACACGCATTTTATTTTCGTCGATCGCGTTTCTTGATAACTTTGAGATGAAACTAGATCGTTTTACTTCAACTCGAAGCAATTTAAGCTCGGTGAAATCAATTTCGAAGGAATCCAGACAAGCTATCGTGTGTCGTTTCCTCAATCGTAATAAACGACTTTGAAGAGAATTAGAATTCAAGTCATACATATGTAAACTCATATTTAACGAAGAATCCATGGATCGTTCGTAGATGAGTTGCGGCAGGTAAGGACGCCACTTTGTCTCAATACCACCACAACTTGCATTCATTATACGTCCAAATTTATGAGCTATCTGACAACAAGATAATTTAATTTGTTACGATCAATTTGTTCAATTTTGCATCTGATAATAACGGAACATTGATCGATCTACCTGTCTGTTAAATGGTATTAAATAAACTGAATCCAATTGTACGTTAGTTTCCGCAGCACCAGGAATTGCGATAGAAGGAGATAAAATTTTAACAGAACCACGTGCTATAACAGTATAAGCTGCAATACTACATGATTCTTCGTCATAATGGTATTGTAATAAAAGGAATGTATCATTCTTAAAAAAACTGTATTTCCTTATAATATATTTCGGGCCAGCTCGTATTTCGCATCTGAAGAAATAATAATGATCACCTGTTGCTCTGAAAATATTCGTGACAAGTTTTTATCTCAAAATAAAGTAAAATTGAAAACATATTTACTCTTGCGAAATCCATGTCGAATGTAATCTAGATGGTGTGTTATCTGTTACGGTCATTCTGTCGTCAAAATCAATCCTTTTCATCATCATTTCACAACGATTATCCTCCTTTTCTGATTTTAAAAAAGTAATACTGAAATCTAAGAATAGAAGGGATAATTATAGCAGAATTGATCAAGATTATCGATACTTTGAAGCATTTTTAAAATGCCCATAAAAAAAATTATACTGTTGTTTTAAAGAAAAAAAACGAAAATAGAAAGTTTAATTTTACGTTTTCCCGTATTCGCATTTCCACACTCAACTTTTTCTGTTTGTACTTTTACTGTCTTTTCGATTTGTATTCCAATCGAATCGACAGTAAGATACGATGGACTTCGTGATGTTATGCAGTTGCTTGAGAAACGCTTATTAATCAGAAGTAGAAGAATGTTGAGAAAAATTTAAAAAAGATCATATTCGATCACAATCTCGATCGAATATAATTGATCATTAAAAATATATATGTATATTATAATCTATGAAATAGGATGCATTTCAATTAACTTAACTTACCCATAAATAAACACAAAAGAGGAATAATAATTGACGATTCCATTTTTGACCGATTGTTTACAAAAATAGAATATTTTTTTAATGAAAATAATTCTGATTAAAAAAATTTTACACCAACTAAAATATAAATAAATGTTTATTATACTGTTTCTTTTTTAAATAAAATACAAATAAATGTTTACTATAATGTTTAAAACTCTTCGTTCGAGTGATATGAAGAAACTCAAGTATCGTTCAACTCACCCTCAATGTATATAGCTTTATCCCTTCCCGATCTTCTTCGAATGGTGATCACAAATGCAATCATCACTTGGTGAATGTAATTTGTATTCTCTCCAACAAGAAAATATTATTTATCTTGTAATAATAAATCGACTTATTTAAATATCGCGATAATGATAATCAACTTTAATAAAATATTCCTTAAATTATAAATAAAAATTAAAAAAAGAAATTTTTTTAAACTATTTTTTCTTTATATCTTCAAGTTTTTAAAATATTTTTTTTTTTTTCCAAAAAAGTTTTTATGAATCTTTTCTCAATTCTCAGAAAGTTTCAATGAGCTAAAATTTCAAGATTTTATTTTGAACAGAAATTTTTATGTTGTATAAAATTTAATTTTTTTCATTTTTATTAAGAAATATATAATTTTTATAAAAAAATTTAAAAATTAAATTTAATATTAATATAATAACAAAACAGTTTAACTTAAATATTTATTTAATATTTGAATTTTCATAATTTATTTCAAATATGGTGCTCTAGATATTGATCAAAGCGCCCTCGCGATCACTTCACAATTCAACAGTCTGTAACACAGTTAGATATTAAAATATAAATAAAAAATTTTCTTATATGTATCCATTCTTATATCTAATCTGTATCTACAACCGTATTTTTAGTTATGGTCTGTTTTTGTCAATTCAATGAGAGAACGTGTTTTAACCGCGCCAATTGCAGAAATCATATTCGAACGCCATCTTTATTAATTGTAAAAGCATCCTTATATAGTGTATGTGACCAATAAAATTTTTAGTGAAAAATTATATTGGCAAGTCGTGTTTATTGCTATCTATTACTATTTTATTTTACATGGGCACAGATAACCAAGATTATCAAATAATAAAAAACACAGGATTTAAAAAAACTGTTTTAATAAAATGGCAAAACTTTATTCATATTATACATTGTGTCCCCTTATTGATGAACAAAATTTGTTAGGTGTTGAAAGAGATTCAGAAACCGGATGTGCAATCGTAACGTTAGGAAGAAATATTGTAATCCGATATAAGGTAAAATATTGCATTAGTAATATTTATAATATAATTATTTATTATCATATGTAATCAATATAATTTTATTTACAGTTGCAGGATTTAAAGCAGTTGGGTAGTTGGACTAGTAAAGATCGATTAACAACACAAGTTATTTATAATGAAATAACACATCAATATGCTGCAGTATTTAATGAGAAAAAAATACGTCTTTGGTCTGCTGAAGAAACAGATTTAAATAGCATCAAAGGCTATAAGTTTCAATGTGCTTTGCATACTATTCTTACGCTTGAAGGCTGCCCACCTGTATTGGTACGCAAAGATGGAGCTACTGCTTCGTTAGAAAGAGCTATACAAAATAGAAAATCATGGTCCAAAGAAGGAATATTAAATATAAATGAAAAACTTTTAGAATGTTATCTAATTCATACTAATGATAAAATAAATTTATGTATGTTAACTGAAATTGAAGGAACGTACCATTGTGTTATAGTTAAGCTAAATAATGAGACCTATACTGAAGAAAAGGATTATATGAAAAGAATAGAATTGAAACGAAGATCAGAAGAATTAGTTGGCCATACAATACTTCAAACTAAAAATAAAGCTTGTCTTTTAACATTATGTAAGTAATGACTATTATTTTTTAATTTTCTTTCAAAATTTAAATTAATTGTATTTTTAATTTATATATTTTTTTTTTTATTATTCAGGGTCACATGGTAGATTATATAGTCATCCTTTAATGGAAACAAATAATGATAATAGTTTAAGTATATTAATTGGTATTATTACTAATATTAATACTAAACATCCTGTAATTATGACATCTCTAAATGAAGCAACTATAGCAGTTTATGGAGCTGATATTTCTGAAGAAGGAGCCATATTAATGATTTACAATGTACAATTCAAATTAATACAAGATGCACAGAAATTGAAGTTGTATACAAAAGATGCAAAACTATGGAAAATTGAGGATAAATTGTTACTTGCTGCTAATAGACATTTAGCAATTGCACCTTTTCATCTAGCACCTCAGAAAATAGCAACTTTACTTGGATCATCCTTACGTTTTAAAAATGATGATGATAATAATGAAAATAATGAAATTGTTGTAATACAAGAGTCAACAATAACTCAATGGGAAAAGAATGGAAAAGCTTCTATTAAACCAAAAATCCATATTCCAATAAAAATTTCTGAACAAGTATCATCTTATATAAATGAAGGACTGAGTGATGCTGCAATACAAGAAATATTAATCCCACAATTAATAGAGTCCAAAGATGTAGAAGCAATCGTATGGTGTTTAAATAATTTTAAAGATTTACCAGAAAAATTATTAACTGATCTTTTAATCTTTGCACTAAGAAATCCTGATGAAACATTTTTACCGTTACAAAATGGTACAGATCACAATTTGATAACTAAAAGCTTATATTCAAGAAATGATTTTCTTGATAAAATTTTTAGTCTTACTTATTCTGATATTTCTTTATCGTCATTTCTTAAAAATGGTTTAAATTTTAATGAAATTCTTCGATTATTACATTATTTAATACAAAAATTAGATGCTGAAGATTTTTATTACGATATTGCACAGCAACCAAGTGATAAACAATTGTATGAGTGGTCCAGTCTTTTATTAGAATCTCATTATCAACATTATGTATTATCACGAGATCCAGAAGTATCACTGCTACTTAATAAACTTAATTATGTTTTAGACAGTCATGTAAGTTATATATAGTTGTAATTCAAGCAAAATGTAAAATTGTTTTAATAATTATTTAATAAGTACTCTATTTTCTATATTATATAAATTTTCTTTTCAGTTACAAGTATTTAAAGATATGGAAAACATGAGGCCCATTTTAATAAGAACAATTAATGGCAAGTCATCTAAACTAATACAAAAAAATCGTAACAAATTTTATACGATAGAAGAAATAAAACTCTATTAATAATGTAAACATATAATAATTTCTAATAATAATTCAAATGTATACATGTAAATATCTTTAATGTTAATTATTTCTTATAACATTATTAATATGTAAATAAAATTGTAAAATACTTTTAAATATTATATATATATATATATAAACTTAACAATTTTTAGGAAAAGATTAAAAATAATATATATAAAAACAAAAATTGGAAATAAAGAATTTTTATTTTTATTCATATCTACAGAATTACGTTCACTGCAATGAAATGCACACAAATATTAAATATTTTGTACCAATTTTGATTGGTAATTTTCATGCACCTTAATCTCAATCTCTTGAAAAGAATCGATATTTGTTTTGGTAGTTCGGTATTTATTTCTTTAAATAAAAATCTACTAAATCTATTTTAATTCATCAATATATGGTACAGTCTTCAAATTACCAATAGCAGCTACAGATAATTTTCCTTTAATAAGTTTGCCTGCAATCTGGAAAACATTTATTTGCATTAATATCAAGTATAGTTGAAGAATGCAATAAGTATAGAAAGAAGAATTATACTATAAATAAACATACATCTTTAACATCAGATGCGGAAATTTTATCAATATCATTAACTAGTGATGTTGGTGAAGAAATTTTCCCTTTAAGCACAGCTTGTTGTTGCATACTTTCCAATAAACAAAATGAATTATCTGCTGCATCCAGAACTTCAGTTTTTAATATGTTTTTACCACGAGTAATATCATCATCGGATAATTTAAAACATTTCAACCATTCGCAGGCTGCTTTTGTCAACTATAAATATAATATAAATTAATATTAATATATATGAAAATTATATTTATTATAATTATAATGTTTTATATTACTTACAAATCCTGCTACATTAGACGTTGAGCATAAAACAACGCCAAAAAGTCCTGAATCTGTATAACTAGCATTAAAAGTTGATAAACCAAATGGTTCCCTGCCTGCAGCACTTGAAACTTGTTTATGCAGTGAACTAGGACTAGATCCCCACTTAACTCTTGGTCCACTACCGGATGCTCTTTGAAGTATTGCACATGCTAATGCATCATTCTCATTTTTCAAGCTTACACCTTCTACTGCTATTGCTACAGTAGTCAAATCTGATCCAGTTTCCTTACGAATTTCTCCACCATAATATTTTGATGCCTCATTTGTATTATCTGTTGATCCAATACTTAAATTTGATCCTAAAGCAGTAAGCTCTGATAATGAAACACCAGTGCCAACAACTGCACATCTAGGTGCAGTACACCAAGTATTGACAAAATGTTGTAACTATAAATAAAAAAAAAATCATAAGATCATTATTTGGCAGAAATTTTATATTGTATAAAAGTTATTATACTTACACTTTCTGTACCAATTTTACCTAATTGATGTTCTGGACAAAAAAGAGAATATCCAAGACCATTACGATAAGCTGCTTTATGTAAAAGTTCCAATATTAGAACTGTATCAGATAAGGAAAAGAGTTCATATTTTAATCTAGGCAATTCATCAGCTACTTCCCATGGTTTAAAAATTTGCTTAGTAGCAGCAAATTCCAGATATTGAAGAGCATCTATTCTATATATAATAAAAAGCAAATAGTTTATAAAAAAAATTTCATTTTAATGCAAATAGCAAATAAAAAAAATCTTACAAATTGTTTTTAGTAATTTGCAAGGTATATGCTATACTTTCACGATCAACAGTAGTTATTAAATTTCCACCACGTTGTTGAATATTTCTTGTTATGGCAAAACTAGTTGCACAAGATGTACTTAATCCTGCAGCTATTCGCAAATAATGTGCTGTGCCTTGTGTATCATGTGTTTCATTTCGTGATCCAGCTCTATAAATAAAATATTTATATATAATAATATATGCATAAGAAATATTGTGATTGATATATGTAACTTATTTAAATTTTAAATACCTGAATACAATGGAAACTTGTGCAATTGGAGCATGATTATCGTAAGCAGCAACAGTAACTTTATTGTTTAAAACTTTAATTTCAGGAGCTAGTGCAGCACACTTTGATACAGTTGCTGCAACTGCATAATGTCTAACCTAATATATATTTAAAAATGTTTTCAATTTTGATATATATTTATCTTTATATTTTTTCATATCTTTTTTATTTTTTATTTTTAAATTTTAAAATTTTAGAAAAGAAAACTATTCTTAAAATATATTTGTATTTAAAAGGAATGCTATAAAAACAATTGTTAGAAAATTATAAAGAGAAGATAAAAAGAAAATATTAAAGTTTATTGAAGAAAGAATATAATTACTTAATACACTGTAGTCTATGTAACTAATGCGACAAAAATTGACGTACCGAACAGTATCGACCCGTTTATATAACATTTAAATAAGTGATCTTATCTTAATATATAATAAATGATATTTTTTAATAATTAAAAAAAAGGAAAAAGGAGAATTATTATTTACCGTAGGATATAACAAAGAAGACCGCACAACCGAGCTAACCATTTTTTTGCTTTTTGGAAACCTTTCTTTAATAAGAGTATATATTATAAAACGACACCGATGAACAACTGCAAAACTAGGGATCTCAGCTCGACTCGGCTCAATATACCATGCATATGCCTTATATATATACGTATCGTTGAATAGAGAGGAACATTTTGATAATATAAGTCGATGTCGCTACATTCAGAAGCGCGAAGATGTGCGTCAATTTAAATGAGAATACGATGATCAATGAGGTTAATAAATAATATTATAATTTTTTCTTCCTGTAATCTTTAGTTGACAATTGTTATAATAAAAAAATATAACTTTTATAATTATTTTTATTTATTTTTATTATTTTTATCATTTATTCCATTAATTCTTTTGCCATATTAAGAAATTCAATACAAATGTATGTATTCGTGTTATATTTGTACTTATGAACATTGTTGTTTTATGTAATTGTAACTAGTAATATTATATATGAATACATAAATATTAAGAAAGAAATAATTTTCTTGATTATTTCTGTTATTATTTGAAATGAAAAGAAATATAAATAATAAAATATAAAGTGTATAATTATTAATTAAAATATAACAGGAAGCCCTAAATTGCAAAAATCTATATAATATAATATATAATGTAAAAAATAAATTAAATATCAGTATTATTAAGAAGGTAAACAATTAATCGAAATTTACTTCAAAAATTAAAAATTTATAATTGTATTATTTAAAAAGGACGTGCAACATACACACATTCAATTATATGCATACATACTTATATATACTTGCATACATCATACATGCATACATAAAATTATATATTTATATATCTATCTATTGTTAATTCTACGAATATTTTTATATAATACAAAATAATCGGTGCGCTTATATTAAAACTGTACATATACGATAAATATCTTATCTATTTGGCACAAAGGTTGCACAATTTTTCATTCTTTGGTACTTACTAGCAAATAATTAGCAAAAAAGATTGAAAAAAGCTGTAAACTACATGTATTTTGTTATATACTTTTTAAATAAGTTCGGTTGTTATTATTACTAATCTTAATTGTAATATATATATATATATATATGCTTATATTTATTTTAACAATTGAAAAATTTTGTTTATGCAAATAAAATAATCGTTGCAATTTTGATATAATATAGAAATTTATAATGTCTAATATATGATAACTAATATTACTTCAAATGTAATATGAGAGTGACTAGAATAAAAATAAACGTTTAAGTGTCAATATCACCATATAAATAGACTTATAACTATCATTAGGCATCGATTGATTTATTTCGCAGATTGTGAACCGTCATACCGAATTACAATTCACAATATTTTTCGAGAGTAAAAATTTTTCATGCATTAATAATATCGCAGCTCTTTATTCTCTCATTTATTCAATTATTATTTCTTTGACTTCATGTACGATAAACTGACTATGAATCTAAGTTTGAAAATAACAACGACGGCAAACGAAACAATGTTGACGTCGTTGATTAATCGCCCGAAAAATACTGTTGCAAAAATTTATAACAACTACCGTTAATCTTACAAATACTTTTTCATTGATAAACAAGAAGTAGAAGAATATATGCTAAAAGTTAAGTAACATTTCATATGAAGTAACAATTGCTTTGAAAAAATTTACTATCAATTAACGAAAAATTTTATGATTATAGATAAAAGAACAATATATATAAATATATGATCTAAGAATTATGTAACTGAGAAATTAATTTTTTTTTTTCTAATCATGCATTGTACTTCTAAATGCAGAAAGAATTTCTACAATTTTGTTCGTAAATAGTTTAAAAAAATAAAGTTCGCTCCAAAAATAATAGATACATGTCACTCTTTACAATACAATCACGTTTGACCGGTTGACTAATCCGACCATGTGCTTTAAACCACTCAAAAACTAGTTGATCTAACGTAACTGGTTTCATTATATTTGTGCGCTTCTCTGTTTCAAAGTTGTACTTTAATTTCAAAGGTAAAATTCTATACGTTTACTGCATCTATGTTGACTTTCGATTATCATATATGTGCAAGGAAGACCAAGTCGACTAAAATGGCTTGCATTTATTTTTTATATAAAAGAATTTTACTTCGACTAAGTCATGGTCTTAGTTATTTTTAAATAGAAAAAACGAAAAAATAAAAAAACGAATTTTGTAATATTATGTCAAAACATTGATATTAATGACAAGTAATATTATATGATCTTTGATTATTTATGATTGAAATATTTTTATAATAAAAATTATTTTTTAAAAATTACTCGGTGGGTATATATTAAAATATAGGGAAAAGATAGTAAAAATGTACATTAGTTAATAATAACCGGAGTAATGATGATATCCTGGTCTTGGTGGATGATATGGAGCAGGACTTACAGGATAATTTGGATTATATCCTGATAAAGAAGGCGGTGGAGGAGAAGATAAAATTCGTCCATCGATCGCGTCAGGTACGATATGTGCATTGCCAGAGCCTGTAGGTTGAGGACTTGTTATTACACGAGCACTGGATCCGTGCAAATGATGCGGTCTTGAAAGAGTGAGATCAACAGTGTGACGTCCACCAGGAGTAAGATCTAAACTAACAACTCTTAAAACATCACTATGAGGATAAGGTGGAGGAGGTGGAGGAGGTGGCGGTGGCGGTGGAGGTGGGGGAGGAGGAGCTGGAGGGGGCGGAGGTGGAGGAGGAGGCGGCGGAGGTGGTGGTGGTGGTGGTGGAGGCGGCGGTGGTGGAGGAACTACTGCCACCGAAGAACCAGACGATACTTGGGAAGTTACTGAAAGAGGAGTTGGTGATATCGAATAACTTCCAGTCCTACTAAGATCAACACTTTGTCTTTCTGCAATTTCGTACAAATGATGATGATATCGCGCATTTTGTATCTGTACACCAAAATTATGATGAAATCCTCTAGCAGACATATCCAATCCTTGAAGTTCTCCATTAAGAACAAGAGGTTCGAAGTTAGCTCTTTCTCTAGCGAATTCTTGTTCAAGAGGATCATATTTATACGATGTTGAGAGATCTAATTGCATTGTCTTTTCTTTTACCGAAAGACTAAGATTTTGCACAACTGAATCACCTTCATCACTAGATAAATTATCTGATATTTGATGATGATGGTGATGATGATGGTGATGATGATGATGATGCACGTCTTGATATCGATTTGGCGTAGCTGAAGGTGATACCAAAGTTTCTTGTTGAATATGTATATAACTGTTTGGTGAAGAAACTCGCGGTATTTCTTCGTGATGCAAATATTGATCGATATTATGTGTTCTTGGTGTACTGATATAATCAACGGGTCGATGTATTTGATAATCGACATGTAAATGTGTAGGTGGTGTATTTCTATTATCTGGTGTCGGCGCAGGAGATATCAGTTCCTCTTGTTGCTGTATATAAGAATCTAAATGATTTGGTGATCTTTGAGGCAATGGAGATTGTAATTGATTGGATATTGAATAGAGATTTGTATCGCGATCATTATCCTCCAATATTGGACTAGTTACTGCTCCTATATCCCGTTCAGCAGCATCAAGAGCAGCCTCAACTAATAAACTAGCATTTGCACTTTCAGTTCTTCTATAAACGCTAAGCCCTAATTTAGTATTTTCAATAATATCTTGTGTTCTATTTGTTGATGGTGATACTTTATCACCAATTTCTTTTCTAGTATCTTCGAATTCGTAAGTATTTTCTGTAACACTTGTTGACAAATGAGGAATTGTATTAGATAGTATATCGGAAGTAATTGGAGGATTAAATTCTCCAAGCCATTTTTTACTTCCTTTACTTTGTAATCTGGATATACCATATACATCTGCTTCTGTACTTTTTGATGTTGATGCACCCATCAAAAATGACGAAGTTGAGATTCGTGAATTATGTTCCATTTTATATTTATTTGTAGGACTTGTACTAAACTCGATTATGGTTGAATGTGTAGAAATATTTTCCGTTTCAATCCTTAAGTCGTTTTTGGAATTGCCATCATCTATAAATATTTTATAATCGTTTTCTTGCTGAAATTATAAATTACATAGCGAATACCGTGTTTCGAAATGATTTACTCTTATTAGTATTTATAAAATAAAATAAATTTTGTTAAAGAACGAACCTGAAAGGTTTTTCTACTTGGTCGAGGACTTTTTCCACGACCAACATCTTCAACAAGTCCACCACTATATGCATCAAAAGTATAAGCAACAGAGCGTTCAATTTTTGGCATCATTTCTTCTGTAAGACCATGTACCTTTTTGTAATGAAATTGTAAACATTGTTTAGTAGTAAAAGCTGCTTTACAACCATTTTCTTTACATCTGCAATTCAAAAAAAAAAAAAAAAAAAAACGCTTTTACCAAATTTGCTAATAAAATATATAATATTGCATAGACAAATATTGCAATCTTACTTGAATGGTTTTACTCCACTATGTGTTAACATATGTATTTTGAGATTACTTTTATTTTGAAATATTTTTCCACATCGATCACAGGTTGCAGCACCGACTACATCTTTATGATGAACTTCTTTCATGTGACGTTGAAGAGCAGCACGAGATCCCAAAAGTTTCAAACATAATTTACATTGAAACTCCCGGAGAACTTCAGACATATCTAAATATTTATTTAAATTACAATTAAACTTTAGAGATAAATTTATATATTATGTTGTATTTTATGTTATAAAAATATATTTACCACTATGCATTCGTTTAATATGCACTTTTAATTTTTGCGGTTGACAAAATTTACGCCCACAAAAATCGCATAATGGTCTTGAACGTTGTGGATTTTGTGCACATCCATAAGTACGATGCATTTCCAAATAATTTAAACGTAAAAAGAATTTTTTACAATATTGACATTGATATGCACCTCGACCCGCATGTAATTCTGCTGCGTGTTTCATAATATTATCTTTACCCAGAACAGCAGCTCCACATACCTAGAAATATAAAATAAATGTATATTTAAGTTCAAAAATGCAAAAAAGTTGATATAAAATATAACTCAAATGTTATTTACCTTACAATGATATTTTCTTATGGTTAAACTATAATTAGTATCATGAAAGATACAACAATGTAATCGATAGTATATTGGATGTGCAAAATTTAAATTACATCCTCCACAATCTAAATAAAACAAAAAAAAAAAATTTTAAAAATGACATTTACTTTTATTTAATTCATAATTTAAAGAAAAAAATGATACTATACTCGTTTTGTCTACTTTATTTTTTCGTGTCCATGCAGAAGATTGAGAGTCTGCCCAATAAGTTAATTCCATTCCTGATATGATATTTTGAGTAGTGACAAGATGTAATTCTCCTTGTTTTGTTATTACAGCTACACTTCTTTCCTCTTTTGTTTCAGCAGGTCTAATATAACGAATCCAATTACTTTTTAGTGGATTAGTAGTACTTACATACAAAGTTTTACCATTATTATCTATCTAAAAAAAAAAAAATATATTATTTTATTATAGAAATTTTTTAAGAGTAATAGTTATAATCATAGTAAATTTAATATACAAAAATATTATATATAATAATAAAATTTATAAAATATATATAATAAAATTTATATATACAAAATATAATAAATATTGTATTGATTTTACCTCCCAAATATGTCTCATGGAAAAGTCATCAGGAATATCCATCTCTCTAACTGGTTGTCCAACAAGAGGACCTAGTTTAACATGCATTGGAACAGAACTTTTTGCATATATTCCAAGTCCATGTTCTGAATTAGTTATTTTTAATTCAAAACATTCAGGTAAAGAATCTCTAGCATATAATGGTCGATCCAAATCTATAGTTAATTGTTTTTCCTCTTTTTGAGTTTTTATTTTTGTTTTAGATTGTTCAATCAATAAAGATTCATCATCTGATTCATTATCTTCTGTTATTTTTCCGTATCCTTCAGACATAGGATCCTCTGACTTTATGGCTTTTACAACTTCAGTATTTTCTTTATATTTATTTAACCAATCTTCATATGATATAGAATCTGAAATAGCATACTGAGGTGTTATTAATGGACAAGCATCTTGCAAATGACGATTATTACATTCTTGACAGAGTTTTATTTTAATAGCTAATCTTTGAGGCTCAGACATTTGATTTTCAACATTTTCACTTTGAAGAATTGTAATTGAAGTTCTATCATCTATTATAGAACAAATATTCTTATCTTCTTGTGTAATTATTCCATCTTGTGGTGCTTTTCGTACATCGTGATGTTTACGATTTTTATGTTCATTAGTATGTTTGTGTCTTTTTTTCCTATGTTTATATACAGAATCATCTATAAAATCTTCACATGAATCTTCTTTTATATTTTCATCATCATCTTCTTCAACATCATATTTTCCTTTTCGTTTCTTTTTTAATTTCCGATCCTCTATTTCTTGATTTGTATTTATATTAATATGTGAACAATTGGAATTTGTATTAACACATTGCATACCATCTGAATTATTCTCATCATCTTTTGTCTCATCAGATTGGACATGAGAATTTATGATAGATATTGTATCTTTTGCATTTGGGATTTGTTCTATCACAATTCTATTGGTATTTTTAGTATTTGATGATGTTGCTAATTTAGATTGTGATTGTTCATTGCTATCACTAACCATTGTAATTTCTTTCATATCAACATCTTCAATATTATGATAAAGTACATTTTTGTTAATATTTACATTTTCTACATATTCTATGCTATCTAAATTTTCAGTCTTTGTCATAACATCTTCTTTGTCATAACATTCTGTCTTTGTAGTAATACGAAGACTATTTTTTAAATTTGATTCAATATCTATTCCATTGTCTGATTTAGAGTTATCTTTTTTAAAGGAAATTTGATCTTCATCTGCTGATGTTATGTCACTTGAAGATCTTTTAACAGATTCAAGTGGTGAAATAATATTTTCAGCTTTAAAATGTTTTCTTCTTTTTCGTTTATCTTTATGATGTTTTGTTTTATTTTTATGATGTTTAGATCTTGAGGTACGCTGAATATGTACTTCAACATCATTAGACAATTTGGTTTGTGCTGAATCAATAGAAAGTGTCTCAGATTCTACAACTGTACTAGTACTTTGTTTTCTTAAACTCCGACGAACAAATTCCTTTGTATCTTCTATCAAATCTTCAGTTTGCAATATTTCTGTTTTATTCTTTTCATCCTGAACCATTTCCTTTCTCTCTTCTCCATTGCATTTAGTGTTGTGTCTAACAAACAAAAATGTGTAATTAAGTGAAAACAAATAAATACTATAAAATTTAGGTATAAGGAAATATTATATTAATAGTATAGTTAATTAGTCTCTAAAGATAAAAAAAAAGGGGAATCAAACTTAAAATATAAAACGGTCAACAATTACTAGCATTTTTATAAATATTAAAGAAAAATTGATTTACCTGCACGTATTTTGTATTTGGAGTTAAATAAAATAGACATTTCTTCTGTACAGGTCGATCCGTGTTCTCAAAGGAAATCAAAATCAATAAAAAATCAGTGAAATCGATACAATTAATGATTATATTTTTAACGAATAAAAAATTATCGATTACTTTCACCCTTCTAATATCAACCCCACAAGATGGCGATTCGAGGGAAAGTTTGGACATAATAGAGGGGAAGTCCCGCTTTCGAGTGATATGAATGTTTAAGTATCGATTAAAACAATTTTTATAACGCGAACAGAATATTAACGTCAATTTAAATATTTTAAAATTAAAATTAAGAAAAAAAATGTACGTTTAATGTATCATAAATATCCACCACAATCTTACCTGGAAACAGATTCAGCAAGATCCAACAAATAAACTGCAACATCTTCATCCGTTGACAGACCTAAGCGTTTTTTGAGAGAAAGCCAACGTTTACCGTTGGTAAGACCAATGCGAACGCTTAGAAAGTGTTTCGTTTTCGATTCTGATGTCGTTCCAAGATTACTGCTTTTATGATGAGAACTTCTCGCTAATCCCGAGTTTCTCACATGTCTAGTACTTTTCTTCGGCATAACTACATCATAGATCTGCCGGTATTAAAGCGGCGAACTTGAAGCTACCGCGGAGGTCGCGCACCGATATTATCCTATCCTCTTTATGCTCACCGCCTGACCATTGCCGCCCACTCCGCCCTCTCCGCCCACCTTATTCCCACAGCACCCCACAATCTCGCATCTATTTACACTCACCAAATGTCTATTTCACTCTTTCTATGCCTTTCCTATTCTACTTTCCTTTTCTATACTCCATGTACCCCGTGACCACGATCTTCCTCTTTTATCGATCCTTTCGTCTGCGCTTCATCACTACAGATTTACTATGCTATATGTATGATTGTACTTATATGATGAATGCACGTATGTAAGTACGCATGACAATGATTATATTCTTGTGCTGAATATGTGTAAATTTATGTATACTATATTATAATAAGTAATATAAATAAATTTACATCTTATATATTAATGTATACTATATATAGTATAAACACTTGTATTAGCTATGAGTATAATGAACCTTGATTTTTTTTTTATTTTTTTTCTTAATTTTATAACAAACTAATAAAATTCTCTGCTATTAATTTTATATTTTTAAATTAAAATTATAAATTTTGAAATTAACAGAAAATTTAAAAGTAATTTGTACATATTGTATAAAAAATCAAAAATCAAATTGTATCATAAGATTAATTGACATAATATATAATTATTTATGAATAAGTGATAAATAATTTTTCATTCAATATATAAAACAAAGATTTTTTTAGAAACATACATAGTTTTCTTTTTTTATATATTTGAATAAATACAATTATATTCAATTATTTAATATTATTTATATTTATAATATAATATATTGAAATTATATTTTTATGTATAAATATTTAAATGCTTCAGTTTATAATGAACAAGTATCGATTAAATCAATATATTTAAATCGAATATTTATATCGAGTATATATATTCGATATCTCGTTTTGATCACAGAAATTCAACTAATCGATATTACGAGAAAAATACATATTCGTGGTCGGTAGTTATCCAGAAGTTGTATTAGAGATTGTGTAACGTTAAGCGAAAGAATTTTGACAAAGAAATGTCACGAAAAGCACTTAAAGCAATAAATTGGTCTGCTATAACTGAACGAATTCCAAGCTCTGAGAAAGCTGCTTTGACAGCTTTTAAATCTAAATCTGATAGATATTTACAACGGTTAGTTAAACTCGATGACATAGTTATATAATATTTTCACGAATACATATTAAATTTTATCATTTAAAATATATATTAGAATGACTAGATGACTTTTAAAATATATTATTTCTTTTTTATGAATATTGATGAAATTATAATTTTTTTCTTTTTCTTTTTTTTATTTATTTTTTATACTAAATACAAAATTAAATGATCATAACCTTTTTTAGAGATAATTTGAAGATAATTATATGTTGCGATAATAATTTATTAAAAAAATAACACAAAAATAAGAAAAAAATCTGTTGTTAAAAAATTTTGTATATTAATATAAACGAATTATCATATTTATTTTATAAAAAAGATATATAAAGAGATATAATATAATCAAAAAAAAAAAATTTGTTTTACAGTATGATGACTTATCCAGAAGATTTACCAAAAATTGATTGGACATATTATAAAAAAACTATTGTTACTCCTGGTTTAGTTGATAAATTTTATAAAGAATATGAAGCAATATCAGTACCATATCCAACAGATAAATATACAGCAGCAATTGATACTGAACAAAAGGAAATGGTAATTTGTATTTATTTTTCTTTTATATTTATCTTAAAATTAATATTATTAATTAAGTTAATACTATTGGATATATTACAGGCTAATAAAATACAAAGTTTCATTCAAGAAGTAAATAGTCAAATTGGAGAATTACAGCAAAGTTTGGATCAGATAAAAAATATGATACCATTTTCAGAAATGACAATGGAAGATTTTTCTGATATACAGCCAGAAGGAACCTTAAGACCTGATAGAGAACCTACAACTTGGCCTCATACAGAAGATAGTCAAGAGAAATTTGGTGAAAAAATTGATTCAAAAGATAAAGATGATCATTAATTCAATTGAATTTTGAAATGTATTATAGTTTTATTGTAATATTCATTACATTTTATCATTAAGCTATTATACTATTAATGTATTAAACCATTAGTAGAAAAATTTAATGAAATTATAAATCATAAATATATTGATATATAAACTTTTCCAATATAACTATAACTTTTAATTAAAGATTTTTAATCTATAATGAAAAATTAATGAAAATTTACTAAATGAATTATTGAAGTGACATCATATTTTAATTCAATATAATATTGCAATATTTTTATGTATTAATTTTAATTTAATATTTTTTTATTTAATTTTTTGTTTTTTTCTTTCAAAATTTTTTTTGTTTTATGCCATTCAAAATTTGCACTTTTGAAACTTGTAAATGTAATATATAAAAGAAATTATTATAATTATAAAATATCTTGCAAACTACTATTTAAAATATACAATATAAATTATGACATACAAAATACAATATAAAAGAACTTATAATAAAAATATATAATATAAAATTATTGAGTTCAAGAAATTAAAAATTCTTATAATACATTATATATTTTTTTAAATAACATTATTTACAAAAATAATATATCTTATACAAATAATTTATAACATTATATATATATATATATATATTAGTAAAAGTATATTGTAATTTATATACATATATGTAAAAATATACAATATTCGTAATATGCATTGAAAACGAAGAATTGAATTCTGTAAAGGCTCATCCTCAAATATATAAAATTTAGTGAGAAAATCAATTAAAATTACTGACACGTTTTCGTTTAAGATTAAATAGTAACCTAACAAAACAAGTTATAAAACGAAAAAGGTAATAAAATATTTTTAACTGCTAAATGATATTTAAATTGGAACTATTGTAAAATAATAGTATATAATAAATATATAGTTTTAAATTATAAAAAGGTAGTGTGGCTTCCATTTGAAACAATTGTGTCAAAAATAGTGATTATGTATAATTGCGTATAACTATAAATTTATTTTTTATAAATTTCATAAGGTGTATTTGTTTATCTATAATATCATTTATTATTTTTTTATAATTTTTTGATCATATTGATCGATCTAGACCAATTGGATATCAGAGTTGATCAGGATATTATTTTAATGGTATTTTACATTGGTTTACTTTTTATTTAATCCCTTTATATTTTCATTAAACTTAATTTCATTTCCGTAAAAATGTAACGTAAATACAAAATTGTTTTAAATAATTTTTTTATAAGTGCATTGTTTATTTATTTTGTTAGAAAATTTATTATCATTTAAAATTTATATATTCAATAATTAATTTAATTATTTTTTTATATTTTTAATTTTTACTTTATTAATATATAATTCTTTTTTTTGTATATTATTTCAATAAAAATTTTAAAATAAAAAAGACATGTCAAGAATGGTACTTGATGTTTACAGAAAGCATGTCAATGAACAATGTGGAAGATACCACTCATAAATAGTGTTTAATTCATTTCAATTTCGTGGTTGGTTCTTGTGTATCCACCTAAATAAGTTAATTTAAACAGATTTCCGTATGATTTTTGGAAAATTCCAAAGAACTTTCTATTTCTATATAATAATACAGAATTAAAATTATAATATATTTTAATTTTTATTAATCCATAAATTTTTATATAAATTCTATTAATCGGTTGTTGTCGATACGGTGTGTACCTATAGATCGAACGCGTGGAGAATCGGTTACGATACTATTTCACCTTTCGATATTTCTTTTCGATTATTAGTACGAAATATTTTTCACGAGAAATCAAAGTGTGTTCCATGCAATTTCGATATTACTTTCCAAAGGAGAAATATTTAAAAAAGAACGATACGATAAAGTAGATATTGCGATACTTAATTATTTTATGAATTATCGTATCTTTTATACGTAAATAACTTGAACGTCGCTTTTACTTAACAAACTTTATAATACATTTTTAATTGTATTGTATGATTTATCTTATTTTTTCATTATTACTTTTCGTTTATTTTATGACCATTGAACTTTGTACACCAAAGATGTAGGTTCAAATAATATAACCTTAAGAATATGTGAAAGTTGCTGAATTCTGATAAATCATATTCAACTATACATATACGGTTTTTATTATTTATTGATATAAAAAATTATTATTATCCGTGATTGGTATATTATTAATGCAAAGTATAGGTCATGCAGATCATCTGCAGAGTAATGTAATGAATAGCTGTGGGAACTCTAATATTAGCACAAAGCTACGTGGATCTAAGTGTTCGGAGATACAGGAAGAATCTGTTGGTAATAATCGAGCTAATGTATTGGAGAAAGGAGATGTCAGTGTTTTGAGTGGATATAATTCAAATGATTTTAATGCTCCAAGAGGCACTTTGGTCATTTGTCCAAGAACTACAAACAACTATTCATCTGATCATAGTTTCTCCAGATTTAAGCCAAGGTAAATTAATTTTCTTATTATTAATATATTTTAATTTTTTTAATAAATATTTGCATCATTACAGAATTGGAGGTGTTCCACGCAATGAATTTCGAATGGCTCGAGGAGGTAGCTCTGGAGATCGTGCCAGAGGTGCTTTACGGGGTAGAGCCTTTAAAAAAACACCTATTGAACGTGATTCTAATACAGAAACTAGTTATTACCCTACAACTAGATCAAAATTTCAAGAATCGTTGAAAAATCAAGAAAATGTACAAGGAAAATATTATGACGACAAAAGAATAAATGGTATAAATTTTTATTTTTAAGATAATTATTAAATATAATGTTTTTATTGAATTTAAATATAAATTATAAAAATATATTTAATAAATTTAAATGTAATAAATGAATTTATCATATTATAGAAGATTCTAGAATTTCTAAACTTTTAAGAAGATTGTGTCGAGAAGATGATTATGATCATTTTATGGTGTTATGTAAACAAGCACAAGAAGGTATAATAGCACTTGAAAATCAAAGATACATAAGACGAAATTTGGATGTTATCTGTGAGAGCCTATTAGATATATTACATACTGGTCCTGGACCAGAAGCAAAATATCAAGTTGCAAAATGTTTAGGACGTATTGGATATGCAACTGAGCAGGATTTCAAACGGTAAACAAATAATTTAATAATATTTTATGTTCACAAAAAATCTTTTCATTGTAAATGAAATTTTGTGATTATTATATTTATAGATATATGGATTGGGTCTTTAATAAATATTCATTGGAACGGAAAGATGATATAAAGTGCCTTTTAATTAAATCATTTATTGAAGCTTTTAAGTTAGATGCAGAAGCACCAAGGCTGAAAGAATTTTCAGTGGTATTTAAATTTTTTTTTTGTCTCTTTTAAATTTTATTCATTAATTATTTAGAATATACCAATATGTTTTTAGCTAATGATGTCACAATTGCAATCGACGCTGGAAAATGTTAATCGATCAGACTTATTTGTAGCAACAGTGGATGCAATATTATTAATAATGGAATCTTATCCTGAAACGTTTTCAAACCATTTCCGTGATACAGTTGATATATTAGTTGGCTGGCATATTGATTCAACTCAGCAAAAAACAATTGCAACTTATGCCAGTCGTAGTTTGCAAAGATTACGAACTTTCTGGATAGCAGATTTACAATTTACTTTGACTTTATTGGGACAATTCCTGGAGGACATGGAAAGCTATGATGAAGAACTGCCTTTACCAGAATCTGGAAAAAATTCTCCTGGCGATGAAGCATCTCCGACACCTAAAGAATGTATTCGGCGTATTACATCCTTAATCTCGGTATTTAATACAGTTACGAAAAGTATATCCGAGCATTTGAATCCTAATCTTACGCCAAATGTACAGTGGTCATTTTTATCTGATTGTTTATCAAAAATGTTAAAAACAGTCGTCAAAGCGATCGAATTGGATGATGATAATGAAATCTGGGTTTCGAATTTTACTTTTACATCTGAAAGTGTCGATGAATTATTAAAATGCATTAAAAATTTGAGAGGCGTTATCCCTTTAAAAAATTCTAATAAGTCAGAAATAATTGAAGAGGATGTTATTAATATGTTTAAATCTTTGAATTTAAATAAAAATGAATTAAAAAATTTAAAACAAAATATTGAAAAAGAGATTTCATTGAAAGAAACAGAATCATTGTTAAATATTATTCGATGGATGGAATTAAAAGTAAAAAAAGATCCAGATTTAACAGAGGAGAAAGAAGAACTGATAGTTGTTGCAAATGAATGTGCATTTTTATTACTAGGTCATCTTCAGAGTCGTATAACAAAGAATCATGAATTACTTTACAAATTTATTGATCTTCAACTAAAAAGAATTAATATTTTTTGGGATGATACAATAATATCTATGTTAAATACTATTTCCAAGATAATAAAAGAAGTCTCTGCAAATTTACCTCTCGATTTAGTACACAAATTGCTTGGAAAAGATTCCGCGTTACTTAAATTGAGATTCCGTGATTCGATTTCTATTCAAAATGCCAGTCTTGGAGTATATCATAGTCTTCTTAGTCTAAAAAATATTCCGTTATTACAAGAATCATATCGCTACATATTATCGGATTTGGAAATTGCTTATAAACTTATTTTAACAGATATCGAATGTTTAGTAACAGATAATCCATTGCTTGATAATATAAAATATAAAAAGAATGATGCAGAAATCGTAGTTATTTTTCTGCTAAGAGCTCTTTCTGATATAGGTAAATATATAAAAACGAATTATATATATTATGAAACAAAGTATAATAATTATTTGAATGAAAGCAAACTGAATTTGTTATATACATTTATAATTTTGTAATCATATTTCTCGTAGCAAACGCGAGCAATTCAATCATTGGCATGTGGGCATTAAAACCGAGTATTTTGGAGCTATTGGCAGTTAAATTAAAACCTTATGACAGCAATTTATCATCAACTAGTCCATTTTTACAATATAGCATTTTATATTTGTTATATGCGCATTGTTCTAGGTAAGAGATAAGAAAAGATAATGTCTAAGATATTAGATTAGCTGTTTTAATTGTGCCATTTTTTTTATTCTAGATATAATCATTTTGTGCCGAGTTCAAGTTTAATAACTGGAACTACAGCTTGTCGTCCAATAGATATGTTTCCAGGAGCATTGGATGTACCAACAACATCACCTACTAGCGGTCATCTATCTATAATTTTAAACTTAATAGCAAAAAGTTATAATGAATACACACCAGAGCAAACTTTATTACTTCTATCAACATGGATGCAAGAAATTTGTGTACAAGCAGAAAATTATATCGGTATTTTGAGTAAAACAAAAGAATATGAGAATGTTCTTGCAAGCCTTATTTCCTGTGGAGCTACTCTCGATCGAGATATTTCTATTGCTGTTTGTGATCTCTTTGAAATTTTATTAAATGCAAAGAATGTCACTTGGAAAGAAGAAATGTATATGTCTGTCGTGGACTTAGTGATATTACATTTAACTTCACGAGATGAAATAGTACGAGATAAGTATGGCTCATTATTAACACAGGTGCCTCTAAATATTGTGATACCAAAATTCAACAAAGAGTGCTTATTATCGGAAACGAAGGTAAATTTAAAAAATTTACTTTAAAAATAAAAGGATAATTAATTTAAACATTTTGTTTTTTACAGAAATATCAGGGATTTAAAAGTTATTCAACTGAGTCTTTAATTCTTGCTCAAAGATTACATATGCGAGGAACCAATACTGGTGAAATGCAAGCACAACATTTTAAGACTTATATGGCTTTTCTATTGCAAGAGCAATATTTGGATGCATCAGAGTTATCAGAAATATTTACTTTATGTTGGCCAATTGTGTAAGTAAAAATAGTAAAATTATCATTGGATTTATTTTGATTATGATAATTAGAAAATTATATAATATATTTTATTTATTATAATATATTTTTATTTATAGATCTGAAAATGATACCACCAAGAAAATGTATCGTTTAGCACTTGCCAATCGATCCTTTCTATATTTCTGGGCTGGTTTCGAAGCAGCTCAACATTGTGTGACAAATAAACTTCGTACTCCATTAGGAAAGCCACAAGAAACGTTTACATCGATCGAAAGTGCTTTAAAAACTCTAGCACGTGAAATATCATACAGTTTTGAGGCAACAAAGAAAGAAAAACGAAGTTTAGATCATTTATTAAGCGAACATACTCGTGTGCGATTATTTATTGAATTTCTTGAACATCTTGAAAGAGTAATACATAATGCTGCAGAAGGTTGTGCAATTGCACTGTTACCGTTATCAAAGCCAGTTAGAACTTTCTTTCATACAAATAAATCGACTTGTAAAGAATGGTTGAATCGTATTCGATTAGCATTATGTGTAGTATCATTGCATTCTGGATTAGCTAGTAGCGCTTTAAGGAATAGTCAAAGATTATTAGAAGATTTAAGTAATAGCGATAATACACAGGGTATCGAATTTGAAAGAGCGACGCTCTGTACGGCACAAGCTATGGTAATGTTGGGAGAAGCAGAAGCATTACAAGGTCTTTACGTTTACACCAAAGAAAAAGAAAGAAAATTCCCTTGGTTAAAAGCTGCTATGGAAGAAGCTGCAAATCGCTATGAATCTGCTGCTGAAGCATACAAATTAATTATTGAGGAACATATACGTATTGTAAACAATCGATCTGGAAGAGATATAGATCATGAAGAAGAAGGAGAAGATTTGACCGATGGAATTAGCACTAATGGTGCTGATGGCACTAGCGGAAATGAGGAAGTTTCTGATGGAAAAAATAAATGTTTCAAATCTGAAGGGGATAATCAAGTACTTGGTTTTTGTATGCAACGATTATCCCATTGTTATGAAGCTGTTAGTGATTGGTCTCAATTAGAGATTTGGAAACTGCAAGAAACTGAAATTCTTGGACGAGATAAAAATGCCATTCTTAAAAAACAATTAATAATAGAAAACAATACTTCTCGACAAGCGAAATGTTTGAAAAAGTTCGAGAATAATGAAAGTATATGTCTAGACGATTTAACTGATTGGAATTTACTGGATGACAGAATTGGTAAAGCAGGAAATCGGAGTTGTGCTAAAACACTAATCGAATGTGGAAATACATTAACCAATATTGCACTTAGGATTTATATGAACGATTATAAAGATTATTTTGAGGAAGAAATTGAACGATGTCGAAGAGTAGCAGCTAAAACTATGGAGGAAGGTCTAAGAAATGTTCCTTCGGAATATTTAAATGAATCTGTATTAATACGATTTTCGACAGATGGATTGAAAAATATGTTGTCTGGCAAAGAAGAAAATATATTCGATCTATATAAAAGTGAAAAACTTGATCATATGGATTCAAACATATTGACACGAATTTTATGGTGGTCAGATTACTTCGGAAGAACAAAAAAGAATAATAGTCTTGAAATGCGGTTAGATAACAATGAAGTAGCTGATTTACGACTACATATCGTTCGAATTGCAAGAAAGGAAGGTAACTTTGAGTTGGCGAAACGAGAACTTCTCAATTATTTGAGATCTGAACGAGAACTTTGTCAATTTGAAGGAATCGAACGAAATTATATTAATTCTGATTTCGATCAAATAACCGATGATATTCTAAAGAATGTGATGCATGTAAAGTGGTCAAAAAATAATATACGTGCATTTCGTGAATTTTCAAAATTATTATACGATATGGAACGAGTCAATAAAGCGTTAAAAGTATGTAGTGCAACTGCACTTGGAATATCTCGAACTATTGTTGATGGAGAACAATCGGATGATTTACGTGAGAATGGTACAATTCTTCTTTTAACTCTTGGTAAGTGGATACAACAAGAAGTTGGTAATGTCGAAAACGGTCAGTTGGAACAATTACTTGAATTTGAAGCTACTCATAACGATGGTCTGATGAATAAGCTATTTGGACCCACCACGAGTTCAATACCAGTTTCGGATATGATAATCGGTAGATTAACACAACTTGGTGTAAATCAATGTCCAGATTTACCACTTGCATGGTGTAGTTTCGCAAGTTGGTGTTATAAATGGGGTAGAAAGATTGTGGATAATTCGAATTCAGGTCAATTAACTGATGCGGATAGAGCGACCATACGAGATTTATTGCCATTTGATACGAGTGAATCCGATTTGAATACCATTTTTTCAATTTTGTCTCAAAGTAAAACAATTCCTGAAGACGAAGGTGAAATAACAGATACTACTAATGATGTTAATACTTCAGATATGATAGAAAATCAATTACGTAACGTGCCAATATTAAATCGTGTTAGCATTGATCATCTTGCAATGTTGGTCGATATCTGGAGACAAGCACAAAAGAGAATTTACTCATATTATGAGCTTTCTGCAAACGCGTATTTCAAATATTTGCAACTTGCCGCAATTAAAGAGGCCAACGATTGTGCTACTATCACAGCTACGCTTAGATTACTACGATTAGTTGTAAAACACGCTCTCGAATTACAAAATGTTTTAGAGTCTGGACTTTCTTCGACTCCTACTGCTCCATGGAAAGAAATAATACCGCAACTATTTTCAAGACTTAGTCATCCTGAATCTTATGTACGGACTCGAGTATCTGAATTATTATGCAGAGTTGCGGAGAATTCGCCACATTTGATCACCTTTCCAGCGGTAGTTGGAGCAGTTTCTGGTCAAAAGAAAAATTGTGATAAAGTTCTTTATGAGAAAACGGAAACTGATTCATCTCAAAATGATTTAGATTTTATCGAAGAAGAAGAAGAAGTAGGTACTGAAAGTTCTACTATAGCTTATCAAGATGAACAAGAAAAATTTATGGATTGCTGTTTTTCACAATTAGTAGATTGCTTATCAAACAGAATTCAAGATTCTATTGAACAAGTAAAAATACTCGTTAGAGAATTGCGTCGAATTACATTGCTATGGGATGAGTTATGGTTAGCAACGCTATGTCAACATCATACTGAAATTTCTAAGCGATTTGAGCAATTAGAAATGGAAGTACAAAAAGTACAAGATAATGCTTGGTTGAATATTGAAGAAAAAGATAAATTAATTGCGGAAAAACACCGAATTATATTGAAACCAATAGTTTTTATATTAGAAAATCTTTCGGCTATGACTTCTGTCCCAGCGGAAACACCGCATGAAAAAAGTTTTCAGGAAAAATTTGGTCCATCAATAGAAGAAGCTATTAGCAAATTAAATAATCCTAAGAATCCTGCGAAACCACAGATTGCGAGTATATGTTTGAAACAATTGGAAGGAAAATTAGCTCAACGTGTCCATAGGCGGGCTGCGTATTCTCTCTCGATGAACGATATCAGTCCTGTGTTATCTAATTTACGAAATACATGTATTGCTATGCCAGGTGTTGCTGCAAATGATAATAAAATTGTTACCATAGAATCTGTAGATAATAATGTTCAAATATTGCCAACTAAGACAAAACCGAAAAAGCTCATGTTTCATGGTTCCGATGGACATGTTTATACGTATTTATTTAAAGGTCTGGAAGATCTTCATTTGGATGAAAGAATCATGCAATTCTTAAATATATGCAACACTATGATGTTAAAAAAAGGAGATTCAAAAAAAGTATATAGGGCACGTCATTATTCGGTTATACCATTAGGTCCACGATCAGGTTTAATACAATGGGTTGATGGTGTGACACCCTTATTCGTTCTATACAAGAGATGGCAACAAAGAGAGAGCGCAATGCTCAATAAAACTGGTAGTTCGGCGGTATTAAGACCATCTGAATTATTCTACAACAAATTAACTCCACTCTTAAAAGAACGAGGAATTGCTTTAGAAAATAGAAAAGAATGGCCAGTTCAAGTTTTGAAACAAGTTTTAGCTGATTTAATGGCTGAAACTCCTAAAGATTTGTTGGCAAAGTTAGTTCTCTTTTCTTTCCTTATACTTAATTCTTATCTTTCTATTTTCTAATTATTTTTTTTTTTTATATAGAAAAATTATTAACAATATTTTTTAATTTTTATTTATCATTGTAGGGAAATTTGGTGTAATAGTATAAATGCTGGAAGTTGGTGGCAAGCAACCAAAAATTATTCTTATTCAGTAGCTGTAATGTCGATTATTGGTTATATTATTGGTCTTGGTGATAGACATTTAGATAATGTGTTAGTTGATTTAAATACAGGCGAGGTTGTTCATATTGATTATAATGTTTGTTTTGAGAAAGGTAAAACATTACGCGTGCCAGAAAAAGTGCCATTTAGAATGACTCCAAATATCAAAACAGCTCTAGGAGTAACTGGAGTCGAGGTATGATAATTCATTATTTTATTATAAATCAGTGATATATAACTAATATGATAATTATAAATGAGTATTATAAATGAGTATTACACAATTAAAATGTATGTTTTAGGGTATATTTCGTTTAGCTTGCGAACATACACTTCGAGTAATGCGCCGAGGACGAGAAACTTTATTAACTTTGTTAGAAGCGTTTATATATGATCCTCTAGTTGATTGGCGAGCTGGTGCGGATAATAGTATTGCAAGTTATGGAGCTTGCCAAGCTAGAGCACGATGTACAGGAATTGGAAGGAAACAGTTGGAACAAGAATTGACACGGGCAATGTTTGCCGTTCGAACAGCAGAAATGCGTGCCGAATGGTTAGCAAATAGGTTGGTGTTCATAAATAAAAAAATTTTATTTTTATATTTTCTATAATAATTGATATAATTATATTAATCAATTCTTTGATATTTAGAGATGAATTGGTAAAGATTTTTCCATTATTATGCCACCAATTGAATTGCTGGGTAGAAGCAACAGATATTACACGCCAGTGTCAAGATTTACTTCAAGATCGTCATCAACAACTTGCTTTAGTAAAGGAAGCACAGGCAATGGGACGTAATCATCCATTATACTCCGTAATAAAGCGTTATAATTCTTTTAAGAGAGCTCGTGATGCTCATGAAAAAGCAAAAAGTGGATTAAAAGAAAAAATCGAAGATTGTGAAAAACAGATTAATATGCACAATGTAAGCTTACGATTAATTCCCTTATTTTTTCTAACTTGAAAAATCTAATATTATTTCGTAATTTTAGATGGCACTTTCCTCTGTACGTGGTCCACAATTAGGACAGTGGTTGGCAGAATTGGGAACTTCTACAAATCAAGAAGATCACGTAGTTTTTGATCTTGTTAAAGAATTCTTACAAAATGCTGGCCAAAGTCAAATGATCCTTCAATGTGAACAATCGGAAAATGAATTAACTCAATTAGCTACGCAACAATCTATTTTAATTCGAAATTGTTTGGATTTATTGAGCCAATATTCAGCAATTTGCAGTCTCTATCCATTGAGTAATATGTCGCAACATCGTACAGTACTTTATCATGGTTGGGCTAATAAACTTTTAAATACTGGAAGTGTCGAAACTTGTCGCGAAGTTATGATGCAATTTGAGAATACTTTTGATCCAATAAAAAATCCTAATAATCAACAAATTCAACAAATAATAACATTTTCTTATCAGATGCAAGCAATTTTAAATGAAGCAAATGAAAGATTAAAAAAAGCATATGAAAGGATGGTTTCAGAAGGTTTACCAGATTCAGTTACTAGAATAGAAAAAACATATGGAGAATCAAGAGTACAAATTCAAAGCTTTCTGAGACGAGAAAAAGGAGCAGAAAAGGCACTTGAATGCGTTAACATAACTGCACTTTGTGCTCTAAATAAAAGATATTTAATTATGGAAGGTGCTGCTAAATGTGCAGGAGATTGTTTAGTTGATCTTACGTCTAGAGAAGGAGATTGGTTTTTAGATGAGATGCGTTTAATGTCATCGTTAATCGCTGAACTTGTCAGTTTAATACCTGAATGTCATAAAGCAAACAATGATCCTAAAATATCTCTTATATTAAAATGTTTAAGAGGATCTGATTGTATATATAAAGGGTTACAAGAACTTAATTATAATTTCCATACAATTATTTTGCCTGAAGCGATGAAAACGATCATAACAGAAGAACCAACTATAATTAGAATGATAGGAGAATTAACCGAAATAATTGTATCATCCGGTATACCTCTTAGTGAAATCTTAGGTCAGTTGGAAATGCACTTAAGATTTACTGTAATGGAAATGGAAAGTCCTCATGCAATGATACAAAATGTTGTAAATAATATGAGATTAAGATTCGAAGCATTATTATCTCGACCTGCCGAAATTCAAGAACCGAATCAAGATGAAACATTGACGCCTGGTCAAATGCTTTTAATGGGTTTCAATGGTTTGTTTGAAAAGCTTCAGATGGAAGGTAACGCGTTAATTGCTACTTTGAATACGCTGGATATACCTCCATCTTGGAGAAAAATTGATCAGATTCGGGAAGCAAAAGAAATGTCCGCACCTATATTCAATAAAACAGCTTGTCAAGTATTAGAGGATATATTTTTAGTTAAACGTTTGCACACTATACAAGAATTTTTTATGATGTGTAGAGATATTGCAACTGCATTCAAGGGCGGTTTAGCAAATATTTATGATGACGAGAGATTAAATAAACCTATAAGAATTTTTACAGCGGATTACGTATCAAGACAATTGCTTGGTGTTACCTCTCAAACATTAGCTATTGCACTTTGCTTTTTATTACAGAGAATGGGTTTAAGTGTAACTACTGAAATTGAACAGCGAGATATTGGAGCTGAAAGTAAAGTTTCTATAGAAGAATTGTGTAGAAAGGTCGTCGATCTTTGTTTGAAGAGAGGTTTCTTTTCTGGATCTGTTCTTGCTCAAGCTAGTGCACTTAGTAGTACTTTAGAAAGTGCTTGGCGAAGAAAACAAAGTGCCAAATTCGCTCAACAGTGTGTTGAAGTAGCTAGAGCTAGCATGCAGAGACTTCAATTACAACTAACAGCTCATCACTGGTTACACGAAGACAGTTTATTGATTAGATCAAATGTTAATTTAATGAATCCTTTGAGTAAGTTCTTTTTAATTTTATATCAGAATTATTCATTTTTGTTTTTAAATATTTATATTCTATATATTTTTATTTTTAGATCGATCTGGATTCATGTTAGAACTCCGAAAAACAGCGACAGCACTTTCTGCTTTACAATCTCGTGTATGCGAGGCACGAGATCAACAACAAAATCTGGTTTCTAGCGCAGTGCAACGATTGAAATGGGCTGCTGGAGCGAATCCTGCTCTTGGAGAAGTTATGTCTGCATTCGATAATGCAGTCCTCTCATCTTGTGAAAAATTAACTCGTCAACACAATCTTGCAACTAGTGTTATTAATACTTGTAATTCTATATTACATTATGAGGCTTTAAGAACTAGAACATCAGAAAGTGTGACACATGACACAAATTTTGTCAAATTAATTAAGCATTGGGAAGAAAGTTGTATTTTGACGATAAATCTAAATATAACTGTAACTGCAATTGAAGAGAGCCTTGTCGAATTATTACATATGGAAAGCAATGTTGATATGAATTGGTTAAAGCAAGCCGAAAGATTTATCTCAGAAGCAATACTTGATGTACAAAAGAAATTACAAGAAAAACAAGAAGGTTTGCTTTCTGCTCAAGAACGTTTGAGAGAACAAGTATCAAATTTGCAAAGTGTATTAACCGAACATCACAGATTAATGTCAGATGTTCGAATTTTATTACGAACTATGGTAAAACAAGAAAATATTGATGGCCTACAAGAATTTCTTTCTTCATATCGATCTTTCACAGAAAGCATATCGGCGATCGTAAAAGAACTTGAATCCGATAGTTTAGATGCAAACAGAGGAAGGTCAATTAAAGAAGAATTAGAAAATATGACGACTGTAGCACCAAATTTATACAATGAATTATTAGAGTTTGCCAATGAAAAGAAACCAAATCCAAAAATATCTGAAAAACAAAGAGAGATAGATAAAGAAAAAGAAAGAGAACGTGAGCGAGAAAGTGAAACCGAAAATTTAATACTTGGTTCGATAAAGAAGAAAGGAAAGTTAATGAGACAAGAGGGTGTCTGTTATAGTCCTAGGAAAGGAATACCACCAATTCGAGATCCAACTACAGGCAAAGGTAAGCTTAATTTAACTAAACTTAATTATAATTTCATGAAATTATTTAAATTTTTTTTATTCTTTTTTCTTTCTTTTTCTATTTTTCTTTTATATAAATTTATATATATATATTTTTTACAGCTGTTCAAGAGCGAAATGCGTATGCGCTAAATGTTTGGCATCGTGTACGAATGAAGCTTGAAGGATGTGATCCTCATCCAACAAGAAAGTATACAACGGCTGAACAAGTGGAATATGTGATACGTGAAGCTCAGAGCACCGATAATTTAGCCCTTTTATATGAGGGTTGGACACCATGGGTCTGAAGGAAAAAAGATTGACGCATTCGCGTCGATGGTTTAATGCTCGTTAGACTCGGTACTCGACTTCGTACCGTTCCTCGCTCTATGCTCGATAGAGACAGCTCTCTGTCCGATCAGGTGTGAAGTACATCTTCGTTGTCACCTGAAAGAGAAAGTTCATGTCTGTAAGGATGCCGTTTAAGTTCGGCAGCGCGCACTTGCATACAGAGAAATTCTTGCGCGATTTACGATCGAACTTTGATTCTGGCACCGGTTCTATGATTATCTCAAAAATCTCTTGTTAACAATGCATACCATCTGATCCAAAGTTTCTTCTTTCCCATTTTCCGTCAACGTAATCTTTGTGTATTTTCCTTCATAAAGCAATTTTGTCTGGTCATAATAGACTAACATACAGTAGCCAAGAGACAAAAGAAACAGAATTAAAAGAAATATGCGCGCATATTATTATGGACAAAGCATCAGAGTATGCTTTGTCTAACATATTGAAAGTTGAGAGGAAGAAAATATAAACCAACATACAATTTTGAATCAAAGACAACAGTCTAATTACATATATTGCTTGAATGTTTAAATGTTGATATTAGATTTGGAAAAAACATAGAATCTACCGCATCTTTAAAATGATGAGAAGTAACAAGAGAAATTTTTGACAATGATGCGGAGAAGCTCGATAATGATTAACGCGTCGATGGTGACACGTTAACTGCCACAAGTATTCATTCAAAAGAGAAACTCTTTTTTTAATAATCTGTTATTTCTTATTTTTTTCTTTTAGCAAATGTATCAATTGGTTGAATTTTATGATTATAAATTAATCTTGGAAGAGAATGTATATAACATTCAAGAAAAAGACATATTTGGAAAATTAAAGCGGGACCAAGAACGATATGTCACTGTCGAGACGCGTATAAGGTAAAAGAGATTCATTATTGAGATGCTGGATGAAAAACAAAGCGTATTTTTCGTGTTCGTATTCGCTACTCGATATTAATGTAACTCATCATGACCAGCATTTGTACTTTTTTTTCCTGAAGTGGGAGTACATGTTTTTCCAAAATTTCAATCGATAATT
Source organism: Apis florea (assembly GCF_048593485.1). Taxonomy (NCBI): domain Eukaryota; kingdom Metazoa; phylum Arthropoda; class Insecta; order Hymenoptera; family Apidae; genus Apis; species Apis florea. The sequence goes on from NW_028256703.1 coordinate 5,016,126, forward strand.
GTTCAAATCATACAATTTACTGTATTATGTTTATATTTGGTAGAATTCATCATATTCTTTACTGCAAGTTTATTTCACAAATATTATATAATGTTCATAATAATCAGTCATCAATCTACAATAGTTTATAAGAAAGAAAATGTCAAGAAAAAAATGATATTACAAATATATATGATACAAAATTTATTCTTTTTCATATTAAAATGTGATCAAAGCGGTGCTTGATTATAGTTTTCCCTTTTTTCTTTTTTTTTTTTCTTAAGGGAAAGAGGGAGAGAAAGAAGTCGTACGTTATAATCAATAAAATTTATGGTATGTATAAAAATTATGAAAAAGATGTATTCCCTTTGGTTTAATTACACTTTTGAGAAACAATCATGACTACTATTCATTTATTCTAGACCTCAATTAAATGTACAATGATTTTTTCTTATTCTGTCTTTTTTTTTTTTTTTGATTATATATCATCGTTTGATGCCTGTCGAAACTATTTTCTATAATTTTCTCTTTTAATTTATTTTATTTCAATTTTCGTGAATATCTTAAAATACAGATTGTACATTTTTGTCTAAAATTTTTACCTTCATTTCTCCTATCTCGATTAAAATCATAAACTATTGTTATATTAGTGAAATAAAAAAAAAAAATATATAGGTTTTAATAAAGAAAAATTTTTCTTTAATAAATTATATTATAATTCAATTCTATATTACAATAGTGAAAACTTTAAAGTTATATTACATTTTATGTCACGTTGTTTCTTTTACCCAAATTGTATGCAGTATATATATATATGCATAAATGTACGCATAATGATTAATTTCAACAATTAATGAAATAATAGTGATAATTGCAATATAAATAAAATTTCATATTGCATTTTACAATTTTACTGAAACTGATGATTTAATTAATTAAATCACATTAAACTAAAATTGTAGCTAAATTAATTAATTTGTGAATTAATGTAATTACAGAAATTCAAATCATCTGCAAATTTAGTGAAAAAAAAAATCTCGAATTTTCTAAAAGTATTTTCTGTAAAATGAACATTTATATAAAATATAAACAAACATAATTTTATTTTATTTAATTAAATTTGAAACTTTAAATCTTTTAATTAATACAATTTTTCTCACATCAGTCTCTTCCTTTACTTGTCTTAAACTTCAACAACTTCATTACAACACAATGTAATATTATTGGGAAACTTATAGTAATATTTATATCATTATGAAGTATTAATTTTTTCATAATTCTAAATCTATTGTATTAAATAATTCAATCAACTTTTATTTAAAAATTTCAAGTATCTCGTTTTAAAAGTTGATCAATTTGAGTTTTATACATCTCTTTGACATCTTGTAGATCCAAACGTAATTCTTGATTTTCCTCCATTTTTTCACCATACATTTGTAACAATGCATCATATCTAGTTTGTATTTCTTGTAAACTTTCATTTAAAACTGCAACATTCATAACTTTAACATTTAATTCTTCTATTTTTAAAGTTAATGTAGATAATTCTGAATTTAACACGTCTCTTTCTATATTACGTCGCGATAATTCCCATTGAAGTTGTTGAATTTCACCTAAAAACTCAAGCGAATAATTAATATTTTCAATTTACTAAAACAAATATAGTTTGCTATTAATATATATATATATATTTAAACATATACCATCTTTTTGTTTCAGTTGAGCTTGTAAATTCTCAAATATAGAAGTACTACTAGATCCTGTTCTGATACTATCAAATGTCATTGCATAACTTTCAGATTTGTTTTCGGCAGTAGAATTATATAACTGAAACAAAGAAAGAAAAAAGAAAAGAAATAAAATTTTTCAACATTTTATTAAAAAAATAAGATAATTATTGTGTATAGTTATTACCGGCCAAATACTGTCTATAGTATTTACAGAATCTTCTTCTGTGCTAGTGCTAGGGCTAAGTCGTTCATTATCTTCAATATTTTGTTGTTGCTCTGACATTGCATGATTTTTTCTTCTTTCTGCATCTGTAGCTGCTTTTTCTATAGATAATTTATTTTCTAACGCAACAATTTCTCTTTTTAACTCCATTATTTCTGTAGAGTGAGATTGTTCAAGAGTTTCTATCATTTGTCGCTGCCTGCAAACAACTGTGTTTCCATCGATTTTTTCATTTACAATTAGACAAAATATTTCCAAACCAAAGATCGCAAATTTTTCTTACCGCATATTTTGTTCAGCAAATTTTTCTTTTTGTATCACTAATTCATCGTATAATTCTTGTAATCGTTTTCTTTCGTTTTCTTTAACAGTAAACTTAGTTTCTAACTGAGATATCTTTGACTTTAAATTAATATTCTCCTCTTTAAGATAACGATCTGTTTCGAGTAAATTTTCTACTTTTGTCTGTAATTCAATATTTTTTTCTGATAATGTTTTCTCCTGTTTCATAAAACTATTAGATTTATGTAACAAATTTGCTTGAAGTTGTTCCAATTGTCTCAATAATGGTTTTGTGGCCATTGATACAGATTCTGAAAGTTCTTCACTTCTAGCTTCGGCCGCTTCTAAGCGCTTTAATAATTCACTATTTTCATGCTTTAGAAATTCTTCTTTCCTATATAGAACATAAAAAAAGAAAAAATAAATAAATTAACCATTGTTTAAAATGAATAATAATTAGATATTTACTTAACATGCATTTCTTCAGATTCTCTTAATTTAATTTTTAATTCTTCTACTTGTGCAAGTAATTGACACGATTCTCCAACATTAGTTGTTGCTTCTTTCAATTCCACTTCTGTTGCTGCTAAAATTTTTTTTGTTTCAGATAGTTCTCTGAAAGATTATAATCTCATAATTATATATAGTTATAAATATTATTATTGGTATATAATATAATATTTTACTAGTGTCTAACAGTACTAACATTTTTGTAGTGTCTAAATTTTTTTTATAATTATCTGCATTATGCATCATATTCTCTAATTGCTTTTGTAATGTCGTTATTTCTTTCTCTAATGTTTTTGTTCGTGCTGTTAATGAATAAACAGCATCTATTTGAGATAATTCAACTTCTTCTTTTGCGCGCAATGATCTTTTTAGACGTTCTAATTCTGAAATTTGTTCTTCTATTTGTTCTCTGTAATAATGCATATATTGAATGTTAAAATATTGTAACTTTTTAATAATATCTGTTATTTATTTCCATTTGTTTTTTTATTTTCTATTTATCTTCTTCAATTAATGAAAACAAAAGAAAGATGTTACGTACTTTTGACTTTTTATTAAAGTATCATTTTCTTTTTCCTTAACACGTAATTTTTTAATAATGTTGCTATGTTGAAGCTGTTGTTTGCTTAATTTTTCTCCTTCTTCTCTAAGTTCCTTAATAATTTCATCTTTTTCAGCATTTAAAGTAGACAATTCTTGAGATGACAAACGCGTAGCTGCTTCTACTTTCAACTGTTCCAAATTTTTTCTTAATGAATCTCGTTCTCGTATTGCTTGCTGAAATTTTCTTTCTAAGGCAGAAAGCCGTTGCGTATATTCATCAGTAATTTGATTTATATTTTGATTTTGCTCTGCATGTTTTTCAAAGTTATCAAGTTGTCTATATAAAAAAAAAAGATAAATAAAAAATTATGATAATATCATAATAATATTCTGAAGAAATAAAAGAATAACTATACATTCTTTAGTCATACATACTTTTTTGAACTTACTTTTTCAAATTATTATTTTGTTCATGCAATTCCATATTCATTCTGCTAACATCAATAAGTTTTGATTCTCTAGCTTCTAATATTTCTGTCATTTCTTGTATACGTTTTAATAATTTTTCAATTTCAAGATTTGCTTCATCAGATCCTACACTAATTTCACTCAATTCTCTTGAATGTCCTTTAGTTTTTAATGTCTTCAATAAAAGATCGCCGCCTTTTGCTGATTGTAGTTTTGCCAAATTTTGTCGTGATTGTATAGAACTTGAATCACCGTTTGGACTTTTTTTAAAAAGAAATTATTTGCTATTAAACTCGGAAAAAATTGATTATAATTGTAAACTATATATACAGTTATAAAATAAAATTACACATAATTATTATTTTATAGTCATACCTATACCTGGATATAATTTCAATATCGCTAGAAGTAGTAGTTTCCAATTCATCTCCACTAGTATGACCACTAGTTTGATCAGAGCCAATTTTTACTAGATCAGATCGACTATAATAAATAAAATCAAATTTATATTTGAAATTATTATAATTATATTATAAAGGCTTATTAGATATAATACCTCTCTGATGAAATAGGAGAATTTTCTCGAGGCATTTCCGTACCTTGTATTTCTGCCTCAATAATTTCAGTTCCTTTTTCAATCATTGCATCTTCTAACATTGTCTTTACATATGAACTAGAGTTTAAAGGTGCTTGTAAATCTCTTCCTTCTGATTTATGAATCAATTGTGGATTTTCTTCTGAACTACTCTCTATTAAAGTACCTTCACAACTTGAATCTGTTGAAATTAAGACTTGATCTGAAACTTCTATCTTTTCTGATTTAAATAGGTGACTAATTTCAATAGAATGTTCTGTTTCTGTAGGTTCTATAGTAGAATTTATTAATCGATCAAAACTCTTTCGATCGGGTTCAGATATTTTACCTGCTCCATCAAAATATTCTGGCTTACGGATTGGTTGCGTTGTAATTGCTTCAATTGGTAAATGTAAATTATGTTTTTCAGTTAAAGAATCAAGATTCAAATCCAGTTTTATATCTGTATTAGTTTTTTTTAAAGTTAGCTTACTATCTAAACATAAATCATATATTTTTTCATTTGGTAAAACACCACTAGATATTTCCACTTTATTCTTCACTTGCTCTTTTTGCTGAAGCGTTTCTAACATTGTTATAACTGTACTTTCTGATGTAGAAGTATAAGAATCTTCTGCTAAGCTTACTTCATCTTTCTCATCAGAATAAGATATTGTTTCTACATTTTCTGGTAAAACTTTCATTGAATGTCCAGTGGATAGACTTTTATGTAATTGTGATTCAATTTCTAGATATGTTTCTGTTGATGATTGCTCATCCATATTGCTTATATATAAATTTTCATGCAATGTTTTGACTTCTTCCATTGGAGATTCATATGGCGAAATATCAGAAGATGATGGATTTATCACATTTTCTTTACTTATAATTTGAGGAACATTGATATCATCCCAACATGGAGTCACTGAATCATCTCGATCTAAAATAGATGATGAATCAGAATTTTTTTGATCTATAGGAGATAAATAAGGGCTGGTATCACTTTTCCAATCTCCTAACACTTCCACAGAACTTGGTGATGTTACTAAACTATCTGGTAGAATTTCTACAGACTCGGAATTAACTTTAGTTCCTGTAGCTGGACTTGCCAAATTACTAACAGAACAACTGTCTGAATCAGGAGATGTAGTACATTCGGTATTAGATCGAGAACCAAGAATTTCAACACTCTCCAAACTTTTCTTATCATTTTCTGGAGATACAAAGGATAATCTATTAGATGTGGAGACAGGAGAATCTGAATCATATTCGCGAATTTCTTTATCTTCAGATCTCATTTTTACATCTTCCATTTTAATATTAATATTAATATCTTTCATTTCCTTTGAAGAATATTCTACTATTTTAGGATTATTTATATTAGTATTTGAACAATCATTAACTTCATCATCTTTGGCAAAAGTTATACTTGTATCAATTGTTTCTAATGAAATTACTTGTTTTAGATCATTACATGTATTAACATCTTGACTAAGAACATTTTGATCATGAATATTTTTCTCTTTGCAAATTTCTGCTTGTTTAGATTCTTTCCTAGGATTCAATGATTTAATTTTATAATCTTCTGAAAATGATGATGAAGATACAAGTTTTTTTTCATTTTCAATAGGTGTACTTTGTAAAGATTTGGAATGAGCATTGGGTTTTGCATTGTGATCCATTTCATTAAATTTTGGTGATTCAAAAAATGATCCAGTAAAACTACCCCATATACTACTTGTAGCTTCTTGTTTGGATTCTTTCATTTTATCACGATGTGGCTGAACATCATGATGAACATCACTTTTTAATCCCCATGATGCAAAAAAATCTGATGTATCCTCCGTGTGACTTTCCAATGGTTTTTGATCCTCATCTTTGATATCTAGTGCCTTATCAATTGTTTTCTGAGCTTCTTTCAAAGCAGACTTAGCCAAATTGGCAAATCCGGTGGCATCAAACCAGCTCATTCTTTATTATATCTAAGAGAATATAATCATGATAAATATAAAAAAAATGAATAATATTAAAATTATATATTTTTGTTAAACATTTATTATACTACTTTAAAATTGTATGAGAAACTAATTTTACAAAAAAGAAAACAAAAAGAAAACAATATAATAATTAGAGGTTAGAATATATAAAATAATATTTAAATTTACATTTGACATTATTTTTCATATATACTTGAAAATCCATGTATATAATAAATTAAAAAAGAATTACACAATTTATAATTAAAATGAAATATAATGGGAAATTGGTGTTCCTATTTTTGTGCTAAAAATTCGATAAGAAAGCAAAAGACACAGCGTTTAGCACTATATTTTGACGTATATACTGTCATATATTATATTTGACATTAATTTAAAATTATTAACATTATCGTATTAATTTATTTTATGAAGAAAATATTTAATTACTAATAATATCAATTAAACAATTTAAATAAGAGAAAAAATTTATTTACTTACACATATTTATTTGTATATTGTTTTAGAAAATTTTGTAAAATATAAAATTAGTGAAATTAAAAAAATAAAAAATCGAGAATAAAATGATCTTGAAGTATTTTTACCACGAATTCATACTAATTATTATATTAAACGAAAATAATGATATTCACATGATAACATATTTTATAAATATTCTTTTTGCATAATAAGTTATAATAATTAAATATATGTATAATTTGTTAAAATTTATATAATACAAATATACAAAAAGAAGAAAAAATATGGAAAAGATAAAATTTATTAAGTACTTGATGATAACAGTATACTTGCATTCTATTTCTCTTTTGGAATAATTTTATAAATAATAAAATACTCGATACTTTTTATTAATTTTTAATATTTGTATTGTATTTCGATTTGCCAACAAGATATACTTACAAATTATACTATCTATCTATTATGTATATGTACTTACACATGAATGTAGTTTATCGATGCTTTCAATCATAAAAAGTTTTTCTTTTCACAAGGACTATACATTTTTCTTATTAAAATTTTCTTCTTTGACATCATAAACAACAAACTATAGTTAAGTAAATGCAATGCTTTGTAATATAATATATTTTTTTCAATTCAATAATAGAAGTGCTGAAAATTGTTCTTAGAGAGAAATATTTTCAACAGCTCCAGTGGCGCAATTGGTTAGCGCACGGTACTTATAAGACAGTGAATCGTGAGCAATGCCGGGGTTGTGAGTTCGAGCCTCACCTGGAGCAGTTTTTTTTATTTCGAAATTATTCTCTTCATAAATTAATGATGTATCGTATTAATTATTTTCGGCAAAATTATTTCTTAAAAAATGTTTAAATGTATGGTTAAACAAAGATTTATATTAGCAAAAATAACAACAAATGGAGTTAATTACACAAATGATTTACTTGTATTTATTATTTCAATTTAATTTTATGAAAACCTAATTGGCAAATACCATGCATCTAATTCTGAACAAAGTTTCAATCCAACTGCAAATAATGCGAGAGATGTTAATGTACTTCTGATAAAAGAATCATTTTTTAAGGCACGAATAACACAGGAAAGTGAACAAGTACAAATATCATCGAAGTAACTTGTACCCTTATTTAACAAATAAGAATCTATGATGCTTTGCCTTTCTTCAAGTTTGCGTATTCTATTCTCTATAGAAATCATATTAAATATTTTAATATTTAACATCGATAATAACAATATATAACAAAATATACTTGCTTCGCGATATACGACGAGGACAAAATGGATCACATTCCTCTGGAAATATTACAGGCTCTTCTTTATCCACACGCTTTATCTTTTTCATTTTTTTAATTGTTTCTGGAAAAATCAAAAAATTATTATCTATTTTTGTTATTTTTTCTATTTCGTGTCTTTCTAAAAATTTAACTATACATATATTTCGAATTCGATTTATCATTTTTCGATATGTTTCTAATCATGTACATCGTAATTACCCTCGTCTACGTCCCACTGTGTAGCAGATTCTATATGAATTTTTGGAACTTCTGGAGGATATTCTTTTATAATCTCTGCGACCTCAGGAGGATATTCTTTTATAATTTCTGGAATCTTAGGAGGATATTCTTTTATAATTTCTGGAACCTTAGGAGGATATTCTTTTGTGATATCTGGGATCTCGGGAGGATATTCTTTTTTGATCTCTGGGATCTCAGGAGGATATTCTTTTCTGATCTCTGGGACCTCAGGAGGATATTCTTTTATAATTTCTGCGACCTCAGGAGGATACTCTTTTACAATTTCTGGAACCTCAGGAGGATATTCTTTTATAATATCTGGTTCTTTTTTAATTTCTTCAACCTCAGGAGGATATTCTTTTATAATATCTGGTTCTTTTTTGATTTTAGGAATCTCTATTACATCTTCTTTTTTGATTTCAGGCTCTAATTCATAAAACTCTCGAAGCTCTGCTACTTTCTCTGGATCATATTCATATTCAATAACTCGTTCAATATCTGGTTTGATATCTGGCCTGATATCTGGTTTAATATCAGGTTTAATATCTGGTGGCTCATAAATTCTTTTATCAATAATTGGTTTTTCACTTGGAGGAAGATCTTTCTTTAAAATCCATGGTGCTTCAGTAGCTAGAAATTGTGTTAATTATTTTGAAGAGCAAAAATAAATAAAAATATTTCAAATAAAGAACGACGAACATAAGCTATACCTATTTTTTTTAGTTGATTCTTTACCAAAGGACACCATGGTTTGCATGCAGGCATTTAGATTAATTTCATAAAAATCTTTAAAATCGTTTTAAAGATTTACAATAATTCTATCAAACCTTCCATAATAAAAATTTTGATCGAAAAATCGATCTTGCTGGTTATTTGACGGTTTGCTATATCATTAATGGTTGACAAATGATTTTCGTGTATTCAATTATCCCATTGCTCTCTCTCTCTGAATACCATACAATACCATACAATATTCGAATAGAAAAATATTTTTGATATAAATTGGTATTTTATACCATCGAAAGAAAATTGTGAAATGAATATTTGTGAAAAAGAATGTTTAAATGAGATATCTGAGACAAGTTCGGTTACTGATTCAATATTAAATAATTTTAATAATTGCGACTGTTCGAAATATTTTAAGAGAAAAAAGGAAAAGAAAATCATTATCCAAGAAAAAAATGATCTGTTGCCTTCGAATTATCTCGATCAAACAATATTTTGTTTGTTAATACCTGCATTGGAAGAAACACTTATGGAGGCATCTAAACAAAATATTCTTCGAGTATGTAATTTTTAAATTGATTTAATAATAATTTAAATTTTAATTTAAATTTAAATTTGAAGCTCAAATATTTAATAATACGTATAAAAAATTATAAATAAATCATCAATAGGTACAAAAATGTCGTTTTAATGGTCTCGATCATATCGCAGAGATTCTATGGAATCGTAATCCACGTCGTTCGAAAACATTTTCACCTCCTCTAAATGTATTTCAAATTCCCTCATTTAAAAATTATTTGCGTCTTAAGTAAGTAAAAAATCTCAAATGTTATTATATAATGTTTTATAATATTATATAAATGTTTTATATATATATATAAAATATACATTTTATTTATTTTATAAAAATTTTATACATTTTATTTATTTTATCTTTAGTCCTAGGCCATATTATCCAAAATCTTGGTTATGGTCCGAGGATAAAGCGGCATTATACATACAAAGATATGTTCGTGGTTGGCTTGTAAGAAAACGCACGGATATTCAAGAAATGAGACAATTTTGGAAGGTTGGTAATAAAAAAATTGAAATATATTTGATATAATTTTTTTATTTCATTCAAACTTATGTATTATATTGTATCTTATTTTAATTATATAGATTATTTTACATGTTATTCGTTACAGGATATTGCGACGAAGAATCTCTTTAAGAAAAAGGAAAATGATATTTTGCAATCTCAAAAATTTTTAAGTACGTTTTATTTGAAATTTATATCAATAATCATATGATTATTAATATAATATTAAGATTTTGTGTATCTTTTGCATCTTTACAGATATTTCACAAGATGAACGCGAAGCTTTAATTAAATGTGAAAAATATCAATCAATAGCAAAGTCGCTGGAGCAAAAACAATCTTTTATTTAAAAATCATACCAAAGGATAACATCCTAGTTTAAACAAATATTTCATTTTTATTATTACATTATAAGATTCGTTAAATATATAAAATTATATTCACGATGTGTTCTCTTGCTTAATATTTGTATATAAACTAGGACTTGCTGGTTCTCCTAATCCTATATCGATATTAATTGTAGGAGTTTCACCTTCTTCAGCGATTTTATAGTTTTTAATACCTAAAGAAGCATATTTCAGTTTTAATTTTAAATTGGAAGAATCTTCTTTCAGATCTTTTTGACGCATTAATATTTCTTTTAAAAGAGGTGGAAAGTTTGTAGTTGTTGGCATGATCCTCTGCGTTGGTTGTTGAGTTCTATTTATATAATTTGCCTCCTGATCTTTAGGAATCAATATATAATCTGGCTTATAAGTCACTGTATCTATTTGTACAGGTATAGAAAGCTTTTTACCTCGGAAAACTTGTTCGACCAATACTATAACATTCCGTGGATCCTAGGATATGGAATTTTTTTTATTAGTTTGTTTAAATTATCGCATTAATCATTATAAGGAAGAAGAATGTACATGAAAATGTTTTGAAGTATCTGGTAATGCTGCAACTTTAAGTATTTTCATATAGGAAGCTTCAGGATACCTTTGTTGAGTACTTCGTATTATCATTCTACCTACTCCATTGTTCTTCAAGTTTCCTAATATTTCCCACAATGGTTTGCCTTTCAAATAATGCGTCCTACCAATATATTTTATCACCATGTTTTGTCCACTCAATACTCAGTTTTTGTTTTCAAAATCGGCTAATTTCTTTTTCACTGAAATAAGGTTAGATTTCTTGTTTAATATAAACAAGGAGGATAAATAGTGGAAGAAGGACAGATATAAGACAAAAACAAGAATCAGCGCCATCTTCAGAGTGTCTCAAATACATAAAGAAAGGATAGAATATAATAAAAAAAAGATAGAGATAGAACAAGAATTGATTATCAGCGCCATTTCCTGAATGCTAAGATATTTTCTTGAAGCAAGATAACAAAAACTAAGAATTGAGGATTAGCGCTAATCTTGAATACTGAAAATATATTTCGAAAAATACTCAAAAGATGACATCAGTCTTCAATTTTAATAAACAATTTTGTACAATTTTGAAAGATGTAATAGATGTCATAATATCAACTTTTTGAATAATTTTCCAATTATTTTTTTAATTTTTAAACGAGGAAAAATATATAAATATAATTAGTCCCAAAATATTTCTTAGATTCTAAGAAATAATTTTAATTTAAACTCTTGAAGGTTAAAAAATTTACTTGAGAAGTCATGAAAATAGTATTTTCTATTTCTTGTTCTTATATGATTAATTTTACTTATTTATCATAACACGGCTATAGTATTGTCTTTAATTTTAAAAATATGATATAATTTAAAAATTTAATTTTTGCTATAAAATTATTTGTTATAATTTTGATTAGTATTTGATAATGATGAATAATATTGTATTATCCAACAAATTAGTTATAGATACGTTCTATTACGAGACATTTATTTTTACGAATATAAATTAGATTTTTTGTTTATATTGAAAGTTGAAAGTTCAGATTATGATGCATATGAACAACAATGATTAATATTTTTAATAAATAAAGTCATAATTTGTATTATTTATTTAATGTAATTTATGTAATGTTTATTAGAACAAAGTATAACAAATATATTGCAAATAAAATGCAGTACTTAACGATCCGAATTTATTTCGAATCACTATTCACGAAAAAAACGATAATTATCAATCGTTCAAAAAATAATAATTATAATTAATTTACTTAGCATACTACATCTGTATACACATTCTTATATTATATTATAAATTATAATTACTGTATAAAATCTTCGAGTCTTCGTTATGATGAAATTGTATTAAAGTTACAATTGAAAGTTCGAATAATCGAAATGTGATAAAGTGAACGTGTTTAAATAAAATCGAAATAACGAATGAAATTGAATATGATCCAAATATTAGAGATAGCGAATGATTTTTTTGATGATGAATCAATAACGATTAATAATTTGTTGAATCCAATCGAGATAATAAGAAACACGAGCATAAACTCCAGGAACACCAGGTTGTCCACAACCAATGCCCCACGATACAATTCCTGCCAACTGCCAACGACCATGTCGTTCGCAAACCATTGGTCCACCGCCATCACCTTTGCAAGCATCTTTTCCTTCTTCTCCGCCAGCGCAAATAAATCCAGGATGTAAATTGAAACCTGGACCTAATCTTGTTCGTCTCATTTGCTGTTCACAAACTTGGTTGCTTATTACAGGGACATCAACTTCTTTTAAAATATTTTGATACTTTCCAAAGTCTCCGAATGCATCTTTACCCCAACCGGTTGTCCAGCATCTACATTATTCCCACGATGAAAAATTAATTTCAAAAAAACGAAATCACAAATAAGTGAGTAAATATAAATAATGTAAAAAAAAGTAAATAAATAAAAAAAAATAAATAAATGCTTACCTGCTTCTAATGAAATCATCGCGTTTGTCCGGTAAACAAGCAGGACTAATGTGTGGATTCTTTTGAAAATCGACTTCATGATTTATCTTCAATATGGCGATGTCGTTGTAAAGAGTGCCGGCATAAAATTCTGGATGTACATGGACATTTGCTACATCACGTTCTATATAGGGATAGAATTCAACATCGTGGTTTACATCCCATTCTCCTAGTCGAACGCGAAGATCTCGCGCCGCATAAGTTTTTACGCAATGAGCTGCCGTGAGAATGTGTCGAGGAGAAATCAGAGTACCACCGCATACGTACACGCTTTCCGTTGGATCCTTTTTCAGTATCGCTACTTGCCAGGGATATTCACCTATCGAATATAAGCGAATTAAATCTGATTGTTGGCTTTGCACGAGATCGAGATCTAAAAATCTATTTCTTACCGAATTCAGCATCACCATCAATGTAAGAAGGTGTTTTGATTCTTCCATTGATTCCTTGAGTATATCTAATTCCGCACTGACCGGGTCGTGGTTTTCTCGACGGTTGCCTTTGCGAACAGCAAACATAACCTGGACCACAAATTCGAGCTGATCCAACGCCTGTATATTGTCTCTGTTGAAAGAATCAAATTTTTATTTAAAGATGTATATGTCACGTCAAAAGTTTAACCATAAATGAATTATATCTATTTATATATACGTGATGCGTATACAAATGCGTGTACGAATGTTTAAAATCTTTTTTTCCTCGATTTATTCAATTTCGATCGCCAATACTTACCTCTGTTATACGTTTCGTTTCCATTCTCACTTCAGACTCTACGTCACGCTTTCTTCTATTCGGAAATGAAACTTTGCCACCAGTTGTTTGTTTCGGAATTGCTGATCCATTCGCATGATCGGTGGATATTTTATCATTGCTACGCGCGATACCGTGATCGTAATTCTCGTAATCGTAATCGTAATCGTCATTGTCATCGTCATCGCCGTCTCGATAATAATCCGAATATCGATGGGGATAAAAAGGTGTCTCACGATGATTAGTGTAACGATGGAATAAAGGACCGTGTGGGTTTACGTAATATGGTTTCTCGTAAAACTCGATAGGTTTAGGGGGATAATAATGCGGCGCATACGAAGGTCCATAACTTTCGAACAGCGTTTGCTTCTTGTGAGAGAGCAGATGCCCGAGTTTCTGTACGATATTCCGATTAGGCGTTACGTGAAAATTGACAAACGGTTTTACCACTTTTTCGCCGTATTCGTCTTTGGTGAATTGTACAGCTAGTAGAGGATTCACGGAGACCAGGCCTAAATCTATGCCTTGATCGGTCGAACCGTATCCTCTGTATGGATTTACCAGGACATTGCTACCGTAAGGGTTGATCGGGTACGGGCCACCGGTTTGCGGTAGACCGAAACTGATTCCCCAGGTCGGCTGGAAGTTTAATTTCGAAGAGTCCAGATCGCTAGCGTCGAGTCTCTGCAACCAGAGAGTCGAACCAATCACGTGGATAGAGACCGACATATCTTGCATCCGTATTTTGCTATTTCGTTACGCTATTCCATATTCGTTCAAAATTACAACTCGTATAAATATAAAAACCCGGGATCCTGCCCTCTGACTTTCGCTATTCGAAACGAAACGATGACGACAATATCAACGATTCTATCTAGTGGCTAACTTCTGCTAATAACAAAGTAACAAGGCTTGAACATTCTTACCCCTTCACCGTTAGACTTCTTTCTTCCTTCGATGTTTGCCGATTCGTCACTGGCCGTCGTCGTCTCCCTCTTGCTTCGAGCCTTATTCATTTCTTCTCGCTGCTCATCCTTCTGTGAAGGAGTTTGAAAATCGTTCGATCCGACGATAAACGTTTCGTTCGTATTTTTTTCTATCACCATCGCGGCTGTCTCCTCCATAGATTCGGCCTCGATATTCTTGTTCAGATTTCGAGGATCGATGGGAAGAAATAAATCATCTTTACGACCTGCTTGTTCTCTCGGGCACTGTCCGTACGGTACGCAGACGCAATCCTCCGTATAAAAATCATTGGCGAAGCCTTCATTATTGTTGTTTCCGTAATAATAGCTGCTAGTCGATCCAGAGGTAACGTAATCGTTGGAAGACGATTGAACGGCGTTAGGAGAAACGTAGTTGCCCGGTGAAAAGTATTTGCCAGATTTGTAACCGTCCGGTTTACCATGCAAGGTCTCAAAGTCTCGCGTCGGTTTCTCGTACACGGGATATCTCTCAGCGTAGCTGTTCGCCGACACGGAACCATCGTTGCTCGTCGTCTCTTTCACTTTGAACGCCTTTTTATAATCGTCCAAGTCTTGGAAACCGGCACCGAGCACTCCAGAATTTGGAATATCGTAACTCGTTCCTATATTTCCAGCACCGTAACCAAGAGACGAAGGTACGCCACCGATCGTCGCGCCACCATTCGCATGATGATAATGATGATGAACGTGTTGCTGGACAGTTTCCGAGCCGATCGTCGGTCTCAACGCGATCTGCTTTTTGTCGATCAATTGACCCGCGAATTCGAAACCTTCATTCGTAATTCCTGCCTCGTACACAGGCCTCGACGAGAATGAGGGATAACCGGGTTTCTTGAACGCGGGATAAGAAGAGGAGGAGACAAACGAAGGTGGATGAGGCGCACCGCCAACTCCGTAGATCACTTCCGATGGTGGTGGTCCGGAGGAAATGAAGCTGGACGATGCAGGCGGTCTTATGGCAGGAGCGTATGGTCGTTTAACAGGTACGGCTGGCAGAGGTCTGCCGACAGGTTTAATGGTCACGGGTTGAGCGTAAATTATATCTTGCGGGTATATTCCACGATGAGGAGAATAGTACGGCCGACGTCCCTCGATATTGTCGCACTGAGTAAATAATTCGTATTTCATTTTTCCTGTTTTTTTTTTTTTTTCGATCGAAATTTTTATTTAAATCCATCCAGAATACACTTACGTTCATTAATCCGAGAGAGCACAGTTTATCCCTGATGTACGTACGAGCGATCGTTTCGTTTCCCAATTGAAGGGCATTCTTCACCTCCGGGTCTGCGTATAATTGGTCGAAACCCTCGACGTTGCGACCCTGCCGATTAGACACGAGAATTTCGTCGATCACCGATTCTACCTATATATATATAGAAGACAGGTCGATACCTCGTTAAAATAATTTAAAATAATAACGTTCAATCATAGGAGAGATCATCGTAAAAAACTTTCTTAATCTACTTACGGATCGTTGCTCGTTGGGCGGATCGACGATTTCTATGTTCGAATTTGCATCTCCATCGCTGTCTAAAATACCTCTTTTCCCTTGTGTCTCATCTTTGCCCGAATCCTCGGGATTATCAATTTGCCACGACCATTCGCCAGGATTATTCACCGGCACTTGCGTCGCGAAAGTATGAACGACTATTCCGAGCAACCAAACGAATCTCAACATTATTCTGGAAGGAGAAAAATCGACGAAAGATTGTATTGTGTCGTTTCTCTTTCTCGTCGAACGATATCAACTCGTTTGGTAGAAATTTATGAAAGAGCGACGAAAGATATTGGAAGAACAGTGAAGACAGACCGACCGACAAACCTCAACGACGAACGAAAGCGAGAGGATGTTGGGAGAAAGTCGCCAAGCAGGTCTTTTACACGTCTACATAGGAAACACACGCGTCTTCCGAGTGTGCGTCTTCTTTTCGAAAATTTTCGGGTGAAAGTTGTTGCGTAATATTTTCGCGGTATTAAACGTATTGCTACTCCGTTCGACGAGTATTAAATATGGAATTATATATTTAATACAACAATGTTTCTGTTTAAAAAAAATAAATCCAAAATTTTAAACGAGTCTGTAAACGAAAACGAAAGCGGGAGAAAGTTGAAGAGGACACGAAAACCGAGGAAGGATAAACGATCGTTCGGGTTCAATTCTTACCTTCTTATCTTCGCACGCCGTAACGAAAACTTATCCAAGATTTTTTACAATCCCCAACTTGACAGCGATGCGTCGAGTTTCGCTCTCTAACCAAACGCTTTCTCCATGAACGAGGTTACTCTGTGCGTTCACCGATGCTATTCGTATCTTATATAGACGTCCCTTTCGGAGATGCTGAGACCCCAGCACCAACAATCCACTAGTGGGGCATCGGCTTGTGACTCATGCTTGCCGGACATCCGTTTTGGATAGGTTCCTCTAGTCGTGCCGAGTACTCTCTCAGAACGCTCAACGCTCGCGTGAAATTCGCACCACGTGCTTTTCTAATTCAACACGCATCGGATCGCGTAATACCCTAGGTCACATTCCCCTTTTATTTCGCTACGAAAAATACAAAAAAGCAATGAATTATCATTGAAATAGTAATATATTTATGTATTGCTCATAAATGTATTCATAGGATTTTTCGTCGGCAAACAATTGTTGAGGAAATGTCAATTTAGTTTTTCCTCAGGGAATGACGTTGATGCATCTAGAATACATATGTATATTATAAAAGTTTGATTTATTAATTAAAAAAAAAAAAAAAAAAAGAAATAAAAATTCAGCGGTGGATCGGGGTCGAGAGACGGATGACGCGACACTAGCGACATAGGTGCGTACAAATCTAGGCAACCGTATTGCGTAACTGGGGATTTTCGTTAATACATAGTTTTACGTAACATCGTCCATGAAGTCTCCTCCTTTATAAACAAGAGCTAATCTAAAATCATACGCATAATTTGATCGGATTAATTATCGAAAGAGACAACTTAACTCGAGATTTCGAATAAAAGTTAAAATAGAAAAAGTTTTATTTTATTCAAATTAGATATTGTAATACAATTCAGTAGTCTAAACCCGACGTTATAATTATTGAATCGCGAGAAAGCAGTACAAGAAAGTTAACAATTTCTCCTCCTTGCCATTGCCTTGAAAATGGGAAAGTAAAGGAGCGATTGATCAAATTACAAAAACGTGTTTGGAAGCTTCGGATTTTCGAGAAAATATGACGTTGATTAAATTAAAAAAAGTTGTAAGCTGTTTTCGAACGCCTCTTCAACGTACCATTTCCGTAGCACTTCCATTCTTTTATTATACCTATGCTTTCGAGATCCGGGAGAAAGTGTGTTCCTCTGTTGTTTGTTCAACAGAAAAAAATTGATCGCCGTCGTATCGGTTAAGATTAAATTTGTGAATCGAATTCGGCGACAGTAAAGATCAAATTCGGATTAATTTGCGAACAATTGCGAAAACGGTTGGAAACGGATACGATATTGTATGCTTATGTTACGTAACGCGGATTTTCCACCCTTTCTCTTTCTCTCTCTCTCTCTCTCGTAACCCTCTGGATTTTACGCGTGCTAATTGATCAATCGATTTCGATTTGGTGAAATCGTAATCCGCTTGCATTTTCGAAAGTACTGGGAAAACCAGAGGAAAAATGTAAGAGACAAATACCGAAATCGTTACGAATTGTATTTACATCGAAAACTCTTCTTTTTTTTTTAAACATTAAATTAAAGATTACGTATCATGGCAAATAAAACGAATATTGTTATTCCTCGCGCATCGTTTTCGTATGACGCACATGAAAGAGTTTCGTTGGCGCAGAGAAAGCGAGTGTCTATTTTCACTTTCGATTTCGATTCACGTTTAAGGAAGTAGGCAAGGAAGGGCGGTGTATTTGAACGAACATTTTGATTTTACGAATTGATATTTAACTATATATTTCGTGATTTGTCGAACAAATTTATCGATACAAGATACATGAGAATAATCTATGAGAAGGGAGAAGTTTTTGTTCTGCGTAATGGTACTGGCTAGATCCAGTTACCGCCCGAATCCAAGAGCGAGTGACGTCAGTAGATAATACGATAACCGTGCTGTTCGATCGAGTAAGTGGAAGGTGCTGCCGCCACTTCGATCGGAGGTAAAAGTGGCAAGGCGTAAGCGTACGCCGAGATCTGGAAGAAAGGAAAACAGAGTTACCTTGCGCGTGTAACAGACGAGAAACGATTGGATAACTAGCTGCTCGATCGAACAGCTGCCGTTTACAAACCTGTAGAGGTGAGAGAATGGGTGCTGCGGCTAGTGGGGTCGCCAGGGGTGCCAAGTTGGCCAATTTGGTCGTGGAGGCAGGTGTTCTTACGTCGGCCATCGTGCTCAAAGATTTGGCAGATGCGGAAGAGTGTGGCGGTGCCAACGTCGCGGCTGATTCCGAAGAAATCGGTAATGCAGATAGCGTCGGGATTGGCGGACTCTCCGTTTTAGCTGGCAACGAGGACGTTGGAGCGGCGTCAACCGCGGCGATCGCGACAGCGAGAACGACCTGAAGGAATCGGCGATTTTTTTTCTTAGGGAGAGGTTAGGAACGGAGAGAATTATTACATCTACGAGATCCAAGCAAATGATTCGCGGAGAGAGGGGATAGGGAGAAAAGGAAAATACTCGTTTTACTCACGAATTTCAGCATGATGAATCCGAGATTTGCGCGCACAAAAGCTCGTTTATTTCTGACCGTGGATCGAGGGGAATCTCTCCTACTTATAGAGATCTTGGAGGTGCCGTAAAAAGGAAACCCGTCTTCGTTCCCTACACATGTTTGTTGTATTCCTCTTTGACTTCAGGGGCGGGACTTATCCTGTAACGTGGCTTCACCTTGAAGCCTTGGACGTGCGTGAAAAATCTTAGGGAATATTTTTTCCCCCGGCTTTACTACCAGCTCCACTCCACCACCAGAAAGGTTCACCAAGCAAGAAGGAACGGGAAGAATTTCGATCGAAATTTAATTAAATTGGCGTAGGCGAGCACAATCGGATGCTGTTCGGTATACTGTTGAAAACTATAAGAGTTCTATAAGAGTTAAGATGTAACGTTTAATTTTAGACCGAGGGAATCCTTCACAAAGGACAAAGAATAGAACGGAGAATAGAATTGTCGAGGCACGATAATCGAAACGTAAGCTTGGACGGAACGGAGTATCGCGTGGATTGATTGACATAATTCGGGCGTCGAAAACTTGTGACGTAATATGTTGCCATTGAGTTATAATGAAAATTGTCTTCCACGGATGTATCGATTGAACGATGATCGAAACGTTCGTTTATGCGCACGAATTTTGCATATTGCTTTCATAAAAAAATAAAATTCTGAAAAGCTTGCGCTTAACCGCGTAAAAGTTTAAAAGTTTCGAAAAAACAAAACATCGAGATTTTGCGTAAAATCCCGGTGTCGATGCACCCATGCGAAGAAGGGATAAGGGCGGTACCTGTTCGGACGACAAAAATCCACTTGGCGATTGTAACCGGTTCGCAGGGCGATCTAGGTACATATTTTGCTCGTCCTTAAACTCACTAAGGCCAAGGAACTTTCTAGAATGCTCGAAGGATTAGCCATTTTCTCAATGTTTCATCTCTAAATAATTTCCTCGTCTCGTCGATCTCGACCAAGTTGTTACACGGATGGATCGATATCGAGACAAAAATTTCAAAGAATAAATGAAAGAGAGAGAGAGAGATAATGGAAAGAATCGGGTAACGAAAACAGAGGAGACAGGGGAAAAAAAACGCATGGGTATAGAATGAAAATTAGCAAAAATTTATTGACGAAAATTAATAGTCGACAGCTTTGATTTTCGAATCATGTCCGATTCCAGGTGAGATGATCGGGAGGAGGAGAATACCGTGATTGGGGAAAAGCACGATCGACTAGAACGGCTGAGATGTTGACGTCGCAGTGGCGCAGTGGATTCAGTACGTGGCGACGACCGGGGCGTGAGCGTAGACGGCCGCGGCTGGTGCAGCGGCGACGAGAGGCGCGGCTGTCTTGACGACGGCTGCGGTGGCCACGGGGGCAGCGATGTAGGGAGCTGCTGCGACGAGCGGGCTCTTCACGGATACTTTGTAGGTGTTGGCGTAGCTGGTGGCGACCGGGAGGGTGTGGGCCACCGCGACCGGGGCAGCGGCGACCACGGGTGCGGCGTGCACGGCCGGTGCCAAGAAGCCTGGTGCTGGTTCCGGTGCCGGGGCGGCCAGGGCGCAGGCGAACAGGGCGAACAGAGCGACGAATTTGTACATGGTTGCTTTTTTTCGTATCGACGAAAAAGAAAACGGCTCGAGAATTCGTACTATAGCGGCTGAGATCGCTGACAGTCGAATGATGCTTGACTAGTCGAGCGGCTGCCCTTTTATTCGTCCGACTTGACCTCTCCCACCCAAGAACGCGCGCGCTCCATTCCATCCGATTCGACCCGGCTTCGTTCCTCGACAACGCTGTCCTACCACTTACGCGTCACCTTCAACAGATCGGCGTGTATTCAGGGTCCTTGCGTTTTTCGCCTCGTACCTTCGTGCGCGTGGTGAGAACATTGCCAAGGCCTTTTGCAAGCGCCTCGATCCGCGTGCTCGAAAGATCCTGGTCGCTCTCTTTTTTTCGCCGCCGATAACAACAGATCATTCCTCGTCGTTTCATCTCGTCGTCAAATGGGGAGAACGAATTCGGCGAACAAGTAACAATAGGTATCGTGAGGTATCGTAAAAGGTACAGGGCAAATGTCTATAATGGGCAAAGCCCTTTTGTATTTCGAGAATTAATTTCTATTAATTAACCGACCGTTCGTTAATTAATAATACGCGCGAATCCCCGTCTCGTAATCAGATCTCTATTTTCACGTAACGTACCGATGCGATCCAAGTTAATACCGATACCGATTACGTTACGCACCGCCTTGTTTATTTGGAACGGCGATTCGATTGAGTAACGATTGGTAATCCGTGTTTTAACGCCCACTCCGTTACCGTACCAAAAATGCATCGCGACGCGTACCGAGGATGCGTCGTTTAGAAATAACAACTCGCGTCGTGTTATTTAGAAATTATTTTTCGGAATGAAAAAAAAAAAAAAAAAAAAAAGAAAAGAAAAAGAAACGAGAAGAAAAAAAAAAGAAAGAAAGAAAAATCGAATTACGAAAACGAAGCGATCCAATTTGACTTTGCACGGCGTGCTCCGATAATTTACGAGGCGGTCGTGTTCTTTCCGGAATCGGTCCACCTCGTATCTTTCCTCCTTTCCCTTTCCCTCGTTTCGTTAATCTTTTTTTGTCATACTGACTGGTCGCGTATTTCGCGGCAAGGTCGCGTTTCGTAAATGCCTTCCCCCTCCCCCGCTCTTCGCGTCGTGGTGAACGCCATCCAACGACAAAGTTCGTCCTCCACGAGCTTACGGTTTTTTTTTTTCTTTTTTTTCTTTATCTTTCATTTTCTCTCGTTTTTTTCGTCCTTGCTCGTTTCTCTACAGCTTTTACGAGAATGGAAAGATCGGCGGAGGAGTCCGATGCGAGATCGCCTCCGATAACCATGAGCCTAGGCAACGCCCAAATCCGGAAGGCCTTGGCCTCACGTCGGATATCGTGCAAAGACTTTCGGATTACGGCACCACCAGACAGGATTTTCGAGGCTCTCGTCAAAAGTTAACCAGTCAGTCGTTCGGGAAGGGGGATGCTTCGCTATAAAAGTGACCGTCGTCGTTCGGAATCGAATCACTCGAGGTTTTACAGAGGCCGCGAACGATATTTTCAAAAAGAAGGAGAGAGAGAGAGAGAGAGAAAAAAAAAAAGAAAATCTACGTTATTCGTACACGCGATGATCCTCGCGTATGCTTTCTCGGTATTTGTCGGTAAAATAGAGCAAACGCATCGCGCCATATTGCATCACGTTCGCACGTACACGTATTACTTTAATTATACGAATTAACAAACGGAAAAATCTTCTCTTCGCGACCGCCCTACGACAAACGAACCAAATTCTTCTCGCTTCGATAAGCAGATTTCCAGTAATCGATATTCGCAGTCTATTCTCATCCGCTTTGGTTATATTTACATTCACGTAACCGTTGCTTATTAGCACCTGTTCGATGCAAATACTTACGGTTATATATTAGATTCGATACGGTTTTACATACGTAATAATATAATTTGCGTTACGTTCGTTAAGAGCACAGAGGGACAAAGGATAAAGATGGAATTGTATGTAACGATGGAACGAGGGAGGGGAGAATGGGGAATTACGAACGAAAGAGGCGAAAAGATGCGTAGAGGCGATAAACGCAGCGCGTTGCAAAGGAGAGGAGATTTCTGCAACGTTGTGTGTACCGTCTCTGTTCGTGGCACGCCAACCGCGAATGTAGTAATCTCGAGGAGGGACCTCGACCGATCGAATGTAGAACGATGGTGGTGGCACGATGGAAAGAATCGTACCTCGAGTATAACGATATACACCGTTGACAATACGTGTATTTATCCGTGTATTTTCGTTTCGTTTTTTCGCAGCACGCTCGATGATCGTTCGAAGATTTCGACTTTCGTGCTTTCACCGCTCGACGATGCACCGTTTATCTTGCGAACGAGGCAGTTGGCAGACACGCAAAAGACGCGCATGCGCGTTTACAGATGAACACGCGAATAAGAAAGAAGAAGAAAACTGTCCGATGAAACGAGTATCAATGGAAACGAGAGGTTCCGATTATTATATAGCGAGTAGCCGATTAATCGGTGGATTTTTATTAAAAACAATTTTAAGCCAAGAAAAAATCTTATTGGTGGTCGATTTTACATAATATATTGAAAAAACGTATTTCGATGTGTTTCTTTTTTTTAAAGTTACAATAAACGCTGACTTAAGAGGACAGGATTGAGTTAAGATAGTCGTTGAAAAGGTGAGGTGGAAGATTCGAACGTGTTAAGGAGAGAAATCTATTTTTAAACGCAATTACTAATTCGTGTGATACAGGCACTTTTTCATAAGTTAACGAAATTTATACTATATATATATTTTCTTTTTTAAAAGACAATTCAACTTTTACGGGTGTTCGCCCTCACCCTCTTCTTCTTCGTCGAACTCGCCTTCTTCCTCGGCGGTAGCCTCTTGATATTGCTGGTACTCGGACACCAAGTCGTTCATATTGCTCTCAGCCTCGGTGAATTCCATTTCATCCATCCCCTCTCCCGTGTACCAATGCAGAAAAGCTTTCCGCCTGAACATCGCCGTGAATTGTTCCGATACTCTCTTGAACAATTCCTACGGGGACATACGATATTTTCTTTCTTTCTTTTTCTTTCGCTCGATCGAAATTTTTATTTACTATTCGAAACATTATATATATATATATATCATACCTGAATCGCCGTTGAATTCCCAATGAAAGTTGCCGACATTTTTAACCCGCGGGGGGGAATATCGCACACGGCAGTCTTAACGTTACTAGGAATCCATTCCACGAAATAACTACTGTTCTTATTTTGAATATTGAGCATTTGTTCGTCCACCTCCTTCATCGACATCCTACCTCGAAAGACGGCTGCCACGGTCAGGTAACGACCGTGGCGAGGATCGCACGCCGCCATCATGTTTTTCGCGTCAAACATTTGTTGCGTGAGTTCCGGGACCGTTAGAGCTCTGTATTGTTGCGAACCTCTGTTTCGAAAGGAACAGGATACGGATTTTTGTTCGTGATTTTTTTTTTTTTCATATGTATATATATACATATATACAATAACGCTTCAAGTTAAATTTAGAAACATTAGATACCGCACCTGGACGTTAAGGGTGCGAAACCTGGGATAAAGAAATGCAATCGTGGGAAGGGTACCATATTTACAGCGAGTTTACGCAAGTCGGCGTTTAGTTGTCCAGGAAATCTTAAACACGTGGTCACTCCGCTAAGCGTTGCGCTCACCAAGTGATTCAGATCACCGTAAGTCGGTGTCGTTAACTTTAACGTACGGAAGCAAATATCGTATAGGGCCTCGTTATCGATACAATAAGACTCGTCTGTATTTTCAACCAATTGATGCACCGACAGAGTGCAGTTGTAGGGTTCGACCACCGTGTCGGATACCTGACGGCAAAAAAATAATCATTTGCGAAGTTAATTAACTAATTAATTAATTAATCAATCAATCAATCAACTCAGAGAGAAAGAAAAACTCAGCGTACCTTCGGGGAAGGCACCACGCTGAACGTCATCATAATTCTATCCGGATATTCCTCGCGAATTTTGGATATAAGCAACGTTCCCATTCCAGCTCCTGTTCCACCGCCGAGAGAATGAGTCAATTGAAATCCTTGCAAACAGTCGCAACTTTCGGCCTCTTTCCGCACAACGTCGAGAACCGAGTCGACGAGTTCAGCTCCTTCTGTATAATGGCCTTTCGCCCAATTGTTCCCGGCCCCGCTCTGCCCGAACACAAAATTGTCCGGCCGAAATATCTGGCCGAACGGGCCGGAGCGTACCGCGTCCATGGTGCCCGGCTCCAAGTCGACGAGGATCGCTCTTGGAACGTATTTCCCCCCCGACGCCTCGTTGTAATAAACGTTTATGCGTTCCAGCTGGAGATCGGAGTCACCGTGGTACGTGCCGGTTGGATCTATACCGTGCTCGTCGGATATCACCTCCCAAAACTGTGCGAGAAAGAAAGAAAGAAGGGAGGGGGGAGGGGGAGGGGAAGGAAAATAAGCAAGAAGAGAATTGTGGAGAAGGGGAAAAGAAGGAAAAGAAAGGGATGATGGAAAGATATGTGATAAAGTCTGTGACAATTTTATAATATAACGCGAAAATATACCTTTGCTCCTATCTGATTCCCGCATTGGCCAGCCTGGAGATGGGCAATTTCACGCATTTTTTCGATCCTCGATCTCTACGCACTGTTCCCGACACGATCTCGTTCACTCGCGAACACTTTTCCCTCGCTTCCCTCTATCTTTGCTATTCTATCGGTACTATATTTTTCTACAATACTCGAGAAATTAGCCTGAAACAAAGAGTTTGTCCTGAGCGTACGTACGATCAAGAAAAAAAATCGGCGACGAAATCAACGAGTTGTCGTTTGTTTCCCGGTTGCCTTGGAATCTTTTGTCTCGCCGATCGTTTATCCCTCCCCTCTCCCCCCCCCCCTCTCTCTCTTCCTCACACATAGATCGAAACATATAACAACAAATAAAAGAAATAGTAATAAAATACGAGGATTTTCATGGAAATCTTTTTTATTCGTTTCTCCTCTTTTTTTTTTCTCGTTTCGCAAGCAAAGTCGAAGGAAAGAAGAAGAAGGAAAAATTCAAATTCATCGACACGGTAACAAGAAAAAAAAAAAAAAGGAAAGAAGGATAAAAGGGGAAACGTAATCGCGTGGAAACGTAATCCATTGTTCCAAGACAAGAACGACATTCGGCCGGATGATCCCGGCGGAATGGTGGTGGAAACCTTTTGCCAAGGTTTATCGCGAAGGTCGATCACATCGTTGGAACGTAACCGGATGTTTCCCCGAGCGGGTTGTCCTCGAGTCGTGGCGCGAATCGTCAGCGTCTGCCTGCAACCAGAGCCGCCGCGGGAAGGCTGGAATAGGCGAGCGGCGCGGCGTGGGCGATTACAGGGCTGGCGATGTACGGCGCGGCGACCGCGTGGTTAACAGCGTGCGCGTTGTAGCTGGTCGCGTAGGTGCCCACCGTCAAAGCTGCTGGAACCGGCGCCGCTGCGAACGCCGCTGGGACCGCGGCCGGGACCGCGGCCGGGATCAAGCCGGCCGAGCACGCGGCGACCAACCCGGCGAGCAGAACCTATTTTTTCGAGAAGGAGGAAGAAAATTAGAGAAAAATAGAGAAATTGAGATTTCGAGACGGAATCGAACCACTTACCAAGAATTTCATGGCGAACATTTTTTTTTTTTTTTTAATAAGATCTCGAAGGTGTTTCGAGCGATGGACAATTGTACTGTGCGGACGGATTGGCCAGGGGGTCTTTTTATAGCGAGTTTCGTCCCGTGGATCTACTCCCACTACGAGCATAGTTTCGTTCGTAACGTTGGTTCGTGGCACGATGCGACCGGGAGCACGCTCCTGCATACCGGATTACTTTTGCTCGTTTTAGGCCACGCCTGCCGATTTACCAACGCGTCTCTCAAATCTAGTTAACCTTCTTTTTCTTTCTCTCCTCTTCTCCTGACCTTTTCATCCTGGTTCCTGATGTCGGCTCCTCGGTGTCGTTCACCGCGGGATACGATTACCTTCGAAACGTCCTTTGTTCCTCCTCCTGGCACGCTCGTAACTCGTAAATAAATAGAAGATCGCTGGAGAAAAACTCGATAAATCCATTTTAATTGCTTTTCTGTTCTTCTTCTTTTTTTTTTTTCTTATGAGGTAATTAAAGGGGAATACGCCGATATTGAAACGATGAGTCGAGAATGACACAGTTATTCTTCGTGAATACACAATCTTTAATTGTCTCAGAGAGGAGAGAATGGAAAATGTTGAAATTGCGTATTGCGTTTTCTCGCAATGGTTTTATGCAATTAAAATTGGTGAACAATTGGTTGGATTAGAGGCATCGATGTTCGAATTTCAGTTTCACGGGTAATATATGTTTGGGTGCGGCTTGTTTTAAATACGGAACGCGCGTACTCGCGTTTACAACGATTGGGACATAGCAAGTTTCGAAGATCGTTCGTCGAACGTGAGTCGAATTTCCTACTGGAAACGGCTGACATCAACTTTCTTTCGATCCGATATAGAATATTGTATCCAATTCTGCGGTGTAATCCTGTTTCTTTTCGTTGCAGTTTTTGTTTTCGTCACATCTGAGAGAGAGAGAGAGAGAGAGAAAGAGAGAGAGAGAGAGAGAGAGAGAGAGAGAGAGAGAGAGAGAGAGAAATCTAATTTTCTCGTTCGAGTATCATTAATCTTTTGGAAATGATTTGGAAAAGAAGGAACACACAGCAACACGCGTAGGAAAAACGTGAACATTTTTTTTTAAAACAACGAACAATATCGTTAGATAACTTAAAAATTGTTTATTCCATAAATAATAATGATGGAAAAATATATATATATTTTTTAGATGCGCATATATAATAAATTTCTACTTTTATGAATATAGAAAATCTTGGAAGAATTAAATTATGCAAACGAACAAGAATATATCGGGCAAAATTGCGAATATTATCTAAAACTAACTTCATTCGAACGATTCTCTTACTCGTTCAAACTTGTAACTTTCGACTCGAATTTATCTCTATTAAGATATCTCTACTTCATTAAACATTCTATTTCTACTCTAATTTTTTTTTTTTTTTTTTTGTTAAAACTGAAATATAGAGAAAGGAGAAGGAAGAAGCGAAGAATGGCCGTTCGTTTCAAATTTGCAATTTATTTCATAAAAACAAGAAACTTAAGAAGCAACAGGTCGTGTTCAGAGGGATTATATGGCAACAGCGGGATAGTTGAGCGCTGCGTATGGGAGCGGTGCCGCGTGAAGGGGAGCCGCGGCGACGGCGAGGGGCGGGTAAGCGGGCGGCAATGGTGCGGCGACGGCGGCGGGCAGAGCGGCCGCGAGCGGCGCAGCGGCCAACGTGTTGTAATTCCTGGCTACGACTTGGCTGCTTCTAGCAGTGACGATGGGCGCTGGAACAGCGGCCACCGCCGGGGCCACGGCCAAGGGGGCGGCAGGGAGCAGTCCGGCTGAGGCGACGGCCGCCACGAGGAGAACTAGGCACTGAAAAATCGAGGGAGATTAATACAGAATGTCGATGGGATAGAGTTTCGTAGTAAGAAGAAATTATTTTCGACCACTCACCACTGTCCTGATCATTTTTCGAGCTTGCTTTGTTCGATTCGGCTGTTGAGCGACGAGTGATGAGGTCGTGGAAGCGTCCTCGCTTTATACGAATCGGACAGGTGGAGCGATCGGGGGAGGTTCGCTTACGAAAAGTGCGATGCGCGGTTTGTTTGCGAAAGTCCCTCTCCCCCTCGAGTTGGCATTTCGAATGCTGGACTCGAAGCGTCGCGTTTTCACGCGCCTCACTTCTCCCCTCTCCCCAGTATCCGTCCGTCCAGTATTTTCAAACTGCTCGCGAGCCATCACTCGCAACAACAAACGCGATCGATCGATTTCGATGACCTTGATCGAAAGAAAAGCACAGGGCGGACACTTGCACGGGTATCGTGATATTACGTAAAGGCGGGCAATTGTATAATCGTTTCGACGGAACGTATAACAAGGTTATAACGTCGGTCGAGTAATTACACGGATCGTTGTGCGCTTCCCACACTGATGCATCATAAGCAGTAAGTATTTTCGTTTAATTTTTCATCGTCGAATCTTAATCTTTCTTCTGTTTTTTTCTCTTTTCTTCGTCGCCTGCAATTCGTCCCGATTTCGTCGCGATCTGTAGATAGATTTAGTTTTTTAATTCGAACGAAAGAAAGAAAGAAGGAGAAAAAAAAATACGATCGTCTCTTTTTTCACGCCTATCTATACCGGATCTAGTCGCTAAACGTCTCCTCCTAAGTCGTCTCGCACTTTCCATCTTTATCTCGAGTCGCCACAAGGCTGCACAACTCCAACGAGGCAACAAACAGACGCTTTTTTTCTCAAGTTCAAGTTCGTCGGGATCGGCGAACGCCCGGTTTCTTTTTAAGGCAAAGGTGTGTCTCGACGATTCGGGGGAATGTAACACGTTCTTCTCGTTATTAATTTGTAACCAATTTTCGAAGCAGAGAAACTATTTCGTATCCCTTCCCTTTCCTTTTCGTTCGCTTCCACTTTCGTCCGAAGAAAACTGAAAGTCGAATAAACGTATACACAGATAAACAATCCGCGGGCGTTGGATCATTTGGATCGAGTAGTTGAAAGCCTGTTCAGGATTCTTTGTACGCTTTGGACAAAGACATCGTTAAACGATATTTTGATCGTAAATCGTATTTCTTGAAGTTCGCAAGGACGACGGCGGTGGCGCGGCGGTCGAACGGGGAAAACCTGTTCGCGGGGAAAAAGTTGCTCGAACGGGGAGGCCTGAAAAAGAAGGAAATGACGCCTGCATTGTTGGGACGCGACGCCTGAATCCCTACGCAACCTTGAGTAGGATAAGTTGGTCGCTGGGAAATCGTTGCTCGGAAAGAGAAGAGAAGTTCCAAGGGGAGGAGAGTGGATTGGTCGAGCGGTTTCGAAAAAAAGATTCGATCCACCAACAACAAGAAGAAGAATCCTCTTCCCTGCTCGGCTGCTGTGTTGCGCGCACAGGAACGAGAGAGACGCAAAGGCAAAAGGTAGGGGATGCGAAGGAAAGACGAGGGAATCTTCGTTTCGCCCTATATAAGCGGCGTCTCCTCGCCGATCCAGCCGTAATCGTCCCGTGCGCTTCGAAAACAAGCATGTTGAAAACGGTGAGTGCGAGATTATCACAGTTCGCGTAAGCTAAGGTAAGGAGAAGAAGCGTGGAGATTCTCTAATTCGAATCTTGTTTCGAGCGCAGCTGT
The DNA here is from genome assembly GCF_048593485.1 of Apis florea. Taxonomy (NCBI): domain Eukaryota; kingdom Metazoa; phylum Arthropoda; class Insecta; order Hymenoptera; family Apidae; genus Apis; species Apis florea. Next base: position 5,046,377 of record NW_028256703.1, read on the forward strand.
TGCTCGCCGGATTGTTGGCCGTTGCGTCGGCCGCCCCAGCGCCGACACCGCTCGCGCCGGCCGCTCTGCTCTCCGCCGCCCCGCTGCCGGCCGCTCCATTGCCATCACCCGTCATCTCCAACGTCGGCTCGCCTCTACTCTACTCCAACTACCCGGCGTCCATCTCGCTTGGCTACGCGCCTGCCGCTTCCTACCTTTACAAAAGCTACGTGATCTAATACGAGGAGACGTAAGGTGTTTCTACGAGGATCGGATCGAAATGAGATCGATCGTTTCGCATTTTCATTCGAAAGGAAGGAAAGGAAAAATCAACAAAATCGTCTCTGTACTTTCCTTGCGATGTATATGTCCAATCTTTTTCGTCCATTTTTTTTTTTTTTTTTTGTACTTTTCTAGATCGCAATAAAATCATTTGAACGCAAAAACATGTTCCTTCTTTTTTTTCTCTTTTATTTCTTCTTCGACGCGGTTTCATCTATTACACGATTGTTTATCTATTCGTTAGGGGGGATCCATCTCGCGTCGAATTAGTTACGCGACTCGTCGTTACTCCACAAATCCAATTATGTAATAAGAATGGACGTAGGAATGATCGCACTCCGAATAATCGTTTTCTACCCACTTATGTTATATAAATATGTGTACGTGTTCGTGAACGCTATAGACACACGCTTATAAAACACAAACATACGCGTGTGGGATCGATTTGACACGGTATAGATGAAAAGTATTGTTTTGTTTATTGTTACATCGTCCGTGTGTTTGAAGTAATATCGTCACGCGAATTGCGCGCGTCGTCTTTTTTTTTTTTTTTTTTTCCGATCGCTCGCTTCTTATCTCACTTGTATACAACTGCGTGTGTGCGTGCGTAAACGCCTGTGCGAAATCGATCTAATTCCACTCGAACGAATACGTAAAGAGAAGAATTCGCCGATGATATTCCATCCAAATTCTAAATTGGAATATTGGACGTCGGGATACGGGTTGAAAACGGGCAACAGAACCGATTCTAATTTTATCCTCGACAAAGTACAATGCTGTTGTATTACGACGACACGTTACGAATCAAAGAGTTCGGGACAGAAATTCGACATCGATGACATCGGGGAGAGAAATGGGGGAGATCGAGCAAGGCCATTGAGCAGATTTTTGTTTTTTTTTTTTTTTTTCTTTCTTTCTTTCTTTCTTTCTTTCTTTTACGAAACAACAAGTAAATTGTATGCAACCAACAACAATAATACCGGATCGTTACGTAAATGCAATGTCCTCGCAATGTTGTACGCGATGCAAAGGGATGAATACTGCTATATGCCGGTTGCTACCTACTATCTCTCCCCCCCCTCCCCTGCGAATTTACACAGAACGTCAGAAATTTAAACGTGGGCATATTTTTCGATTAAAATCTAATTCGATAATATCGTTATGTCGATCCCGCCGCGCGGTTAAATTAATAAAACACGGACGACCGCTTACATGTCACGTCGCGTTGCGTTTCCAGATTGCAACGTGTTTCGCATAATAATATTCCCTGTATTGTGACACGTGTGTTAGCGTAATAATATCGAGATCATGGGTGAAAATTTCCGCGGCCGTGCACGTCAATGCACGTTACGCACGTTGTGCACGAAAACAACTTTGCCAGATGGAGAAAGATCTATAACCGGCCCGTAACGGCTATTAAAACGAACTTCAAAGCGTTACGTCAAATCGTTAGATTACGTTCCGTTAGAAATTGATAGACAACACGATTTAACGTGCGATTATTTTCGATTGTTGTTTCGATATATATTTTGTGTATTACACGCGATTCGATGGGCGAAAAAAATCGCTCCCGTGTCCACCATCCCCTATTCGCTCCTCGTCGTTATTTACGAAATTATTGATTATTGCGCGGGTGCATCTAGCGCTGGCGACAATGCGATCTGCCTGCATGGTACATCCACCCCTTGGCATCGATCGTCCCGTCCAGAGTTCACCGACCCCTCTTTCTCTCTCTCTCTCTCTTTCTCTTTCCGCTTCTAGACGCGATACAATACTTGTACACCGTCCTCATTACCACCCTTATCCACCTATTATCTTCGCCGTTCGTTCGCCGCTCTATCAGCTACCGGTTCGTCAAATTTTAACGAATTTGTTTCACGATCGAAGCTACGATGCAAAATCGATTCCATCCATGCCATACCGATACCGATCGACCAATTCGGAAGGAAAGTTTTATCTAACCGATTTATCAACCGATATCGATATTTATTATTTGTAAAATAGCGAGATTTTAAAAATAAAGAAAATGGCGGCGATCGGTGAATGGGGCGGCACCGTCGAAAAATCGATTCATGCCATTGATACCGATCGAAGGAGAGATTTATTTAACCGGTTATTATCGATATTTATTATTGTAAAAATAACGAGATGCGTGATTGGATTAACGAAGGTTGTAGCAAGATTTATAAAGAAAATGGCGGCGATCGGTGAATAATACATTGTTCGAATAACCGATTTATCAACCGATTTTTATATCGATATTTACTATTGTAAAAATAACGAGATGTCTGATTGGATTAACGAAGGTGGTAGCAAGATTTATAAAGAAAATTGCGGCGATCGGTGAATAATACACTGTTCGAATAACCGATTTATCAACCGATTTTTATATCGATATTTACTATTGTAAAAATAACGAGATGTCTGATTGGATTAACGAAGGTGGTAGCAAGATTTAAAGAAAATGGCGGCGATCGGTGAATAATACACTGTTCGAATAACCGATTTATCAACCGATTTTTATATCGATATTTATTATTGTAAAAATAACGAGATGCGTGATTGGATTAACGAAGGTGGTAGCAAGATTTAAAGAAAATGGCGGCTATCGGTGAATAATACACTGTTCGAATAACCGATTTATCAACCGATTTTTATATCGATATTTACTATTGTAAAAATAACGAGATGTCTGATTGGATTAACGAAGATAGTAGCAAGATTTAAAGAAAATGGCGGCGATCGGTGAATAATACATTGTTCGAATAACCGATTTATCAACCGATTTTTATATCGATATTTATTATTGTAAAAATAACGAGATGCGTGATTGGATTAACGAAGGTGGTAGCAAAATTTAAAGAAAATGGCGGCTATCGGTGAATAATACATTGTTCGAATAACCGATTTATCAACCGATTTTTATATCGATATTTACTATTGTAAAAATAACGAGATGCGTGATTGGATTAACGAAGGTGGTAGCAAGATTTATAAAGAAAATGGCGGTGATCGGCTCGAATAACCGATTTATCAACCGATATCGATATCTATTATCGCCAAATAACGGGATACGTGTGAATGGTCGGAAAGATTTTAAAGTGAAGGAAGAGACAAGGGGGTGAAAAAAATGTTTGAACGGGGTTGGGGAGCATCGGTGGAGAAACCGCTTCCGTCCGCATACCGCGATGTCCTCGCAGATACCGAGTCGAGCCCTCACGTGATGGAGAGGACATGCGCGCACCCTCCGCAAATCCGCGACAGTATATAAGAGAAGACCGCGAATCTCCAAGTCTCAGTCCGCCCTCGAGAGTGTGCACAAATCACGCGCACGAAAATCAACGCAACGCAATTAACAACCGTGTGTTTGCGTGTAACCGTATCGAATATCACATACCATCCCTTCCCAAAGGGAAGAAAACTACAATAAAGAAGAAAAGAAAAACAAGAGGAAGAATCACAAGAATCGAGGATCGAGTTTTTCCCTCTCCTGTACGTATATATATATATATATATACACACACATATAAAACAATTACTCCAAAGTGTGAACACAAAGGTGAAGAAAAACAAAGTGTTCGAATCGAAAGGAGCGCGTGTATCCCCAAGCTTTTGATATAAAAAAAAAAGAAAACAAAGAAAACAAGGAGGAAGAGAAAAACTCGCGAAGAAGATTTTCTGTCCGTTCTCGACCCCGATTTACCGGCGTCGAAAACCGGAAATGGAGGATACGACGAGGCTGACCGATCGTCGGCGGGAGAACGAGAAAGTGGACGGGAAGCGGAGAGCGAGCCCGAGCGGGGGCCAGGCGAGATCGTCGAAGCAAGAGTTCGGCGACGACGAGTGCAGCACGGACAGCGGGTGCAGCAGCGGAGGGAGCAGCGGGAGCGCGGAGAGATTGTCGCGTCGCGGAAGCAGCGAGCGATTGTGCCGCGCCGCCCGGTTGTCGAGGACCCACTGCTACCTGGACCGGCTGCGGGGCCGGCCGATCCGCTCCCAGGAGAGGCTCTCCTCCGTGCAAAGAAGCTCGGCGCGTGTACGCGCCAAGTCATCCCGCTCGTGGAGCGCAGGTGACGTGAGAGGTGTCGGGAGGACGACGTCCGAGTCGCTCTCCTACTCGTCCTCGCCGTCGGACGCGCACAGCAGCACCGACAGCGACTCGTTGAAGAGGTCGAGCACAGCGGACGCGCTTCGAAGGGCCCTTCAAACCTTCAAGATATCCGCCAAGTGGGAGGGGAAGGAGAACAAGCACGCGAAAAAGAGCTCGAAACGGATACTACGCAGCCCCGTCGCCTACACGTACGTGAAGGGCCTTTCCGGCCTGCCCACCCAGAGGGTCCCGAGGAACGTGGCCCAGCAACTGGCAATGCCCTGCTCCTGTCAGAATTCCGTCGGTATATACCGATAAGAGGGGCCGAAACGAGATTCTCCGCAATCGAGAATCTCTCTCTCTCTCTCTGTCTCTCTCTTTCTCTGTCTCTTTGTCACGTTCCACCACTCTTGGACCATTTCTTACGAAAGAATTATCCGCGCGATTCTATCCTTTGATTGTCTATCTATCTATCTATCTATCTATCTATCTTCCGTTTCTACTATTTTTCGATCGTGGTTCTTTCCGTCATTTCTTTTTAAATCAAAATGACCAAAACGATTGGGTTGAAAAATATATATACATATATATGATAGATGATTAAAAGGAGAAGAAGAAGAAAAAGAAGAAGAAGAAAAAGGAGGGGGGGGGGGGAGGAGGAAGAAGAAAAAAATGATCGTGACCGATCGAAGAAAATTCGCAAACTCGTAGCGACGATGTATTCTTTTTTATTGTACAACGTGTTTTGCTTTTTTGGCAAACACGTTCGAGAAGTTTGCGGATCCGAAAAAAGAAAAAAAAAAAAAAAAAAAAAAAAAAGAAAAAACGCACTCTTCCCTTCTCGTCGCGATTACTTTTCGTCGATGGGATTGAAGAAGAGCGCAAGAGGGAAGTTGCATTCGTATTCGTATTCGTAGAAGGTGCGTCGACGTACCTACGATTTTAAATTGTTGGTCTCTTATTACGTAAGCAAGATAGATCACCGTAGACGAGCAACGTAGCCGTGCAACGTATGTATGTATCTTTTGTAGTGCAAAACGATTAGTACACACACACACACACACACACACACACACACACACACACACGATAAAGAAAAAAAAGAAAAACATGTATACAAGCGATACCAATTACGTTTAAATACGAATTCGTCATTCAGAGAAGAGGATAGGATCGAGGATATGTATCGATCGATCGACGATCATTCTTATACACATTATATATACGTGAATATTCTTTGTCGAATTCGCAATATATAATTTCAATCGCGCTTCTATTTCGAAATAATGTTTTTTAGCCGGTTATCGCGATATATACGAGTCAATTAAACGAACGAACGTCGAGATCGCGCGATGCCTTCTCTGTTTGAGGAATGTTGGACGAAAGGAAGCTCAAGAGTGAAAAAAAAAAAAAAAAAAAAAAAGGAAAAAGACGAAAGAAACGAAATATTACGAAAAAAAATGCTCGCGATCTCGCCTTTAATCTTTATCGTTTTAAAAACGTTCGATGATCATGAATCATTTCCGATAGATTGGAATTAATCAATTGTCCGTTAAACGGTGTACTTTTAAAACATATCAATTCGCATTAAAAAACAAAAAACGGTATCGCGATTTTCGCGTTGGCAGCAACCGGTCGGAGTTTCGAGACCGTTTTGTTACGTCGCCGGTCCGCACACGAAGTGAACGAGTTCTGGAAGTTTATTCTTTCGCAAGATCGCTGGCGTTTCGTTAATCGCTGCGAAAAAGAAAAAAAGGGAGCAGATAGCCGGCGTTCGACCTCGTTTTTTAGCCGCCATCGACCGGTTGCGACCGAATCGAAAAAACGGAGAGCAAAAAAACCGAAGGAAAAATCTTTTTTCTCGGAAACTTTTTCCCTCGAAAAACTTCTCATTTCACGTGACGAACGTATGTATACGCGATCTTTCAGTGCCTTGTAAATATCTATCGCGTGTATATCGCGAAAACGAATCGGCACAAATATCGGGAGTAAAAAAAAAAAAATGATATCTCGCGACGGGGAAGTAATATACACCTAATATACGAATTCGAATTCGCGTATGCGCGATCGATCCTTGCGCCAAAACACGAAGGCCGGGGAGAAATGTGGGAGAATGATAAAAATGTGGGAGAGAAAAAAAAAAAAGAAGAAAAAAAAAGGATGCATAAAGAGAAATTTGCATAATCTCAGGACTGAATGTTTTATATTAAGTATTACCTATGTCGATACTATTTGTAGTTTACGTTTCAAATAAACGTTTTTCATTCAAACGACGATTGTCATTTGTCGCCTTCCTCCTCCCCTAAATACGACTAATTTTTTTCCTATTTCACTTCACTTTCCATTTTATTCCATTCCATTCGATATAACGATATTAACACCCTATCTTCCCATCCATTCAAAAATGCTTCGATCGAAGCAGAGACCGATTCGGGGTCGCTTCGACGCTGAAGATTTTGCGGGGTGAGAAGGAAATCGGCAGTATTTATCCCGTGTGCTCGTTGCCGGAACACGTTTCCACGCGAAAAGGCGTGGAAAACGTGGAAGGACGACCCTGGTCCGTTTATAACTACGGCCATGACAGAATCAACGAGTGACCCAGTTGCAGGGGTTTGCACCCCGTGACGTCATCGAGCGAGCGACGCCATTCACGACCCTTCTCTGACCCAGATCAGTGCTAGTGTCATCCATACAAAATACCATAGTTCATTCAAGGATCGCGACGATTATCTTCTCGCAACGATACCCTCTTTTTCTCTCTTTCTTTCCTTCTTCTAAACGCGATCGCGCGAGAGAAGGAACGAGCGAGGTCGCGATCGAATCTTGGCTCGAGGAAAGAAAAAAATTGGAGATAGGATAGGAGAAAGGGAGGGGAGGGGAGGGTAGACGATCGGGGCAGTTCCTTTTTCTCCGCTCCGTTTGCCCCAGTTCTCCTTCCAAATTAGTGACGTCACCGGCGTCATTGAGAAGGCCGTCGACAACGCGTCCCAATTTCGCGATTGAAAAAAGCCCGCATCGCAGCCGCATCCCTCCTCGTACACGCATCGTATCCGCGATTCATCCCATACGTCGTGTTTGTAGCGCGCGTGTATTGTACGCGTTAATTATGTACACCGAGTTTCCCCTCCTCCTCCTCCACCTCTTTCTTCGCCAAGAAGAATTTTTCGACGGTGGAAAAAAAAAAAAAAAAAAAGAAAAAAGAAAAGAAAAAGGAAAGGGAAGAGCGACGAATCGATCGGAACGAATCGAAAATTCGCAACCGTATCATCCCATTCAGCCACCGATCATCCAGCCGGCGAGAAACGTACGGCCGGGTCGTTGCGCTTTGTCGATGACGTGGATGTTACGTCACGTCGTCATGGCTACCGTCGCCCCCTGCCCCCTTCCGACTCTGCCCGTAAAAATTGGAGCTTCGACCCCGAATCAGGTCGGCGTTATTCCTACTTCCCAAACGCAGAAGCCTCGGTTTTTCCACCGAATCCGAGCGATGACCGAGCGGAATATCTCTACGTCGAATGTAGCGCGTAACGTGTGAAAACGTGGTTTAAAAAAGAGTGAAACTACTCGTTCGTTTGGAATTTCGTCGAGAATAAGCGGTTAGGCTTTCGTTTGATTAAATTTTTAATAATCTTACGTAGAGATCCTCCAGAGTTCGATGGAACGGGGGGATGGAACGGAAGAAGAAAGGGCGAAGAAGTAAAAGGCGGTCGAATCGTGTAGAATTATAACGTATATTATTATTTCTTTCAACGTAACACAGTATTATTATCATTATCATCATTCGTTACAATATAGTAGTAGTTGTGCGAATTTTCTTGTCCGTGTCCTTGCAGATAAATCGCTCGCGATCCTCTATATTTAGCACCGATAATATAAGAAATCGCGGCAATGATTCTGGTAACGATAACGATAATAATAACAACAACAACAATAATAATAATAATAATAATAGTAATAATAATAATAGTAATAATAGTAGTAGTATAAGTAATAATAGCAATAAAGATAATAATCATCAGAATCTTAATTATCGATCGTAATAATCGTGATTACAATTGTAATATTTCGTCAACTGGTAACGCGAAGATTACCATTGCTTTTTCCTTTCCCGCGATACACATAGGCACAAATGTGCGCGTTGAAGCGTTCGAGTTTGATTGAATTTCGATCGAATTTATCGGATCGGCGATAATCGAAAATATTGTCAAGAGTGTTATTTCTCCCGGATATAAAGATTTTATTATAATATTTCAAAGATAACAACGAACTTTCGTATCTAGAGGCACTATCGTTCACGTGTTTTCTTTCTCATTCATCGATTGCAATTTCCTCAATTTTTATCATCCGCGGTCATCATCCTTAAATAAAGATTCCTTCCTATGTTTCAGGCGAGAGAGAGAGAGAGAGAGAGAGAGAGAGAGAGAGAGAGAGAGAGAGAACGAAGGAAAAAGAGCGATACGATAGAATCGTTCAAGGCTTAAGATTATACAAGTCGATAGAAAAAATTGGACGTCCTTTTTTAAGTGTAAAAAGTTTCGTGAAAATTCGAAAGGGAACTATTATTAAGAATAAATAGTAAACGCATAGATACTTTTATCATTGGTCGCGAACATTTCGTCTATTTCATTTCATGTTTTATACGTATGATTATTATCTATTTCGAATCGAAGGATATTGCTGCTTCTAGAAGAAAGTTTATTTACCACTTCTCTTTCGTTTCGTTTAATTTTTTTTTTTTTTTTTTTATATTCGTTTCGTTTCGTTCGCTTCTTCGTGTCCACACGTGTTCACGTGTTCGTATTATTAATTTGTATAGATCAAAAGGCGTGATAATAGCGAATAGCGAATAACGGAACGGTGTTCAAAGCCGCTTCGTGCAAATCTTAACGCTTATCGTTTAAGCAAGCTCGCGGCTTTGCTTTGCTCAAGATTGTCTACAATGTCGTGTAAATATTAATTTGTATGTTGCGTGATTCCCTCTCGCGGATATAAAGCGGCTACGAAGCGATTTGAACGATAATTTCAACAAAGGAAATTTCTTCGACACGAGTCCCCAAGTAGGATGAACGTTTCAATTTATTCGAAGGCATTCGTTCAAGTGTTGATCAGCACAACCGACTCGTCGATCTGCGCTCAGCCCGTGGAACTTTTATGCACGTTCTAAAAAAAACAATCGAAAAATTCTAATCGTATATTACAATCCTTCGATCGTAATATAATCTAGATATAATCTACAATAATCATTATTGAATTGCAATGAACATTAGCTGCAAAAATGATTGGCCGCTATCGTTTAAAAATTGATAAAATGGAAAGGCGAATAAAAGAAAGCGAAAATAGTTTTTTAATCGAAGTTGAAACAGCATCTATTGTAAACAAGGCAAACGAATTATTTATTAGGGGCAAAAGAAATGTATAAAAAAATGTGAACGAAGCGTTGTTCTCTATTTCAACGTATGTTGAATCTACGTATGTCGAACACCGCAAACGATTAGTATTTATAAAACGTACGAGGGAAAGGCTGAACGAAGCACGTGCGTTTTACAATCGTTGCAAAACACTACCAATATGATTAGGCTGTTCAAAACTAAAAAAAAAAAAAAAAAAAAAAAAGAATTAACCCTTCTTATTGCGATCGTTTAGAAAAAAAAAAAAAAAGAAAAAAAGAGCAGGAAAATTAAATCTTCATGCGCAACTACATGACTATGATATGAGAGTATCAATAATTTCCTTCTTTTTTAGAGAAGAACTTACCCGTTCTATTCACTGAGTACTGGCAGAAGAGACCTTACGTGATAATCAGATTTAAAAAAAAAAAAGATAATATTAGCTCGTAATTCCGCGGATTATTATTTTTTTTTATTTTTCAGAATCAACGATTCGATCAAAAATCTAACGTATATATAATATGTATTAACGTGCTTCGTTAGATTAGCGAAACGCTCCGTCTACTTACAATTCGATGCTTTGAATGGTAGACGTGGGACACGTAATTTCTACCTTGACGTGACAATGCTTGTGACACTTCATTTGACAGTCTCTACACTCGTAACCCTGCTTGCCTAATCTTCGCGCAAGCGTTCGCTTGCACACCTCGCACACCGTCCCCCTGAAACGAAACATTTCGCGTCACACTTTTCATTCCACACCGATACTCGATCACTTACCCGGCCATGTGTTTCGCTATGAAAGTGTGATCGTTAAATATATGAAGCTTCGTGCCCTTCTTTCGCCACTTACTTTTTTGTGCGAGCGACAACGGTACCAGGTAATGCCTGAAAAGAGAAAAAGATAGCGCGCGTCAAAACATACGTCGCCGTTTCGAATAACGCGTGAAATGACGCGTGATGTAGAGATAAATATGTTACGTTGTTTACTTTTTGATACCGTTCTCGAGCGTTTCGAGGACCAACGTAGAAGCCTCGTTAACGTAAGTTTTGGTCGACGCCCCGCTTATACCGGATGCCTCGCTCAAACTCGATCTCCTCGATTGTTCCTCCCTCCCTGGTATCGATAAACGAGCTATAAAATTCAAGCGAAACGATCGTTTGCACCTCGTCAAGTTAGTCTACCAGCGTGGTACTAGCGTTATCGGCATAGAATAGGAAATTTGCATTCCATTGCATTGTTGCAGCAACTATTAGCAGCATCGCGGTGATTTTTTTTTTTTCGCTAGTCCTCGCGATCGAGCATTTTCCATTCGCCAAGCATCCTTAAAATACGCTCTCTACCGCTCTTGTTATCCGTCGAGTAACGTCGAACTCGTACTCACCGACCATCGGTACGTCGTCGGAAATGGATTCGTGCGCAAAACAAACAACAAAGTAGAATTTCACGCTCAACGATTCGAACTATTTGAGCTATATTGGTGGGGAAAAAAGGGAGGGAGGAGGGGGAAAGGCGGGGTTAACCGAAAGAGAATAGATTCGAGTTCGAAGATTCGATGGGCAAACGTACCCGAGCCAGGATCACGCGCTCTGTCCGCGGATATAGATCTCGAGTGTGGATCCTCGTGATTCGCATCACCTTCCGGTCCAACTGATCTGCTTCTCGTCTTCGATCGGCTCAGCCGTTTCTTTATCGTGCCGAAGAAATCTCGACGTTTTCTTCTCGTTCTTCCCCTCTCTGCAATATAATCGAAAGATGACACGAGATGCTTCACGATTCATTGTACCAAATGTTCCTATTTACGCTGCGTGGTGGCGTGGAAAGAGGAAAATCATGCGGTGTTGATTACCTTCGGAATTGGAAGAATTCGGTGTGCTTTCCGGCCCCGACGTCACGCTGGTATCTTTCGGTCCGTGCTGAAACGAAGGAAGTTGTTAAGTTGTTTATACACAGGTAGTTAAGGTTACGGTTTGTTCGGCAAGCGTCTCAAGTTACAGAGTTTTTCTCAAAGAAGAAGGGCGTACGAAGGTGATAGATTTCGTGAAATTTATTAACGATTGTGAAATATTGGTAAACTATGAGACAGGCAATCGATGTATCGTACGCTCTTCCCCCTCCCCGTTATTTACGAGAGGCTAATATGTAATAAATTCAATTCAACGAGATATTAGACAATGACAGGAGAGGGGAGAGGGAGGAGGAGGAAAAAAAAAAAAAACAAATCTCGTAACAAGGAGAATAATTACCTCCGGAGAGATCTCTTGCCAGTTCCCGCTTTCCGTTAGGGCGACCTGTGGAATTAGTAAACAACACGCCACTCAACTGACGATAATTAGTGTGTTCTCGTAAAACAGAAGGCACTGCTTGATTTCCATACGGTTCGTAAATGAGGCGAGGGAAAGGTGCTAATAAATGAAAGGAAGTTTCTCGAGAAAAAAAGGAGGAAAAAAGAGAGAGAGAGAGAGAGAGAGAGAAAGAAAGATACTACGCGATTTTCCATTTTTCACTGGAACGCAAGTTAGAGACAACAACAATGTAATTAAATAATAAGAAGAAGGGAGGATTGGGAAACACACGAGCGGTGACACGAATCCGAAAAACCGGCAAGATTGTTACATCGACGATGACACGATGCGTGGGACGACACGATGTCAAGCTTACCTTAACTATCTGCCGCTCTGGCTGCTGCAAAAAAAAAAGAAGACACCACAAAAAAAAATAGATAATAATCAATACGGTGTTAGTAGTAGTACTAGTAATAGCGAAGAGAAATTTGTATAGATAATTTAGATGTATATATATATAAATGCGTGCCATGCGTTTATCGAGCGTACCCTTTGCTGGCTGTGCACTATCAGCGTCCCTTTATTCCCGTTGCTCTGGCCGGTTCTGTAAGGAGAGTCCACCACGTTCCCGTTCGTTAGGTAATCTGCGAATCAGGTAATCGATCGTTCCTTTAGAAAATTTTCTCTCCCCCGATGGAGGGGGAAAAAAAAAAAAAAAAAAAAAAAAAGAAGGAAAAAAAAATACAATTTCAAAAGATTCATCATCGTGGACTTTCTACGTCATCCACGTCGTTCTACCAAGCATCCATTTTCATTTCGTCTACCAGATAATTTTCCGCGCCTGGCAAACGCGGCCGTGGCGATTGTGCAAGCGTTTCGTTTATTGCTGTCATTACGATCTGCCAGGCTCGTTTCTCTGGTAGTCGAAATAACTTTGAAGAATTGTCGAATTCGCCCGTAGAGGCGAGCGTGAAATCGCATTATATCGTGCTAGGGGGGTGGGGGGATCGTTAAAGCCAATCGTTACCTAAGAACGGAGTAGAAAGAAAAAAAAGGAAGGGGGAAGGGGAGAAGAGGCAAAGAATTTTTTACATACGTCTATATATATATATACGTCATGCGAATTGTGATAGAGGAGAACACCGCGAAAGGCAAATTTTTTCAGGAAAAAAAAAAAAAAAAAAAAGGAATACTCGTTGGAAGTTTTAAACTTAGATCGATATATTACAATCGATAATACGATCTACGTGCTCTACGTGGAGAAGGAAAAACTGGATCTATTGTTACTCTACTATTGTTAAAAAAAAGATAAAAAAAAAAAAAATAAAAAAAGAAACAACGGTAAAACTAGCTTTGTTGAGGGGCCACGTTGTGGAGGAGAGCGAGAAACTCGAAGAAAAAACGCGCGAAGAAGAAAAGGAACACGTAATATACTACTAATTTACGAGGTATCGCTACTAATATAGTTTCACACTTGTGAACACGAAATGCAATGCCTTTCAGATAAAGTAATAGGTAATTACCCCCTTCGGGTTGAACGGTAGAGTCGTACAAGATAAGTGTGCTGTTACCATTGTTGTAATTTAGACTATTGTCGCTGATGAGATTTGTCGGGGTGTAGGTACGAGGAGTCGGTGACACCGGCTTTATCGTCTCCTTCACCTTGTAAGGTTTGTTCCCAATTTGAGGCACCTCCGCACCCTCGATGAATAGAAACTGAGAAAAGAGAGAGAAAGAGAGAGAGAGAGAGGGAGAAAAGAAAGGAAGAGAACGAGAGAGTGAGCGAAAGGGGGAACGAAACGAATGAAACGAACGACACGCGAAAAAGAAAAGAGAAAACGATGGCGTGGCAAAATGAACGTTTCTTTTTTTTTTTTTTTTAAATAATACCACGTTTACTAGCATCCGTTTCCATATGTTACTTACCTCAACCGTCAATGTGCCGGTAATATCTTCTTCCTCGTAGGGCCGATTTTGAAGAGGTATTATCTGCCTTTGACTCGGATTAGCGAGAAGCTCGTCGATCCCCACGATTCCCAGCCCTAAGAATCGTTGCGATTTATTCGCGCGATCGTAAACCTCCAACAACACTTCCGACGTGTTTCGATTAACATCGCTGCAAAAACGATTGTTGCGAACAATTAAAATTCGATCTGATCGCTCTATTCTTTCTCTATATATAAGAATGCTCACAATAAGAATGCTTCGTCCCACGACGGGTTTCTGGTATCCTTTTTCGCGGACGTTTGATTCTTTTGCGGAGGCTCGTCCAATTCAACGACGCAATACGGTTCCACGGCACCTTGCTCGCCGCCCAATTCCGCGGCCCTCGCCACTTTGACGAGCAACCGCCTATCGTTGACCACGTACTGGTTTTGAGACAAGGTCGGGCTCTGTGTCTGAAGCCGTTGCCGCGAGCTTTGAAGCGAGCTGCTCGACGTGTGCTGCGAAAATAACGTTTCTTTATTATATATAACATTATTTAATAGAAATTACACACGATACGAATACTTACCACGTTGTCGTAGTGCATAGGCATAGAAAAGGTTGGCTGGGTGGCCGCCGGTTCCCTCCATAACCGCGGACAGCTCGGATATTGGAACAAATTCAGATGGACGTTGGTCCCCCTTAACGCGCCTATCACGATTTCCGTTACGACCTCTTGCAACTGGCTCTCGTCCAGATCTTTCTTTATCGTGCCTACTTGGGCTAATGAAACTTTCACCTGAACGTGAAAATTTGCGAAATGCATAAGCAGGGAGAATTTTTTTCGAGGGGGGAGGCAAAAATTAAGAGCGAGAAATACTAACGTCCGGCCAGCCGTCGCATTTCAAATCGAGGAGAAGCTTCTCCGTGATGCAGATGACGTTCAATCGGGCGCGGAAACGGTTCACGTTTACTCGATAGTGACTGACCTCGAGTTTCTCAGCTTTCCGCCGGAACGCTTTCAACTGTAAGGCTGGGGTGGCCTCGCAATCGCACGTGATCGTCTGAAACGGAACAGATTCGAGATTGTGGCCGAAAATCGTTCCATTGAACTTCTCGAATACGTACCACGTCGTCCTTCGAGTCGCATTCGCAGAAAATGTTCGAGAGATTCGGTGGATGGGTTTCGGGTAAAACTCGAACGAATTCGACTCCGACTCCGTGCTGAAAATAAAGAGAAAGCGCAGAGTGAATGAATTTTTTTTTTTCGAAGGAAGAGTTGGTTAGTTTTTTTTTTTTTTTTTTTTTTCTTAACTGTGTGTAACTAAGAGAAACAAAACGTTTCACTCACACACTAGGGATTTATAATAAGTGAGCCAATATATATATATATATATAAGCTCGTGTATAATTTGACTAAGCTTTGAAAAGCTGATTCGAGCTAGGAGCTCGTCGGTAAAATTGTCCGACAATAACTCGTAAACGCGTTGAGCCGGCTTGCTTTTCGTTGCTCAAGAACACCTACGCGAGAAGATTGCGTAGTCTTATCTAGTCTAGCCGGTTGTTGTCTTACACAGCACGCGACGAACACTTTGTCGATCGTACAAAGTTCGCTGCGGATTAAATTTCGATTCGTCTTTTTTTTTTTTTTTTTTAAAGAAATTCAATCTTTCTAAAGAAAAGATTGTTATTTTACACGTATTTTACACGTTGCAGAGACGGTTCCTCTCACCTCGTCGACAGAGTTGGCGGTAAATTGATTGAGGGACGAGACCCAAACGGCCAACAGCTCGTCCAAAATCGCTGGATCGGAGTAGAGCCAAACGATAACCTCGTTGACCCAGCGGACAGCATCGGGATCGGCACCAGTCGCCGTCGGCAGATGCAAACTTTTGCTGCTTCTCGCAGGGCTGATCAAAGCGCCGGACGTCTTTCTGGTGAGACGTTTGCGGACAGGGGGTGTCGGTGGGACGTAAGGCGAGACACCGGAAGTTGGACCGGCGGCACCACCACCGGCCGGATAAGCAAGCGATCCGGCGCCGCCACCACCTGCCCCGGTCCCCGAAACGATTTTTTGCTTGCCAAGCAATTTGCCGCCACTACCGCCACCACCGGTACCACCACCACCACCACCACTACCACCACCACCGCCACCGCCACCACCACCACCACCACCACCACCACCACTGACACCGACGCTATCACCGTGGACGATATGGCCGTCCTTGGCGGTAACTATTGTCCCAGAGGCGAGCCCGTTCAAAACGAACCGATTGTAAACGTATTTGCCGACGCACAGTACCATCAATCCGAACAACATCCAGCCGAATATGAGCATCGATAAGGTATCCATGGTCGTGTCACCAGCCGAGTCGAAACTGCATATCAGATCGTCCACCCGCTCGGCCAAGTCGGCCATATTGCCCCATCGTTCGGCCAACCAAGTCCAATTGGATTCCAAAAACATTCTTTTCTATTTTCACCCGCTAGCGGACAGCGCCCCACTACTACCGTATTACAAGTTTATTAATAGATCTTGCGCATACCCTGGGCCCCCAGGATACGGCACTGCCCCTGTCTCGCGACCGCCTCTCAACAGTTTTCCTTTCCCTGTCTCATTACCGACGTCGATCCTCGATTTTGCTTTTCGCTCGATCTCCACACCTTTTCTATTCGCTTCCTCGATGCAGATAAATCTCCCTTCTTTCGAAATCTATCGGCGATTCGCACTGTTGCAAAGAAACGATCGCGGAGTAATCATTCTTCTCCTTTGGATAAATTTCGATTCCTTCGACGATTGATATCTTGGAACTGAAATTGTGACGATATTGTTGTGTCGATGAACGTGTGTGTGATCGTAAAATCGTAATTATTCCCACTTTGCTAAACCCATAAACGCGTTTGATTTCATTCCCGCCTCCTCGCGCTGAAAAAAATAATCCTCGACCGGTCGATGAACGCACGTGGATTAAAACTAAATCGAGAGAGGTGTGTGTCGATGCTCTCGTTTATGGATCGAGATTATTGTTCGTCGATCGAGCAATGCAATTAATTTTCGATCGACGAGAATATAAACGTTGAGTATATTTCAAAAGGATGATTTCATACTTGGGCGGAATAGGAAGGAGAGGAAGAGAAAAAAAGAAACGATACATAAAAAATGAGATACAAGGCATGAAAATTTATCAGTGTTGTTTTCGTGTTCGGTCAATGATCGAGTCTTCCCTTACACGCGCGGTGTCTTTGAATGCGTCATCACTCGCGATTCTCGCATCGTATCATCTTTTATTTGTGGCAGCTTTCGTGCTAGCTATCAGTCTGAGACGCTGATCAACCTGCTGATCGTCTGAGATCGAGAATCTAACGAACGCGCGATCTCCTTCGTCTATTCGATCTCGTTCGCTCGAATTCGTCTCTAATCGATAAATCTTCGATTCTTGCGAATCTTTAATCTTTCGCACAAAATGAAAAATGCGTTTTTTCGCATCGTGCAACGGATCCGAGCAAAGCGAGGATTAAAAAAAAAAAAATCAATCGTCTCTGTAATGTTTTTCAGCGCAGGTAAAAAATAACCTATTTTATTAATAAACGTTCAATCTTCAAGAGTGACGCGAAACACGCGGTACGTCGATCCATTCACGTTTCAGCGTGCCAAATATTGGTCGTGGTTCTCACGCGAAATTATCAACAGTGATTCACCGATTCCCAATCTCCCAACTTGTGTATTCCTTACTCCGAAGGATTACGTGTTACGAAACGAATCGAACGAACTGGGTTGCAGAACTAACGAGGCAATTCACCACTTCGTTTCACCGACTTCCCATCGATCCGACGAACGAGCGAAGACAACCAATTCGCATTCCCTTATACACGAGCTTCAATTTCCTCTTCGTTTTCGACAATCACGTGTCATTATGCACCAAACAACAAATCGATCAAAGCTACCGCACACTGTAGCACTACGTTTAACCTAGGATCCGGCACGCGAGACACTTTACACGATGCCGTGCGCACGCGAAGCATCTTTTTCTTATTCGTTTACTCGCAGTCAATTATCGCATCTCTTTCCTCTCTCGTTTATTTGCCGGCAACTTCGTCGCAGCTCCCTCACAGCCCACGTCGCGTCGCCTCCAAAAATCTCACACTGCGCCGCGTGTCTCTCTCTCTCTTTCTCTCTCTCTCCCCCTTTCCGCTCCTCTGTTGTCGCAACGCGTGGTCGTCCGTGCTCCGTGAGGCGCAAGCGCGTCCACGCTTTGCCGCATTTACCTTTACGACTTTCGTTTCTTGCGTCTCCTCCAGTCACCGATACCACGCGATACCAACGACGAGTGACCTGGTTTTTCCCGCCTGACCAGTTCCAAGTCAGTTTCACAGCTCGTTTGCCGCGTTTTTCTCAACTTCCGTCGTCGCGTTACGCCGCCGACCGTCCGAGTGAAGTACGCGCGGCTCAACGCGATCGAACTAGCCAGAGAACGCACGATATAACCGGCGCCAGGCGATCTCCTTCGACGATTCACCGACGCCGCGTCGGGCAATGGTACGGCGAACGGTTACGTTCCTACTACTACTACTACTACTACTAGTACTACTACTATTACTACTACTATTACTGTTACTCTACTACTATTACTACTACTACTACTACTTAGATCGATCGAGACGCGCGTCCTGCTCACTCGATACTCTTTACGCGTTATCGATTCGCAACGAAGCGTGAAACACCCATGGTCGCACCCATGGCGCGCACACGATTAACGAGCAAGTCGTTTCTATCTACGTGTAAACATCTAATCGTTGAACGGAAACGCCGTGACCGCGATCGGCCATGCTAGATATCCTCCGCGCTATCCTGCCTCTTTCGATGCGTCATTCGTTCTTTCCCCTTCTCTCGATCCCTTCTAACCAGCCCGTATGGCTTATCTTTCTCCCATCGATGCGAAACCTCCCTACCGCCCTTCTTACGTCATTTCACGAGCTAGTGACGCATCGTTGCTATAATATAACGGTAAACGGATCGAAAATCAGCAAGTAGTAGCGGAGTTGGAGATCGATGCGGTTATCGGTGACCCGCATCCAATACGAAATACGAATTGATTTCTCGAGAACGTTCGAGTCTCGGTTTTTTTCTTACATCGATGACGACGATGATGATGTGGAGAGGTTTCACGGTTCGTAGAAATCGGATCGTATTCGTAAAAAATGCGATCTATAAATTAACTCTTCTGTTCTCGGCCATCTCTCGAGAAAGGAAAGTTACTCTAGAATAGATTGAGCGTATACTTTTTATTATTTCGTCATTCATTTACATACAAATATTTTCAAGATACGTTTTAAGAAACAGTGCGTGTTCGGCATCGATTCTTCAAACTTTCGTATTAACGCTGCTAATTGTAATTCGTATAAATTTTCCTTCGCGCGCGCGCGATCGCTTTTTAAACGCTAATAGAATACGCTACGTGGCCTCGTCGAGCCTTCTCTCTTCGATGAGTCTAGGATACGTTCCGTCGTTGTCGTTGTAGTTGCAATTCCACTTGATGAAGTAAGGACAGTTTTGTCTAAGGGTCGATATCATCGATGTTCCTTGTTGCTAAACGACACAAAGGGGAGGGGAGTGCGAATGTTTCCGAATGCATAATGATCGAAAACGCGTAAACGTTGCTAAATCGCTATGTTTTTCTTGCCTACGGTTTTTATAATATTTATCAGGAATAATGTTCGTGATTGCCACATGTTTTTAAATGGTTTTATCCTTTATTAGTTTGCATCGTCGACATATCTATATATATTATAAACAACGACGGGAAACGGCGACGAGACTCGACGAATCGACGAATCGGTTAAGAAGTTAATGCGAGTCAATGTATTGTACATACGCGCGCAACATTGTGCACGTATGCACACTGTGATGATATCGATGGTTATCGGTATTATTTCGGTTATTATAAGAAATAATAATCGGCGAGCAAATTATGGAACAACGGGCGGGAGAGGGGGGGGGAAGGATATGTAGAGGGGAGCGTTTAACAACGTAAACAAAATGTTCTTTTTTTCGACCTCTCGTTGCCGTTACGTCGCACGTAATAATACATAAAATAGTATTTCACTCGTTATTTTTCATATCATACGTGTATTTTGCTTGCTGCTGATACATTAATTATAATACACATCGTTTATAATGGCCCTGGACACGGTATATCTCCCGACTTGGCTACGATTCCGACTCCATTCATCGGTATCGTGGAAAGCAATGTCGATCCGTTATCGCCATGCTATCTCTCCTTACGCTCCTTAAATAATTTCAATCGTAACAAAACACTCTTTATGCTCGCACGTTAATCCTGTCATTATTAAAATTATCCATGTATGATATATGTATATATAAATATACATATGTTAAATATAATATAAATGCATCTAACACTAGTCGTACTTTTTCTCGTACCCCGTGCGATTCACTTTTCCCCTTATATTAATCGAACGTTTACCATTGCCGCGCCCAAACTTTTCCCTTTTCTCTTCTTTACACGCTACACCACCGCCCGCCGACATTCACGTTCGTATTTTTAACCACACGCAAGCACGTGCACGCGCGCGCGCGCGCGCACGCACACACACGTATACAACACACAGACACTCAACGTTATATTATTCTTGCACACATGCATCCTCATACCTGTTCCACCTGTTGGTTCGATCGTTTAAAATTTAGCCTTGTACATTAAACAAGAGAGTTTAAACAAGAGTCTTCGTCGAATAGTTATTTTTAAAAGACGACGCGATCGCAAGATTTTTTATTTATTTTTTTTTTTTTTTTTTTTTTTACCGTGGAAAGCCTTAAAAGTTAATATGGAAATGAAGTCAAGTAGCAAAATATAAACGTTGATAAGCATAAAAAAAAAAAACCTTCGAAAGTCGTACAATGATAATGGAATGCGATAAGACAGAACGGAATATATTGTTTCAATGTGAAATGTATCGAGTGGCAAAAAAAAAAAAAAAAAAAAAAAAAGATTTGCCACGAATATTTATACGTATTTATCATAACAACGAGAGCATTATTTTATTCAGTTCAGTCGACTGTATCGATACATTGTGAACGGAACGTCTTAAGTCGAGATTATGCGAGCGTTAAAAAAGATTAGATACTAGTTTTTTTCTTATCCCTGACCTTACGACAAAAATTTAATATGCAATTACAATTTTTACGAACGACTGCGCGATACGAAGGAAAAAAAAAAAAAAAAAAAAATGAAATTAAAACGAATCACTTTTACGAATAACAAAATTTTGTGAAAATATGCGCAAATATCATTGATAATTCTTAAAGATCCAAATCGCATTGAGATTTATCTCTTATAAGTTTATCTCACGGAAATTGACATTGAAGTGAATATTAGCGATTATATTTTTCAATATTATTTTTCTTATACTAGACTAGAAATTGAAATAAAAAATTTAGTTGATAATATTTAATATTATCGTTGCGCTCTTAATTAATGCTTTAATTTAATAATCAGTCGTCATAAATCTGTCTTATGAAGCGAAGAAAAAGAAAAAAAGAAAAATAAAATGTATAATATTAATATAATGAATCATCGATATTTGTCATACACGTCATTTAATTTTACATTATGACGTCATATCATATCGAATCATATCATACATCGAATGACATTGATATCTTAGCACGTTACGAAATAAATGAATACTGCGAGGAATGAATATGACAATCTTTTTTTCTTTTTCTCTTCATTTCTTTCTTACTTTTTTTTTTCTTTCGCACACTTTCTTCTTATCGCTCTCTCTCTCTCTCTCTCTCTTTCGCACACTTTCTTCCTATTGTTCTCTCTTTCTCTCTCTTTCTTTCTCACCTCTCTCTCTCTCTCTCTCTCTCTTTCGCTCTCTCTCTTTCTCCACTTTCTTTCTTATTCTTGATTGCTAACACTCTCCGATCCTGTTCAGTTTGAATGCAATAAATGCCAATAAGCTGGTGCGAATCAGCGTACGTATGGTTATATTATAGATACATAGAATATATATGAACTGCAACGTTAATTTTCTCATTTTCTGTGAGAATCGTACGAGAGACGATAAAAAAATATAAGAACGGAGAGTAGTATACTATATCGGTAGCAAACATGATCGCTTTGTCATATGTTGAATTTTGAATTTGTAGCGATCAGTGATGCATAGATATAAAATCGATCGTGATTTTTTAATCGATCGGATATAATTCTCGTATTCAAAGAAATTGTGAAACATATTTCTCGAGTAGATCGAGAACTAACTTTACTGGAAAATCGTGTGGCAGTTGATTGATGATCACTTTATTCTGTTCTACCTGTTTTGCAATACCGAAAAACTTTGATTTGGAATGTATTGAACTGTGCGTATTAATGAAATCTGTACATGGAAGTGGTGGTACGTACGAAAAAATTCAAGTGATATCGATATTGCCAATACAATGTATATTACGTATAAAAAAAAAAAACGCTTAAAAGGATAAAATTGCATTATGATCGCAACAAAATTAAATGCAAATATTTTTAATTCGATATTTTAAATGCATCTTAAAGTAGGGGGTATCTTTATAACCTTTTACGTGTCTCTTGCTGAATTGAGTTTTGTGATATTTACATAAAAACGCAAGCGTTTTCCATTGTGCGTGAGATCAGCATTACGTTACATCACATTAGGTTGTTCGATTCAATTATGAACAAGTTATCGGAACAGTGTATATGATAATCGTTATATTAATTTAAAAGATCATAAAAAAAAAAAATAAAAAAAAAAGTACAATACCACCGAAGACTAATATGAATGCTAAAATGTAGTGTGCATCGAATCGGTAGAATCAGAATCAATTTTATCCAAAAATCACATTGCTTACTATTCGCTTAAGTAAGCAACGAAAGGGTACGGTTCACTTAAAACACTAGATTAGATATAACGTACTTACACACAAACATGTCTGATATACATGGGGTATAACTGCATTCCATTTTCGCGAATACGTAGTAAAAAAAAATTCGTGTCGATGATCGTTTCGGTTGATCTACACAATGGTAGAATTTTTCATTTTTCTTCGTTTTAGTTCAAACTGGTCCGCATCTCATCCTTATCTTCTACTTAGTTCCGTTCTGACAGCTGAGAGTATAAAATAAAAAAAAAACATAAACAATTTTAATTATTTAAAATTTCCATGTCGATCATTCTTTATATTCTTACCATCTACAATCTCTTGTTTCATCTTTTGAAATTCTTTACGCACTTCCTTGATAATCTCTGCTTTAAATGCTTCCATTTCTTGAGCAGTGAGCACAGCCCCATCATTAACACCGTTTACTTTTAAAAGTGTATCCTCCGAAGCTGAACCAAACCTCTTGCGAACCGATTTTGGTGATTCGGCACCATTTGAGAATTTATTGTTAGATGAACTATTCTTATCCCATGATTTCTTATCGGGTGAACTCTCAGGTTCCTAAATATATATAATACATTTTCATATGTGTTATTATATATATATATATATACACATATATATGTACATAAAAAAAAAAAAAAGAACAACGACTTGGTAATAGAAAATTAAAATATAAAACTATCGAGAAAAATTTACTTGTGGTTGTTCAGGTTGTTTTTTCTCAACGGCAGCTCGTCTACGGGCTAAAGTTTTAGCCATTTCATCCATCATGGAAGCCATACCGCCACCTCCACCTCTTCCTAAAGTACCATAATTTCCGCTTCCAGCACTTCCACTGCTACTAGTACTAGAACCACTGTTTTCTATTGGTTGCTGTGATGCCTATAAAAACAATCGAATAAAAAAAAATAAGAATTAAAAAAAAAAAAAAAAAATAAAAAAAAAATCCAAGATAACACAAACCTGTTGCTTCTTTTTAAGACGAGTTGCTTGAATTGCTGCAGCCAAAGAATTGGAATCTGGTGATGGTTCGCTATTTGTGACAGAACTTACTGATCCAGTGGAACCAGATCCAGAAAGAGGATTTAGACTAACAGCGTTGATTTTCGGGGCAGGTGGTGGAGGAGGTGGAGGTGGAGCGGCAGGCCCAGCCACTGGTAGCATAGGAGGTGGTTGAGGACCAGCATTGCCGAGAGGAGCGTAAACATTAGGATTAACAGGTGGTACGTGATGTCCACTACCAGGACCACCACTACCACTGCCAACAGTATTTCCACAATTACCACCGCTACCACCACCTACACCGCTAGTGCTGCTATATTGATTCACTGAATTTGATGGTGTTCCATAAGGATTCGTAGCGCTTGAAACTGCTTGTATTTGGCTAGTACCATATTGTGCCTGTGCCTGAGATACAATATTGTACTGAGACTGATTCGGCTGGCCGACACCACCAACGTTGACTGCGACACCTACCCCATAACCCTGACCTGTTGTCGCAGCTCCGCTACTGGCATATTGACCAATCGAATTACTACTTCCATATTGATTTCCACCAGGACCACCAGGACCACCAGCACCACTACTACCACCACCGCCGCCATATTGATTTGTTTGACCAGGTTGTCCACTAGAATACGCGTTAGCAACTTGTCCGTTGTTATTGTAGAAGTTATTCTGATTTCCAGAAGAATACTGACATGGACTTTGCCCGACAACAGCGACAGTCGCGTATTGACTATTGTTCGGTGCGGCTCCATACTGATTTCCTTGACTACTACCATAAATTGACTGTGCTTGCGATTGATTCGGCAAATTTGATTGAGAAGATGGGGATTGCGCATATTGGCTCATCATCATTGGAGGTGGTGGTACCGGGACGTTAAAGTTTATCATTGCCGGTGGACACGGTGGAGCTGCTGACGCCATAGGTGGCTGCGGTGGAGGTACTGGAGGTGCACCTCCGCTCGTCATTTGTCCTGCACTAGTTCCAATACCACCGGTAACTTGCATCGATTGTATAACAGTTTGTTGCTGAGGTTGCGGAGCTGGAGGTGCTGACGAAGTTCTGTGATGACCGGATTGTGGTTGTTGCTGCAATGGTTGCGATTGTTGCTGCTGCTGCTGTACTTGATGTTGTTGTTGTTGTTGTTGTTGTTGCGGAGGTTGTGGTGGAGCTGGCGGCTGTGTTTGTTGTTGTTGCATAGATTGTTGAGGTGGTTGTTGTTGTTGCTGTTGTGGAGTCGGTTGTTGCTGTTGCTGCGATGCGAGAGGACAACTTGGAGATATTGCGTTCGGACTATTTGTTGCTGTAAATAAAATATAAGATCATTGAAGATCTCTCTTTAATTTCATAATTTCATAACATTGATGCATATTATTACGTTATTTATACCTTGGCTTTGTTGAGACATTCTGCGTTCCTGAATAATTGCTACATCTTCTCTGGTCATGGTTCTGGGTGAAAAATAAATACATATTTTTGTAATATAATTTTATGATTTTTTGCAAGTGACAAAAAGTAATTGAAAGTCTCGAAATATAAAAAGAACGAACCTATATCCCATATCTTCATCATATTGAGCATTAGTAGGTTGCTGTTGCTGAAAGACGGATTGCTGTTGAGTAGCTGAGGCAGGTGCAAGACTTCTCGATATATTGCTTCCATTGCTCAATACCTAATATTAGATGATTATTAAAATAAATCCAAAATATATTTGAATTGAGGTTTATCAATAGCTAAAGTAGGAGTGCAACAATTAGTTTGAACTCACATCGAGTGCTTGTAACATCGCCCTAGCAAATGCATCGGCGTCATCCTTACTGGAGAAATTCAGACCATACACTTGTTTGTTATCTCGCCATTGATGAAATGTGACTGTCGCTTGATTGTATTTTAATCCTTTGAGGATCGCGCAATTGATAACGATTTCGTGATCCTGTAACTTTCTTCCCACTACGCGAAATGTATTGTTCACTTGATGATGGTATAACTGAACTTTGGAGAGTCCTGAGGAACTGCCACTTGGTACCCATTTTTTATTAACGTCGTCATATACCATTACCGACGCACGAGCGGACGATATGCTCACTTCGCTGCAACATAAAGAGAATCATGTTTCTTCACAATGTATTTATCCTTTCCCATATTTTTTATATAGAATCGTGAATCACTTATTTGCACAAAATAATTGAAATATTGCAAAAAATTCTACCACGATCGATATTCTTCCGGAATAATTTGTTGTCGACGAGAATATGAATATCGTCTCATTGTTTCCTCGCTCTTTGAAATCGTAAGAAATTATGTCAGATATTTTACTCATAAATATATTAACCAAAAATATCCTGTAAAATGTTGCGTTTGGTGTCACTTTCACCGTGCGCGGACTATGTTAAAACAGCATGAACCGCTCGCGAAATGAGAACAGAACGAAACGGAATACTAAAAGATACTGCCACTTCCTTCTTTGCTCAGCGTACGATCAGACAAGCCCGAGTTCTATGATAAGAACTAGAGTGTATCCGTGATACGCGTGGTTTTCAAATCTTTCTGTGTTCTCCGTTGTGATTGTTTTCAAACAAGTTTATAAAATAATTGGCAACGTGTTGCATGATTACATTGATCAAATGTGCAATTTAGAAAAATCTCAATAAGTAAAATTCTAGCAAAATGATCTTGAAATCTTCAGAATAATTGAAGTTAACGTTATTTTTTCGCGTTATTTGTATGTACTTAAGTAGTAGAACAGAGGTTCGCGTCACCAGCCTGTCACGATCATGTTACGGTATAACCCTTTTCAAACAATTCCCTTTCTTTTTGTCTTTAACTCACTCACTCTCTCTTTCTCTCTCTCTCTCTCTTTCTGTCCCTTTCTGGTTCTTTCTTTCTTTCTTTCTCTCTCTCTTTCTCTTATATACACATTCATTTTCTTTTTTTTCTTTTTTATTTTTAAATTTAATTAAAATCTAATTAAATGAAAATAAAATCATCAAATATATATCTAAATATCAGAATTTAACTAAGTGAAAATTATATACATCGAACACAATATGAATCATAATGTGACTCACAAACTAATCGAGGTAAATATGTTATCAAACAATTTCATTGATATCTTTTCCTAGTTGTAAAACGTGTGCCAAAATATTGAATGAATCAATGTTAGTAATACGATTGTAATATTTTATATTATGTCATTGACATTCATTTTACTAAGAGATTGTATAAAAAACAAAATATTAATAAAAGAATGGCTAAGAAAAATGTAGCAAGAATTTTTGTTTGCAAAAGAAATTATAAAATGTACGCATGCGTGTAACAGAACTTTCATCTGAGATAAACAAATGTGTGTATTAAAATTATTGTGTATGTATAATATTTTTTTCATCTTATGCAAATATATATGCGCATATGAGTTCAATTTAAATAAAGATAATCCGAAGAAACATATATAACATTTTATTCAATGTAAAAAAGATAGGATATGAGTATAGGTAGAAAGAAGTTCCGTTTGCTTTTACGATACACAAAGGCGTCGAAACGCAAAATTTGGAAGCATATCAGAATATCTTCCGGCGAGCAAGTCTAAATACGAACAAACGGATGTGTGAAAGGAATATTCGATTAGTAGGGATATAATCGGAAAGTATAAAAGAATTGACACTTATGGATATATTTGATAAAAAGTTTGATTGCAAAGCCCTACCCTAAACAATTTTTAGTAAATCCTTTCAAGAAATTTAAACGCCGAAAAAGTATTATATTGTATTGATGAAGAATGAAAATATCAGTATTGAAGAATAATAAGAAATGTTAAGTTATTAAAAATATCTATTGATAGTCTATAATATAAACAATAGAAGACAAAAAGAAGTAAGTACTTGAACCCATATACTGAATTCGGCTCGATCTTATATGACTCGACCTTCTCTCTTACTCGATGCTGTATCGTATACGTGGAACTTACTTCATGTTTGTTTGACTCGGAAGCGTATGCTATGCTTTCATGCAAGCTGTATTCCTGCTTCTACACAGTATATCACCGATTCCATGAAAACACGCGAGATTCGGGCAGGATTTACGGTAGTTCGACATAAATAACGTACAGCACTAACACCACCCCGACACCCTACCTATGCACATCTGGCCAGCCATATTGCCGACTCCAGGCCTATACTCCTTCCACCCTTCGTCTCGATGTACACGTTTACCTAGAAGGAATACTCGAATTGCAAGCGTTAATACGCTCTATTTTTGCTCTCTCATTCTCTTTGCCTCTCACTTTTTCTTTCTTATTTTGCGACTTTTCTTTTATATGCAAAAAAATAAAAAAGACTATGTGATTATAAATCGAATCTTTTTGATCCTTTGATTTAATCATTATGGCAATTTTTCTATATCTCGTTCTTGTGATTGTACAGAGAGCAATTTAATTATTTTCTAAAAGTCTAAACTCTAATTAAGAATAATTGCAAGATATTACGCAATTTTTAAATTCGATTATCGATATCAAATTATCGATGTAAAATTATTATCAGTATTGATTATCGAGTTATCGGATATTAATCGATAAATCTAAGTGTTTAATAATTATAATGATATTAGAAAAAAATATCGTATGTTATTAAGTAGTTATTTTATTTTAATTATACATTTATTTTTTTACATTTTCAATAATAAAACTTTTAATTTAAAAGAAATTAAAACTTAATACTATAATAAAAAACTAAAATAAAAAAAACAACTTTTCATTTCTTAATTTTTATCTATAAAAAATGAATGTTGTATAAATTAAAATATATTATAGTTGTATATTATTATGTATATTATTATATAGATAAATGTAAATATATATATTTTTTATTAAATTTATTATTATAATTATGTTTAAATAATTATTTTATATTAGCAGTTATGTTTTGAGAAATATAACATATCATTTTTTAAATTTAAATTTCGTATAAACCGCTAAACTGAATTAATGATGGCGTTAAACATCAGATGGCGCGGCAATTTTAGTTCTACTTGAATACACGGGAGTTTCCATGGACCCTGTCGCCGACGCACCTGGCGCATCGACCGAGAAACAGAAACAGCTGTCTGTTCGAAGCAACTTCGAAAGTATCGTTTGTTAATTGTTGATTTAGAATTGTGTAGATCTTTGTTACGTTATTTGTGGAATGCGAAGTAACGAGGTTTCGGGGTATTGTGCCTGTCATCAAACGCGTACTAGTCTGCCCCTTGCTTCACCACTCTTTACCGCTTTAGGCGGTTGCTTCGATGATAACGTGCTTGCCTTTTATTTTTCCGATTTCTACGATCCGGAACGTTTCTCCCCCTTTCCTCTCTTTGCTTCTCACTCTTTCCTTGTCCCCACTTGCTCATTCTCGCGCTCTCTCCCCTTCTATCTTTCTCTATTTCTCTCTTAAGTTCTCCGTTTCTCTGTCCCTCATTTTCCCTCTCTGTTGTTCTAAGTTACTTTCAAGATCTGTGTGTTCTTCATCAACGATGTAAACAGACTAATATTTTTTGGAGAAAATCTTCATTTTTCTACTTCAATTCATATTTGTGTATACTTGTCTGTTGTTGTTATTGCTCCAACTGTAATCATACGTGCACGCAAATGACGCACCTATAAGTGAAATACGCACGCATCAACAAGCAGCATTTCTTCGATGACACTGTCGTTGATCAGTAACGATTCTTAGGATAACAGTTGGATATATCGAGAGAAGAATATTCGTAATTTTTCGTTTAATTCGATTTTTCTGATACTTGTTTTTTCTACAAAGTTATAGATAAGAATTCTCCCGCGCTACGGAACACGGGTGTGAAAAATGTAAAACGTTGGTTCAGAATTAAAGTTAAGTGATATTAAAGTGCGAAAACCTTGATGATTTAAATTTTTAGAAATTGTGATGATAATTTGTGTAAAAAAAAAAAAAAAAAACTATAAGACAATTTTAAGAAAATCATTTTTGATTTCACTTATTCAGAATATTCCATTATCTTTATTTTCATTTTTTTATCTTGCTGTTATCCTTACATCTTTTTTTTCAATCTAATATTTTTTTATTTAATTTACTATTTGTTTAATTCTAGTCATATATAATAATTTATTCTATTTAAAACAATAAAACATATTTATTTTTACAGTAGTACCAGTGCGAGCAAAATATAATCTCCATAATTATTGAACGATGAAGGAATCATTAGTAAAAATTATCAAATAAACATGGCATTTCAAATAAAGAATTTAATGATTAACTATTACGCATATTAAGGATATGCTTTATATCATCAGGACGGAACTAAATGAATGAATAAAATTATAAGGAATGATATTCTATTTGAATCTATTGGATGTTAGATAAAGTGAAAAATGTCTGGTGATTCAGGATGGAATACTGTTATTCACCATCCTTCAGAATTAGAATTACAGAATTGGAATTGGGAAGAAAACGATGGAGAGCAAGAAAGGGAGCTCCCTTCAACTGTTGATATGGATGCTATAAAGGGTGGTGGTAGCTGGGATCCAACTACTGAACCTAATGGTATTAATACATTATATTAATAAATTATATATATATTACGATTGATATTTATTTCTTCATATAAAAATTATATGTATAAAATATAGAATTTTTATTTTTTTCTTTTTTTAGGAACAGATTCGGTTGATTCCGAAGAAGATTCAGATTCCGACGACGAAAGCTCTGGCGGTACAGAAGGTAGTTGTTCTTATTCAGATTCGAATTCGGATTCAGACGACGAAAGTAGTGGTGACGAGGAAGAAGATACAGGATCCAATTCGGATTGTACATCGGAACATAGCGAACAAACATTTTCCATTCAAAAAACAAATTTTGAACCGGTATATATTAGAAATTTGTTATTGATCTAGAAATTTTGCTGTACACGATTAGATAAAATTTTTAATTGCATTGCAGGGAGCGCTTAAATTAAAAATCAGTATGAAAGGTCCAAAAAAAGAGGATTCGGAAAAAGAAAAAAATAAAAAAAGCATACCAAAAAAAGTTAAAACGAATCGAGGAGGAAAGGTGATTTATAAATATTTACTCTAAATATAATTGTCAAGTTCTTAATTATTATTAATTAATCATTAATTAAAAATTATAAAGGAATATATATTTTATCTTTATTCTATTTAGTCATCAGAATGCAGTAGTGATGAGTCTGACTCATCTGAAAATCATTCAACTTCACAACATACACAGCAACAACAGCAACAGATGCAACAATCTCAACAGCAACAACAACCACAACAGCATCCAACTCTTCAAGAGATTAATCAAGAAGATTTGGCGGCTATTTTACCAGATCAAGAGCATGAAGATGCTCCATTTGATGGATTTGAAGATTCAGAAAGTGGTCGGTTAGTATCGAAAGCTATTGAGAGAATGTCTCTTGGTGCAGATTCGGATACGAGTGAAAATGGTGATCAAAATCCTGTACCTGTGTATAGTTCCACTTTATTACAACAATTTGTTGAAAAAACGGCTCTGTTATCAGAACCAAGAAAAAGGCGGAGTAAGTTAGGGAAAAAATTGAATGATTCAGAATATCCTTGCGTTTCGAATGTATCTCCGGATTCGGGAATTCAATCGGTAGATAATAGTCCATTACATTTGGCAATTAGTCCTGTAAGTCCTCCAACACAGACACAATCACCGGTGCAACCTGTTGTTACAAAACCTGCAGTAAATGTAGATCGTGTTTTATATCCACCTAAACGAAAACCTGGTAGGCCAGCAAAAACAGTGTCTACGCAACCTCGTGGACCAGGTAGGCCAAGATTAAAACCAGAAATTGTAGAAAAAATAGAAAGAATAGAAAAAACAGAAAAAACTGGAAAAACCGAAAAAATTGAAAAGAAGGAAACTGTTTCCCAAGCAGTAAAAGTTACAAAAGAAGAAACAACTAAAAGAGGGAAAACAAAATCTGCATCACAGAAAACTGTTGCAACTCGAACAGATAAAAATGAAGAAAATAATTCAACCAAAAAATTAAAAGAAAAACCAGCTTGCCAAAAGAAACGGACTTGCAATGTTTCTAAACAGTGTACGCCGGGAAAAGTAACTGGAAAGAGGAATAATACAAGTTCCCCAGCGCGTGTCAAGTGCCTAAGTAGATCTGTTACAAATAAGTATGGAAAAGAGGGAATTCAATGCAATGGCGGGACGTGTAAAAAAATGAGGAAAGATAAGCCTGGAATAGGAAATAAGACAGCTCCTTTACGGCGACAAAAACAATCGGCTTGTGATCGAATTTCGAATGATAGGAAAGTAATTAATTCGAATAAAAGAAGTTTAAAAGAGAATCGAAATAATACTGTTCCCTTAGCTAAGAGACAAGCGTCATTAAAGAAAAATGTTGCGCCAGTTACGCGACGTGTATTGAAAGAAAACAAAAGTACTAAAAAAACAACAACTGGATTCGAAACAAATGGCGTTGGGGTTCAGACTTTAATATCTTTACCTGTTGGTGAGGTATTAAAGGCTGAAAAAGCTGAAAATATAACTAATAAATGCGATAAGGCGACGCAGCCTATACATAATCATTGTCGCAAACATCATCATCACAAACATAGAAGACGATTACTGTTGCCACCTAAAAATCCTATACGTATCCATCCATGTCTCATACAAGAACTAGAAAAATTGATAGAAGAATTTTCAAGATTGTGTAGTTTAGGTAGAAATAATTCAAACTCTGGATATTCTGAATTACCCCAAATTTTTCGTGTAAAAAAATTAACAAAAAAAAGAAAGGGAGGGGATGTTACCTCAAACGATGATCAGAAACTAAAAAGACGCCTTAAAAAAGAGAAAATTCTGTCGGGAACAGATTCAAAAAATAATATGAATGCGAATGCAAATTCAAATCCAAACGAACAAAGGTTACCATTAAAAAAAAGGCATTACCATGTATCCAGTCCTCATAGTTCACAAAGTTCGAATGCAAGTGGCGCTGACTTAGCTGTTAATGAAGCGAACTCTACTGAAAGTCATATAGAAGAAGCAATCGAAGCTACAATAACGAGATATGGAAGTAGTTCTGCCTTCTCTTTCCAAGAAGATTCTGTACCTGTTACTCCTAAGAAGAGACATAGGGATACCGAAACTGGTAGTCCTGACAAGTCAAATGCAATGTCTTCCGATTTATTGGAAGAAAAACCCTTGAGCCAAATAGAAGTACAACCGCGTCGTAAAAAGAAAATTGTCAAGGACCTTCGCGTGACAGTTACAAAATTACCAGTTGAAAGTCATGGAATTTTAGAAAAATCCGAAAAAATGGATAAAACCGAGAAAGCTGATAGTAAAGCAGAAAAATCCGAGAAATATTCCACTGATAGAAGTTCAAAATATCGTGCAGAAAAAAGTAGAAGTGAAAAAATAGTTGTAGAAAAATTAATAAAAAGCGATAAAAATCAAACCGATAAAATTGAAAAAAGAGATCTTTCGCCAGAACATGTTCGCTTGGAAAAGAATATAAAGATTGATGCGGCGGAATTTAATACAACGGAAAGCTTTGATGAAAATGAAATTAAACCAGCACAAAATAATCTCAATTCAAGTGTTCCGAATCCTTTGAATTCTGCTGCTGTATTAGTTTTAACTAAGAAAAAAATGAGACGGCGAAAAGCTATTAATCGTACAGGTTTTCCAACACTAAAAAAGAAGAAAAAAAGATCTTTAAATGCGAATGATACATCGACGGATGCGTCAAAAACTATGGCTTTAAGCAATGAAGATGGTGCAGATGTCGGTGCTGATGGTGAAAATTCAACAAAAGAAGGAATCGAAGATTCAGTAGTAGATAGCAAAACAAGTTTGTTAAGCAATACCGAGTTACAAAACGTATTTACTAATGAACTTTCGATTAAACATATTAGCAATGCCATACAAAATCGAGTTCAGTCAAAAGTTGATTCAATTGCAAATCGAGAAAATTCAAATTCGCCAAAGTCGGAAACGAATGTTCGATCAGAAGAACTTTCAGAACCTCGATCAGGTCAATTGCGAGTTCGGAAAGATCTTGTAGAAACAGATAATGACAATGCATTGAATAAATTGTGTCCTGTTAAATTTGAGAAAATCCAAGATTCAAAACCATACGATGAAAATGCATCTTTAGAAGAATCCCTCGAAAAATTCACTTCAAATCAACGCGTTACAGAATTAAATGAAGAGAATGTAAAAAGATTTGAACGTGCAAATTCCCAAACGAATATTAAAACGGAAAATTCAAATTCTTTTAATGGCAATCAGAAAAAACGAAGAGGATCTTCGAGCCCTTGTAATTTGACTCCTAGAAATATAAAACGTTTACGTAGTTCTGGTTATGATATGGAGAATGACATTCTGCCTAATAGCGACATTAATGAGGATCACGAGGTAGGAAAACATTCAAACTCGACGCATACGAGAAAGAAGCAGTCTCGATGGAAGAAACGTTATTTACAAGGAGGTATTCTGCAAGAATATGGCAAAGATATTGAAGGAAAAATACGTGGTAGCATTGAAAATAATAATGCCACTGGAAGAAATAAAGTTGTATGTGAAACTACCGAATCTGCATCTGCTACATTATTGTCTACCACATATCAATGCGGTAAACTTTTACGACAAAGAAAAATGCCATTTCAATTGCCATATGATTTGTGGTGGCTACACACACAATCTAGACTACCTAGTAGAGAATCAGTTCCATCTTGGAATTACAAGTAAGGATATAATTATCATATTATTGAATATCTGATTTTTTTATAAAATTATTTTAACATTTTATTCTTCCACAGAAAAATTCGTACTAACGTATATTATGATGTCAAACCTACTACACTTTATGAAGCGCAAGCTTGCGAATGCAAGCCGGAAAGTGGTTGCGGAGACGATTGTATCAATCGTATGGTTTTTAGCGAATGTTCTCCACAGCTTTGTCCTTGTGGTGATAAATGCGAGAATCAGAAAATTCAAAAGCATGAATGGGCACCGGGTTTACAAAAATTCATGACAGAGGATAAAGGATGGGGCGTAAGAACTCAACAATCTATCAAATCAGGTGTTTTTATTCTTGAATATGTTGGAGAAGTTGTTTCTGAAAGAGAATTTAAATCTAGAATGGCGACCAGGTATAATATCTAGAATGAAAATTTTATATAATTGTATGTGTTAAAAATTCTTATTTATTTTTTTTTAATATGTAACAGATATGCCAATGATACACACCATTATTGCTTACATCTTGATGGAGGTTTAGTAATTGATGGTCATCGTATGGGTGGCGATGGAAGATTCGTAAATCATTCTTGTGAACCTAATTGTGAGATGCAAAAATGGAGTGTTCATGGTCTTCCACGAATGGCGCTATTCGCTTCTAGAGACATTAAACCAGGAGAAGAGTTAACATATGATTATAATTTTGCACTTTTTAATCCATCTGAAGGACAAGAATGTAGATGTGGTAGTAACGCCTGTAGAGGAGTAATTGGTAATTATATTTTTCATATTATTGCTATTCATACATTAATTCATATCTTCTATTTTTTGTACATTTTTATCATGTTTTCATAGGTGGAAAGAGTCAAAGGGTTTCTAAAAGTATCACTACTATTCCGTCACAATTAGAACCGACAGAAAGACGATCGGTCGGAAGACCAAGAAAAAATGTAAGAAAATCTAATGCAGTACAATCTGTAAATTCGAAAGGCATGTGTAAATCTCGAAAAGTAGGCGATTCTAATCTAATTCATGCCCCTGCATTAAAACCTATGTCTCATCAACAAAGATGTTTTGCTCAGCAACATCATTGTTTCTTATTAAGAAATTTAGAAAAAGTAAGACGAGTTAAGTTATTAGTAAATCAAGTACAAATGCAAAATGGTAAAGTAAAATGTGGTAATGCAACTACTATAAAAGAAAAGGGTTCAGGTGATGCTAAAATTCAATCTGATGCATTTTTCTCACAATTAACTGCTTTAACAAATGTAAATACACGTACTGTACGAACTCGACGACTAGCTCAAGCTCAAGATGATCCAGAAGTGAATAAAACTGCAAAATTAGCTAAGGTAGGATAAAATAGAATGTTTGCTTATGATCTCACTATTCATAATTAATTTTTTACATTTATTTACACTCACGATTAATTAATTTTTAGGTATTGAAAGATCTATATAGTATAGTGGCTACTGCAAAAGATGAAAATGATCAATTATTATGTACACCATTTATCACATTACCTTCAAAGAGAAAATTACCCGACTATTATGAAAAAATATCAGATCCTATAGATTTGTCAACAATCGATCAATGTATTGGTACAGGCCATTATAAAACTGCAGAACATTTTGATCATGATATGATTAAACTTTTTGATAACAATGTAAGATTCTTTGGAAGAACTTCTGAAATGGGTATTGCCGCAGCTAGACTAAGAAAATTATACTTGGGAAGTAAACCTGATTTCGTGGATGCAATAACGGAAGCAACGGGTTGTCCACCGTCTCAAGGTTTCTTACCTCCTCGAGGTTCAACCGCGGGTGAAGAAGATGTTATCAGGTGTATTTGTGGTTTACATAGGTATGTGATAGTTATAATTTTTATTATTATCTGTTAATACGTTAAAATTATAAATGTTTTTAATTTTATCGTAGGGATGAGGGATTGATGATTCAATGCGAACGCTGTCTCGTATGGCAACATTGTGATTGTGTTAAAGCTGATACGAGTATAGAATCTTACTTGTGTGAAAGATGTCATCCACGACCTGTGGACTTAGAAATACCATTAGAAGGTGACGAGGAAGAAGAAGGCAAAAAACATTATGTTACTTTAATGCGTGGTGATTTACAACTTAGACAGGGAGATACCGTATATGTTTTAAGAGATACTCCAGAAAAACATACATACAAAACAATTCAAAAACCTGATTACGAACAAATGGACATATTTAGAATTGAGAGACTCTGGAAAAACGCGGAGTAAGTTAAAAATGTTCTACTTGTTAAAAGTTTTCATGATAATTTTACGCCCATGCTATTATTCAATTATTTTTGATTCAATAGAGGTGAAAGATTTGTATTTGGTCATCACTATTTAAGACCACATGAAACGTATCACGAACCAACAAGAAAATTTTATGAAAATGAA
Organism: Apis florea; assembly: GCF_048593485.1. Lineage (NCBI taxonomy): Eukaryota > Metazoa > Arthropoda > Insecta > Hymenoptera > Apidae > Apis > Apis florea. The sequence goes on from NW_028256703.1 coordinate 5,083,428, forward strand.
GTTGTGTGTGCTCCACTTTATGAAGCTGTTCCATGTGATTTGGTTGCTGAACGTTGTTGGGTCCTCGATCCTCATACGTATTGTAAAGGTAATTATTTTTAATTTTTTAAATTATTTTTGTTTTATTATTACATATTCTATTAGAATGCATTAAATTAAAAAATTTTTAATTTATTTCCCTTTTTTCTTTAATTAAGGACGGCCGGTTGGTTCTACACCAGAGCATACTTACGTTTGCGAGTATCGCGTTGATCGGGCTGCTCGACTATTTACAAAAGTTGCCAGAGCTAGACATCAAGTTTGTACGAAACCTTATGCATTTGAAACTTTTCCACAACGCATTAAACACTATCGTACATATTTGGTAAGTATGATATGAATATATGAATATTACTGAAAAAAATGATGAAAACAGAAATAAAATTTTTTTTTTAAATGATGTACAGCCCCATAGTCTTGAAGGAATTCAAATAGGAAGTAAAATGAATAAAGAAAAAAAGAAATCTAATAATCAAGATGTTGATAATAATCAAAAATCTGAATCGAATGAAAATGCAAAAACGCACACTAAGGATCAACAAAAATCTTCTACGAGCAAGAATAGACGTCGATCGAATGAAATTTTACCTATTGTCACACCCGCTACATCATATGCTCAGGTAATCATCATAATATTTTTAATATATATATATATTCAAATTCAGATTTTGATGATTTAATCAATATGTTTTTTCATATATTATATTAATATATTACATTACTTATTTTTAGAGAGAAGAACAAAGAAGACGATTGAACAATATTTTAATCGGACTATTACAAAAAATGCCGAATAAAAAAGATCCCTTAGATTTGTCATTTTTATTAGAAAGAAATAGACGAAATCGTAAAAGGCCAGGGGGATTAAATCCGTGACATTGGATTATACATGATCGATAGGCATTATCTATATATATATATGTGTGTGTTGTGCGTGTATAATGGATACACATAGATACGCGCACGATACATAGATACTATATAGGTAATATATATCATTGTTAATCTCTTTCGCAGTCAACTGTGTAATTAATTCTATAATTGATCGACTGATCAATTCTTTCATTTCGCTATAAGTAATCGATGTCATCTAATCCGTTTTATAAGGAAAACGGTAAGCAGTAATGCGTTTTCTTCTCCTTCTTACACTATGACCCGTCCATTCATATAATTTAATCTAAAACATGAAGATTATTCCTCGAAGGACATTGTATCAATCAAGATTTTTTGTATATGTTATTAATACGTTCATTACCAACGTTACATATGTCTGACGATTTCCATTGAGATCAATATCATATATATATATATATATATATATATATATATATATATATATGATCAGAATTGCCAGCATGCAAGACAAAATGGTTGACAGTGACGTAAAGAGTAGAAGAGTGAGGGAACGATGCTATATATCCGATGTATAATGACGTGTAGAATTTTGTGCTAAATGCTGACAACTCTGTGTATAGTGATAAATATTCAAAAAATAAAGTATATTCTGTGGTGGGGATTTCTTCTCCGCAGCGAACGTATTAATACATATTTAAAACTATAGAAAATTTTTTTACTATAGTAGAAAGTTTTCTATAGTTTTCTTTGATATCAGTTTGATTTGTTAAACTACTTTCTTTGCTTACGCTGGAAGTTAGTATCGAGATTAAAATAAGAAAATGGATAAAATTGAACATCGATTGTTGAGAAAATGGTGATGTTCGATTGTTTTTTTTTTTCTTGGACTATTTTTCAAGTATTGTGTTTTATAAAATTTATAAGGATTTCGATTGCATAGAGATACAATTTGTTTTCGACTCAAGTCGAGAATATCAGATCCTATACGTGGAATCTAACGTATCTAACAAATTGAATCTAATGAGAGCTATTATTTCTAATATAATTCTAATATAATTAGAATCGCGAAATTGTATAAAAGTAATTTGTAAATTTCTTTCATAGTGGATACACTTAAGTGTACAAATTATATATTACTCGGGATTGAGGAAAATAACAACGGCACATATAAGAGAACAATGAAATAAGAAAAAAATCGAATACATGTGAGGCTTTATTGCACAAAAGTACCATTATATTTTTCATAATCCCAGTGTTATTTGAATTAAGTGTAATATATAGCTTTTTAAATTAATAGATAAAACTTTACTAAAAAAATATATTTAATTTATTAATTATTGTGGTCGGATATAGCTAATTGTTGCTATAACGACGAATATACGCAGGATTTCGTATTTATTATTACATTATATAGTAAATACATATTATTAAAAGCTATTTATAATATAAGTCTTATTTTTATTATATGTTTCTACGTTTTTGCACAGTATCTGAGGCATTTTTATTGAATGAAGTGATATTATAATGTCTCATTTCGGTATTTTTTTTTTTTTTTTTAATAATTTAAAAGCATACCAATGTAGCGTAGTTACACCATGCAATGGATTTTTTGTAGTATGACAGAGAAAGATGCCTACCTTCGTACTAAGTAGAAATTAGTGAATTGAGAGTAGAATTCTAAATTCTAATTCCTTTTTGAAAAAATTTATGAATGATTTTTTAATAAATAATATCAATGTAATATATTTTTTTTCCTATGCAAAAACGAGATTAATAGTACAATGTATGTCTCGAATGAATAACTATTATTTTTTCTTTTTTCTTTTTCCTTTTTGGAAATAAATTATAAAAAAATATGATATTATTTCAAAATATAAGAAAATTATTTTAATTATAAAAATCTATTTATATGAGGCAGCAAAAAAATTAAAAGAGCTTACGATTTATCGGTAATCTTGCATGATAAAATATCTGCGCAATTACACAAAATGCGTTACAAATGTCGTTAATTGTATCGCGTATATGTAAATCATTTTGAATTAACTTAAATCAACATTTGTAGATTAACAAGGTCAACATTGTCGATTACGTTGACAATTATATTAAGCGTGCGTGAAGACTGAATTACTGTTACAGGATATTTCTAGCAGGTAATTGCGCTGATTGAATCTGGGTTGTAAATAATTTAAACTCTAAATAAATAGAAGATATTTTTTATTTTTACGAATAAGTTTGTACACTTCTGTCAACAAGTAAATTCTCCAATTATGAACTAATTTTGCGAAATTATTCTTATTCGATCATATATGAAAAACAAATTTTGTTCATTAACATATACTTTAATGTTATATTTTATTATTTGATCTTGGTCGACTTCGAATCGTGGTAGTATGCGATGATGGAGCTTCTTCGTACTTCAATTTTCACTCTTGCAAGTTTTAAACTTATATTTTTTTATGCTGTTTAAAGCTTAAAAAACACCTTAATTCGAAGTCTCACAAACTGTACAAAGTATTTTAGAAAAAGGAGGTACAAAGACAATCATCCTGTAACTGTGAGGAAACAATTTTTCAGTGTTATTGAAATAAGAAGCATAAACTAAAATGAGTATCATGTTTTTATTTGTAAACTTGTTACAAGGAAAAATGTAGCGAAGCGAAAGAAAGGGTGGGAAAGGAAATAAGAAAAGAAATATAAGTAGTTAAAGAACATAATGAAAAAGATAGTGGTGACGAAAAAGAAGAAGGAGCAGGAGGAAGTACGTTGGGTAACAATCGCATATTCTTGATTATAGAGTTACGTTATAAAATATAACATCCAATTCGAGAACATAATCTGGTGACCTTATTAGTTTAATAAAATGCGCGTACATATAAATCAAATTCAATAATAATTTATTCGTAATACGATATTCTTTTTTTTTTGTACATTGTCATTAGTATAGAAAGATAAGACAAAATCATATACAATATCACTCTCGCTTTTTATCGAGAACAAATTTCTTTTATTACATGATACTTCAACTATTAATATATAAACAGACTTCCAGTAAACGTTTTGTGTAATACGTTTGAAAATCTGTACATATTTACATGTGTTTATTTCGAGAGCGATAATTCATTGTAAATATTTTAATCTTAATTCTAACTGCATATAGTGTACCCATACGTGACATTCTTCCTCTTGATCGATTTTTCGATTAAAAGTCGTTACAAGACGTTATTTATACGTTACCCCCTTTTATTCGATTTAAAAACTACGTATTTAGTACGAATACGTTTCTTTTGTTACGTGCTTTTTCGCGATGATTACTTTTCAATCGTAGTTATATATTATTACAATTTATTTAGTATTGCATTTTGCAACGTAAAATAATTTCACGTGGTGCATGTGTAACGGTGCCTTCACTCGACGAATCTAAATTGTTGCTCGAGTTATAAAAACGCGTTTAGATAACTTTGGAATTCGTATATTGTAAAATATACGAACAAAAATTGTGAATATATTGTCGTGGAAAAATTTGTCCATCTATTTATATGTAATCAAAACCGATGGAGTCGGAATCGACAACACTATGACCTGGAGTTTTTATTTTTTCTTCGTCACTTTGAAGGATAAATCTATGTCCCACTGTGGAATCATTAAATAAAGCAATTGTGCTTTTCATTTTGCCTGAAAAAAAAAAAATATATATATATATATATATATATGCTATCATACAATAAATATCATTCGTGCTATTTCAATAACAACGATAATAAAATGAAGATAAATATTATATGAAAATAAAAATTGTATGAATCATCTTCATTTTTTGACGCGACAAAATATAAATCAAAATTAACAAATACGATTGTCCTCTATTTTCATCTCATTTCAAACTTAAAATTTATATGTCTATTCAACAAACGAATAGAATCGAGAATATTTTATACCTTATTATTCCACTCTCGTTATATAAATCCTATTAGATTATTGTTTATTTGCTGCTTGTCCACTAGTTGTCGTAGTTTGTCCGCTCTGTTGCTGCTGGCCCCAATACTGATTATAATACTGCTGATTCCAACTATTCCAATTTCCATTACCATAACCTTGTTGATTATAATTGCTTTGATTGTACGAGCCTTGTCCATAGCCCTTCCAGTTACACCACGGTTGTGATCCCCAATTATTCTGTTGACCCCAACCTTCTTGAGATTGACCACCTGACCAATTGCCTTGTTGACTCCATACAGATTGTTGTGATCCTTGGTAATTTCTTATAAGAAAATTAACCCATGTGCATAAAATGCTAAGAGAAAAACATTAAAAAAATAGAAAAGATAATTACCCTATCGGAGCTCTTGATCGATTACCTTGTCGAGAATTCAAAGCTCGACCTCTATCATTACCACTTCCTCTTCTATCACCGTTACCACCTCTTCTATTCATTCCACGATGTACGAGTGGAATAGGTATTCCTCTTCTTCTACGTAACATCGGTGGACCATAACCACTGCCATGTCTTATATGTCCACCTCCTCTTGGTCTATCTCTCCATCCCATATTACCTCGCCAAAGGGGATTACGATTTCTGTCGGAATCTGTTTTTTTTTTTTTTTGAAAAAATAATTTTCTTTTTTAATCTTACAACTTTTATTAGTTAAATTTTTTTTTTTTTTCATTCTTACAATTGCTTCGTCTGTCACGATAATCTCGATTATCTCTTTCACGATTACTTCGCACATCATTTCGATTTTCATGAACATTCTCTGATCTCGAGTCAGTACGTGGTCGTTTGCTTCTTTGTTGTTCACCATAACCTGCTTCTTTTCCCTCTTTATTATAATTTTCTATAAGTTTTCCACTTTCTTCTTGATCAAGTTCGACCCAATTAATAGTATCAAAATATTCACCAATAACTGGAGCTCTGAAATTTGCTGAAAAAAAATCAATGTGTATTGTAATATATAATATGTACGAAAATATATTATATAATGAATACCATAAGTTAAAACCAACCTTTCATTTCCAGAAGCATAGAATCAGTAATCTCTTTGCCTTTTATTGGTTTATGTTTTATAGAACGTGACTTAAATTCTTCTTCTGATGGAACTATAACTACTGCCTTTCTTTGATATCCACAAAAATTTTTCATTTTACGTCGTTGTGCGGAAGGATATACATTTGTCTATATTCCATTTCATAATATAAAAAAAATGAAAAATTTAAATTAATATATTAATTAATATATTAATTAACTAATATAAAGAATCAAATTCTTCTAAATATAAAAATATACCTGATCTAATATATAATTACGTCTTCTACTAGAAGCCATTTCCATCAGTTTGTTTAATGCATCAGTACATTTATCAATAAGTATTTTCCATTGATCTTCATAACCTTCTTTGTAAGATAATCCAGGATCCTTAAAAAATATTAATCAAAGTAATTAATATAAAATATATAGCATAATATAATACGTTTATAATACATACTTTCATTTTATTAATTAAACTGCTGAGTCCTAAAATATTATACATCTTTTGAGGATGCTCAGTTGCATATTTTGTTGCCCAGGTTGTTTTTCCACAAGCGGGTAGCCCGCACATCATTATTACTTCACATTCATCTTTTTTCTCTGGCCTTCGTGGTCCAGAAATTTTATATTGTGATTCTACATTTCCGATTGAAACATAATCTTGTAAAATTTCTTCTGTCCATGGTGTTTCTTGGCCAAAATTACATGCAAAACTACAATTTTTACTCAAAATATGTGGAAATAATGGTTTATCACCGAGTTCTTCTTTAGAAATACTAAACGCTATCCCTTGATCTTTTCCATTAACAGTATAAGAAAGTAGAATATTTTCGGACGTTGCATCGAAATAACAACCGATAATGTCATCCTTTCCAAATTCAAATCCGTAATCTTCGTATTGATTGTCCGTTAATTTTTTACCAGTACTGCTATATCCGAAACTAAATTTTTCTTCCCCAAGTTGCATTGAAGTATAAAGAGTAGACCAACCAATTCTAAGAACATGTGGATGTTCTTCATTTTCTGTATTTATGGTACAATGTTCTACTATTTTTGCTTCATAATAAACTTTTCCACAAAGAAAACCATAAGATGCTCTTGCACCAGCCCACATATGTGAAAATCCATCATTATGCATAGGTGTAGCAGTAAAAAATCCATCTTTATCAATAACCAAATTTAAATCTGAGTCATCTGAAATAACAATAATAATTATTTAAACATTTCTTTTATATATTAGAATTACTTTTATTTAGTTTTCAACATACACCAAGATAATATTAAAGCAGAATCATCAATTTCTGGTTCATTTTCAGTGAGAATTGCTGGAGGTGAATCATGCCTATCTTCTAAAGGATTAGGAGATCTTTTCCGCTTTCTATCCCTGATGATGTCGTTCGTATCTCGTTCTTTCATATCTACATCTGTATCTTCTTCGTGTTTAATTTTTGACATTTCTATATCCTTTCCACGTAAACGAAAATAGGTCAATGATTAAAAATAATATTTCCTGTAGGTACAGTAAGATTTTTATGTAACAAAATGTAGAGGACGTAATATTTTACTAGGAAGAATATCCGCGATCTCAAACGTATATCGACGAACATTTTTAAATTTTTTATTTTAAATTTAAAATTTCCAAAAATAAAAGATTTAAAATATTTAAAATTTAACGAATATTTTCAATTTTTTTTTAACAAGTCTATTTTAATTACAGTCCTCTACATTTTGCTGAGATCGCGGATTACACCAGATTACAAATATTTAACAGATAAAGTTAACGAATTTTGCAAAGTGATAGAAAAAATATTTAAAATGTTGATAAAAAATCAAATTGATTTTATGAAGTAATTTTGAAATATAACAATATGTTTTAAAATTTTTTAAAAATTGATTTATAAAATATACCTCTTCATCTTGCTTTTTGTCGATATTACTATCTATAATTGTTTCGCTAGTAGACAAAATATTTTTATCTTCAATTAACTGCTTTTCAGTTTTTAATTCATCATTTTCATTCATATCTATATCTTGTTCTTCAAGTAAATCTTGTTCTTCTGTTTCAGGAATGTCAATAGTTTTAGTATCATTAATAGATTCTACAATATAATCATTATCTACAGATTCTATATTTTCTTCTTCATGTTCAATATTTTCTTTTAATATATCATTTGCCTTATCACATGTCTTATTAATTGTAATCGACATATCATTTTCTTGTATGTCTGAATCAGTGTCTTTTTCTTTTACATCTATGGTTTCTAATTCTTGTAGATTTGTTTTGATTTCTGTTGTTGATTCTTGTTTTTGATTCACATCATCTTTATTATCTAATGATTCTTTTGAAAGTGCAATATCAGTAACACTATACCTCATTGGAGACTTTACTGGTGATTTTATAGAAGGTACTTGTGAATCACTTATATTCTGTTCATTTTCATTATTTTCTGGGAGATCAATATCCTTTATTTCATCTTCTTGTATAATTTCCATGGGACTAGCATTTTTATTTTCTATATTTGATACCAATTCTTTTGTTTCTTTTTCTTCATCTTTTTTAGGTGATAAAGATTTTTCTTTTTGCATAAAAATTTCTCTTTGAATAAGAGTTTCTTCTTGTATAGGAATTTCTTCTTGGGCATGAGTTTCTACTTGTATAGTAGTTTCCTCCTGTATGGCTGTTTCTTCTTGTATAGCAGTTTCCTCTTGCACAGCTGCTTCTTCTTGCGTAGCAGTTTCTTCTGGTATAGTTTCTTCTTGCAAAGCAGATTCAGATACTGTAGGAGATGGTTCACGAGACATATCATTTTGATCAGCTTTTTTAGGAGATGTCCTCCTTCTAGAATATGGAGTTCTAGTAGTTCTTCGTTTTTTTGTTACAGAGTCTTCCTTTGGTGTCATCACAGGAGCACTTTTAGATAATCTACTAGATTTTTTTGGTGTTTGTGGTATTTTTGTTGATTTTTCATCATTTTCTTGAACTATATCATCATGTGTATCTTCTGCACTGGCATTTGTTTTTCCTTGATTTATCTCTATAATTTGAAAATATTTATGTTATATTAATTTAGAAAGGTAATCAATATAGTATTATAGTATAAATATAGTATTTGTTTTTAAATTTTTAAAAACAATAATTTTTAATAATATTTTTCTTTAATTATAGATATTAATAGAAGAATAATAATAATTCAAGTAAACGTAAATAAAAATTGCTAACTTCAAAACTAATAGAAGATGTAAAAGCGTCGCATATACAATTCGTACGTAAACAGAAGAAAGGCGCGCATAGTTCGCGCCTATACAGAATAAGAAATATTAAAAAGAAATTCTTTGCGATTAATTACTTCTAATAATTGTAAATATATTATCATTTTTTATTCAAAGATAATATAATGAAAGAAAAAACAATGAAAAATGTTAGATGCATCATTATTGCCTCACTTGAATGTTTGTCAACATTGGAGTACTTGAATATATAGGCTGTTAGTTAACGAACATCATACTTCAAAAAATTTGGGACAGCATAAGATTAAAGAATAAGAAGAGAGTAACTTACGATGTACATTTTCCTCTTCTATTGCCTTACGAAGTCGCTCAACGAGCACTGACTTGACGCCTTTTGTATCGAGTCCACGCTTTGAGAGTTCTGTCCGTAATTCGACTACTTTTAACTTTTCTGGATCCATTGCGCGTAATATTTCACGATTTTTATTATTCCACGCACTTTTATTCGGCAGAAAATCTTATGAAAAGCCCATACACGCGCCAGTGACCCGCGTTAAATATACAATATGGCGATACAACTGCAAACAACGCGTTACGTGTTGTACATGGATTTTATTGGTCAATGTGGCATTTATTTGAACTAACGCCAACTTCACTACTAATGGAATTATTTGTCCCCATGCAGTAATATAGTGTAATAATTCTTATTGGTTGTTCGAAGGCGGGATTTTATTTGATTGGTTGAGAGATTATATATGTACATGAAATTCACAAGAACCGCCAATACCATGCAAATTTGTGAGATAAAGTTGTCATACTTGTTGGAATGTATCATTTATCAGAATTCATGAAAAAAAAAGTGACTTTTATAAAAATTATACTTTAGTTGATAAAATCATCTATGATAAAACAAAGATTTTTTTATTTAATTGAGTTTCTTTTATCTTTTTAATTGAATTTTACTCAAACATTCAGATTTTAAGATAATTATTACATGATAACTTGTTTTGCAAAATATGTAGCAGTTTTTGTAATCGTTGTAATCGCCAATATTTATCGGAAATTTATTAAATTTCATTTTTTGGTTCTTTTTATAATTCTTTTCATGACAGCAATAAACGTAAATTGGTTGCATTCGGTTGAGGGAGAATCATTGATGCATCATTTTTATATAAACACATCTAAGAAAAGGAGATTTTATGGTAAAGAATGATAATTAAATAAACGATTCTTTATTATATATATTTATTGTTTATTGATTTATCTCTATAAAATTTCTTAGGTATTCTTGAAAGACCACCTTTACCTTCTTCGATTGAAGAAGTTACATATAAAATTTTTATGATTGGAAGATCCGGAGTAGGAAAAACTGCTGTTGTAGCTCGACTTGCTGGAATATTAGAATCTAATACTTATACTGAAACTAATGGAATAAAAAAGACAAATGTATTTTGGCCAGTTAAGATATGGGATAAAGTTATATTGTTTAAATTACAATTTTGGGATACTTCAGAAGCAAGCATTAAAAAATATAATCATATATTACCTGTATGTAAAATATAATAACATGACACAATTACGGAATACAATATTAAGGAATCACATTATTTAAACTTATAGGCATGTAAAGATAAAGTAGATGCTATATGTTCCGTATTTTCTTTTGATGATGCAACAGGATTTAATGATGTTCCATATTTGATGAATACTATGACAGCCATAAAAGAGAAACCAGCAAATATAGTAATAGGAACAAAGTAATTTATTATAAGAGATCTTTTTTTCTTTCCTACATGATAAAAGTATTTAAATAAATTTTAAAATATTATAGATTTAAACCATGGTCGAGTTCTACAATAGAAGATGCACGGATAAAAGAATTTGAAGACAAATGGAAAGTTAAAGTTATTAGAATTGATATTAATAAACTTCCTATAAGATCTGAAGTGTTTGACTGTTCTTATCAGCTAAATACTATATGTAATATTCTTTGGAATAGAGATAAAGAATTTATATCTAAGCAAATGGGACAAAACTAACGAATCTTTCTACATATTTTTACAGTATTTTAAGAAATCTTTGATGATATTTAATAAAGGTAAACATTTATAAATTTTTTTTTTTTTTTTTACATTAAATTGATTTTTTTTTTTTTTCTATTTAAATAGTAATTCTAACACATTTGTATCAGAATAACAAACATTCTTATTATAAAATATCCAGAAAATATCTAGATAGATCTAGTATGTAAAGTTAAACTGTTTTCAGTACTGAAAGACAACTTCACAAGAGTTAGACATTTCGTAGTGGCGGTAAAGTTAGCTATCTATTGATTCAATTATTTGTTTTTGAAGTAAAAATTAGAATTAATTAAAGATCTTAAAAAGTATATATGCAGGTGTGTTGTGTTATATTTATTATTTTAGAGATTTATAATTGCTATTTAATTTGCATTATAACTTCATCGATTATATTTTAGGTTAAATATTTTGGAACACGGCATTCGTATTTTATTGTTTATTTTTAATAGTCTTTTTTCTTTTTGTCAGTTATAAAATCAATCATTTTGATTCGTTTCTTATGTCCATTATACTTTAGAACATTATTTTAGAACATCTCATGATTCGTATATACGCGTAAACCAATAAAAAATATCGAAAATATATATATTTACAAATTTAATATAATTTTCATTGTTATTTCCGATTATACAAATATATTTGAAACTTTTATTCTAGAAATGAAAAATAAAATTTTTGTAGTGGGGGGAATAGTTTTTGTATCGGAAATCATTTGGTATTTGTACAAAAAAGTTCATAACCTATGGATTAAATCTACAAACACTTGCAAAGATTTGAAAACAAATATTCATGAATCGAAACAAGACATTTCAGAGGTGATGTTTTTTACAAAAGAATCTAGTTTTTGTCGAACACACTTAACTAATGAAAAGATTTGTCTCAAAGACACTTGTTCTGTTCAATATTTGAGGTAATACACGATTGCTCAAATTATAAATAAATATTATCGATATATTTTTTTAACAAACGGTGAATAATATTTATAGAAAATTGGAAAATTATATAAACCGAACAAAACAAAGTTTAGATATTTGTATGTACATGTTAACTTGTCAATTGTTATCAAATGCAATCGTGAACGCACATAAACGGGGAGTACTTGTTCGAATAATAATGGATCGAAGTATGGCTTGCAACGAGGCCGCGCAAACGGGTTTATTTTATAGAAATGGTATGTGAAAAATGATTATTGTATATTTATTATTATTATATACATTAGATATATTTCACCAACTTTCAATTCTTTATTATTAATTATTGAATTAATATTGAATGATATTTGAATTAATTTTTTTCTATCGAATTTTGAAATTATTTGCGTTTTAGGGGTCACAATTAGATTAGAATATTACGTTGGTTTAATGCATCATAAATTCGCGATCGTGGATAATGATATATTAATCACTGGTAGCACGAATTGGACAATGTCTGCTTTTTTTGGGAATTTCGATCACATAATAGTGACTAATCAACATTCGTTAGTGAAGCCATTCATCGATGAATTCGACAGGCTATGGAAGACATTTTCAAACTCGCAAGAAAATATAGAATGTCCAGCGCAGTTTTCAATAGATAACAACTTGTAATTTGGTAAGTAGTCGTTTCACTTTTAAAGCCTTTCTTCCGAATAATTTTCAATTCGTATATTTCTCTCAATCTTTTCTTCCTGATATTCAATCCGTTATCGTTCCGAGAGCGCTTCTTTGACGTCAAGAAATGAAAAGGGAGATCGTAAAACATGAAGGCGTGTTAGCGGTAGGGGGCATATAAGTATAATGTATATAAGCACGTGGTACCAGTTAACTGGTGAAATAGCACGATGCAGATTTGTTCGGTACTCTGAAGAAGCAATCTACGCGATATATCGAGTTCCGACACGATGTGACGCGCGGTTGCTCGCTGTTCTCATCGGCCGATAAAAGTGGAACATTGTCCGTACATATAAATAGGTTAGCCTGTATGAAAATAGACGTCGGGCTGTTGGACCGGAGGATCGATGACGAGATACTCGGCGACGAGCCGTCCGCTGCCTCAACTTTCTTTCTCTTCCTCTCCGTTTCCAAATTCACGGTCTCAGTTATCATTATCGCAATGTTACGATTCTACGTATGCTTTAATATTTTAAAATTACGTTCATATTATTTATTTACATGTGTTATCATTTATATCTAGTATGACGAAAAGAATATTTATATTTATATCATAGATTCGAGTATATTTTCCTTTCGCGATTTTTTTTCGTTCTATATTATTATACCTGTACATATAGACGTACGCATGTTTTCGCACGAGGTAGATATGTTCGCGTGTTGTAGAAGTACGTAACTTGGGAAAGCAAACGATTCAGAATAAACGCGCGATGCGCGGAAATAGTAGCGCGCAAACCCAAAATACCCATCGTATATACGGATAAAAGAAGCGAATACACGTTGGTAGAAGTTTGACGTTTCTTAATCTACCTCTTCTTATATCAATAATAGATACGTAATAATATTTACGAAAAATTTTCTAGCAAAATTATCTTTTCGTTTATGTCGATAACGAACAGTTTTCGAACTATTGCCGTCAACGATTCCGCGAATCTTTCGCTCTTCTCTAAAATCGCATAATAAATTTTCCGATTTCACTTTAACTTCTACAGCACGATTACGAATGTTCGACGAATTCCATCCACGTTAAATGCACATTTTTAAATTCGATGCTCGTAAAAAAAAGAATGTTTGTAATTATTTTTGTTCGAGAAAGAGAATACGTGATTTCACTCGTTTTTTAAGAACTGGACGATTAGATATATAGAAAATAAGTCGACAACAGTCGGCAACACTAGAAAAATAGGTGTCTCGTGGGTCAAGGATGTGTCAAATCGGACAAGTAGCACGTTCGCGATGGCCGCGGATTCGGGAAAAGGAAAAGAAAAAAGGTCAAAGGTCAAGTATTCCTCGATGGTCCTTTTAATTGCTCTCTTTTCCATTTGAGATTGAAGGACAAGAAGAAGAAAGAAAAATGTTTCACGTATTTAAATATATATATATAGATTTTTCGCTCGTTAAAAAACATCGCGGAAATATATCGCGATGTAAATGTAAAAGTCAGACATATTTTGATAACTCTTTTTTCCTTCGAAAGAAAATAAATTCGTTCAACCAGCGAACCAGTTTCGTTTGTTGAACCGTTTTCCGAACAGTTTTTCCTTCTTTCTTTCGCTTTCGATAAAGTTTTAGTTAGTCCGACAATGTTTAAAAGACGTTAAAAAAAGAGAGGCCGACTCGAGAGAATACTATCATAGACAATTGTGACAATACTATCATAGGCAATCATTTATATTTAATGCGTTTATTTCGATATCATTTATATAGAAAACATTGTTTCGCGATAACGGAGGCCTAACGCGTTGTTGTTCGCATATTTCTTCCCTTCTTGTTTTTTTCCTCTTCCTCATTTGTAGCAACTTGATTCTATAATACAATTTTACTAATTACAAATTTCGTGGGAGGTTGGGAGGGGGGCGGGGAGGATGGGAGAGGGGAAGAATACGCGTCACCGCGTATCGTATAGCCTGCTGTCCCGTGGTAAGGTAGCTCTACCAAATTTGTGTACCATCGATCGATTTCTATATGTTCTCTCCTTCTACCGATAAATTGCTAAAAGAATATATGCGCGCTATGTTTATGCATATTACGCTATATCGACGCTTAACGACGCTAAATACCGAATTAATCTCTATTCGAGTTTTTCTTCCAAATTTTTCGCCCCATTTCTTCGCGGTTAACGTTTAAAACGTGTGAACCTCTTTGCGATTGCACGATGGAACGAAATCCTCGATTTCACGCAAGGCCTCGTACAGTGATCTCTACCGTTTACCGTTTTCGTTTAAACTATCGTATTATAATTATCATAATGTAATAAATTATATAGGAAATCCGCAGTCATTATTGTCTCTATAGTCGACACCGAAAAACACCGATCGCATTTACGCTCGCATTCGCCCCAGTCTTAACGAGTTTTCTTTTCTCTCTCTCTCTCTCTCTCTCTCTCTCTCTCTCTCTCTCTCTCTCTTTTTTTCTCTTTTCTCTTCTATCACATATATCGTTTCGTTTACTCAAGATCGCCCGTTATTATTCGTCTCGCATTCATCTCGCACTCTCAACTTTTTTTTTTTTTTTTTTTTTTCTCTCTCTCTCCGTACAGTCTTTAGGCAATTCTCGTCTCGAGGGTCTTCCACGCAGGAGGAAGCGTACGAAAGATGTTTGCACGCGATAATATACATACGCACGTACATTTGTCGATAATTGGTCCGCTCGTAGAGAAGATTGATGAAAATGAGTAGTGGATCGGAGGAGGAAGGGATCAGATGTGGGATAGAAAGGAGATACGATAATAAAAGACAGAGGAGGGATTATCACACATTTTCACGTCCATAAGCGTTCGTGTTGGAAAGTGAAAGGCGAGTGTGTGAACGACGGCACGGAAGATTAGACGACGTCTTCTTCCCCCTAATGAAAGATCGAGGGTGAATTCGTGGCCGTTCTTTCGAACGTTGATTTGGCACAGAGTAGAGAGGGTTGTGGCGCGTTTCCCTCGCGGTCCGCGTCGAACCCACCGAAACTGTTCTTTCGTTTCTGACGATCGCTTCTAAGGCAAGGTTCGCTAGAAGCTTTGACCATCCCTCACATACCCTCTGTCCCGAAACTACCCACGAACGCCGGCTCGGCTATGTTCGAGTCGCACTGCATCACCCACTCCCAGATCCGTTTCGTGACAACCTTCTGATCGATCGTCGTCTCGAGCCCGTAACTGTTGAGAAGCTTTCTCAACTTGTTCTTGTTCTCGTCCACGTTCCGTTGATCATCAAGGATCGTGTCTAGGTAGAGCAAACTGTCGGCCCTCCTCGCTACACCCTCGCTCGCGTCGACCAGCGTGGAGGTGGCGCTGTGGCTGATCTTGTTCACGCACCACGAGTCTTTCAAGTATTTGTTGATTTCGGTTACGTGCGGCCTCTTCTCGGGCTTGTGCTCGAACGTTCTCCTGAAGTATCGAAGCAGCCTGGGCGTGAACCGTCTGAACGAGGGGGGGACTTTGGTCGTCCTTCTCTTCAACCATCTTTGGAAAGCCGAGTACTCGGGATCTTGAATCAGGTCGGCGGTTTGCCACGGCGGATTCCCCGTCAGGCAGACGAACAGCACGATCCCGAATTGCCAGCAATCGGCGCTCCTCTTGCACGCGTATCTCTCGTTCTTCACTATCTCGTAGATCTCGGGCGGTTGAAAGGGTAGCCAGGTGCACCTGATCTTGTTCACCAGGGTGCCCTCGCGCCTCGTGCACCCGAAATCGCACAGCTTGATTTTCGACATGTCGAGGGCGAACACGAGCACGTTCTCCAACTTGATGTCCCGATGGGCGAGCTGCTTCGAGTGGATGAAGTCGAGCGCGGAGCAAAGCTGGCTGGCGATCCTCTTGCACGCCTCCTCGCTCAAGCCCCCGGCTCTCACGTTCCCCGCCAGATCCCCGTAAGGGGCGTATTCCTGGGCGAAGACGAAACACTTGTCCGCCTTGAACGCGACCGCGTACGAGCACAGGATGTTGGGGTGCGGGCTCAGATGATACGAGTAGTGGAACTCGCGGAAAAAGTCCTTCTCCGTGGTCAGCTCTTGGTGGACGGCTTTCAGCACCACCCTCGTCCGGGTTGCTCGATGGGTGGCCAACAACACCTTGGCGAAACTCCCCTCCCCGAGGCTCTTCTCCACCTCGTACTCTTTCGAGAGCTCCAATTCCTCCAAAGGAATCTCCTGCACTCTGTGTATTCCGGATTCCTTTTTCTCGTGAAGTTTCATCTGAAATCAAACCGACCCCGTTCTTCTGTTTATCTTCTTCTTTCATTCTCATCTCCTTCGTCAATCGTACTACTACGATCGTGAAAACTTCTCCTTTTTTTCGTTCAACGATACTACGCGCCAACCACGACGATGTCGTTCCCAACGAACGGTCGATCGAGCGTTTAACACCGTTTTGTTATCGCGGGGGGGAGGGGCATCGCTCTCTCTTCGTTTCACGCGATTCGTGAACAATCGTTCGTATTTCTTCGCGTCGACGAACGTTACGTGCGCGTTACGCGTGTGTTTTCACGCGTCACGAGAGAAAGATCCTCGCTTCGTGTCGATCAATTCCGATTTCTCTTTCGGAGTAATAAAATAAATAAATAAAATCGGGAGAAGAGAAATCGCGCGTATAGAGCGTGTAGGCGAAGGACTAAATACAAGGTGGAGAGGCGAGAGGGGTGAATGGTGGAGGTTGGGCGGGTGAACCCAGGACCTTTTCAGCTGCCTAGATCAATAGCAAGGATTTCGCTGCAGCAACGCGCGTCAAATCATCGTTCCTTTATCGCACGGTTCTCGTCCCCGATCATTCCTTGTTGTTCAAAAATCAACAAACTCTTCTCACCGTAGACGAGAAGGAGAAGGAGGAGGAGAAGGAAAAAAGAAAAAAAATCGGAGGAGGCGTGCCGTCGTGGCAAAAATTTATCGGTCGTTTCGCTCGGTCCAAAGGCACTTTTTCTTTTCTTTTTTTTTTTTTTTTTTTTTTTATAAAAAACGTCGATTCGCTTCGCGAGAAACAATCGACGTTTAAAACATTTTTGGATTCGCGAGAATTGAATTTTACTGCCGGTCGTAGCTGTCATTTTTTTTTTTTTTTTTTTTTTTTTCCCCTCGAAATAATTCTCTCCTTCCCCCCTCCCCTCCGCCCCCCTCCCCCCTCCTCCCCCTCCATCCACGAATTTTGCTTTACACCGCGCACACACGCGTTTTCTATTTTTACGTAAATCTCGCTTTTTCGATTCGTAGAATTTACAACGTGGATTATTTTTCCGTTAATTCCGTTCGCCGGTTCTCGCCGGTTCTTCACAAAAGTTTCGGTCCCCCCCTCCCCCTCCCCCCCTCCCCTCCCCCCGGCTATATTTAACATTTCTGTTTACCAGGAACTATATTTTGACGCGTGTCAAGATAGGATTTAGAGAACCGATTATATACCCCATTTCCCTTTATGCGTTTACACGCAACACTTTGAAGAAGGGGAAGAGAAGGAGGGGAAAGGGCGGTCACGAGCGAAATTTCTATAAACGAAAGGAGGGGGAGGAAAAAAGAAGAAGAAGAAGAAGAAGAAGAAGAAAAGAAAAAGAAAGTTCTCTAAAACGCACCGATTGAATTATGTCTCTTTTTATTACTCGCTTTAATTTTTTTTTCATCTCATCGTATTTCACTTCGTTAAATTCTTAATTGCATTGCGCACAATCCTTGTCAACAACGGTTGTCCATTAATATCGATAATAACGAGCACTCGATTTATTGGTTAGTTCGATAGACCGTTCGTTGGTGTTAATTTGTTGGCACGTTAGACAGTGTGATTATTTATGCTCTTATCGATGATCGACTTACAACGATTGCGGTAATCCTTCGAACGAACGAGAAAGGTGTGTCTGGCGGAATGACGAATCGACGCACAGATTCCAATGTTTCAATGTAATTCACCGGGTTTTCAACGTCGTCGTTTTCAACTTTCACACAAAAAAAAAAAAAGAGCTCGTTTTCTTCCTCTTCTTCCTCCGTATTCGGCACGTTCTACATGTTCACACTGTACGTCACTGAAACGAATCCGACCGAACGAATAATGCAAAAAAAAAAAAAAAACGAAACGATCGATTCGAATCTCGTCTCGAGCCAATTGTCGCCGCGATGGCCTTCCACGTCTTCTCGACTTTTCACACAAATTTTTCTGATCTAATCTGTCAACGATGGTAACGGATAAAATCTCTGTCCCTCCCTCGATGTCACATTTTCAGTTATGCGCGTATGTCGCGTCTGGAGCCGTCGCGACGCCCTGCGTCGCTTTTATAGACCCGGCCGACACGCGCAGACGTAGATCGGGAAAGGTAATGGAACATCGATGCGAGGATCAAACATCCTTGCAATTTTTCGCCTCATTTTTTCCCTTCCTTTTCTTTTTCTCTCCTTCTTCTTCTTCTTCTTCCTCTTCTCCTCGTTCAAATCGTTTCCCCGAAGAAAAAAAAGTGATCAGTCGCCAAAGTCGAGCATATTCGCGAAATATCGTGAAAAGATCGAACGTTGGAATTGATACGTTGTCGTTTTTTTCTTTTTTTTTCTTTTTCTTTTTCTTTTCAACGATTATCGAATACGCGTGTGGTGGCGTTACCTTTGATATGATGAAAGCATATTGGAAACTAGAGATAAATTTCTACGATTTTTTATAGCGAGGCGAATAGGAATGGCCCCGCTCTTTCTTGTCAACACGTGCATAAGTAACGGTCTCAAGTTCGTTGTTCTTCGTTGCATCGATACCACGATATATGTATATATGCGATATATTAATGAGAAACGATGCTCGTGCGTGAGATCGTGATAACCGATATCCAAATAATATATATATATATATGTATTATCGATGGCCAAATGATATGCATACTCTTGAGGTGGAATTTAATTTAAACCAGAAAGTATTTTTAACATGTATGTCAAGTATACGATGTCCATAGGGATGGATCGTACATACCAGTGCAACGACGGTAATATCAGAGATATAAATAGAGAAAACCGGTACGATAGAAGTAAGTATCTAGGCAGTAAGATGTATAACTTGTTTCGTCTCGATTCATTAGAGATGTAACGACAACATCTTTATCTTCGAAATATTTTCACGTGGATGGAGAGGAATATAAAAAAGGATAACACGTTTCGTTCGAATTTATTATGATTAATTATTCGTTTCGTAAATTCTTTATTCAGTGTAACACGAAGAAATTAAATAATATTCGACATTTAAACGGGGGAATGACACACGTATATATACATATATATTTAAAATTTGTTTTAAATTAGTAATTATAAAAACGTGGTGGACAAACTACTGCAAGAGCAGCACGAGCTACGAGACGAGTAGGAATAATACGACGAAGAGTAAGACGATCCTTTCGAGGATTCGGAATAAGTATCGTAGGAATCGGAATAACTGCTAACGTCATCATCGCTACTGGAACACGAACTGAATTCTGCAAGAAAACATTTCAAGTGGATAATCGTTGAAATCGTTACTCGTAAAGATATTTCAAATAAACGCGTACCCGACAAATAACCCATTTTTTTCACGATGCGGGTAACGTGATGGCTGAACTCTTCCATAGCTTGCTCCGCTTTCCTTTCGTGCCGTCTTATGTTCCTTTTCCGCCGTCTTTCTCGCCGTTCCAGCAAACGTTTCTCGTGCTTTCCAATCTTCCTCTCTGTCGCGAGAATCATCCATTACATCCACATATACGAGATGCATGCAAACCTTGCTTACCTGTCGACGCTTCTTTTTTATCCTCCTTTTTGCAACTCGACGTTAATGTTTTCTGATTCATCGATATTCTCGATATTTCCTTGCTCGCGACCATTGTCTCCTCCTCAATCTTTCCCAAAATCATAGTTTTATGCTCGAGTTTCGCCACGCCCGTTTCTTTACTAGCCTCCATCTTCTTCTCGATCTTGTTTTCTTTGCTGTTGTTGTTGTTCAAATCCGTGCTCGCGCAAATGGCGCGGTGTATCCCCTTCATGGAAACGTCGCTCTTCACGGAATAATCCCGATTCGACGCTGAAACGTTATACCTGGCGACAGCATTTTCCTTGCCAATGGAACTGCTAATTCTAGGAATGTTACGTTTCGGCGTGCTCGTTTTAACCTGCGACATCGAAATCACGCTCCTCGATTTATTTTCCACCGAGCTGTTCACCGAGCTCTTCCTCCTCCCCCCCTCATTTTCCTCCTCCTTTTTATCGTTCTTCCTCGCCACCTGTTTCTCCCCCTTGATCGATAATTTTTCATTACCGTCCACCGCGTTCTCCTTCTTCTTCCTGGCCGACGATCCCGCTCCCATCGAATTTCTCCTCGTGATCGGGGCGTCCAATTTTTGCGAACCGGTCGACGCTCGTCCCTTCGTCTGCACCCTCGACTGCTTCTCCCCTTTCTTCTCTCCCCCCTTAACGGCGCCCCCACCTTCCTTCGCCCTCCCCTTCGAAACTCCTTTCCCTCCCCCGTCCTCCTCCTTCCTCGCCGTCTCCTTTCCTCTCGGCTGCTTCGAGCGATCAACGCTCTTCTTCTCTTTCGCCGCCGATCTCCCTCCGTTCGTTTTCGGGGTTGCCGCCGTTTCACTTTTACGGGGCGTCCTCGACGACGACGACACGGTTCCCCCCCGTTTCTTTGCCGGGCTCTTACTCTCTACTCTCGTCGATTAACGGCCGGTGTTAAAATTCTCGATTCGATCGTGGAAGAAAGAAAAAGGGATTTGCCTTACCTGATGGCGCGATCGCCGGATTCAGTTTCAACCGTTCGTTAAATTCGTCCAACAGGTTTTGCCTGAAATTGTGTTGCACGAAATTGTCGATCTGTTTCCACGGATCCGTGGACAGAATTTGATCCATGTCGAGTACACCGTCCGGCGTTGGAAAGGAGAGCGACGCTCTTCCCACCACCGTTTTCCGACTCATTTTTCAAAAAAAAAAAAAAAAAAAGAAGGAAAAGGAAATTTGAAGTTTAAGGAATTATATTAGCTGTTTCGAAGCTGTTGTTAAAGACGAGAAAAGGAAGTCAACCCGTTTCGATTATCGTTTCCCACAGTGTGGAGACAAAAAGAAACAAATACAGGATCGATTTTACCCGGTTGCTTATACACGTAACGGCAAACCGTTCTACGTCAAACCCGCGACCGTGTATTTTCGGTTTTCTCTCTCGCTCTCTCTCTCTCTCTCTCTCTGTTTGAGAAGACGGAACGTGCAAATACGGGGACCGCGACGCGTTCAACAAACCGGGTACTAATTTAAGAAAAATTGGAGAAAAACGCGAATCCCACCGATTTCACCAACCAACGTCTCGATCATCACTGATCGTACGTATTATATATTCGAACCGAACGTATATTTCGGTTGATCGCCGGGTTAAAGGACGTCGCGTCCTCGTTTGTTTGTCGTCGATCGACACGGAACGATCGGTTACGAAACGGTTAACGGTCGCCACTCGTCGCCAAACGAGACGATCGATCGAGCTGTCGGTCGCAAACAGGTTGCCACGTGTTGATGGCGACGCGCTCCCCCCCGTCAATGGACGCTTTGACCGATGAAAATCTCCCGGAAAATACGTAATTTGTTTCCATTCGGGTGAAGCAACGTGCGCTGTGTCGCGTCGGGTCGCAATCCAAGCGCGAGAGAAGATAAAGCACGCGCGAGGGGGAGAGGTTTATTTTTAATCGCATTGAAAATACGTCGATCGAATTCTCCCCCTGCCGTCCCCTCCCCACCTCTATGTTCCCCGTGTGCGCGCGCGATGATGTAAACGATCCTCCTCGTTGAACAACAGGAGTCGCGGCGAAGTCGGAGATAAGAGGAGTAGGAGGAGGAGGAGGAGACGCGAGAAATGTCAAGGTACATGGACATGGATACGTGACGTCACTTTTTCCCCGCTTCACGTTGTTGCCCGAGTTTTGCTCGGCTCCGTCGTCGTGCAACCTAAGCCTCGCCTATAATAGCGAGCTAATTGGTTGGAACGGCGATAAAAATGACGTCACTTTTTCCCGATGACCGCACGCTACGCCTATTATGCCGCGTTATGAAGACACGCGTCCGTAAGTAAGATACAGACACAGCGTCACGTCGCGGAGGAAATGTCGTTGTACCCTAAAAAGGTGGAAAGAGGGAGGGTTGGTTGGACGGAACAAGGCGTAGGCGTGTGTAGATTCGATTATTCCTTACGTTCGTTCGCGCGTAGGCGTTGAAACGATAAAGAGAGAGGCAACGAGAAAGAGGAAGAGAAGGAGGAGGAGGAGGAGGAGGAAGGAGAGAAGGAAGGGTGTCGAGCAAACAAGATCAAGATTTCTCGTCTCGCTTTTCGTCTCGTTTTTCAGAATTTCGAAGAATCCCCAACTTCTCGCTTCCTCGATTTAGTTTCTCGATCTAGATAAATAACGCGCCGAGATCACGCGCCCTCTCCGATCATTTATTTCCCCTCGACGAAATAATATTTACAATATGGAAAATTATCCCCGCGAGCGTTACGCATTCGCACTTATTGTTTCAATAAGTGCCGATTATATATTTTCATTTCGATACCTCAAAAAACCTCCTCCTCGTCGAGGAAAACGAGTATAAATTTCGATTCTTATTCTCGGTGTGCCGCGTTACGTACGTACGTTTCTTCGACTTTTCCGCTACGCAGAAATTTCTCGAACAGCGCAGATTTTCGTGCGGTCGAATTCTCGCGGGGACGTGGAAGAGAATAAGTAATTCCGGGGGGATATCGAAACAGGTACGGACGGGTAAAAAGAGAATAATTGGACGATTCGAGGATATCGCCTCGAGCGAGTGTCGTAGCCGTTTGGCTACGTCAAAATAAAACGTGGATTTTACACGTTGCGGGACCGGTGTCGCCACGTATATCCTATATCTACATATGTGTATATTTACATACGTATAAAAGTACGATCGCGGATAGGAGAACAGTCGAACGTGGTTATTCGAGCGAACATGATCGAGGTAAGAAAGTATGGGAAAAAACGCGGCCAAAACGCGAGACGCTGTTAACTTTTCGCTCTTCGTCTTCGCACAGTCGATGGCTGCAGAAAAAAAAAAAAAAAAAAAATAAGAAATTCTGACGCTTTTCGAAACACACGAATACGCGAACGTTGATTTCCGTCAGTGATGCGCGTTTTGGCCACGAAAAGATACGACCGATGATCGAGGGATTGAGGGTGTTTTCGAACAGTTACAGATCGTCACGTTGTTTGTCGGAGTCGTTGGAACTTTAGCGGCTCCTGGAGCGATTGGTGGAACGTCCGAAATCGGTTTCACTGGTCGAGATATAATAACGAAAGAGACGGAAATGATCTCGTTGCCGTTGCCAGGCACGGAGAATCTAGAGGAGAAAGCCATACCTTTGTCGAAATTGGTTTCGCATCAACTTTTACCACCGACCGGACAAGATTCGCTGTCTGAAAATTCTCGATTATCTTCCGAACTTCCTGGAACGAAAAACCTGGCCGAGAAACGTATCCCAGTACCGATTTTGGAAAAGTTGTATCAACGACAGGAACTCGATCGACCAAGTGTTTGAACGATTTTTTTCTTTTCGTTCTTTCGACAGATTTTTGTCAAATTGTGAAATTAAATCTCGATTCGATTATCTATCGAGCTGATAGAGATACGATGGATTAGAGGAAAATATACGCTAATTTCCTTCACTTGTATTTCTTCGCATATTCCCTCCTATCGTACCTGTTTATATAATTTAATTTATGCCTGATGAATTTTTCATTAAGCGTGTCTATTTTAGTCGCTGATCGAGAATAAATTGCAAAGAGATGATATTAAACGTTGTACGATATGTCGACGCGATAATAGTTTACCTTTGCGAGTGTTTTTGGGTTATCTCGAGTCGGTAACGGCGAGAACTACCTTGTTCGAAGATACGCGCGAAAATCGCAATCGCAAGCGTTGATTTAAACGGTTGAGAATTAACGATAATTTCAATTTAAATTCGTTATCGCGATCAACAGTTATTTCCTTTCTTCATTGTCAATCTCTGGGAATAGGACGAAGCGAGAGTAGAAGCAATTGTAATCGTTCATCGAAATAAATTAAAGTTTTTAATCGAATGAAAAATTTCGAATTGGTCGAAAGAAGGATCATGTTATATTTTATCTCTCGATTTTTTTCAAAAGATTTTCATCACGTGATCTTTCACGTTTCTTTCTTTCCATTCGCATCGGTCGATCTACGTTCTCGCAACTCGAAACGATCGATCGCGGCTTCTCGTCGTAAGATGACTCCACCTGTCACTGGTTCGCGGTTTCCCGCGTCGAAAAATCGATCGTAACTCGATTATCCGCGAAGCGTTGCAATTTTTATAGTCGCTTTTCTCGCAACTTAAATTAGTCGTAAAAGAAGATAAAAAAGGGTTGTGTTTTATCCGATTTAAAAAACACGCGCGCTCTTCCTCTCTCTCTCTCTCTCTCTCTCTCCGTTTTGATTCGTTTTTCAGAGGTGAGTTGTCATACACGTCTCGTTAACAGGGTTGGTCGGTTTATCGAAAAAAGATGCGGGTTAATTCGCGTTGAATAGAATTCCTTTGTATTTGGATTTATTCGCTTTGTCGCAAAGTTTGCCAGAGAGGAACGAGAGGAAACTCGAGAGGAAAAGCATAGAGGGTTGAAAAGGATAATAAAAGGGGAGGCTAAGAGAAGGAAAAAGCATTTTCCTCCCTCCCTCCATCCCTCCCCCGTTACTTTTGTCTCTCCTCTTTTCTTTTCCGTTAGGAAGGAAAATTCGTTGGGCGAACGGAGAGAATGGGGGCCGCAAATGTGGTTACGAAAGGACAAGGGAACAATTTCGATAGCTTAACAAATAGCTTCGTTATTCCGTCGCTGCCACGTGCGGTGGAACGAACAGATTGTACGCGCGATCGATTATCAACGTTGCACCATGCTCGGTTTCCTAACAATCCGCAGAATTATCAGACCATAGGGGTAATCGCGTTACTTCATCAATTATCCGCTGACGCTGCACGCAATTAAGGTAGCGAAACACCAACCGATAACCTTCGCTTCGCCATACGTAATCGCGACCGATTCGTATGGCGTAACGAGAGATTCGTACGTTTCGTCGGATTACCGTGTGTGGCCCCTTATTTTCCTCCGCGTTACTCGACGCGTGTCAGATGCGTTTGAATATATCGATTTAGAAGTGGTCGATATGCTCGCCGAATATGCAAATAAACCTAACCATCAAAGGCGAAATATGCATATATACCGATTTGTATACCGTTGCTTTCACGCCTCTTGATTTTCTCATCGCGACAAATGGAATTGTCCGTTCCTATTCGTATTCGACCCGCGACTCGCAAATTACTCCGTATTCCTCTTTATTCGACTTTACTCGTTCTCTCTCTCTCTCTCTCTCTCTTCCTTTCTTTCCTTTTTTTTTGCCCCTCCCGTTTTTTCTCCTTCCTTCTCTCTCTTTTCCTTTTTTCCCTCCCCCCGTTTCAGATTCAGAAACCAGATAACTGCTTCCAACGGCGATCCACGGTGAAACGCAAGATTCCCAGTTTCGGGCACGAGTTTCAGTTTCCATTGTTCGCGCGACAAGTTGCTGCGAAAACATTATTTCAACGTACGCTGCTAGCGTGTATGCTTGTCGTACTTTGCAAAGATTCCCGCACCCTCGGGAACCTAATTATCCGAGAAAGTTGGCTGACGAGCTTGAATAATGCGGGCGAGCTCGAAAGAAAAAGAGAGATAATCGTCAACTTGCCAGCCGGGGGGGAGGGGAGGGGAGGGGAGGGGGGGGAGGAGGAGATTAAAGATTATCTTTCGAAAACGATGCGTGCAAAAGCGAACGCGTGCACGCGGATATTCGCGAAAGGAGGCGGTGGAATTGTTAGGGCGACGCAATTCTGCTCCGCTACGAATCTGGGTGGAGGAAATCTCTGCACCCGAAAAAGATCAAAGGGAGGGAGAGGGAGAGAATCGCGACGCGGCAAAAGGGAAAAGTTTGGATGGATGAAACGAATGGGTCGGGATCGTCCACCAAGTCGGATAGAACGCGCTCGGATAGAAGTTGTTCGAGGACCACGAGGAGAACGTTAATTCGCTTAACGGGCTCGTTTCTCGTTTTGCTCACACCTGCTGCGCGCACACCTACCGCAACTCTGCCCACCGCGTCGCGTTTCTTCCGCTTCTCGTTCTTCTCGTCTCCCCCCCCCCCCCTCCCCCAAAAGTTGGGATACGGGTTTCGATCAACCGACGACTTTTTTTTTTTTTTTTTTTTTTTTTTCGGTTATTTCGTCGCGACAGAAAGACTCGATCCGTTTCAGTTTGTTTGCATAAAAGAGCCAGACCCCTCCCCCTCCCACCCACCCTCTCCGTTCACCGCTTCAACAGCTGGAAAACTTTTTATTCGATTGTCCGTCAAATGTGGGTCGCCGTAAAAAATGAAAAAATAAAAAAAAAAGAAAAAAAAAGTAAAAAAAAGAAAAGAGCGGTGTACCGTAAAAAAGTGGGGGGAGGGCAGGGTCGACGTTTCGACGTAAAACCATCAGCCAAATTTCCCTTTTATCGTCGCGACGCCAAAGTTTCGACGACAATCGCCTCGTTTGCTCGTGGCAATGGAAAAAGGACTCGTCGTTTCGAATATCGTCGACGACGATTTTTTCTTTCTTTCTTTCTTTCTTTTCTTTTCTTTTCTTCTCTCCACAGAGACGACGAGTGTCGTCCCCCGACGCTCGAAGGAACGACGAAGGTGTATCGGCACAGGAGACACGGGAGAATTATTATTTTTCGGTTCTTTCCCCTTTTTCCCCTTTTTCTGGAAAGAGGGAGGAGCCGCAATCCTGTCGAATGAACGATGATGCATCGACGAAGGACGATTGTTCGGAAGGCCGTTAGCGCCCGTTAGTAATCGGGATTCCACGGGAGTATCGTCGCCACCCACCCCCTTCTATTCGCTATTCTCTTCCTCTCCATTCCCATTCCTCTTCCCCCTTTCATGTCCAGATCGCACGATGATACAGGAATGTCTGGGATGCCGAGAGCGATGGCGTAGAGCTCTTGGTTGACCCGGCACGGCCATTATCGTGATTACATTAGGTGCTATCCTACCTGGGCTAACGTGGCCCGTCGCGAACCACCTGGTTTCCTGCCGACCGTGTACAATTCGAACCAGCGGAATTCATCGGATTCAACCTTATTCGATCCGTTATCCGATGTCCTTTGCGCGGGATTCCCGTTTTTACGTCCCATCGACTTTCCCCACCCACCCTCTATTAGCTACCGATAATTTCGAAATCGCCAAGCTTTCGTCGTCGCTGCCCGATAAAGCCGAACGCACGTTGCATCGATACACGCGTCCTCTCCTCTGCTTTTCCATCCTTGATCCACGGATAAAAAATAGGGGCGATAGGAACGGAAGGTTGGAACGAAATAGCGATTAGCTAACGACGACATAGGCGGAACTCTACCGATTTTAAATATTTCCACGGATCTTATCGAAGAAATATCCAATCCTCCCCTCTTTCGCTGTTTCATTTATAAAGCGAGTACATAATACACGCGACTCGACTCTTATTGATCTCGCGACGCTCCTGTTCTAGCTTCTCCTCTCATATTTAGAAGGTGATAAAAATATATACGAATATAAATCGCACGAATGGTCGATAACCGAGTCGAAACTCGTTTTCTTTCTTTTCTTTCTTCTTCCCCCGTTCGAAATTGACTCGAAATCGATATCGAGCGCGATCGATCGAGTTTTGAGCATCCGTGTCTCGATCCCGACACGGCGTTAAAGACACGTGACGCGAGACGACGCGGGAAGAGGGGGTGAGTTTGCCTCGGTAATAGAGCCGAGGTCGTTTATCCCTCCCTTTTTCAGACTTTATTCGAGATAGATATTCCCCGGAGATCGCGGCTCGAGACTAACTCGCAGTTTTATAACTCGCTGTGTTCCACCGCCGGTGTGTCATATAGTCGAGTTATCCCAACGACTCGAGCCAGCCTACACGTCTGCGCCTTTCTCTCCTTCGTCTCTCTCTCTCTCTCTCTCTTTATTATGCAAATATAGATGGACGCGTAGCAGGTATCCCGGAACGTGGCACGAAAGGGGAGGGACTCGTCGTATTTCGAGGGAGAATCGAAGTTTAAAAGCCGCGCTTCGATAATCGGGGATTCGTAGATCGGAAGCAGGGCCGATCCGCTTTTCTCCCTCCATCCTCTTTCGAAAACGAAACGATTCTCTCACGGTTCGCCAATTCTCTCCGAGTTGTCCCGCGATCTCATACGCGTGTGAGAGGAAAATGGTTACCATGTTTTCTTATATATATATATATATATATAGAGTCGAGAACAAAGATGTTACCGCGAAAGTTCATTTCTTATCACTCCTTTCTCCCTTCCCTCCTCCTTTAATACACTTTCATTCCCTCCCTATTCTTCTCACGCTGCTCTCTTTTTCCTCGGGTAACGAGGAATGCTTCGAAAAAATATTTCGAGGATATTTGGAAAGAAAAAGGAAAGGAAAAATAATACAATTTGCGGAATTCCGTAGGTTCGGTCTCGTTTTCTCCACGTATTTAATATTTATAGGTCGCTCCTCTCTTCTTCGTAACGCCTAGCTGCCTCGAATTTACTCTCTCTCTCTCTCTCTCCCCTACGTCGCGTCCGCGTCGTTCATCTCGGTTTCCCGTTTGCAAGAGTTTTTTGTCTACGCAATTATTATTAACTTGGGGCCGACGAGCGTGGGGAAAAGCGCGCGTGGGAAGGAAGGAGGGAATTGTGGCCGCGGGTGAATGCGCGTTGTGTTGTATACATCTCGCCGTGTTTCCGTGCTTCGCGTAATTACCGTAGAGCGAAAGCTTAATCATTGCCGACTCGCCGCGCGGCAAATTACCAACCGCCTCGCGAAAGGATCCTGCATTTCGCGCGATAGGTTCGAGAGCAATAACGACGAGACAGTGAGAGAGAGAGAGATATTTTTCGATATTTTTCGGATGAAATTGTCAATTTTGGAGAGAAACGAGAGCGGAGAAATGGTCGCGCGGAATTTGAAATTCGCCGGCCGTCCTTGCAGGTTGCAAAGTTGCGGTTAGACACGCGAAGACGCGATCCCATCGATCCGTCCCGCCTCGACTCTATCCAAGCTCACCCTGCATGGAAATTACGACATACGCGTCATTTATGGAACTTTGAAAAACTCTCTCTCTCTCTCTCCGTCGACCTCGACCTGTCGCGTGCAGATCGCGAGAACCGCTTCTCGCACAATCGGATCCAGCCGAGTCGGCTGGCTTTCGTGTCGCGTTTCTCGAGATCGATCGATTTCCGTCCTTTCTCCCCGTATGATGATGGATCGAGGTCTCTTCCGCCGCGGTAACAACCTTCCTTTCTTCTTCTTCCCTCCCCCCCTCCCCATTATGTCCTCCGCCACGTATTCGACCGCGTGATCTCTTAAACTCGAAAGTGACGAAAGAGAGAGGGGATGGTTAACCTGCTGCGTGTGCATCGCGTTGGCCGGCTCGATCGATACGAAATGCTCGCGTCCCCTGCCACGCGAAACCGCAATACGCGAATCGTAATATTCTTACACGATGTATGAAAAGAGAAGGAGTCGAGGGGGCATTTTGGATCGGCTTTGTGCTAGATGTGTGCGGGGAAGGGTGATTGCGGGGAAGCAAAGGGTATATCGGTCGGTGGTTTCGCGCGGCTTTTCCGCTAAGAGTTTCAACCAAAGATTCGAGTAGTCCGAGCGTGTCGCGCGTCAATTGAATCGTTGGTAAAACGTGATCGGAAACTCGTAAAGCTCCGCTATCTCTCTTCCCCCCCCCGCGCCTTTCTTTCCTTCTTTCTCTCTCTAATCGTGTCGCGTCGTGTTTAAATCGTAATTTTTTCGGCAAGGAAAGTTCCTATCTATACTCGATGGCGGTATTTATGGCGGAATCGATCGAGGTACGTGTTGTATTCGAGTCGCGTTCATTTCCGCTATTTTCATTCGACATCGCGAAAAAGAGAGAGAGAGAGAGAGGAAGGGGAGCGTATTGTCCGAAACTTTTCAGTCGCTGAAAACGAAGGATCGTCGCGACGTGAGAAACAAGCGTATTTAAAAAAAAGGGGGACGGGAGGCGAGAGAATCGGTTGGACGATTTCAACGAGGCGAAAACAAAAAAGGAGAATCGGATATACGGGAAGACGAGCGTGCGTGGTGTGGAACGTGATGAACGAATTAACCATTACGCGAGACTTCTTCTTTTTCCTCCTCTTTTCCCCTTTCCCTCTCTCGCCGAAAAAGCTCCCGGAAAAAAATGTTCGAAATTTTCGACGCGTCGTACGAAAAGTAGCGGTCGGTTGGCCGGTCGCGTTTCCAACGCCGTAAAATATTCATCGCGCGAAACGCAGTTACGATTTCGCGACGGAACGAGTTGGACAACGAGGATGGACAACGTTCCCCGCTCCCTCTGGGAACGGAGACGAAAAAAAGAAAAAAAAGGAAATAATCGACGACGAGAAACGTAATCCCCTTTTCTCTCGGTTTATTTCCGAGATTGTCGTTGGAATTTCGTAATTTGTCCCATTGGGGATCGTCCATCGACCCTACCCCCCTCCCTCCCCGTAATCTTCGTTCGGCATCGCCGATTAAAATTCAAGCTGGGAGGGAAGGGGGAAGATCGTGCACGGGATGCGAGCGAGCGGGAATCGATAACCGGGGGAGGATCTTGGAGAGACGACGTACTCGGATAACAGCGCGTACAACCGAAAGACGGTAAACAGTGACGTTGTTACGCGTTACTTGCAAGCTGTACGGAATATACTACGCCTCGGCGAGCCCCGGTAATGACGTTGAACCACGACAACGACGTGCCCCTGCAAACCAAACCGCCCTCCTCTCCATCTTCTTTTCCACTTGGCTCGGCTTGGATCCGAATCGAATTTTTGCCCGACCGTTCGCGAATCTCGTCCGTTCGAGAAATTAATGGAAAGAAGGGAGGAAGGATACGCGAGGTAACTTTGAGATTCGTCACGGCCATAATCGTCCCGTCGCGGCGCCAATCCATTTTAATCGGGTACGAGAGGGCGAGAGTGGTAGGAGGAGAAGAAGGAATCGATAACCTTTATTTTAACGACTGCACCGCGACCGAGATACATCGGCGGATGATCCTCGGATGGATGGGTCGCGCGGAAATAGATTCTTTTTAATCGATGTCCCCGCTATTTTCGCGTCTTCGAATCGAAGAGAAACCGAAATCATAAAACACTAACGCGAAAGACTAAATTTCAAATATGAATTCGTGGCGGAAGGGAATTCGTGGCGAGGTCACGAGGGGGTGAGGGCGCCCCGTGCCACACGATTCGAGAAGTTATGGAGACTTGTAAGGTGCAAGGAGAGAGAGAGAGAGAGAGAGAAAGAAGGAAGAGGAAAAAAAGTGGAAAAGAGTAAACTTGGACGAGAAACGGTTCGCACAGATCGAAAGTTGGCTCTTGCCGTGGAACTGAAATTTTTCTCCTTATCCCGCAGGAGGGACGAGGCGTTGGGGTATGCCGCTCGATGCTCGGCCGTGAAGGGTGAGGTTGGTAGCCGCCGACCGTGTTCCGGCCTTCGCCGGAACTCCTCGACTCCGCGACATCAACAAGTGACAAGGAGGGGAGTAGCAAAAAGCTCCGTCGCCGCTCGTCGAGTTCGTGCGATAAAAGCTCTCCGAGATAGGGAAAGTTACGAACGTGTCGTCGCATCGACTCGAAAACTATCACCGTCCCTCTCCCTCTCTCTCTGCTCGATTAAAACGATTCAACGCCCCTCTTTTCCTCCCTTCCTCCCTGTCCTTTGTCCTTTTCGCCGATTTAGGGGAGGGGAAAAAATGGCTCGCGATGCGATTTCGCACGGGTGGACGATCGGTCTACTTGCCGACGTAAATTGGCCCGGATTAATCGCAGTAAGGAAACAAGCGGGATAGCTTGTGGACGGTAAACCGGCTTCCAGCAGGATGGATGGATGATGGATGGATGGATGGATGGATGGATGGATGGATGGATGGATATATGGATGAATGAGATAGAGAAGGAGGGAAACGCGAAAGGTGGTCAGTGGAGGACGGGTCACTCGAGGCAACCGAACCTCGCAAAACATTTGGTTTCCATCGATTTAGAGCCGAACGAACGAACGAACGAACGAACGTAGAACGAAGGAAGAAGCGAGCGAGCGAGTAAACGAGCGTGCGGCTTCACCGAGCATAAGGAGCAACTCGCACGGTAGCGTGGCCCAGCCTTCGGCAAATGCATGCCCTGTAAATTGCCTGGCATTTAATTACCATGAGTAGGCAGACCCTGCACGCTAAAGCCAAGAGCACTCTCTCACTTTCCCCTCCTTTCTCTCTCCGCTCTTTCTCCTCTTCTCTCGGCTCTCTCTTCCGTTCCCCTCCCCCTTCCCCCGCATGCCGTTTTCACCCTATCTCTCTTCGCCCGCCCTTCACCTTTCGCGAGCTTTACCAACCTCTGACCCACCTCCTCCTCCTCCTCCACCTTCTCCGTCTGCCTTAGGCTTACAACGCGTGTTACCAAGTACCGCTAAATTAAACACCTGCTTCAGTCAAACGGTACGTACCTCTACTCACCGCTACGACCTACAAACTACACGGCTCAAAGCTCGCCCCTTGCCCCCTGCCAACCCTCTTTCTACCAACGTTTGCCGCTTCTAATTGGACGATGCCACGTCTCTTTCCTTCCTTCCCTCCCTCCCTCCCTTTCTTTCCCCCCCTTTTTTTCTCCACCCTCCTTTCCACCTACGTGACACGAGATTACGATCGAACGAAAAGAACGAACGAAAGGATCGTTAGTCGTCGAATCGAAATTGTTTCTCTCGCTTCCTTCTATCGCGTCGTGTTTCTATCTCGCGCGCGCGCGCGTGTGTGTGTTTCCACGGAGATTCGTAATCGGGACGAGTCTAGGAGCGCTTTCTAAACTATGCTTCTGCCCACCCCCTCCTCTCCCCTCGCATATTTCACGTCGGCGGAATAACTGGTATATACAACTCTTCCCTCCCCCCAATAATTAAGATATTTCGTCGAGCGAATTTCCTCGAGTCGATTTCGATCTCGAACCGTGCTGGACCGAGGATATCCTTCTTATATAATTCCCTCCCCCTTTTATTTCATGCTCTTCTCTTCTCTTCTCTTCTCGCGTGCATTTTAATTTACACATTCCTTTCTCTCGAGTCGAGTCGGTGACTCGCGACTCGACGAGTTGCACTCGGGGCGGCTCTTTGGGGGTGTTTTTGATTTGTTGGCTCCCGTGGGACGAGCGGAGGGAGGGAGGGGGGAAAAGGGAGGAGGAAGACGGGAGGGAGATATTAGGGGTGAAGGAGAGGCGAGGCGAGGGGCGGGGCGGGGCGAGGGGGACAGGGGGAGGGAACAGGGTGGAAAGCATGGGCGTACGACGGCGCGGAGGGAGGAGGAGAGGAGTGGTTGGGTAACCGCACATTATGTGATTTCTACAGGGAGCTAGCTAACTTTGCGATTGAATTGTACCGGCGACAATGGCAATCTGCCAGGCCACTCGACGAGTGGTTCTCCGACCAGGATTTTCAACCAGGATTTCGCCGCGTTTCGCGCCGCGCTTCCTTTCCCCTTCCTCCCTTCCTTCCCCTGTCCCGCGATTGAAATTCTTCCGCGATGGGAATGCGAACGCGCGCGACCGACACTGCCACGACCCTGATCACGACCGTCCCCTCCTCTTATTCTTTACCCAATCCTTCGCTCCTCTCCCCGCGCCCCCTCCCCCTATTTTCGAGAGGAGGTCGAGCTCGGTCGATCGATATGTCTTCGACGACCGCGACAATAATCGAGGACCAGTCGAATCATCGACACCATCGATCGGGAGAGCAAGGGTCGAGGGGAAGGAAGGTCGTTTAATTTTAGGGGGAGAGTGGGTCGGTCAACCGGGGGACAAGGGGAATAAAGGAGAGGTACGAGTTTTTTTTTTTTAAATTTTTGACGGAAGGGAAGGGAAAGTCGGTCCCTGCGGCTTCGACCGTTAATATTTGAACGGGGGGGATTCGAAGGGGGGTGGGAGGAGGTGGATATAGGTCGAAAGTATCGCGTTTATAGAGAAGCGCGAGGGGGCAGCGCGAAGGCATTACGATTTTAAAATTCGAGAGAAAAACCGATTGTTTCCCGAACGAGCGTGAGCCAACTACCTGGGAGTTGGTTCGAGGAGAAAGACGATTTTCAAATATTTACGGAGAACGTTCCGTAAACGGAACGAAACCGTGGCGAAGCGAATCGAACGAAGGATATCGCGATTCCCTTCCAAAACGTTTCCCTTCCCGACGATACGCTATCGTTCCAACCATGCGAAACTTTGCCAGTCGTCGAATCTCGATATAGATAGGTGTGGTGTAGCTACCACGTATCGACCACAACGCGAGCAGAGACGAAGAAGGAAGGAAGGAAGGAAGGAAGGAAGGAGGACGATCGTGTCCTTCTTGTTCCACGAAGAAGCGAATTTCGAAGAAGGAGGAGGCGCGAAAAAGTCCCGTGGATGTCCACTGGCGCGAGTATCCCTTCTCTCTCTCTCTCTCTCTCTCTCTACTCGTTCGTCCATCTTACCCTTTTATCTCGCGCGTTCTTCTCCTACTCGCGCCTTCTTCCACCTATGTCGGCGGACTCGATGGATGGTCGCTATTTGTTTTTCGTTACGCGAAATTGCGACCCGGTATTTCTCGAGGGCTCGGCAAACTACGCTCACCATCGACCACCACCGACCGTAAGCGCGCGACGGTCGTCTTGAAAGAAAAAAAAAAAGAAAAAAGAAAGAAAGAAAGAAAGAAGAGGAAGAAAGAAAACGTATTTATTCTTCGCACGCACGGCGACTACGTACGTACGTAGGGAGGGATGACGGAACAGGGGAAAGACGAAAAAGCAACGAGAGCAAATTACGGTCCTTCGACTCTCGTCGTCGTTCCACCAATTTACTCCGCCTCCGAGAATCGGACGCTCTTCCTTCCTTTCCTCTCCCATTCCCTCCACTATCATTATCCATATCGCGCCTTTTTAACCCGATATTTTTCCATCCTCGGCAAATTTCGAATAATCCACGAGACGGATTCGATCGTCGCCGAAGGCCGACGCGAATATATATCTTCCTATCTATCCTTTTTTCGCCTCCTTACGTCTCGGAACGAATAGCTACTTATAGAGAGATATTCGCGGAGGAAAGCGCGAGAGGGACGTAGGTCGGTTGATGGAGGGAAAGAATATATGTGTGGAAGGAACGTGGTCGTAGAAAATACCGTCCATTCCTTCCATCCCTTGTGTTCCACGCCGATTCTTACGGTTTTGCCCGCGGCCATCGCGACCCCCTTTACCTTTACCTTTCTAGCGGTAGAAAGAGAGTGAGTCCCGTGGATATTGCGGTGGAAACGCGTTTATACCCCTGGATTTCGCCGAGTCTCCGAGTTTCGATATTTTCTAGTACTTTTTTCGCGAACGAAACGAATACGGTGTCGGCGCGCGTTTCTTCTTTCCTCTTGGCCGCGAAAATACGGTTTTACGCTACACACACACACACACACATACATATATATATATATATATACATATATATATGTATATATATATATATATATAAAGCTTGGTCCGAAGGCAAGAAATTCCCCTGTGAACTGGCTCGTTTGCGAAATAGATGACAGAAGCGGAAAGTCTGTCCGTTCTTTTTTGCGTCAACTTGTGCCTTGGCTTGCGGGAACAACACCGAGGGGAGGGGAGAGTTGGAGGGGGAAGTTTTCGCGCGAAGAAACGGAGAGAGAGAGAGAGAGAGAAAGAGAGAAGAGGTGGAAAAAAGATCGGCGACCATCCCCAAGTTGGGAAGCGGTAATAAAACCGGTTGGTGTATATATATATATAAAGTGTATATAGGTGGTATGGACGATGATGGTTGGAAAGGTTGCGCGTGAAATCGCGCCGCTTGATTTTGGAAGCGAGGATACGAACGAATTTCGACGCCGTCGTTAATCACCCGGGTTCGGGGGAAATAAAATCATTCGGATGTTCGAAATCGATCAAGCACGCGTCTCGTATTTCACCATCATATGTAGATCGTCACGCGTGACGCGCGTAACTGTCCTGCTCGCGAAAAGTTTGATTTATTTGAACAAAACGAAATGCCGATGGAATTTGTAGCGGCACCCGGCCGGACCGTTAACCGCAACGTGGATACCAATCGATCGAGAATGAAAAACGTTCTATTTTTTTCTCTCTCTCTTTTTTTTTTCTTTTTTTTTTTTCCTCTTTTTTTTACGTCTCGTTGCCCCCCGAATCGCTGCTCTCGCGATCCCATATCGCGAGAAAATCTGTTTTGGAGATTGATCCTTCATCCCGGATCGGGCGAAGGGATCGAAAATTGGCGCGCTCGCATCGGAAAAGTTAAACCGGAAAAGCCCCTCTTCCTGCCCCCACTCGACTCGGCGTCGAGTAGGCGTACGAGTAGACGAGGAATTGCCGGTTATACCGCCTTGCTGCCACCGTAATCGGTAATAAATTTCCATGGTCGGTGAACGGGTCGCGTTTTATTACCGTTGCGGTCTCGATGCCGCAGATTATACCCTCGAAACGCAACTATTCGAATAATCATCAGCGATACGCTTGCAGCAAACAATCGTCGAAACGTTTACCGATGTATAAGCTGGCCGGGTGGTGGAGGGGCGGGCTGTGACGATCGTCGAGGAATCGAAGCGCGAAACGCCGCGCCGGATCATCCGCCCTTCAGAAACGATTCGGGGTTTAATCCGCTCGACCGATTGTTTCGTCGCCGTTGTGAAAAAAAAAAAAAAAAGAAAGGAAAAATAGGAGAGGAAGTGGTGCGGGGCGTATCGGACTTTTTAAGAAGAAATTCGTTTTCGATTTGCGTGCGACGCGAGATGTACGGAACGAAGAAACGACGGATAAAGGCACGACGGAGGGTACTTTGTTTCCCCCTCCCCTCCCTCCTTTTCTCGCTTTTGCGGCGGCGGCAAGTGTCAACGAGGCGCGTGCAAAGATATTTCTCTTCTCTCTGGCTTTTGCCCACACCGTGCCCGCCACCCTCGTTGGATATACGTCGTGGATACGGAGAGTAGGAAACTTTCTCCTCCCCCTCCCCCCGAGTTTCTCCCGAGTTTTTCGCGATTCGTTCTCCGCGAATCGAGGCCTGGTAGTAGCGGACGAAATGGGGTAAAAAAAAAAAAAAAAAGAAAAGAAAAAAAAAAGTGAAAGAAAAAGAAGAAGGAAGAAGGGAAAAAAGGGACGATTCCAAATCGATTTTGTCCCGATATGGATTGAAACGACGACACGATGATATAATCGACACCGTTGTTGGCTGGTCGAAACGGGTGGGTGAGACGCGTAAATCGCACGATCGAACGGCGTTAAAAGATGGATCGGGAAAGAGGGTCCGTTCGACCGTGGGGGAGAGGAGTCAATAGGCACGGTTGAAAGGAAGGAAATGGGAGAGGAGGGGGCCAGAAAGGTGGAGGCAGGAAAATGCGAGTACGTAAGGAGATAAGTGTCGCAACAGGGAATACAAAGTCTGTTCTTTGGCTTTCCCTCCCCTCTTCCTGCCGCCCGTTCTTTGCCGCCTGTTCTCGGCGTTGCGTCGCACCGGCGCGGCGCGGCGTGCGTTCGCTCGGGCGTGAGCCAGAGGAAAATACTGCTCCACAGTTGAGCCGTACGTAATCTATATCCTCCACCCCTTCGCGCAGCCTGGCCCCCGCCCGTACTCTCTCGAGTAGCTAGGCGCTATAAATTTTGCAGCTGAAAATCCCCCGATACGTACACGCGCGTGCATTTGCCCGTTCGTTTGTCCGCTCGCTTGTTCATCCGCGAATACAACTTTCCTATAGGCCATATATCCGTTGATCTGGCGCAGGAGCGGCCAGAGTGCGCCTCCGATCCGCAGAATGGGAGGAGAGAGAGAGAGAGAGAGAACCCATCCCAGGACCCATCTTAAATTTTCATTAAAATCAAAGACTGCGGACGCGTACAAGTTTGCATTCTCTCTGCTTGACGCTGTTCTACCACTACTAATAAAAAAATATACATATCATATTTTATCCCTCCTCCCCCCTGAATCACGACCAGACCAGAATTCCAGAGATCGAAAACTTTTCCTTCAAATCGATCCTCCGATATCGAATCGAATTTTCCTCGAGGACGAGGGATGGGGCGGGGAGAGTTTCGGACGCGCGGGGATGGAGAGGCGGTAGCGGGAGCGAGAGAAATAAGTCGTAATTACAATGTTGGATCGGTGGAGCGCGGCGATACGAGCGCAATGTATCCGGATCATTAAAAGCTAGCGGATTCGCTAATCTCAGTTGGCGAGGCGGATAATAACGAGCGAAACGTTTCGCGAGCTCTCGTATCGATTTCGCCACGGCGGAACAACAACCGTTCCGAGGTATAAACGAGGGGGGGAGTGGAAACGTCGTTGGCGCGTGTCATCGAGACTGATCGTATTGTTCCGGCGTTCTATACACCTGTTTTTTTTACCGAGCATATTCTTCGGGTTACGATCGATCGAAAACCTCGACGAAATCGAATATATATATATATATATATATATATGTGTGTATCGCGTATCCATCGATTTCGACGCGTTTCGGGGCGTCGATCGAACGATATATCCCGGTTAAGCCGGTTTAAATTCGTTATTTAACCGGAACGGAGAAGGAGGGAGGATTCGACGTGCCAATCAATTACTCGCATCAAACGATATCTTTTTGTACGTTTCCGGAGCGAAGTTCGATGGAAGTTGGATCGCGATCTCAAGCGACGAATATTTCGCGACTTTGTATCTGTGACGAATCGAACGCGTCCGAACGAACCAATCACCGCTTATCGGGGACCGGTGATCGACTGCGAGTCGTTCGATCGTTCGTCCATTCGTTCGTTCGTTCGTTCGTTCTTTCGTTTGCTCGCTTGAACGATCGCGGTGCGACGATAGTCGTGAATTAAACTATCCTCTAAATTTCAATTTTGATTGGAACCCGTTGGACCAAAACAGAGAGAGAGAGAGAGAGAGATACGAGAACGATACACGGCACGATATTATCCGACGATTAATACGCTCGAGTAAAAAATAAAAAAAAAAAAAATAAAAAAAAAGGGGGGAGGGAAAAAAAGTCAGATACCGAATCGCGGGAGACGGTAAATACGAGGATACGATCCTCCTTGCTTGCTCGGATTGCACGCGTTTGTATTAGGAATTTAATAATATCGAATCGTCACTCGCTTTGTTATAAAACGAACACGACAGTGCGCGTTCGCTTTTCCCGGATTGCGAGCTGGCTCGATAAATGGAACAGACGTTGAAATCTTCATGAGCCAATGAAGCCAGCTTCGATAACGGAGATAACCGATTATTCCGATTAGTGGCGGGATATAATACGGGACGCAGGAACGTATATACACCGACGGCTGTGGTCGATGATCGGCGACGACAACCTGCTGAATTATCGAACGATCGAAATCGAGGATCGCGAAGGTCGAGCGAAAAGGTCGAGGAGATATGGAGATTTTTTTCACGTGGAATAAATAATAAATTCCTTCTAACGCGTTTCTTTCTTTCTTTCTTTCTCCCCCCCACCCTCCCCCCTTTCCTAATTAACAAGACACGATGGTGCGTTTCTTCGAGTCGTTAGAGTCGATCTCTACGTACGATGCATACGATACCAGTGGAATCGAAAGGACGAGCGAGCGTGGTCGAACCGAAGGCGACTACTTCGGTAACTCGTAGACATCGTGGAGGCTAAGGGTGGCGTGCAAACACACTCGAACCCGTAGTCGTTCCCATAACGGCCCGAGTATACTGACTGCGCCCCGTTTCGCGCATAGATAGAGAGATACGGATAGAAGAGGGTGCACGACCAAGGGGCGCGAACGTTCGTTCGTGCTTTTCTCTCTCTCTCTCTCTCTCTCTCGCTTCCCCCAATTCTCTCTCTCTCTCTCTCTCTGCCCGCCTGCCTCTCCTCACCGTCATCCGCACTGCCCGGTTCGAACGAGGAAGAGAAAGAGAGAGAGAGAGAGAGAGAGAGAGGAGGTGCACTCACACAGGTGTCGAGGGAGCCGTGCAGGGTTATAGGTATGGCCAGGTCGAGCCGTTGGTCTTGCTTAATCTGATTACAAGCGGACCGGGTGGGGATCGATATTTTCGCGTGAGTTTTCCAGGCAATCGGCCGCGAGATAGCGCGGCTCGGCATATTTTATACGCGTTCAGGCTGCTCGACCCCATTTACAACCCTGTCCATCCGTCCGTCCATTCGTCCGATCCGTCCCTAGGTCCCTTCGTTCGTTCGTCCGTCCGTTCGTTCGCGCGTTTTATCAACCGTCCACGAGCAAGCTTACGATCGCGCACGCATACGTATTTTCTCTCTCTCTCTCTCTCTCCCTCTCTTTTTTTTCCGACCGACGAGAGCTTAATCCACGCCGCGCAAGACCGCGAAATTCCAGCCGAAATCGTTACGTTGGGAATGGCAGCGATCGAAACGATTAAAAATTACATTTTAATCTAATCTAATATTTACGAGGATGGGCAGAGGATGGGTTCGATTTTACGCGGGGATTTAAACGGGAAACGAGGCGAATATTTGTCCCCTCCCCCGACGAATATAACGGATATTTCGGAATTATCGGGCTGGATCGAAGCGGTCGGTTGTTAATCGGTCGGAGAGAGAGAGAGAGAGAGAGAGAGGAGGAACAATCGTCATCGGTTGTTCCGCCTCTTTCTTACCAGGTTCGAATAATCTTTTCGTTCGCGTTCTTCGTTCGCCTCGCTTCTTGCTTCTCGAGGATTTCGCGTCGAAACGACGTCCCTTTACCATACGTCACGGTAGACGCGCCGCGTGATGGATGGCCTCGGTCCCCCCTCCCCCCTAACTTTGCGACAACGCGAAATATATGTCCCCTTTCTTGTAGCTAGGGTGGTGCAATGCACCACCCTTTCCTTCCCTTCCTTCCTTTGTTCCTCGTATCGGGATATCTATCCGTCTGTCTATCTGTCTCCTTTCGACCCTCCTCCCTTCCCCCCTCTGGAAATTCTTCTCCCCTCCCCCCCCCCCGCGACGACGAGTAAGACGACGGAGCCGTATCCGCGTTTGATTTTTTAATAAAAACAACAACCCATTATTTTTCCTACGGATGATGTTTTATCGATGATTCAGCGCCGCGGCTGTAAAACAGATCGCGCGTAATCTCGTAAATCATGGACGTGTCGCGCGTTGCGAAGTTGGTTGGTTTTCGAACCGTCCGGCTTGACTTTTACCCACGAGCGGGAGGGTGGAATAAATTTTCAGGCAACGACGCGTCGTTGCCGAGAGTTTCCGGTTATTCGCCCGTCTTCCTATTCCTTCCCGTCTCGTCCCGTCTCGAAACGAAGCGATGATCGTCTTTATTTAGCACGGGGCGCGGCCCGCCGCAAACCTTTCCTTCCGTTGCGTGCCTCCGCCATCCGACGACCATCCGCGTAATCCGATTAAACTCATCGATTTTTCTCTCCTTTTTTTTTTCCCCCTCCCCCTTTTTCTTCTCCGCCCGATCGAACTACGTCGTTTTCTGAACGTTTCGAATCCCCTTTCGAATCTTCTCTCGCCTGTCGCTCGAACGAACGAAACGGATGGACGAAGATCGATCGATCATCGACGTGGTGTCCTCCCTCGTCCTAATTTCCGCGAGGCGAAATAGAAGTCGCGGCGATTTATAACGAGCTCGTTTCGATTCGATCGTGCCTCTCTTATTTATTATCTCGTCGAATAATATTTAATTCCTTAAGAAACGTACGTAGCCGTTAACCCTTAACTCTTTCGCTACTACGGGCGATCGATTCGAATATCTTTCTTCGATATTTCGTTTTTATCGTCCCCCCCTCCCCAATAAACACCGTCGAAGCAAATCGAATCGCGAGGCGTTGACGATCTTCCTCGAGCACATTTTCGATGCGGTGGCTCGCCCTTTGTTAAGATCGAAGAGAAGCGTTGTTTTTGGGACACGCTCCTCCTTCCCTCGCCCCGTTTTCCTGCATTTCTTTTTCGTCACGCTTTACGCTGCGCTTACTCTTCGCCCGAGAGTAAGTAGTAGGACTCTCCAGACTTTCCCGCCTAACTAAGTGTTCTCCATCCACTTTTGCCTCTCTCTCTCTCTCTCTCTCTCTCTTTCTCGGTCACGCTTTCTCCTTCCTCCCTTCGAGGAGGCGAACAACGTTTCCATCCCCGCGACAAGGAGGGGGACGGTGGCCATTTGTCTACCCTGCCTCCGTGTAAACTCCGTTTCGCGGTTTCCCGCGGCAGTCGCGCGGACGGCCTCGGCCGAGGAAAAATGGTGGTCGCGTGCGTCGAGCCCCGGGGGGGACGGTGGCGTGATTCGGGATTTATAAGCCGGAAGATGAAAATCGAGGTCGAAAGTTGTGCTCGAGCATTGCCGCTTCCACTCCCCAACGTTGGACGTTGTCCGCGTCCGCCGAGCTTCGTATTATTCGTACCTCTGGAGGCTCGACTAATGCCCGACTAATTGCCACAATGTAAATAAATATCCCCGACACGGTCGTGATCCACCTACCTCCGGGGAATACGTCTATGAGAATATACTGCGTTTGGACACGCATCGCTGCCCCGGATCGCGCTACGCTCGCGCTTGCCTCTCGTTTCCTCCAACCACCCTCTTTTATATAATCGTTGCTCTTTTCCCGAGTCGAGTCGAGAAATTATCGCCCTCCCGATTTTCCTCCCCTCTCCTCTCCTATTCCTCTCCTTTCCTTCGCGACTCGTCCCTCGTTGATATTCCTCGCGAGAGTTGGCCCAACTATCCCCCTCCCCGTCCTCCGAGTTTCCCTGAAAAGCGACGATACGTCGAACAGACGTCGCGATATAAAGTTGCGGCGCGGGTTAACGCGATTACCCGGTCTCTCGGTTTCCCTTCGGACGGATTCGGAGGGGAGGGGGAGGGGAAAAATTTGTTCCCGCGCGTATTTTTTTTTTTTTGAAGGGAGGGACGGGGGAACGATCGTTCGGAATTCGAAGGAGGAGGATAGAGAGAGAGAGAGAATCGACGAGGTTTAAATCGGGAAATTCCGGGTATATACGATTGTTCGCCCGTGACTTTTCTGTCGATACTGGCCTCGTCGCACTCGACTCGGAAGCTTCCACGGATTACGCGCGAAATTGCATCCAAATCCTGTTTTTAATACCCTCCACTCGTCCACCCTTCCTGTCGATTACTTTCAATCGGGCCCCGACGATTGCTCTTTAAATCGTAAAATATGAAAACCGGTCGAATCGCGTATCCGACTCGCTCTCTCTCTCTCTCTCTCTCTCTTTCTATATATATATATATAAAACGATACACATATCGGCCTATTTTCCACGCCCATCTTCCAGATAATCGTCGAACCATCCACTCCATCGAGAGAGAGAGAGAGAGAGATTCCAAAGGAGATGGACGCGACCTTCCGTTTTCCATTAATTTACGTTACGCTAATTTAATCGACCGCTTTGTACCGCGCAAGGGACTACGCTCTCTCTCTCTCTCTCTCCCTTCGCCC
The DNA here is from genome assembly GCF_048593485.1 of Apis florea. Taxonomy (NCBI): domain Eukaryota; kingdom Metazoa; phylum Arthropoda; class Insecta; order Hymenoptera; family Apidae; genus Apis; species Apis florea. The sequence goes on from NW_028256703.1 coordinate 5,127,778, forward strand.
GATCCGGCTCCATCCGTCCGCCACGAACGAACGTTCTGGCAACCCTCTCGTAGGAGAATCGTAATCTCCCTCGCGGAGAAACGAAAGTGTCTCGAAGGCGATATCTTCGTGGCGAAGCGTGGGATGATGTCGAAATTGCGGAAATGGGTTAAACGGGGGAGGGAGAATCGCCGAATCGAAAGAGCTATGACACCGTGGACGGGGGAGGGGTTGTGTTCTTTGTGCGCTCGACCCGATGCATCCGGTCGACGAGAGTAGATTGCGCCGACTGTCAATAGCAGAATAATTGAAAGACGCGCTCTTAATTAGTATCCGGCCGGGAGTTTTGCGCTCGACTGCCGCCCCGTTCGGGCTTATTTCTACTCCGTGATGGGAGGAGGAGGGAGAGAAAAAGATACAAAGGGAAGATTGGGGGAGAGAAAGAGGCGAGAGAAGAGGGAAGAAACGATGTCGAGACAGGGGTAAAAAAAGGGGAGGAAGGCTGGAAATTGGTGGTATTTCGCGCGAGTTGGCCGAGAAAGAGAGAATGACGACGAGAATTCGAGACTTTCGACTCGCGGTCTACCCCAACTTTTCCTTCCTCTCTTTATCGCCCTCTTCGTCAACCTTCGTATCTCCTCCTCTTAATCGCGTTAACGATGAAATTCCACGTCGGATATACCGTCGATACGAATTTCTTTCGAAAGGAAATCGGTGCGCGGCGGCGTCCATCGATCCGGCCGAATTTTTCCCAAGAATAGAGAGGCAAAGTTGAAAATTTTCTCCCTTTCCCTCGTCTCACCTCTCTTCTCGACGAGAGAACGAAGGGAAGGGAAAGGAATCGATATTTCGCAAAGGCGAACCGAGTAATTTTAGTTCGGTTTGAAAAATTGATAAGCCCCTCGGTTGGCTCGGATCCACAGGTCTGGAAAGGGCCGTAAACACAGTGGCGGAGGGAGAGAGAGAGAGAGAGAGAGGAAGGCGAAGGCGAAAGCGCAAAAGGGCCATCCATTGTTAGCCTCGAAGCGCACGGCCCATCGCGCGACCCATCGGATCGACCCCGTAAACTGACTCGTCGTTTACGGGGCTCGTCTGCTGCCACCGTTCCCAGCCTGCGGAAACGCGCGCACGTACTTACTTACTACCTTCCTTCTCCAACACCGACGTTAACGATATCTCGTTAAGTCTCGTACCCGATCGAACGATTTTCCCGCAAGGCTAAGCATTTTCGCCTTACACGCTCGTCCTTTTCCGTTATTGCGTTTGCGATCCTCCTTCCTTTCCCTTCCTTCCTAACGATCTTTCGTTTCTTCCACTTTGACCGATACGGCTACCCCGATAATGCCACTTGAAACACGGCGAAACGCGTTAATTTTTTCTCTCTCTCTCTCTCTCTCCTTCCTCCCAAGATCGCGTAAGATTCTCGATATACAGATTTTTTTACGTTTCTCTTCGTTCGATCGTTGCGATCGATGATAAAATGAAAAAAAGGTTAAGCCGCATAATTAATAATGTTCGAATAACATTCTGAATCTGTATATTTTATCGACTCGATAAAATCGAGTGAACTCGGCTGGCTCATCGAGAATACGATCGATATTTTTGGCCCGCTTTGCCGACCTTCCGCGATCCTTTGACCTTTTCGCACCGACACGAACGTTCGTGTCGTACGATTCACCTCGCGATTTCAGGTATTCCGGATTCTCTCTCTCTCTCTCTCTCTCTCTAGGGTTTCTTTTCCACCGATTCGAGGTCGCCATTTGCGTCATTGGTCCCGTGTATATTTGTGCGAAAGCTTCGAGCTTTGCTCGCCCTGTTCTTTCGATCGCAGATTCGATAAGCGCGAGTCGGCTCGCGTCGAATTAGCCGCGTTTCGAGATTCGTTACGTATCTCTTCTTTCCTTCTTCCCCTTCCTTTCCCTCTCTCTCTCTCTCTCTTTCCTCTTTTCCACGAAAGTGAAAAAAAAAAGGGGAGGAACGAGACGAGTTCTTTTCTCCCAAATACGGTTTACCGGGGGAATTTTAAGGGAAGAGATTGGATGGACGTTAAGAGGATAGAAGCGATAGCTCCGTGGATCGTGGGGAACCGCGGTGGCCAAACTTTTTCCTATCTTTTTTTTTTCCCATTCCAAAAATTTCGAATCGTCCCTCCCTTTTATCCTTCGACCGATCGATCGATCGATCGATCGATAATTCCACTCCACGGAGAGAAGAGAGAAAGAGAGGGAAAGGATGACGGAAATCGCATCCGTCGAGACGAGACGAGATCGCGAAAAGAAACGAGAGCCGACCGAGTTTACTTTACCCAAGTAAGATGCTTTTGATTCCGGCGAGCCCCGACCAGCCACCGTTGGAACGAGAATTTTACCGGAATCGAGCGTTAATTGCGGCCCCTTTAAAACTTTCACAGCCAGCAATTAAGGTGGCACGAATTAATTAATGTTTTTCAAACCTCCCTCCACTCCCTCTCCCTCCCCCTTCGCCTCCTCGCCTCTCGAGTTTCGCACGCGCGCGCCTCTCGCCTGCATCGCTTTCGACATCCATCTTCGATTCTTCGACCGATTCTTACCACCTTCGCGATTTTCTCGAACGGGACGGGGAAGAACAAGGACCATCCATCCATCCATCCATCGAGAATGTTTCGCGGGTGTGTTCGAGGATGCGAAACTCTGGTGGGATCGATGGAGAAGGCGAGATGGACCTTGAGATTGGCTCAAGCGGTGGTCTCTTTTATGCCAAGGCTGGCCGTGGTGCACACACAGGGACAGACATTGCGCGAAGTCACGAACACACGGTAATTGAAAATCAATATTTGCACTCCCGTGGATGGGAATACGCCTCGCGAATACTTCATCCCGCCACGATCGAAATCTTTCGAGCGGCGCCCGACCTCCGCTTCCCCTCCCTCCCTAGATAATCGCGCGCTCTTTCGCCGTCCCCCAAATCCGCCACGAGTCTTCCGAAACTCGTACAACCGATTCGAACAATTTTCTAAACCCTGCCTCGACCGAACTGTCTCTACGTTTATTTGGATTTTAGCTCGAGCTTAGGATCGAGAGGGATATTTAACACGTTCGACTCTCGGGCGAAAAATGGGAAACGAAAGGGAAGGAAAGTTGTCGATCTGTCGAGAAAGGAGGAAGGGAGGGAAGGATGAGAAGAAAAGGGGAAAAAAATAATTGGACTCGATCTCGTTGCCTTCTCTCTTTCGTCTTTCGAAAAGATTCTGCGAGACATCTTCTCTTCGCAAGCAAGACGAGGAGGAGGAAATCTCATCGAAGCATCTTGTCTCGAACGAGAGGGAGAAAGGGAGGATATTGGTAGGAGAAGGATTCTCGCGGTTTGTTTCGAAAGTGCGTTTCCCACCCGAGAGATGTTATCTCCTCGGTCTGTTCGAGAAGTTGGACGTGTTCGTCCGTTCTCTCTCTCTCTCTCTCTCTCTCTCTCCTCTCTCTCTCTCCCCAGAAGATAGCGGTTTCGTATTCGTATCCCGCCACCGAGATATATGTAGGTTGCGGCGCGAATGAAAATTCAGTGGCGCAGCAAAGTGGTGGGTAATCGGCAAGAAATCGAGAAGCTGTCGTAACGTAATGCATGCCTCCCCCCCTCCCGCCCCAAAGTGGGGAATGGGAAGGGACGCGTCGTAATCCTGGCGAGAGAGAGGTCCTGGGGATCGTGGAGGGAAATTGCGTGGGAGGGATCTTGCACGAGTGCACGGCGTGTTTGCCGGTCGGATTTGTTCCCGTCTGAAAAACGTAGTAGCCTCTTCCTTTGCGGAAGTGGAAAGCGTGTAGCGGCGGCAATAGTGGTGGTGGTGGTGGTGGTGGTGGTAGTTTGCCAAGTCGACGAGAGGTCGTGGAGGCGCGGCGTGGCGCGAGAAAAAGGGTGCAATTAAGCCGGCGTTCTCCGTTTATTTGCGCGGCGGCCGTGTCGCGCGGAGGGGGATGCGGGGGAGGAGGGGAAGTGTGAACAGAGGGGGGAAAGGGGTCGACCACCACCTTCGCGATCCATAGCGGCTAGATTGCTCAATGGGGCTGATTATGCGACCACGATCGACTACTGTACACCGCACAGACCGCTGCTATTCCCTGCTATTTCGTTCGGCTTATCCCACACACACACACACACACAGTCCCTCGTTTCGATCCCTTTGCTAGCCCTATCGATCGATAGGGACGATAGCGTTGTAGGATGATTATCGTTGTCGAGAACCGTCTTATCTTTGCTTAATCGCGTGATTGTAAAACAAGGATTCCCTCTTGGTTCGTATCGTAAAATGTATTAACCCACGCGGTAGCGATTACTGTGTGCAAGTGAACTGGTTTGGTAATCGTAAGACGATTCGTATATCAGCGAGTATAAATATGTAATTATGAAATAAGGATGGATACGTTTAAACAACGTTTGCCCCAGGTAATTCTACGACCTGTTTCGAACGAACAAATAGAAACTCTCTAGGAAAGCTGCACGACTCCGCTCCCTTCGCGTGAATTAGATCGACGAGTCGAAAAGTTTGAAGGAGTCTTCGAAAGTTTCGTGGAAATAACGTCGAATTCCAGGAATATCAATGATTCTTGGAAATGACGCCGAGTTCCTGGAATTTTTACAAATTCTTTCTACGAATTTTCGACTAGACATTCTTTGTCTAGGAACAAAGGTATGTTTATTTACATTTTTTGTTATTTGTTTCGAGAAAATTCTTGGAAATGACGTCAAATTCCTGGAATTCCCGAAATTCTGAGAAATCGCGTCAAATTCTTGGAATTTTGTAATTCCGCTTTGTTTACAAACAAAGGTTTGTTTATTTACGTTTCGCTTTGTTTATTTACCAAAATTTTCGAAAATTTTGATCCCCGATTTCCGAATTTTCGTTTGTTTGCAAACATTGGTTTGTTTATTTACATTTTTTGTCGTTTGTTTCGAGAAAATTCTTGGAAATGACGTCAAATTCCTGGAATTTCGAGAATTCTGAGAACTCGCGTCAAATTCCTGGAATTTTCGAAAATTTTTACACTTTCGGAGTCCAATTTTATAATTCCGCTTTGTTTACAAACAAAGGTTTGTTTATTTACATTTCGCTTTGTTTATTTACCAAAATTTTCGAAAATTTTGAACCCCGATTTCCGAATTTTCGTTTGTTTGCAAACATTGGTTTGTTTATTTACATTTTTTGTCGTTTGTTTCGAGAAAATTCTTGGAAATGACGTCAAATTCCTGGAATTTTCGAAATTCTGGGAACTCGCGTCAAATTCTTGGAATTTTCGGAAATTTTTGTACTTTCGGAGTCCGATTTTGTAATTCCGTTTTGTTTACAAACAAAGGTTTGTTTATTTACGTTTCGCTTTGTTTATTTACCAAAATTTTCGAAAATTTTGATCCCCGATTTCCGAATTTTCGTTTGTTTGCAAACATTGGTTTGTTTATTTACATTTTTTGTCGTTTGTTTCTAGAAAATTCTTGGAAATGACGTCAAATTCCTGGAATTTCCGAAATTCTGAGAACTCGCGTCAAATTCCTGGAATTTTCGGAAATTTTTACACTTTCGGAGTCCGATTTTGTAATTCCGCTTTGTTTACAAACAAAGGTTTGTTTATTTACATTTCGGCTTTGTTTATTTACAAAAATTTTCGAAAATTTTGAACCCCGATTTCCGAATTTTCGTTTGTTTGCAAACATTGGTTTGTTTATTTACATTTTTTGTCGTTTGTTTCGAGAAAATTCTTGGAAATGACGTCAGATTCCTGGAATTTCGGGAATTCTTGGAATTCCTCGAACTTACCCGAGTACGACGATCCACGAAAATCATGGTCCACGTTCGAAGTTTCACGTTTCCGATATTTCTGCCGTCCAATTTTTTTTTTTTTTTTTTTTTTTTCCCCCGACTTACTACTCGTGGTTATCGAATCGGACATCGGAGAGGACGTGGAAACGGACAAGGCTCTTTTTCAAAGATGCGAAGCAATTTTTTGGTTTAAAAATATATTTTATTTCGTTAATTGCTTTCTATTATGTTACATTTTAAGGCAATAGTAAAACGAAGAAATAAGTGCGCCATCTTAAATAATAAAAATCATAATAATAATAATAATAATAATATGTCTTAAATAAATACATTTGCTAAACAATAAATACATTTACTAAACAAACGATTCGTCTCTCAAACACGAACGGGAAGTGTTGAAGTTGGTTGGTTAACTGACTCGTATCGATAATGGACGATTTATTTACGAAGGAATAAAAAAAAGAAAAGGAATTAGAATTAATTGTTTCGATTGAAAAGAAAAAAAAAAATGGGAAAGCTTAAAAAAATCGGAAAAAGATATAATTGGAAAATGATATTTTTCGGCTCGTGTTTCCCTTCTTAAATCGTGCACTATCGGTATTGTTCACCTTTTCTTCTTTTCTAAAGTAGCGATCGATACGGAACAACAAACTCAATCACATCTGTGGACGTATCTGTCACATCGGATTTTTCACCCCACTACCGTGCGTCTACTTTTGTTTTCGGCAAAAATTCCCTTTAAATCGTTGCACTCGAATAACTAATTGATATTGTCCCAAAGGCAAAGCGCGCGCTCTCCCGTGTTCATTATTCGTCGGTTCGTTTTTCGTGGTTTGCACACCGCAACGAAAACATCGCGTTTCATTTTTTGACATTTAGACATTCGCAACGGGATAAAAAGGAAACGTTACCGAAGATTTGTAACCGGTTAACTAACTTTTCCATCCAATTCGGAAAATTTCGAAAATTAATCCGCCGTGTATACGATCGGAACGAAAAAAAAAAAAAAATAAAAACTAAAAACTTCGATCCCATTTCTGCACAGTTGCAGCGCCGTTTCCTCGAATAACGAATAAAATTTCCACGGTCGTCTTTCCTCGAAAAAGAATCGTATCGATTCTATCGAGAGAGAGAAAAAAAACAAAAACGAAAAAAAAAAAGGAGAGAGAAAAAGATCGAGGGAAACGAAAAACCTTTGGACACCTTTCTTCTCTTTCGAGAGAGGCGTCGCGTTGTCTCGCGAAAGAAAAATCGTCGTGCAATTACCGTTGTTCGCCCTTCTAAACGGTGCTTTTCATTTTCCACGACGGAAAATACCACGACAGTGCGCGCTTCTTTATTTCGAAACACTTTCAACGAGTCAAAGAAGAAAGTTGGCATCGCGACGAAACTTTTCCACCGTAATTACAAACACCTCCCCTCACTCACTCTCACCGGCCCGCAACTCGTCGTCGATGACGAATCGAGACGACTCGCTGCAACCGCGATTCGTCTGCAAGCCGAAAATCGTATCCAACACGAGGATTGGGGAGACGAGATTCGATCGATCCGACGGCAGCCCACCAGGTGCGCGAGATTTTATAATTCAAGATGCGGCAGGAAATGGAAGGAATCGCGGAGGATACGGCGAACTTTCGAAGAAGAGGAAGAGTACATCGACGGTTGGGCCCCCTCCCCCCTCTTCCTCCGGAGATGTCGCCTCGAACGTGGCGATGGTGGTGGAAAGGAATAATTGAGATTTATGTAGTCGCAGGGGGAAAGACAGCGCGGAAACGGAGGAGCGCGCTACCCGGGAACTGGAAAAAAAAAAAAGAGAAAAAGAAAAAAAGAAGGAGAGGAAGGAGGAGGGGGAGGAGAGTCTCCTCTCGCTCGACGAACAAGTTAATTAAAGGGGGTCGACGTTAGGGGACCGCGAGCTGAATATCGATCAACTCGAGATTCAATTTCGATCGAAAGGAATAGAATTTATTATACAGGGGAGGGAGGAGGGGGATGGATTCGATGGATTCTAATAATTTTAATATACCTGTTAAGGTTGGGCCGAGGTCGATCCATCTTTGGTACTCCGACCGCGGCTCCCTTATACCACGAGCACGCGAACGAACGAACGAACGAACGAACGCTGCCTGCCTCGAACCCCGCAAGATTTCGCTTCGCCCGGCCGTTGACACGAACTTGCTACCTCTAAAAAAAGAAGAAAAAAAAAAAAAAAAAGAAAAACAAAAAACCTTCCGAGATATCGATGCCGTTTATTTTTCGCTCTTTTTCTTTTTTCACGTATCGTTGAGAGACGAGAGCGATAGAGACGAAGGGGAATAGGAGGAGGAGTGGATGGGACACGGAAAACGACGACACGGTTATAATTGGCGCCTGGTATCGATTCCCTCCTCGGTCTCCTCGATGCCAAACTCGTCGACGAACGTCCAACACACTCGATCGCTCACAAATGGAGAAAATTCGTGCCGGCGTCGAATGTTAACCGCCCGTAATCGAATTCGATGGTTGGTCGGTTGGTCACCTCGTTTCGAGGATCGCGACTCGAAACTACGAAGGCGAAATGGAGGAGAACGAAGAGAGAGACAGAGAGAGAAAGCGTCGATACATATTCAAAGGACGGTCAGGCAAGCAGGCAGGCAGGCAGGCAAGCAGGTAGATAGGTAGGTAGGTAGGTAGGTAGGTAGGCCGTCTGGTTTGGCACGGGCCATTAGCATCGATCGTCTTCCGGGAGACTCGACCGTTTATCCTCTCGAGAATTTCCTTGGTATCGAGTTAAGGGGCGCCCCTCTGCGCTCTCTCTCTCTCTCTCTCTGTATCGTCTCGTGGCACGAACCACCATTAATTCTTTCTCGATCACCCAGAAAGCTGGAGCCAGCCTTCGAGTTGGACCACGCGTCGTTCGTTCGAGAGAATTTTTTCTAATCGCGCTCACTCTTTCGCGGGGATAAAGGGGGTCTGGAGAGACAACGGGAGGGAAATGTTGAAAATCGCTCGTTTGTAATGAAATACGATTTATTTGCTAAATATTTGCGAATATGTATATGTATATATATATATACATTAGGCCATACACACAAGTACGCGCGATCTCTTTCCGATCTTTCTCCGTTGTCGGCCGACAATGACCGGAGATCGCCGATCATTGTCCATGCGTTTCTCCATCACGGAAAGCGACGCCTTTTTTTTTTCTTCCCCCCCCTCCCTCTAATCTCGATCACGAGATATCTATTTCTCGACAGGCAGGTGTGTATAAAGTATTCACAGATAGCGACGACGAGGAGGAGGAGGAGGAGGAGGAGGGAGGATCGCGAAGCGAGCGAGCGAGATGGAGCGAGCGAGCGAACGAACGAACGAGCGAGCGCGTCGCGTCCTTCGGGAAGTAGACAACGGGAATTAGAAGCTTGGAAGCCGTACAACTGGGATGGGTAAAACACGTACTTACTTTAGAATCGTATCGTTGCGCGGTACGCGAGAGAAACACGGATAGATACGCGTGGAGAAGCTCGCTCGCTCGCTCGCTCGCCCGATTCCTATCTATCATCGTTCCAAGAATAATCATCCTCGAGTCCCCTCGCTTCCCTATCCCACGCGTATTTTTCGATAAATATTTACGGCCGCCCCGTCGAATCGTTCCGAATTAATCGGCTTACACCCTCGTAAATCGTATTTTCGAGTCGCGTGCCGTAATACGCGGCACGGTAAATCCGCGTTCCTCTCCCTCGCGTCCCCCTCCCTCCTCCTCCACCTCCGGATCGATGGATCGTCCATCCGGCCAAGTAGCCAACGACTCGATCCTTTCGAAACGCCCTTTCCATTCTCTCTCCTCTCCTCTTCCTCCTCTTCTTCCAAGTAGACGTAGACGACGACGACGACGACGACGACAGCCTCCTCCTTGGCTCCTCGTGGCGCGGAGGAGGAAAGCGCGGCCGGCCGCGCTTGTCGTCGATCCTACTCCTAGACCAGTAGCGCGACGAGCAGCGCGCCAACCACCGTCAAGCGGACGGCGGGCGCCAAGGTGGTCGCGTGTCCTGCGACTGAAACATCCGGAACAAGCGAGAGATACAGTACAGATACAGGGAAGGAGGAAGCGAGAGAAGAAGAAGGAGGAGGAGGATTTCGCGCGAAATTTCAACTTTTTAAGTCGACTTTTGCCGGAGAACAGGCAAGGGAGGGGAGGGGAAAGGGGGTGTAGCAAATGCGACAGCGAGCGGCAACTCGACGTACGTCGCTTCCAAGAACAACTTGGACTAACTAGAGAAAATCGAAGATCGTTAAGAGCAATTTCGTCGAGACGTTTCCTCTCCCCACTCTCTCTTCTCTTTCTCTTCGGCTCCCGTTTCGCGATCTCGAGCAGACGAGGGGACCAAATTTCTCCCCTCGTTCTCGATCGATCGTCGCCAACCGTTCTCCATTTCTATATTAATTTTTCACTCGGGGTTTATACACAACGACGATTTCCATCCTCGATTCGAACGGGTATGGGACGTGATGGGGCATAATTTACCGCGGGAAAAAGAAAGAGAGAAAGAAAGAGAGAAAGAAAGAAGGGCGATCGCGAGGCAAAAGGTGAACGAAAGGTAAATTATTGTTTTAATTTCGAAGGGTCGATGGTCCACGGTCGTTTCTCGAGGTAGATCTCGACTTTGCGGCTGGCCCCGTTCCACTTTGGACGACGACGACGATCGTAAAGCATCCTTAATTCGTTAGAGCGATGCTTAATTTCCTGCGAAAAGTGACTCCTCGCGTTCTCCCCACCTCCCCTCCGGGGTTGCGCCTCTTTGGTCGGGAAATAACGAGGTAATCGTTTCTCTCGCGACGTCAAGCACGCGTTAATTAACGCGTCCGTCGTTTCGACGGTTCCCGTTTCTCTCTCCCTCCCTCCCTCCCTCTCTCTCTCTTTCTTCTTTTCCGGAGAGAGTTAAATACGAAAGAAAGGAAGAAAGGAAGAAAGGAAGGAGGGGAAAAAGAAAGGAAGGATGCTTACCGAAAACTTCCGTTGTGCGAGTCTCGAGGAGCAGCGCGTCCGAGTTCGAATCCAATTCCACGGTCGCCTCGCATCTTTTGACAAAATTGATAGAGACGCATTAATCGTCGGGCTTGAGGAGGGCTGGTTGATGGTGATGATGGCAATGGTGGTGGGTGATGAGTGGTCGGAGAGGAGATCGTCCGGGACGAAATTACCTGACGTTTATTTTGTCGCCAGCGAAGTGATTCGGTTCCAACTGTAGCCGTAAACTGGATATCACCGAGTAGAGTCCGTGCTGCTCGAACACCATTTCCGTGTCGGGTTTCACCTGAAACGAATCAACGACGGAACGTGTTCCTCCCCGAATTCTATGTCGTTACGATCTCGTAACGGCGATCGATCGATCGATCTCTCTCTCTCTCTCTCTCGCTCGCTACGCGTTATATTTCCAATTATCGCGATCTAGCGTCGAGAACGAGAGAGAGAGAGAGAGAGAGAAAGAAAGGAGAACGAGGAGGGCGAAACGATACTCGACTCGCGCGCGATTCAACGCGATTGCGTGGCGTAATGGGGAGAAGGGGGAAGCGTCGTCTCGCGCCCTATCGAGATTTCCTCTTCTCCCCGAGATTCCCAGCCGCGGGCCATCCGAGCGAACAACCAACCTTGTCCCCTCTCTCTCTCTCTCTCTCTCTTTCTCCCAGAAACGAAACCGGATGGATGGATGGATGCGCGATACGAGCAGAGAAAATTTCCTCGAATTTCACCAACCGACAACGCTGTTTCCTCCTCCTCCTCCTCCTCCTCTTCGCGAAATTATCATCGCTCTCTCTCTTCCTCGATCTTTTGGATACTCGCACGTTTCGTACGTTCGAATATCTCGTCGATCGTGAACGTCGAAGGCAAGGAAGAAAGAAAGAAAGAAGACAATCTTTCTTTCGAGACGAGACGAGGCGAATTTTCGATATTGCTATTCGCGTTAAACGGCGCGGTGAACTCGCTCAAACTCTTAATGGACATCGGCGAGGCGAGCAAGTTTTGCGCGGAGACACGGGCTCCGATAAGGGAAAACTTTTCGAGCTGTCGTATCGCGTCGCGCACCGTGTCGCGATTCGCTGCGAAGCCCTAAAGGGGACCGCCGTACCGATCGACGTAATCTTTAAACCGGCCATCCCGCTTCGTCCCCGCTCAACTGCTTCCGCTTTGCGGATTATATTCAAATCCGCTGCGACCTCGCGCACGCCACCACCCAATCCTTTCTCCAAATCCACCACTTTTCTCGCGCGGGCAAATTAGATTCGTCTACGCGGGATTAATTAGCAGTTAACCGAATTTCCGTGCCCCTCCTCCTTTTTCGTTCCTTCTTTCTTCCTCCCTCCAACGAGAGAGGGGGAAGATAGTTGAAAAGTCGTGGAAGCACGAACGGCGTAGAGCAGGGGTTGCTGGCGAGACGAGACGACTGCTTGCTATACGCGCCTTCTCTCACGGCTTTCGGTAGCGCT